>NW_006399757.1:16274836-16328374 GCF_000299155.1 Elephantulus edwardii | reverse complement strand
ACTCATGCAATATTATTCAAAATGGGTGACCCTGGAGGACATTGTTGTTGTTGTTGTTGTTGTTGTTGTTGTTAGGTGTCGTCAAGTCATAGACGACTCATAGCAACCCTATGAATAAAAGCATGAGCACTGTTCATACATAGTTTCCGGAGGCAAGCCATTTCGCAAGTGGATGCTGCTTCTGCTTCCAGGTTTGTTTTAACCGGGAAGCTCCAGCAAACACTGTCCACCATGGGTAACTATTACCACGTTTGGCACATCAGTGTCCCAGTCTGGAGGACATTATGCTGAGTAAAATATCTCAGTCACAAAAGGACTTATATTGCATAGTGCCACTGTTGTAAAACAGGACTGACATCGGGATTGGGGGGAGACTGAGAAAGATGGGATAAATAATGTATACTTCACTGAAACAGATGAGGGAGAAAAATGTTTAAAAGGGATTTATTGTTAGGTATTATTGTCATGGCCAGAGTCCAGAACGAAGGCTGCAAAGTGGAGTGGACCTGGGGGAGGGATTGTAAAACAATTGGGGAACTTTTCTTTACTTTTCAATGAGAAGAGTATACTGGGGGAGGGAGAGTGGGCAGGGAGAAAAGTGCAACAGTGAATGAATGGAAATCCAAAGTTTCTGTAAATTTTCATTAAAATTAATAAAAAAATGATAAAAGAAATAAATGCTGGATTACATAATTAAAAAAAAACAATTAAAGAAGGGAGCATTAAAGTTCTATTTAGGACTACAACAGAGGGCTTAGAGTGAAGGTGAAGAAGAGCTGAAGTTTCTGTCACCCTGTCAACCATGTCTCACACGGCAAGACTAGAACAGCATGTCTCCGGTACAGCAGTGGGGTTCCTTACCAATAGGCACCCAGAGCTCCCTAAAAAGAGGAGGGAAGTCATTTAGTAATAAGATCTCTCCAGAGCCCATACAATGAAAATACAAGTAAAATTATGAAAATTATTAATTTTATAACAAATTTAAAGCACAGGCTAGGAAGGTAATACTCCATTTATAAAAGAGGTTCTGGAATTTGCAGAGTCAGGCATCGTAATACAGACACCAGATACCACCAACTCTGTTACTAATGACAAACTGGCTAGTGGAATTGACGAACTGCTTCTTTTTCTGAACTGTACATTACTGACTCTCTGCTACGTGTTTAGCACCATAAGATTCTGCTAGTATTTATTATTAACTCTCTTTGTCTGAATCCCCACCAACCTATTCTAGGGAACAAAGAATGTATGTTCTATTTCTGGACAGTTAGCCTTTAGAAGATAAAAGGAAATAGAATTTATTACTGTTGTTGATATGCCTTATAATGTTCACAGAGATTACAGAATACTAGTAAAAGCGTCTCTAAACTGAAGAGAATTCTTTATATACAACAGATGTTTATCAGCTAAATTTGATAGTGATATTGGATCCAATTGTAAGTTTATAAAATTATAAGGAAAAATAGAGACATAGACATATGCATAACATCAAATTCTTGATAAGTCAAATGTTATGGGATCATGCCATGAGAGGAAGGGCATATGTTACCCTCCTAAGTGTATAATGTGTGTATATATGAAGTTACCTTCTCTGTAAGATTATGAATGGAATTTTAAACAATATAAAATAAATTTTAGACTGTTGTTGCTGTTGTTGTTATATGCCGTTGAGTCTCTTGAGACTCACAGCAACCCTATGTCCAATAGGTTTGAACCCTGCTCCATCCTATGCCAACCCTATTGTCTCCGACACACCTACTACCAATACCCCAGTCACTGAGTAAATCCATCTCATCCAGAATCTTCTTCTCCTGCACTAGCCTTTGACCCTTCTAAGCATGATGTCCCTTTCCAAAGACTTATCCCTCCTGGTAATGTGCCCAAAGTATGACAGACGAAGCTTCAAAATCATTACGTCAAAGGAGCAGCCTGGTTTCACCCTCTCTTGAACAAACCTAGAAGTCTATGGTATTTTCAATACTCTTCTCCAGCACCACAACTCAACGGCATCAATTCTTCTATCATTCTTAGTCATTGTCCAGCTTTCTGATACGTAGCAAGTAATTACGAAGACCATAGCCTGGGTCAGGTGCACCTTAGTCTCCAGACTGACATTGTTGCTCTTCAGTACTCTAGTGAATTCCCTGACAGCAGATAGTCACAATGCAATTTGTCTTTTGCTTTCCTGGCTACTGTTGCCAAGACTGTTCATTGTGAAGCCAAGCAAGCTGAATCTGTTAACAATCTCGAACTCTTTATAATCTATCATGATACTGCCTATTGGTCCAGTGGTGAGGATCTTTGTTTTCTTGATGTTGAGCTTCAATCCATATTGAAGGCTGCAATCCTTGACCTTCAGCAGCAAATGCCTCAGGTCCTCCTCAGTTGCAGCAAGCCGGGTTGTGTCATCCGCATAAAGCAGGTTGTTGATGAGTCTTCCTCCAATCCTGATGCTACTTTCCTTCTCATAGAGCCCAGCCTCCTGGATGATTTTTTTCTGCACATAAATTGAAAAGGTATAGAGATAAGAGGAAATCCTGGTGCACACCTTTCCTGATTTTGAACCATTCAGTGTTTTCCTTGCTCTGTTCTGAGAACTGCCTTCTGGTCCAAGAATAGGTTTCGTATAAGGACAACCAAGTGTTCTGTAATTCCCATTCTTCTCAGAGTTAGCCACAGTTTGTTGTGATCCACATAGTCCAATACCTTTACATAGTCAATGAAACACAGATAGACATTCCTCTGGTGTTCTTTGCTTACAGCTAAGATCCATCTAACATTGGCTATAACATCCCTAGTGCCATGACAGTTTCTAAACAAAGGCTGCACATCTGGTAGTTCTCTGTTGATGTGATTCCACTCATCTTTGGATAATTTTCAGCAGGATCTTTCTTGCATGTGATATTAATTATTTTTCAATAATTTTAACACTGTCTGGTCACCTTTTTTAAAAAATGGTAACAAATATGGATCAGTCCCAGTCAGTTGGTCAGGTGGTTATCCTCCAGATTTCTTGGCACAACTTGGTGAGTGCATCCAGGGAAGCATCTGTTTGTTGAAATATATCAATTGGCATGCCATCAATTCCTGGAGACTTATTTCTTTCTTTAGAGCCAATTCCATCAGAGCGGCTTGAATCTCCTCCTTCATCACTACAGGCTCTTGCTTATACATTATTTCATTAAATTCTTCTGTGTCAACCAATTCTTTTTAGTATAGTGGCTCTTCATACTCCTTCTGTCTTCTTTTGATGCTTCCTGGGTTATTCAACATTTTGCCTACAGCATCTCTAAGTACTGTAATTCAAGACTTGAATTTCTTCTTCAGTTCCTTCAGCTTAAGAAATACTGAGCAGAGTCACTCCCACGCAGCTGGCAAGCCTTGTGGGTTTGGTCTTAGACCCTGCCCACACCTCTTTGGTACTTGCAACCCTTTTCATCAGATGTCTGAGGAAGTGCACCATGGAGAGGAGGAGGTGGAGACCTTTGCCTTTCAGGCAAAGATTGCCAAATTTATGTCTCTTATCATCAATACCTTCTATTCCAACAAAGAAATTTTCCTTAGAGAGTTGATCTTTAATGCTTCTGATGCATTGGACAAGATTCGCTACGAGAGCCTGACAGACCATTCCAAGTTGGACAGTGTGAAAGAGCTGAAAATCTACATGATTCCTAACCACCAGGAATGTACTTTTACTGTTGTGGACACAGACACTGGCATGGCTCAGGCTGATCTCATAAATAATTTGAAAACAATTGCCAAGTCTGGTACCAAAGCCTTTATGGAGGCTCTGCAGGCTAGTGCAGACATTTCCATGATTGGTCAGTTTAGGGTTGGCTTTTATTCTACCTATCTGGTGGCAGAGAAAGTGGTAGTGATCACAAAACACAATGATGATGGGCAGTATGCCTGGGAGTCTCCAGCTGGGGGTTCCATCACAGTTCATGCTGACCATGGTGAGCCCACTGGTCAGGGCACTAACGTCATTTTACACTTTAAAGAAGATCAGAGGACTTTGAAGAGAGATGAGTCAAAGAAGTAGTGAAGAAGCACTTGCAGTTCATAGGCCACCCCATCACTCTCTATCTGGAGAAAGAACAAGAGAAGGAAATCAGTGATGACGAGCAAAAGAAGAGAAAGGTGAGAAAGAAGAATATGAAGATAAGGACGATGAAGACAAGCCCAAGATAGAAGATGTGGGTTCAGATGAGGAGGATGACACTGGTAAAGACAAGTAAAAGAAAACAACAAAAAAATACTAAGGAGAACAACAACAACAAAAAAATACTAAGGAGAAGTACGTTGATCGGAAAGAACTGAACTATGCCCATTTGGACCAGAATCCTGATGACATCACACATGGGGGATATGGAGAGTTCTACAAGAGCTTCGCTAATGACTGGGAAGACCACTTGGCAGTCAAGCCCTTCTCAGTAGAAGGTCAGCTGGAGTTCAGGGCATTGCTGTTTATCCCTCGCCAGGCTCCCTTTGGTCTCTTTGAGAACAAGAAGAAGAACATTCAACTTTATGTTTACCATTTATTTCATCACTGGTGAAAGCAAAGAGCAGGTGGCCAACTCTGCTTTTGTGGAACGAGTGCACAAACAGGGTTTTGAGGTTGTGTATATGACTGAACCTATTGACAAGTACTGTGTGCAACAGCTCAAGGAGTTTGATGGGAAAAGCCTGGTTTCCATCACCATGGAGGGTCTAGAACTACCTGAGGATGAAGAGGAGGGGGGAAAAATGGAGGAGAGCAAGGCAAAGTTTGAGAACCTCGGGAAGCTCATGAAGGAAATGTTGGATAAGAAGGTGGAGAGAGTGACAATTTCCATTAAGCTTGTATCTTCACCCTGCTCTATTGTAACTAGCACATATGGCTAGACAGCCAATAGGGAGCAGTCCATGAAAGCACAGGCACTTCAGACAACTCGACAATGGGCTACATGATGGCTAAAAAGCACCTGGAGATCAAGCCTGATTATCCAATTGTTGAGACGCTGAGACAGAAGGCTGAGGCAGACAAGAATGACAAAGCTGTCAAGGACCTAGTGGTGGTGCTGTTCGAAACCACACTGCTCTCTTCTGGTTTCTCCCTTGAGGATCCCCAGACTCACTCCAACCTTATCTACCGCATGATCAAGCTAGGCTTAGGGATTGATGAAGATGAGGTGACAGCTGAGGAACACAGTGCTGCTGTTCCTGATGAGGTCCCCCCACTTGAGGGTGATGAGGGAGCAACTCACATGGAAGAGGTTGGTTAAAAGTTCCTACTGTAACATCCCCTTCCTCTTGTATAGCACCCCGGTGGCTCCCACAGCAGCCTTGAGTTGCCTTCTCCCTTTCGACTACATCTGCTGACAGCTGGTATTTTTCTTTCCTGTCCTGTGTGTTAAGGCAGGATGTAACTCTGGCTTCAACCTCAACAACAAGGTTGGATGTTGTGTATTGTGTTTCTCTGTTTATTTTTTCTGAAATTAAATTATGCAAAATGAAGAAGATGACTTTTTTTTAAAAAAAATACTGAGCAAGTTCATCCTTTTTCATTTTCTGACTTCAGCTCTTTGCACATTTAATTTAATATTTTGCTTTATCTTCTCATGTTACCCTTTGAAATCTTCTGTTTGGTTCCTTAACATCTTGATTTCTTCCTTTGCTTTGGATTCTCTTCTCTCTGGTGCAATATTCAATCTCTTCTGACATCCATTTTGATCTTTTCTTCTTCTTCCATGTTTGTAATGACCTTTTGCATTCTTGGTGGATAACATTCTTGATAACCTCCTACAGCTCATCTTATCTTTGTTCATTAGTATTCAAAGCCTCAAACCTGTTCCTGAGATGGTCTTTAAATTCAGCAAGGATAGACTCAATGCCAAATTTTGGTTCTTGTGAATTTGATTTTATTTTCTTTAGCTTCAGTTTGAACTTGCATACAAGTAGTTGATGATCTAATCCACACTCAGCACTTGGCCTAGTGTTCAGTTGCTATTGAGCTTCTCCATTGATTCTTTCCAGATATGTAATCAATCTGATTCCTGTGAAGGCCATCAGGTGAGGTCATTGTGTATAGTCTTTGTTTGTGTTTCTTATAAAAGGTATTTGCAATGAATAACTCATTGATTATACAGAATTCTATAATTCTGTCTGTAGCTTGTACATTATTCTTTATAAAATTGATTTGACCACAAAATATCCCAATTATCATAAAAAATAACTCTGATGGCCTACTGGTAAGAAGCTGGACTGCAATCCCAAAGGCATGTGATTTGAATCCACCAGTTGCTCCATAGGAGAAAGATGGATAATTGATCTCCCTATCACTTCTGCTTTGAATAACTGTCTCTGAAAACTCAGTGGAGGATAAGCTATAGGTTGGTTCTGACTCAATGGGCCTAAACAACAACAACAATCCATTTATGGCTAAGACTCCCTTTTCTACTATTTCAGCAAATCTAAAAACATTAAAATTCATTCATTTAATAAAAAGCTGTTCCATGAGAGATAGGTAATCAACTCCCATGTGATTTACTGCCTCTGAAAACTTGCTATGAGTCAGTTTCAACCTGATGGTACACAACAACGACATGCAGAACAAGAAGCTCTGGTGACTTAGTGGTAAGAAGCCACACTGTCAAATCCATCAGCTGCTTTGTAGGAGAAAGGTGGACAATCTCCTCTCATGCAATTTACAGCCTCTGAAAACTCACTAGGAGATCAGCTAAGAGTTAGTTCTGACTCCAGAGCATACAACAACATCAAGGCAACATACAGAACACTTTGTGCAGAGAAATGTTTGTAAGCAAGACAGACAATTTCTGTGTACTTTCTAAAATGGGAGGCAGTTGATAATATAATGATTTCTCAATTATTCACTCACGCAAAAGATGATAATTAATTTTCTAAGATCAGCCAAATATGCTACTGGACAAAACAGACAAATTTTTTGCTTTTGTAGAGTTCACATTTTGGTGTAAAGAAGATTTGTAATCAATATAAATGTAAATATATAAAATATGAAAAATTCTATGGAGAAAAAGAAAACCAGCAGGTTGGAACAGAGAATGGCATCGTAGAGGGTATTACATAAGTATGTGGAGGATATTTGAACAGCTACTGACTCGGGGGGTGGGGGGGAATAAGATCAGTGAAAAAAATGCCCCACTGCCCAGAGGGTTTACATATATTAAGGCTTATTATGTGCAGAGTCAAGCTAAAATCTCATATTACCATTGAGTCAGAACTGACTCATAGTTGACCTTCCAAATATTCCCCAAGGCTGTAAATCACATGGTAGGAATTTGCTCATCCTTTCCACCTCAAAGTTGCTAGTGAATTTGAGAGTAGGGTAGCCTTTGGCTTAGTAGCACAGCTCTCTGCAGACTATACTACCTGTTGTTGTTGTTGTTGTCATGTACTGTCAAATTGTGTGTGACTCATAGCAACCCTATGTACAATGGCTCTGAAGCCTGCTCTATCCTGAGCCAACCTTATTGTCTCTGACACACCTACCCCCATAACCCCAGTAATTGAGTTAGTCCATCTCATTTAGAATCTTACTCTCTTGCAATGTCCTTCCACCCTCCCAAGCATGACATTCCTCTCCAAGGACTGGTCCCTCCTAGCAAAACATGTCCAAAGTATGTCAGACGGAGCTTTAGAATCCTTGCCTCCAAGGAGCAGCCTGGCTTCATTCTTTCAAGGAAAAACCTGTTTATTCTCTTAGCAGTACATGGTATATTCAATACTATTCTCCAGCACCACAGCACAAAGGCAGCAATTCTCCTTCTATCATCCCTAGTCATTGTCCAGCTTTCTGGTATATAGCACGTAATTGAAAAGACCATGGCCTGGATCAGGTGCACTTTATTCTCCAGATTGACATTGTTGCTCTTCAGTACTCTGGAGATGTACCTGGCAGCAGACTCTCTCAATGCAATTCATCTTTTAATTTGCTGGCTGCTGGTACCAAGAGTGTTGATTGTGAAATCAAAGGCTTCCACAAACTTTTGCAGTCAGAAATCTATTGGACATTCAATCAAGATCCATTAATAATAACAGATGACTGGAATACAAAAATTGGAAACAGAAAAAGGATCCGTAGTTGGGAAAACATGGATTTGGTGACAAAAATGATGCTGAAGACAGACTGATAGAATTCTGTACCATCAATGACCTATTCATTGTCAATACTTATTGTAAGAAACATAAACACAGGCTATGAACCTGGATTTCACCTGATGATATGCATAGGAAACAGACTACATCTGTAGGAAGAATCCCCAGAGAAGCTCACTATCAGCTGTGAAAAAGCAGACCAGGTGTTGACTGTGGAACAGACCACCCACTATTCATATGCAAGTTCAAGCTGAAGCTAAAGAAGGTTAAATCAAATCCATGAGAGCCAAAATTTGACCTTGAGTCTATCTCACCCAAATTGCAAAACCAACTCTGAAACAGGTTTGAGATATTGAACATTAATGAGCAAAGACCAGATAAAGGGGGAGAGGATATAAAGAATATCATCCATGAAAAAATGCAAAAGGTCATTACAAAAACAAAAGAGGAATACCAAGACGGATATGAAATGAGATTCTTAAGATTGCACTACAGTGCCAAGAAGCCAAAGCCAACGCAAGAAATAAAGGAGCTGAACAGAAGATTTTGAAGGGCAGCGTAGGAAGACAAAGCAAAGTATTATAATGAAATGTGCAAAGAGCCAGAGTCAGAAAGTCAAAAGGGATGAACTTAGCATTTCTTGACTTGAAGGAACTGAAGAACAAATTCAATCCTTGATTTATAATACTTAGCATGCTTTGGGAAGAATATTAAATGATCCAGGAATCATTAAAAGAAGAAAGGAGTATACAGAGGCACTATACTAAAAAGAATTGGCTGACACAGAAGAATTTCATGAAACAATGTATGAGCAAGAGCCTCTGGTAGTAAAGGGAAAAGTTTAAGCAGCTCTGAAGAAATTGGGGGGAAAAAAATAAGGCCCCAGGAATTGACTGCATACCAATTGATATATTTCAACAAACAGATGCTGCCCTGAATGCACTCACCAAGTTGAGCCAAGAAATCTGGAGGACAATCACCTGGCAAACTGACTGGAAGAGATCTGTATGCTACCTGAGCTCCTTTATTATATGCCAAGTAGAATAATAAAGGCAAATTTAGTAAAGAGAAAAGCAACATATAAAGGAAATGATCAACAAACTATCATTAAGTCAAATAAAGGGAAAGGTAACTTATAAAATGGATGTGAGAAGTACAATATCAGTAAGATAAAGAATATATGAAGAGGTACAAAAGAGTTATAGGCCATAAAGGTAAATACTATTGCCTACACAATCTGGTATTATTAATAGTAACATGTAGTTGTCCAGATACATAAACTAATATACAAGATGAACAGATAGGTACAGGCAAATGAGAGTACACCCACAACCATAGATATTAGTAAGTCTACAAGTGCATCTTTATGTACTGTCAACAGATCCACATACATAGTAAAGCAAATAGGTGTCTTCTTCACCATAACCAAACATCTTGAGACTAAGGTGTGCCTGACACAGGCCATGGTCTTTGCGGTCACTTGCTATGAGTCAGAGAGCTGGACAATGACAAGGGATAATAGAAGGAGAAGTGATGCCTTTGAGCTGTGGTGTTGGAGAAGAGTATTGAAGATACCATGGACTGCTAAGAAAACTAACAGTTTTGTTCTAGAGAAGGTGAAACTAGGCTGCTCCTTTGAGCCAAGGGTTCTGAAGCTTCATCTGACATACCTTGGACATGTTGCAAGGAGGGACGAGTCCTTGGAGAGGGACATCATGCTTGGGAGGGTGGAGAGACAGTGCAGGAAAGGAAGACTCTCGATGAGATGGTTTGATTCAGTGACTGGGGAAGTGGGAGTAGTTGTGTCAGAGACAATAAGACTGGCACAGGATAGAGCAGGGTTTAGGGCTGTTGTACATAGGGTCACTATGAGTTGCAGATGACTTGACTACACATGACAACAAAAATTGTAAAGCTATTTTCTTCAAAATATCATCTGGTTTTCCTTTTAAAGAATCATTTTTGCTTCTGCATGAAGAACAGACTAGATTTTCATGGAAAGCTGATAGAAAATAGGTTCTCTTTGTTTTGGGGTTTTGTTTTGTTTTGTTTTAATCACAACCAACAACTACACAACACAATCACAAAGAAGAAATAAGCAAATAGCCTCTCAGGACATATATAGATAAATACATAATATGTGAATTCTGAGGTCCAGTATTTACTTGGAAATAAAACTGATTTTAGAAAAATTACTACGTCTATGCTCATTTTATTTTTTTTTAGACAAACCTCATCCTTGTGTTCCCCAGGATTTCCAAATCCTTCTATTTTAGTGGATTCACTGAGCAAGAAAGGAAATATCTTTATTTCCCCTCTTGAACTCGTAATTTCTTTGACTATTACTACAGAACATCATTGGAACACGAATTATGGTTTGCTTAGGTTTGATTTGTTAGAATACCTTTACCCACACATTGAATTTCTAATTCTCTGTTTGCAAGAAGAGGTTGTGGGTAGACGACTGTTTTGGAACTGTACAAATGAACTCCACCTTAATCTGTTTTCAACAGGAATGCTAAATGTTTTACAGCACCCTGCGGTTTTGAATTTAGGATCAACTTTGGAACTGAACTGTTTTCTATTCAGTAAAGCAGAACTAAAATGTCACAGCTGTGGGCTTTCTGAGCACATTACCCTGTCATGAGCACCACCAAGTGGACGGTGCAGATCTTACAAGTGAGCTGCAATGGCATTTGAGTGTTAAGCTTCTGTTCAAAGATGTTGTCAGCTGTTTATGTGAAAAGTTAGTTTGTAAGTACTCTGGGAAGATGAAGCCCTGAAGAACCCATTTTCCCAACTTTCTTAAAATCCAAACAAAGTATATAAAATACTGCTATGGCTTCTTGTTGTTGTTATATACATTGCAACTGACCCATAGCTGACCCTCTCGTGGGTTTTTAGAGGCAGTCAATCATATAAGAAGAGATTACCCATCTTTATTCTGCAAAGAAGATGGTGGATTCGAACTATGTGCTTTTAGATTGGAAGCGTAGCTCCTTACTAGTAGGCTTGTCTCAAATATAGCTCCAATGAGTATTGTTTGGTGCCCTCTTTACGTCCCCCCAAATAGATAAAAAGATGAAAGGGAACACAAAAGAGCCAAAAGCTTTGGCATTTGTCTCTCTCCACAGATATGGGTTGGGCCTTCATCACACACCTGTGGAAACACAGTGTGGTCTGTTCCTAGGGAATGACTCAACTCTGTTATACAACCTCAAGGTAGAAACAGGAAGAAGATAAACTGGCACGATCCTCAGTTTCAAAGTGGAACATTTCTCCCCACATGTATATAAAAATAAGAGATTTAAATAATTTTCACATTGAAACCTTGAGAAATTTATTTTTGCTTGTTTTGTTGTTATTGTTGTTGGAGGGGAGAGGTGGGTTTATATGTTTTATTTGATTTTGGTTTGGTTTTAGCTGCCTAAGAAACTAGGTTCAGTAAGACATTGAATATGTTCTCTGCCCTGGACATGAGATGCCAAAAACAGTGATATAGCCATGCCACCCCCAGCAACAATTGACCCAAAAAAACAAAGCAAACATGTGCTTGTTGTTTTTGTTGTTGTTATGTGCCGTTGAGTCATTTGTAGCGACCCTATGTATAACAGCCCTAAACCCCGCTCTATCCTGTGCCAATCACATTGCCTCTGACACACCCATCCCGATTACCCCAGTCACTGAATCAATCCATCTCATAGAGGGTCTTCCCCTCCTGCGCTGTCCCTCTACTCTACCCAGCATGATGTCCCTCTCCAAAGACCTGTCTCTCCTTGCAACATGTCCAAAGTATGTCAGACGAAGCCCTAGAATCTTTGCCTCCAAGGAGTAGCCTGGTTTAACCCTCTCTAGGATGAATCTGTTTGTTTTCTTGGCAGTCCCTGGTACATTCAACACTCTTCTCCAGCACCACAGCTCAAAGGCATCAATTCTCCTTCTGTCCTCCCTAGGACATTGATAAAACTGGACCAGGTGTCCAAAGCAAAGATCCACAGGTGTCAGGCAGATAGGACACAAGGAAAAGTGTCATAGTGGAAAGGGACTGGCAAGCCACTGCACGAAACCAAAGCCAGCCCTGGTTACTAAGAATGTGCTGGCTGGAAGAAAAGTTCAGACAAGGTCTCGTGAGTGGGTGGTTAAGCTCTGAGGCCCTGCCGCTTCAACACGTTTGTTGATTTCTGTCTCCTACAGTGCTCTCACATATCATTGAAAGTCCTTGTCTCTGAGAGTTGCTTGAGAGTATACTCTTTCTAACAAATAAGAGATAAAGATGGGCTTTCACACCCCACTCTTGCTACATTCACTCAATATGCGATTGGACCCAACATGAGCAGTTATCAAGCAAGACTGCATTAATACAGTCACATTTTTAAAGTTGTATCATGCACACACACAAAAACATATTGTGTGGGTATAAATCACAAATATCCCATTCAAATGTAGGCATAAGCAGAGGAAGGGTCACCACAGGTTATCAGCACTTAGGGCCCTCCCATGCCTGGTCATCTTCTTCTCAAGTTACAAAGGAACGTGTGCTGTAAAGAAGAGATGAGGAAGAGCTAAGCGGCCTTAAGAAAACAGAATTGATATTTAAAGAAATCTTTTTAAAAGGCTCCTGGAATCCCTGCATCAGTTTCCAGTCCTAACCACTCAATTCCTGCCTCACTTGCAACTGGCAAACACAATTAAAACAAATTTACATTGATAAGGATGGATTCAATATTGTGAGTTGTCTAATTTTAGGGTCAAAGAAATGTCTGGAAATCGTTTCTGTAAGTAATAAACAAAGGCTTAAGATTTCATGAAGCAATTAAAAACAAATGCCATTGAAGTTGAATAAAGTATGTCATAAACCACTTACATTGCATTTTAAGGTTCTGAAGTATGGCTATTGTTAAGGAAAAAATGTAATGTATATATATGTCAGAATATCAGAGTTCTAAACAGACTGTGGTTGCAAGTTTCTGTAAGACTCCGGGTAAGGCATGGAGGACACTGACAGGGCAAAGCAACAGCTGAATCTTCTGATACCGCCTTTATCTTTCAAGAGGTATTTTGTAGTTTACAGAATTCTTTCAGATCCGTTTGTTCTTGTCACTTGAGCATTACAAGAATGCTGCAGAGACACATAACACCCACTTGGAGTTGAGAAGACTATCATTCTCTTAGAAAGAATAAGTCATTTGTTAGAAACTAAATAAGCTGTGGGCTGGAACAGGCCAGTCTTGCTTCAGTCTGCAACAATTTGGGTTAACATTATAGTTTTCAAAGCACTGTAGTGTACAGTTTCATTTCTTTCTCCAAGGCATGCTACAAGAATAGTAAAGTAGACAGACACACATTATCAGCAAGTGAAGAACATAATATTAAAGGGGGGAAATAAATTTTCCTCAGCTCAAGCAGAGCTGAAAGCAGAACCAAATCTCCTGAATTCTAACCCAGTTTCCTTCCTACTATTCTTTACTGCCACCTTCTCTGTCTTACTAGTTATCTACACATAGAATCAAAGCTGAAATGGTTACAAGACCCTAAGAAAACAGGAAAACATCAGGATGAAATTTTTCCAAAGGAAAAGCAGGTCCAGAGAGAAGATTATCTATGTTGTATCTTTATTTGCATGCAATGATCAGGAGGGGCAGGGGTAGGCACAAAATAAATACAAGTACTATTTCAAAGACATACTTTGGCAGGGATATCTATTAGAGGCAATGATTTGGAAGGCAGCAAAGAAAGGAGAAGAGGGGAAATATGAAATAGTACTCATTACTTTGGACTTCAATTACTGAGAAAAATACCTTTATCTAGAAAAAGGCAATTGGCCTAAAAGTGTTTTCTTTGGTAGCAAAAGAAGTTAAAAGAAATAAAAATTCCATAATACTTTCAGACTGACGAAGTCAATGTTGATTCTTGAGTTGTAGGTTGGCCTTTTAGTGGGAGAACCAGACCCCTCTAGACTGTGGACAGACTCTTCTGAATGAAGCTAATATATGAGGTCCAGAATGCCATACCTCATTCAGAAACATGATTAAAAAACTTGGTTCCACTTCAGCATTGCCAACTGACAGTCAGTCAATTACCACAGAATAAGGATTTCCAAAATTATAAAATTAATGAAAACATGATCATCATAGTGATAAACCCATTTCAAGAGAGTCAATCATCATCTGGGTTCTCTCAAGACCCTTTTCAAATGCTTTCTATCAGACTGCACAGATCCCATTATGTAGGCATTATTTTATTTTCACTTGATTAAACCTAAACTTAGATAAATTCTTCATTTGTTCAGAGCCACCACTGGCTTATCTGATTCCAGAGCCCACTCCTTTCACCTGCCTCAGAGAGAAAACAAGTTGGGGGGGAGAGTATTTTTAAATTTTATTTTATATTAGTTTGCTCACAAAACATTCATATACATGTGTTTCACATTATTTTCTTCATTCATATCATGTTTCACACAATTATTATTTCACACAATGCATTATGTTTTATAAAACCAATTACCGTTAGACCTTACTCATCATTATCCAATCTTTTCAGGCCCCTGTTAGCTCCTTCCCATTTCTTTTCACCCCTTTTCTCCACCCACCAAACTGTGCAACTCTGTGGTCTCACTTCTGCCCGTCCTCATACTCCTGACCCCACCTCTTCCCTTCTTGGGTCCCCATTCATGTTTTACTAGTTATCCTTCTATTTTTATAATGAAAGTCTTATCCAGTATTTGTCCTTATGAGACTGAGTTCATTCAGTATAATGCTCTCCAGTCTCTCCCAAGTTATGTAGTGTTTTTCAAAATCATTGTTCCTGAGTGCTGCATAGGATTCCATTGTGTGAAAGTACTACAATTTCTCAATTGATGAAGTGGTAGCTGGACATTTGGGTTGTTTCCATGTTCTTGCAATAGTTTGTCGTTTTTTTATTGTAAGTGATATCTTGATATTCTCGTCTTGTGTATTTATCTCTTATGAGCTTTGCATATAACTCCATCCTCTCAAGTGAAATCTCCAAAATATATCCAATTTCTGAGATATCAAATCTGAAGACTGGATCCCAAATTGGTCATTGAGCCAGTCAGTGGGCACATTCCTTTGGGCTGATTTTCAGTAGTGAGTTCAGCAATTATCATTATACCAGTACCTCTTATCAATCTGAGTGAGATGAGGGGAAATGTTAGAGTTCATGCTGAGATCCTAGTCCAAGGCTGAATGCCAGACCTGCATTTTGAAGGAACTGCAAACAGAATATTTATGCTCTCAAATACCTTTGAAATTTCAAAACAGATACTAGAAGAGAGAAAAACGGAAGGACCTATTTTGCCAGAGTGGGAATTTGTACTCATTTTTAGAGCAGACCCATATTGCAGTCACTAAAAAATTCAAAAGGTGAGTGGTATTCATCGGAAAAGTGAATCTTAACTAAGGAAATCAGGAAAAAACTATGTTTAAGATTATTAACAGGCTCAGGCTCTCAGGAGCCATTTGCTTCCAACTGATCAGGATTAAATTTTCTTGTAAGGTAGCCCTTAACAGATTCAGTTTGCTTGGCTTCACCATCAACACCCTTGGTACCAACAGCCAGGAGATTAAAAGACAAATTGCATTGGGTAAGACTGCTGTCGGAGACCTTTCCAAAGTACTGAAGGACAACGATGTCAGTCTGGATATAAGGTGTGCCTGATTCAGGTCATGGCTTTTGAGATTATGTGCTATGCATCAGAAAGCTGGACAATGACTAGGGGTAATAGAAGGAAAATTGATGCCTTTGAGCTTTAGTACTGGAGAAGAGTATTGAATATACGATGAACTGCTAGGAGAAAAATCAGGTTCATCCTAGAGAAGGTGAGATGAAGTTGCTCCTTGGAGGCAGGGATTCTGAAGCTTTGTCTGACACACTTTGGACATGTTACAAGGAGGGACCAGTCCTTGGAGAGGAACGTCATGCTTGGAAGGGTGGAGAGACAGCACAAGAGAGGAAGACCCTCAATGAGATGGATTGATTCAGTG
Organism: Elephantulus edwardii; assembly: GCF_000299155.1. Taxonomy (NCBI): domain Eukaryota; kingdom Metazoa; phylum Chordata; class Mammalia; order Macroscelidea; family Macroscelididae; genus Elephantulus; species Elephantulus edwardii. The sequence continues at coordinate 16,312,256 of NW_006399757.1, read as the reverse complement.
ACTGGGGTAATGGAGGTAAGGTGTGTCAAAGACAATTAGATTGGCACAGGTCAGAGCAGGGTATAGGGCTGTTGTACACAGGGTCGCTATGAGTTGCAGGCTACTTGAAGGCACATAATAACAACAACAATATAGCCATTTCTGTGTTGTTGTCATGTTTGGAAGCTCTGCAGCTGGTATTTCAATGCCAGCAAGGGCATCCATGGTGGAATGTTCTCTCCAGAATTTCTGTCCTAAGACAGAACGTTCTGGTTATGTACTTCCTCAAAATAACCAGTGGAAACCTTATGCATCAGACCAGAACATTGTCTGACTTGAATGCTTTGGGCCAATCTTCAAAATGGGTCAATAAAGAGAAGAGTGGAGATCTTTGGTGAGGTGAATTGGCACAATAGTTGACATGATTGACTAGAATATATGCGATGGCACAATATTTTGCTCTGTTGTACATAAAGTCATCATGAGTTAGAATCCATTTGACAGTATTTCTCTCATCCCTCTCCTCCTCTCTCGTTCTCTAAGCTTTCTGATCCTCTCTCTCTTTTCTTTTTCCTGAAAATCAAGCCAACCCCCTATTTCTCCTATTAAAGCACAGAGAAAGCAAAGTCCTGCCTGAACACATCTTGTAGGTAGGTGGATAGAGATGTAAAGAGGGTAGATCAGGTAGTCAGTCTGAGAGGAAAGGGTTGTTGTTGTTGTTGTTGTTGTGTACTGTAAAGTTAGAACCAACCCATAGCTGGCACTCGAGGAGATTGCTCATCTTTCTCCCTCGGAGCAGCTGCTGGATTCGAATCACGTTCCTTTGACATTGCAATGCAGTTTCTTACCACTGGGCCACCAGAGCTCCCTTCCTTTGCATAGAGGAAAGGGTATGTGTGTAATAAAGTATTTGTATGAGGGAAGATAGGTCCCAGGCGGTCAGAGGGAAGAAAGGGAAATGCCATAAAACAGAAATAAAAATCAGTCCTTTCTTGACAAAATCAGAATTTAAATGAATTTCAGGTAAACACTTTTCTTTCCTAATTGCTAGGCAAATACGTAAACAGAAAATAACAGAAGGATTTCACTTTCACTTGGACCAGCAACACCCTACTCTTTTTTATCTAAGGTAGAGCTTTCTGGAAAAGATCTAACTTGCTTAACGCTCCATGGACTATTGTAAAATGTGCATAATTTGATCCTATATTTTAATGACTTAAGGGCTTGGACAAGCTGTTAAAAAATTCAACTCATGTGAAAAATTATTTGAGAAATGAACCTTCAGTACACAGCTAACATATGAAACCCAGGACTACACGGGTTTTTCTGAAAAAGAAGGTCTTCCATTTTTATGGGGATCTAGGTAAAGCACTGTTATCCTTATATACGATTGTGAGTTAAATATTAATGAATCTACAATCTGTAAAGAACACCTGGAGTGGTCTGATTGCTTTTAGAGCTGCTTAAACCCTATGACTAATCTACTTCATTAATTTCACCAAACAATACTTACACTGTTCTACCTTTCATGGTTCATTTCTGAAATGTTAACCAAAAAGCAACAATCTTGCTTGCAAACCATAGTTTGGCACAGCAAACACTAAAAGAAACACAAACCAGCATCTTTACATTAAATTCACTTTCCTAAGCTAACCCATTTAATGCTTCAGGTCTAAGCTGTTTACTTTTTCTTTACTATGATTTTTTGATAAATTTAATAATCTCCTTGCTGGTGAGTCATAAGTGACTCATAGCTGACCTTCCATTGTGTTTCAAAGGCAACCCAAGCGTGGCCCTTCAAGAGTAGGAGATTGCCCCTCCTTCTCCCTCAGAGCTACTCCTGACAGATTTGAAGCGCTGGAGAGGCTTAGCAGTGTCATTTCCTACAGACTCCACTAGCCCTCTCTGGCTCCTCCCGAGATGGTATGTGCTCATGGCCAGAATCTGTGAATGTTACATTCTATGGCAAGAGAAATATTGCAAATGTGACTAAGTTAAAGATTTTGGGATGAGATCACCTTGAGATATCTGACTGTGGCCAATGTAAGCCCAAAGGTCCTTATCACAGAGAGTCAGAGAGAGAAGGCAGTGGAACAAAGAAAGCGTAGTAGCCACAAAGTCAACGAATATGGCAGTTTCCAGAAGCCGGATAGTTCCCCTCCCCCACCCTAATCTTCCAGAGGGAACAAACCATTACAACACCTTGATTTGACCCTTTAAAGTTCATTTCAGACTTTGACCTCCACAACTGCTTGATCATAAATCTGTATTATTTGAAGGCATTACATATATAACAATTTCTCATAGCAGCAACAGCAATAAAAACCAATACAGACTTGTTGCTTTGTTGTTATGTGCCATCGAGTCCTTTTTGACTCATAGCGACCCTATGCACAACAGCCCTAAACCCTGCTCTATTCTACGCCAACCGCACTGCCTCTGACACACCCATCCCAATTACCCCAGTCATCGAATCAATCCATCTCATAGAGGGTCTTCCCCTCCTGCGCTGTCCCTCCACCCTCCCAAGCATGATGTCCCTCTCCAAGGACCCGTCCCTCCTGGCAACGTGTCCAAAGTATGTCAGACGAAGCCCCAGAATCCTTGCCTCCAAGGAGTAGCTTGGTTTAATCCTCTCCAAGATGAATCTGTTTGTTTTCCTGGCAGTCCGTGGTACATTCAGTACTCTTCTCCAGCACCACAGCTCAAAAGCATCCACTCTCCTTCTGTCCTCTCTAGTCATTGTCCAACTCTCTGATGCATAACAATACAGACTGGTTTATTAATTTATTAAAAACTTTAAATATTACAGTAAAAGGCCAATGAAATATCCTCCTTTTGGCCTCACCCTCCATTCATACCTGAACACTGGTCATGTCTGTTCTTCATACATAAGATGTTGATTGGTCTGGCTACATCCATTTGAGCCACTTGTAATGTGACCCTGTGCACTGCAGTTCTGTTAAGAACACGTGGAGTCACCATGAGTCGGGATTGATTTGATGGGAACTGGTATAGCTAGGCAAGGAAGAGGTCACAACACTGAGAAAACCTGGTGTAAGAAGTCTATCTCGTAAGATTCTCCATCACACACAGTAACTGATCCAAAGACTCGCATACTTTCTCAGAGATATTTGAGTACCAATACACTGAAGAGGCAGAAAAGAACAAAGAAAATAATAAGAGTATAATAGAGATAAAATGAGAAGCAAAGCTAAGGGGCAGACTGATTAGATTCAGCCAAAGACAGTAATTGGTGTCATCTTCCAGAAAAGTTTGCCACACTTTTGGATTTCCTGTACCTACAATGGCCAAATCCACCAGACACTGTCAAGTGGCTCTTGTTAGATGACAGTTTTATGTGTCTCCTTGCCTATGATCTGATGCCCAACAGTTTGGGCAAATGCTAGATGTTACTATGAAGGTATTTTGTAAATATGATTCATATTTACAATCAGTTGATTTTAAGTAAAGGGGATTATCCCAATAATGTGAATGAGCCTCATTCATTCAGTGGAAGGAAAGGTTCAGCTTCAAGGTTGTGGCATAAATACCTGGCTGTCTCCAGCCCACCTATAGATTCTTTGTTTGACATCCCCCACACTCAGTGATCCCACTCCATTAAATCAATCACTAATTGTTGGATAGATATAGATAGATAGATAGATAGATAGATAGATAGATAGATAGACAGATGAGTGAGTTTAAAGAATTGGCTCACTGCATCCCCTGATTTTAATCTTGATTGAAAGAGAGTAAATTGCTGGAAAACCCAGACCAGTGCAGGTAGGAAACCGTATTCCAGTTCTTCATGAAGGCTGAGATTGATTGTCATGCTCTTTATTCCCACTCCCCGCCTGAGCCGACTCGGGCAGACATCTTTTGGACTTTAAAGAGGCCCATCATGGGTAGGCATTATATAACAATGAAAGAATTTTTCTTTTCTTTTTCAAAGAGAGGAGCGAACTGGAGTGGGGAGAGGTGGGCAGGGAAAAATACACAACAATGAATTAATGGAAATCCAAAGTCTCTGTAAATTTTCATTAAAATTAGTAAAATTTTAAAAACCTAAAAAAAAGGAGACCCATCACGCTCATTTGTGCTTCAGCCTCACCCTTTTTAATGCTATTTTTAAAAATCATGGAAGATATAGTCCATGTGACATGCTTATTTCTTTGTAACATTTTGTACATAAAACCAAAAGTCCAGTGCTGTTGATTTGATTCTTACTCATAGGGACCCTTCCGCCCCTTAAACAAGACTGTAAATCTTTATGATTGACTCTGTTGTTGTTATGTGCCATCTGGTTGGAACTGGCCCATACGTGACCATTCAGGGGTTTTCAGAGGCAGTTAATCACATGGGGAGATATTGCCCCTCGCAGAGCAGCTGAACTGACTCAGAAGAGATCAGTATCTTAATTTCAACATTATCTTGATCTCAGGTCAAAACTGTTAAACAAAATTCCCATGTTGTTGTTGTGTACCGTAGAGTCAGAACTGACCCATAGCTGACCCTCCTGCGGGTTTTCAGAGGTGGTAAAATGCACAGGAGGAGAAAGCCCATCCTTCTCCAGTGGAGCAGCTGGTGGCCTTGAACCATGTGCCTTAGGGATTTCAGCACAGCTTCTTGCCACTAGACAACCAGAGCTCTCATTGAATTAGTTTTTCATTTATGCAGAAATTAACTCAAGATCCTATTAACCTGGACAGATGCTATAGAATTTGTCACATCTTTCTCCAGCAGATTGGCTGGCAGAATTGAACCAACAACCTTTTGGTTAGCAGTCGAACACATAGCTGTTGTACCACCAGCACTCCTTTTAGTGTATAGGTATCTTCATCCAGTCAGAACCAACTCATGCTGGTTTCTGAAGTTGTAAATTGTGTAGGAGGAGATTATTCATTTTTATTCCATGGAACCAATGGTGAATTTGGGCTACCGACTATGCCCCCGTCGCTTCCTGTAGCTGGCCCTCCAGTAAGTTTTCAGATCCTGTAAGCTTGACTGGATGAGAATGCCCATCTTTCTTCCCTGGTGCTGCTGGTAGATTCAAACTTGGTTAGCAGTACAACTCCTTAACCATTAGGCTGCCAGTCATGTCAACTTATGGTCAGACTGACATTCAAAATCCTGCCCTTGCTCTCAGAGGCACTGGGATTTATAGAAATCCTTTCCCGGTAATCACCCTACCCCTGGACGATCCTTCAGAGTCAGATTCAGAACTTCCTCCTGTTCAGAACTTCCACCTCTGATGTTAGCCTGAAATTTTTAACTTATTCTGTAAAAACTAGTCAGCAAAGAAGGGAAAACCCTCACAGGATGGATTAACAAAGTTCCTGTAACAATGAGTTCAAATATTACAGAGGTGATGAGACTGGCACAGGATAGGGAAGAGTTTAGATCTTTTGTTCATAGCTCTGTTCATAGCCCAAATGTAGTGTTTTTCTGGTGGTTCAAATTTAAGTCTCAGTCGACCTAGTGGCACCTAACAAAAACAATAAAAGTAGCCAAAAACAAGCTCAATAGTACCTGTCCAGGTTAATCTGATACTGAGTTAACATCTACATGAACGAAAAACCTATTTAAAATCTAGTCTTATGTGGACCTTTTTATTCAACAATTTTTACATGAGACCAAGATAAATTAAATATATTGCTCTCAAGAGTTTTTCATAACAAGAATTAGCTACAAAGTGGATTGAAAAGTCAGTGACGATGCCATTACGGAATTACTTCTTTAAAGACAATAGTGATGTATACTTCAAAAGAATGTTGTGGATATATACAGACTAAAAAATGACACCAAACTTTTCCATAAAACAAAATTCCACAAGTGAAGAAAATGACAAGTTGACTCCTTCTTCTGAAAAGGACGAAAAAGATGAACTTGTGTTGTTTTTCAAAGTACTCCAGAGATGCGTCCTTCCGTCAGCAGGTGGCGCTGCCAACCCATCACTGGCATTAAAGAAAGTGAATGGTCATCTTCCTTAATCTCTTCACTTACAAGATATTTGGAATACGTCATTAAATTTTTTACATAGATTTCATGTTTGTAATAAACGTCACTGTTGTTTAGCTCTCCCTAAAGTTCTGAATCCTCCCCCAAAATTGGCTCTCTTGCCTCACAGTAACGCATTTTAATCCTGTCTGTAGGAAGTTATACTGCTAATACAAAAGCCTCTCTGATAGTTTGAATCTAGCCGTGACTCCTTAGGAGAAAGATGGGCAATCTCCTCCTGTGTGGTTTGTTGTTCTGTGCCGTAGATTTGGAACTGCCCCATAGCTGCTCCGTTCTCAGGTTTTCAGAGGCATTTAATTATATGGGGGAAGATTGTCCATCCTTCTCCCACAGAGCAGCTGGTGGATTCGAACCGCGGGCCTTCCGAATTACAGCATAGCTTCTTATCATTAGGCCACCAGAGTTCCTGTGTGGTTGATAGTTCCTGCAAACCTGTTAGAAGGTCAATTGAGTTGGTTCTGACGCTAGACAGTGAGAGTTTATGAGATGACGATGATGATTATGATGATGAGGAGGAGGAGGAGGAGGATGACGACGACGACGATGACTACTACTACTACCTAACACAGATTTTCTGTTCCAGTAGTGTCACTAGAGTTGTTGTTATTGTTCTTATGTGCCGTCGAGTCACTTGTGACTCATAGCGACCCTATGTACAAGAGCCCTAAACGCTGCTCTATCTTGTGCCAACCTTGCCACACTCACTCCCACCACCTCAATCACAGAATCAATCCATCTCATCGAGGGCCTTCCTCTCCTGCGCTGTCCCTCCACTCTTCCAAACATGATGTCCCTCTCCAAGGAGCAGTCCCTCCCTGCAACATGCCCAAAGTATGTCAGAGGAGCAGTCTAGCTTCACCTTCTCCAGGATAAACCTGTTTGTTCTTCTAGCAGTCCATGGTTTATTCAACACTCTTCTCCAGCACCACATCTCAAGGGCATCAATTCTCTTTCTATTATCCCTAGTCACTGTCCAACTCCTAATTGTGAACGGATCAGGCACACATTAGTCTCCAGCCTGACTTCACTGCTTTTCAGTACTCTCTAGAGGTCCCTCACAGCTGACTTCCCAATTCAATTCGTCTCTTGATTTCCTGGCTGCTGGTACCAAGAGTGTTGACAGTGGAGCCAAGCAAACTAAAACTGTTAACTATCTCAGTCTCTTCACCATCCACACTGATGCTGCCAATCTGCCTAGTGATGAGAATCTTTGTCTTCTTGATGTTGAGCTTCAATCCGTATTGAAGGCTACAGTCCTTGATCTTCTGCAGCAAGCGCTTCAGGTCATCCTCAGTTTCAGCAAGCAGGATTGTGTTATCTGCATAATGCAGGCTGTTGATGACTCTTCCACCAATCCTGATGCCACATTCCTCCTTGTACAGACCAGGGTCTCAGATGATCTGTTCTGCATACAGATTGAAATGGTAAGGAGACAGAATACATTCGTGGCGGACCCTTTTCCCGATTTTGAACCATGTAGTGTCTGCTTCCTCTGTTCTGACTATTGCCTCTTGGTCCAAGGATAGGTTTTGCATAAGCACAATCAAATGTTCTGGGATTCCCCTTCTTCTCAGAGTCAGCCATAGCTTGGTAGTATCACTAAATCCAGTGGTTCATGGTGTCAAACTCCACCACCCCAATGGGGCTTCTCCCATACCGAATCATACAGAACCCTTGTGTTGTTGAGTGCCATCCAATCAGAACTCACTTACAGCTGCCCCTCTTGTGGATTTTCTTGAGGCAGGAAGTGGCATGGGAGAAGATGGCCCATCTTTCTCCCATTTTCAACCTAGTAGAAGCACAATTCTTGACCATTAAGCCACCAGAGCGCCATCACACAAATCCTTAGTAATGTTTATTACCGTTCTTCCCCCTCCACTAAACACTCTAATTTTGTGACTCTGTCACTCTCTTCTGAAGGACAAAAATGACAGCTCGATCCACTGTTTAGGAAGAAATAAACACCTTATGTTTGTACAACACCTTTAACAGTTTTTAAAATAATTTTTATAGATCATATAGTGTTTTAAATTATTCACAGGTATATTGAATACACTGATCAAAATTTACTAATGTAACTCATTACAATCAAACTCTTATTGTATCTTGCCTTTCCTTCACTCAACTTATCCGTTTTTACACCCTTCGCATCCCACTTAACTCTCCAAGTCTAATTATGTGTTAACTTTTCCTTAGCTTTTTATATTAGTGGTTCTTTATAATCATTTTTCTTTTGTGATTGACTAGTGTCATTCAGCATAATGTGTTCCAGTAATGTCTATTATTAGTTTTAATCATAATAATACAGGATCAATATCACTGTAAATTGACTAAATTTAATATTTCTTGGTTAGCAGTATAATCTGCTACACGTTGTTGTTGTTGTTGTTGTTGTCATTAGGTGCTAGCAAGTCAAGTACAACTCATAGGAATTCTACGAATAATATAATGAAAACCTGTCCTATCCTTTGCCACCCTCATCATCTCTGACATACTTGAAGCCATTGCTGAAGTTATTGGGTCAATTCATTTCATTGGGGGACTTTCCATCTTTCACTGACCCTCCATCTTTCTAAGTACGATGTCCCTCTCCAAGGAACAGCCTCTACTAGCAAGATGTCCAAAGTATGAGAGATAGAACTTCATTGTCTGTGTCTCCAAGGAGTACTCTGGCTGCATTTTTTCCAAGAAATATATTCTTTCTGCAGTCCATGAAACCCTCAGTACCAAAACCACAATTCAAAGGCATCCATTCTTCTTCAGTCATTGTGCAGATTTCAGATATATAGTAGGTGATTGAAAAGACTATGACCTGAATCAGGCACACCTAGTCTTCAAATTGACATCACTGCTCTTAAGTATTTTGAAGATATCCCTGACAGCAGATTTGCCCAATGCAGCATGTCTCTTGATTATTGGTGACTGGAACAAAAAGTTGGAAACAATGTGGAAGGAATGAAAGTTGGAAAGTATAAACTTGGTAGTAAAAAGAGGCTGGAGATAGAATTAATTTTGTACACTTATGATTTATTCACAGCAAATAGCTTTTAAAAAAACACACAAAAGAGAACTTTGTGCATGGGTCTCACCTGATGGACTGCACAGGAGTCAGATTGACTATATCTGAAGAAAGAATCTATGTAAAGGCACAATCTCAGCAATTAAAACCAGACCAGCTGCTGATTCTATAACAGACCATCAATTATTCATGTGCAAGTTCAAACTGAAAATGAAGAAAATGAAAACTAGCCCACATGAACCAAAACCCAGCCTTGAGTCTGTCCCACCTAAATTTAAGAATAATCTCAAGTACAGGCTTATGGTATTGAACATAAAGAGAGAGGGATAAGAAAAACCAAAGTGAGTATCAGAAGAGACTATGAAACTTGCATGAATATGTCAAGAAGCCAAAATAAAAGGAACAGAAGCTGAAGGTAAAAATATTTGAAAGGGAAGCTTGAGAAGATAAAGCAAAATATTATAACAAAATGTGCAAAGAGTTGGAATCAGAGAATACAAAAGGAAGAACTCCACATTTATTAATCTGAAAGAATTGAAAAACAAATTTAAGCCTTGAGTTACAACACTGAGAGCTGCAATAGGCCAAACCTTTAATAATCTGGAAGCATCAAAAGAAAATAGAGAGACTGGAGAGCATTATGCTGCATGAACTAACTCTGTCTTATAAGTATGAATACTGCATAAGAACATTATGGTAAAAATAGAAGGATAGTCAGTAAAATGTGCATAGGGATCTAAGAGGGGAAGTAGTGGGAGCAGAGAGGTGACAATGGATGGGGTAAAACCACAGGGCTGCGCAATTTGATGGGTAGAGGAAGGGAGGGAGTGAAGGACATGGGAAGAATCCAGCAGGGGGTGGGGGGTGGGGGCTGGAGGGGTAGACCTGATACGACATGTAATGACTGGCAAAGTCCAGTGGTGATTAACTTTATAAAATATAATGCATGGGAATGATTGTACGAAACATAATGTGAATGAAGAATAGTGTGAAATGCAATGTATACGAACTTTGTAAATAAACCAATATAAAACAAAATTTTAAATAATAATTACAGAATATACAGAGTCACTGTAGCAAAAATAATTCGTCCACACTGAAAAATTTCAGAAATTACAATACGACCAAGAGTCAATGCAACACACTAGTCACTTTAAAAACTCACTTACCCTGGCAGAATCTGTTCCGACTCCTATCTTACTTTTCTTGGGGTTTAAAAAGTTGGAGAAGACTGTCCACCTTCTCTTGAGAAGATACTGGTGGATTCAAACTTCTGGAGACATGAGGCCTTTGGGTTAACAGTACAACTCGCTACACACTCTGTCACCCAGCTCTTTAAATGCAGTCTTTCTTTCATTATATGAATACTAGCAGAATTGTTCCGTAAAATCTTTCTACATTGAATTACAATATTATGAGTAACTGAGTAGAAGCCTGCTTTGCTTTTATTTCCTTTCCTTTAGTTACAACCTTATTTTTTTTTAAAAAAAGTTCTTTATATGGGTTCACAAATACTAACTACCACAGTGCTATAGTTAAAACACCAGAAAATCTACAAAATCAGCAGCAATGAAAATAAAAGAACATGTTTGTTGTGTACGCAGATAAAATAACTTGATTCTAAGTGTCTCTGTCCTGGAGTAATAATGACAGCTGATTATTTAAGGTTCACCAAAACAGGGTCTTTGTATCACCACCTCTGACAATATTGCCTAGTAAAATCATCGCTTCCTGAACCCCCTAATTAGTTTCGTTTTACAAATGAGAGAATTGAAACTTAGATAAATTATGTTCTTTGCCAAAGTCATACAACTTAATCAAATCAGGATCCAAGATGAGGTCTGACTCCCTTCAAAACACTTGCCCTTCAGCGCATTGTGACTGTGTGGTACATGGTTCCATCGTACTTTGTGGAAAAGACAGGGACATGGAATTCCCTGAGGCAGGGAATCGTAAATGCTTGAACACACAGCTGACCCTAATCTACATCATTACAAAGACTAATTTTATTTAACTCTTAAAAGTCACTTCAGGCAAAACTCACTCAAAGTTTCAAGTAAGTTTGGCCTTATTTCTGTTTTGGGGAAACTAAAACTAAAATGATATTATATCCCCTGGGTCAAACTGTCTAGGACAGAGAGCTGGAAAGTCATTCAGAACGAAAAGCAGCCTGAAATACAGAAATGACACGAACTCCATTTGCATGAACTGCAAAGATGGGAGAAGGGAGCAGATACTTTTCTTGATTGTTAAGGGTCAAAAAAAGTACTTTGCCTATTGTGACTCTAGGGCAAAAATTAGACACATAATGCAGAAAAGTGAGTAAGAACAAGACTAAGAATATGAAATTATTCCTATAGTCAAATCCTAAGTGAAAAATATTGTTGTGTACCATCAAGTCAGAACCAGCCAATAGCTGACTCGGGCGGGTTTTTCAGAAGCAGTGAATCACATGGGAGGAGATTGTTTATCCTTCTCTGGGAGCAGTAGGTGGATTTGAACTTCATGCCTGGGGATTGCAGTGCAGCATCTTGTGACTAGGCCACTAAAGGTTCCTACTTCACCACCCCACCCCCACCCCCGTTCTTTCTTTCTCTCAAAAAGAGAAAAAGCAATGCTAGCCATTTCTGATTCATATTCATTGCGGTCCAGTCTGAACCGACTAGTAGCTGAGCTTCCATTGGTTTCCAAGGGTATAAATCGCAGGGGAGAAGTTTGCCCACCTTTCTCCCTCAGATCAGTTGGTGACTCAAAGCGCCAGGGAGGTGTCATCTTTAGGTAAACGGCACACTTCCCAAAGTCTGCACTGCCCGAGCTCCCTTAGTCATTTCTGAAGTAAAGTATGTTGACTCTTCTTAGAACCCAGTCCTCCATATTTCCGTCCAATTATCTAATGCCGCTGCCACCAATCACGAGGAGAGAGGACACCAGGCTCATGAGCACTATTTTATTAAACTTAATAATATTTTGTCCCCACAATCCAAAGATCAATGACTACCAAAGTCCACACCTGAGCCTTGGCCTTGGCGTTTTATTGTTTCTAGCAAGTAAGAACTGAGCCAATAGAGAGCTTTGTCTCAGGCTTTCCCAGGACTGGGAGGCCTTCCTCTTTATGAGGAAGTCAGACAGCAAAAGTGACATGGGAGGGAACATGAGGACAAGAGCCACTCCCGAGAGGCCTGGTACACAAAAGCGCTGCTTCTAATTTACTTCCTTCTCACACTGCCCTTCACAAGCTCAGCACCTTTACTGTCTGCGAGACTATTAACTGTTTGTCTGCCAAGTGAAATTCATGTCTTAGTCAAAGCATCATTTTTGCCTCTTCTCACCTTTTAAAAGAAGCTTTGATGGCACAATAAGATTACAAACTGAAAGGTTAGCATTTCAAATCCACCCCTGACTCCACAGGAGAAAGATAGGGCAGTATGCTTCCATAAATACAGTCTAAGAAACCATGGAGGAAGTTCTGTTCTACCCTTCAGGGTCACTGTGAGTTAGACCAATTTGTTGACAGTCGTATCATGATTTAAAATTTATTCAGCGGGACTCTTCCTTCCATTATTGTTATTGTTAGGTGCTGATGAGTAGAGTATGACTCATAATGACCCTATGAACAACAGACCTGAACCCAGTCCTGTCCTGTGCCATTCTCATAATCCTTGACACACTGAAGTCCATTGGTACAGTCACTGTGTCAATCCATATTATTGGGTGTCTTCCTCCACCTTTCCAAGTATCATGTCCCTTTCCAGGAAATAGACTCTCCTAGCAACATTTCCAAAGATTGTGAGATGATTCGCCATCTTTGCCTTCGATATGAACTCTGGATACATTTTTTCCAAGACATATTTGTTGTATTGTGTTTGTTTTGGTTGAGTTTTTTGCTTGTTTGTTTTTTTTTTTTCTTCTCCCTGCCTCTTTTTAAACAGTCCCTCCGTAAGGACTATCCACTTAGCTTTGTATCCAAAGACGAAATTTGTAGGTGAAAGGAGTTAGGAGTTAGCCTTCGTTACAGACTGGTTCATTTCAGGGTCAAAAATATGGAACGCTTCACGAATTTGCGTGTCATCCTTGCGCAGGGCCATGCTAATCTTCTCTGTATCGTTCCAATTTTAGTATATGTGCTGCCGAAGCGAGCACTGCTTGTTTATTTTTGTAGGTTTTTTTGTTGGGTTTTTTTTTTTGGTGGGTTTTGTGTTGTTTTTTTTCAGTCTATGGGATATTCAGTGCTTTCCTCCAATGCAACAACTCAAAGGCATTGATTCTTCTTCTGTCATCCTTATTCATTGTTCAGGTCTCAGCTGCAAAGCAAGTAATTGAAAAGATCATGGCCTGGATCATTCTTTCCATATCACCGGGTAAAGAGGGCTTCTCTGGCTGTTCTGTATACTCTTAGGTAATATTCTGTGCTACACACACTATAGGGATCTTTGGTGGCCTAGCCTGTAAGGAGTTAGACTACTAAACCAAAGCCCTTGCCTTTCCCGTGTTTCAGATCTACAACCTTTTCCAAGTAAGTACACAGATGTATAGTGTCATCCATAGTGACTAATAGTCTTCCAAAATCCCACTGGAAGGACAGATAAGAGTGGATACACACTCAACAATCAACGACAATGAGTTCAGTGCATACATTGTATTTCACAATGCAAACTGTTCAAAAAAATTAAAATTTCTTGCCTAAATTATTAATCAAAACTTCTGCCAAAAGTTTGACCTAGCAGTAAAGAGCTGCACTGCCATTCATCCCAAAGGCACACAATTCGAATCCACCATCTGCTCCAAAGGAGAAAGAAGAGCAATCTCCTCCCTTGCTATTAAACTGCCTCTGAAAATCCACTGGAGGGTCAGCTTTGTGTAGGTTCCAACGTGACAGTACACAACAACCTGTCACGGTTAAACATCAAAGCCTCTCTCTTCCCCTGACTCACTCTCCTTTCAGGCTAGGCCCATGATGGAAGTCACAGGTACAGCTGGATTGTTCTGTAGTTCTCCCATTTGCCTTTTCTTTCTGTTCTTTTCTTGTTTCAGTTCAGTTTCTCCATCCTTCTGAATAGGGAGGGCTTTGGATACAGGATGAGGAGGGAAGCGAATAATAAATAGCTGGACCAATATAATTTTAAAGCTACCCTGCTTGCTGAAACTGAGGAGGACCTGAAGCTCCTGCTGCAGAGTGTCAAGGACTGCAGCATACAATATGGATTGAGGTTCAATGTCAAGAAGACAAAGATTCACACCACTGGACCAATTGGCAGCATCAGGTTGGATGGTGAAGAGATTGAGATTGTACACAGCTTTAGTTTGCTTGGCTCCATAGTCAACAGTCTTGGCACCAGCAGCCAGGACATTAAAAGGCGCATTGCCATGGGAGAGTCTGCTGTTAGGGACCTCTCCAAAGTGCTAAAGAGCAATGGTATCTCTTTGGAGACTAAGGTGTGTCTGATACAGGCCATGGTCTTTGCAATTACCTGTTATGCATCAGAGAGTTGGACAATGACCAAGGAGGATCGAAGGAGAATTGATGACTTTGAGCTGTGGTGCTGGAGAAGAGTATTGAGAATACCATGGACTGCTAGGAAAACAAACAGATTTGTCCTGGAAAGGGTTAAACCAGGTGGCTCCTTGGAGGCAAGGATTCTGAGGCTCTGTCTAACATACTTTGGACATGTTGTGAGGAGAGACCGGTCCTTAGAGAGGGACATCATGCTTGGGAGGGTGGAGGAACAGCGCAGGAAAGGAAGGCCCTCTATGAGGTGGATTGATTCAGTGACTGGGATAATTGGGATGGGAGTGTCAGAGACAGTGCGATTGGCGCAGGACAGAGCGGAGTTTAGGGCTGTTGTACATAGGGTCGCTATGAGTCGCAGGCGACTCGACGGCAGATAACAACAACAACAACATTTCCAAGTCACAGGGCTGGCAGAAGTTTGCTTTTGCTATGTACCATTGAGTCAGAACCAACTCATAGCTGACTTTACAGCAGGTTTTCTGAAGTTATACATCACATAGGAGCAGCTCCTTTGGCTTCCTCTATAGCACAGAGAGCCACAGAGTGGCTCTTTTGTTTAATAAACATCAATTATTTCAACTTGCTTGGAACAACAATCAACATCCTTGGAACAAGAAGTCAAGAGAGCAGGGATGTCTCCAAAATACTAAGAGTAATGATATCAGTTTGAAGACTAAAGATGGTACACCTGATTCGGGTCATGGTCCTTTCAATCACCTACTATACATCTAATGAATAAGGCTAACAGAAGAAGAAGTGATACCTTTTGAGTTGTGGTGTTGGAGAAGAGTAATGAGTACTTCATAGACTCCCAAAAACACAAACAGCCAAGTCTTGGAAAATAATGCAACCAGAGTGTTCTTTAGAGGCAAAGATGACAAAGCTCTCTTTCTCATACTCTGGACATGGTTTTAGGAGAGGCTCTTCCTTGGGAAAGGACACCATACTTGAAAAGGTAAAGGATTAGAGAAAGAAAGACCCTCAACAAGATGGAGTGATACAGTGACTTCAGCACTGAGCTCAAGTGTGTCAGAGATGATGAGGATGGCCCCGGACAGGATAGGGTCATCATGACTCTTACTTGGTTCAAGGGCACCTAATAACAACAAACTGATGTCCAAAACTATTGAATTCATTTCCTTTGCCATCAGTTGCTGCACAAATTCCTCAACAGTAGATATTGTCAGATTTTAAACATTCAGTTGAGGTTCCTGTTTATATTGTTGAATATTATAAGCTACTGTTTTGTTCATTTTTGCAACTTTATTCACAAGCAAGATTGATCTGACATTTTCATTTTTCATACTATCTTTACCTGGTTTAAGTTTTAAGGTAATACTGGCTCTTTTTTCTGTTTTATAGAGCGTATTGTGTTATATTGTGGAGTTGGTGTTAGTCCCTGGTTGCATTTAACATTTGATGTAATTCAAGTTAAACAGAACCTAGAGATAGCTTTACAGCTGTTTTTAAATTATAAATCCAATTTCCTTAATAGGAGTAAGTCTTTTCAAAATTTTTACTTCACATTGGGCAAGCTCTGTTTGCTTGCACTAGTCACTATTACGAGGGTTGTCATTCATGTGGCAGGAACTATGTCCCATCAACTGTTAAATATTCTGAATCTATTCCAATACTGCATGCCAGTTCACACACCCAGAGAGATACATTTAATACAATAGCCCTCAAGACAAAGGACTTCTTAGTTCACTGTGTTCCCTAAAAAAAGAAAGGAAACATTAAATAGGCTCTATTCTTTCCAATTGTTTGTAGGTATTTTTAGTGAACGAAATGGTGAACATAAACATATGTGTCATACAAACATATAAACACATGTGACCATACGTGGTGAACTGTAAAGTTAATACTGAAATGGTAGAGATTTTGATAAAAAAAACAAAATTTGTTTCAAGTATAAAACATACTTTAAACTTGAGAACATTGTTTCAGTTATTTACATATTTATCAAGTAAATGAAAAATACATTAAGTGACAGAATTAAAGATTTTCATTCACTAGGAAAAACACTCTGAACTATGAAGTATATTTAAATTCTAACTTATTATTATTATTATTATTTTCCTTCTTTGAAATGTCTTGATAGTCTCTGTTAATTGTATCATCTGTTATGGGAAGAAATAGAAAAGTTTGTAGAGTAGTTATGCTGAATCAACATTTTAGGAAAATAAGTGTTGTTGCCATACATAAATTAAAGGTGGAACTATATTCACTATTAGCCAAAGCAAAGCAGATAGGCAAATCACAATGTCACATGTCCAGATAATTTGTATCAAAGCTTATCTTTTTACTTTGAAGTTCTAGTTCTCACTTCATCATTCATTTGCTGGCTTTTATTTTCTTGCATATGCTATTGTTTTTGTTAAGTGCCCTCAAGTCTGTTATGACTCACAGCAAACCTGTGTGTAAGAGAACAAAATCTTTACAATGTTTGAGCCCATTGCCACAGCTGCTGTGTCAACTAATCTTATTGAAGAGCTTCCTCTTTTTTACTGATCATCTACTTTGATTATGGTTACATATTTGTTCCTATTCCTAAGAAAGATGATCTACCAGAATATAAAAGTTATAAAACAACATCATTTAGATCACATGCAAGCAAAATATTGCTGAAGATTATCCAAAAATGGCTAGAGCAGTACATAGACAGAGAACCACCAGAAGTTCAGGCTGGGTTTAGAAGAGCCCTGGCACTGGGGATATTTATGCTGATGTCAGAAGCATCTGGGCTAAAAGCAGAGAATACCAGAAGACTGTCTATTTATGTTTTACAGACTACAAAAAGGCATTTGTTTGAACAGATAACAAATTATTGCTAACGTTGAAAAGGATGGGAACCCTAGAATACTTAATTGTGCTCATGCAAAATCTATATCTAGACCTAGAAGCTGTTCTCTAAACAGAGCAAGGAAATACTGCATGGTTTAAAACCAAGAAGGGTGTGTACCTTGTATCCTTTTGCCATACCTATTCATTTTGTATGCAGAGCAAAATAATTCATAAAGCTGGACTCTGTTCAGAGGAATGTGGCATCAAGATCAGAGGAAGACTCATCAACAGCCTGCGTTATGTAGATGACACAACATCACTTGCTGAAGGTGAGAAAAATATGAAATGCTTGCTGCAGACGACAAATTACTACAACCTTCAATATGGATTTCATCTCCCCATCAAGTAAACAAAGGTCCTCACCACTGGGCTAATAAACAACATCATGAAATAAGGGAAAGGATTGAAGTTGTTAATGATTTCATCTTGAACCGAACACCAACACCCTTGTTACCAGTAGTCAGGACATCAAAGGACGAATTGCATTGGAGTTGTCAGGGATTTCTCAAAAATACTCGATAAGCAACCATGTCAGTTTGAAGACTAAGATGCGTCTGATTCAGACCATTGCCTTTTCAATCACCTACTATGCATCTGAGAGTTGGACAATGAATAAGGATAATAGAAGAAGAACTGATACCTTGGAGTTGTGGTGCTGGAGAAGAATATTGAATATTCATGGAGTGCCAAAAGAACAAATAAATATGTCAGAAAAAGTGGAGCCAAAAGTGTTCCTTGGAGGCATAGACGGCAAAACTTTGTCTCTCATATTTTGAGTACGTAGCTGTGAGAGGCTATTCCTTGAAAAGTGACATTATTCTTGGAAGAATGAAGGAAGTACCTCAATGAGATAAACTGACACATTAAGTATGTATGACAATAGGCTACAGCATGTTGGAAATCACCAGGATGGTTCAGGACAAAGGAAGGTATAGATAGATCTGTTACTCACAGGGTTGCCATAAGTCACAGCTGCCTCAATGGTGCATATCAACAACAGCTGTGATTCCCCCCCCCTCCTAAAAAAGAGGATGACAAAGAAGAAAAAGAATAATCACTGTCAGAAGAGGTTTGGACATGAACAAACAGCCCTAATTAGGCAGAATTAAACTCAGTAATTTTGTTAAAGGAATATATACAATAATGTAAAAACCTGAAAGTAAAACCTTGTGTTTTGGGGGATAAAAAGAAAATTAATGAAGGTACTTAGGAGGATTAGGAACTATTTGTTTCTTTTCTAAACATCTGCTACAGAAAACATCAGTGTATTACTGTAAGAATTAAAATATGCAATCTAATTGACTTGTTGCTACAATATGTAGCACCTGTTGTTAGTTGTTATTAGGTGCTGTCGAATAGAGTATGACTCATAGCGACCCTACGAACAACAGATCTGAACCTGATCTGCCCTATCCTGTGCCATCCTCACAAACTCTGACACATTGGAGCCCAGGATCCCTAATTACATTTGCCTACACATGTAAACAAGTCAAGCAATAGGAAAAAAGTCTCTATTCAGGAAACACTCCTCCATCATTAATATTGTTAGGTGCTTGTTGTTGTTTTTGTTGCTGATTGCGCTCAAGTCAAGCATGACTCATAGTGATCCTGTGAACAAAAGGCCTGAAGCCTTTCTGTAACTACCAACCTTTATCAAAGTTCATAGAGTTTCCAGAAGCATGCTGTTTTAGGAAGTGGATGCCACTCCTGTTTCCAATAATTCCCTAAACAAAGATTTATTTGCTTATGAAACTTATTTTACTTTATAAACTTAATTCATTCCATGGTTCAGTGCTTTCACATATGTATTTTCTAGATATATTTCTATTTTATAGATTAAATCATAAACATCTCAAAGTTTTTAAGACATTGTAAGATGGAACTTGGCTGAAAGTAGAGAGTACCAGAGGAATGTCTATCTGTGCTTCATTGACTATGCTAAGGTGTTTGCCTGTGTCAATCACAGCTCTTGTTGACTGAGAAAAATGGGAATCCCAGAACGCTTGATTGTGTTTATGCGAACGAAACCTACACTTGGACAAGGAGTCAGTCATCAGAACAGAACAAGAAGATACTGCATGGTTCAAAACTGGGAAGGAGATCTGCCAGGGATGTCTTCTGTCGCCATACCTTTTCAATCTATATGCAGAACAGATGATCCAGGAGGCTGGGCTATATGAGGAGGAATGTGGCATGAGGACTGGATGAAGATTCATCAACAATCTACATTATGCAGATGACACAACTCTGCTTGCTGAAACTGAGGAGGACCCAAAGCACTTGCTACAGAAGATTAAGGAGTGCAGTCTTCAAAATGGATTGAAGCTCAACATCAAGAAAACAAAGATTCTCACCACTGGGCCAATTGGCAGCATCAGTATGGATGGTAAAGAGATTGAGATTGTTAACAGCTTCGTTTGCTTGGTTCTACAATCAACACTCTTGGTACCAGCAGCCAGAAAATTAAAAGACTAAGTGCATTGGAAAAGCCTGCTGTCAGGGACCTCTCCAGAGTACTAAAGAGCAACGATTTAAGTCTGGAGACTACGATGACCCTGATCCAGGCCACTGTCTTTGCAATTGTTTGCTATGCGTCAGAGAGTTGGACAATGACTAGGGGTGATGGAAAGAGAAATGATGCTTTTGTTGTGCTGCAGAATAGTGTTGAATATACTGTGGATGCCAGGACAACAAACAGATTCATCTTAGGGAGGGTGAAGCCAACCTGATCCTTGGAGGCAAGTATTATGAGGCTTTGTCTCACATACTTTGGGCATGTTACAAAGAGGCACCAGTCCTTAGAGAAGGACATCATGCTTGGAAGGGTAGAAGGATGGAGAAAGATAGGGAGACCATTGAAGAGATGAATTAATACAGTGACTGGAGTAATGAGGGTAGGTATGTCAGAGACAGTAAAGTTGGCACAGGATAGAGCAGGCTTCAAGGGCTTTTATACATAGGGTTGCTATGAGTCACAAACGACTCGATGGCACATAACAACAACAACCATAGTTGTTATCCTAAAAACTTTATACTCTAATCTCATGGTCCATCCATGTTCATGTTTATCATTGCAGTCACTGTGCCAATCCATCTCATTGCATGTCTTCCTTGCTTTCCAAATATAGTGTCTTTAGGTGAGGATTTCATTGATATCTATTACAATAAAATGATTGCCACCTTAGCATTATAAGCCAAAGTCGGCACAAAGGCCAAAACTACAACACTAGAAACTTTAGAGTCAGAAGTAAGACAAAATAGAATGATCATCTTCATTATTTAGCAATGCATTTTTAAGCTTGTTTAGATTAATTTTAAAAACCCATGCTTACTGCTATTGGGTGGATTACCACTGTTAGTAGCCATTTAGGACAGAGTAAAACTGGCCCATAGAGTTTCCAAAGCTGTAAATCTTACTAAAGCAGTCGGCCATGTCTCCTTCCCATGGAACAGTTAGCTAGTGCATTCAAACTACAGAACCTATTGTCAAAGGCAGGGTATTTTTATATTTGAGTTTTTAACATCAGAGTATTTTATTCACTGTGTCACTGGCTCAGTTTGATATCAATTAAGAAAAATTATTGAACAAAACTCTAGAGCAGGTATCAGAAACATTTACAGTAATGAGCTAGATGTTGTGTTATTGTTATTGTTAGGTGCCTACTACAACTGATAGCCACCCTAAGAACAACAGTTCAGAACCTTCTCCTTCTGTCATCTGCACAGTCTCCACTATGATCAAGTCCATTGCCGCAGTCACTGCATCAGTCTATCTCTTTGAGGGTCTCTCTTTTGCTCTACCTTTCCCAGAATCACCCCTTTTTCCAATAACTAGCTCTTCTTGACAACACCCCCGAGCTATATAAAATCTAGGGAGTACCTTGGTTGTACTTCCTTCAAAACAGATTTGTTTATTCTTTTGATAGTTCATGGTCAATGCTCTTTGCCAATACTACACCTTACTCTTTGTTCAACTTTTAGGTATAGATCATGCAACTGAAAAAATACTGTTGCTTGTATCAGCTGCATCTTGGTCTTTAAAATGATGTTTTTGCTCGTTAGCACTGTGGAGAGGTCCTTGACAGTAGAGTTTCCCACTGCAACACATCTTTTTCTTTAAAATCCATGTTACCATGAATGTAGATTGTGTATCCACATGAAATGCAATGAAAGACAATTTTAATCTTTCCACCATTTAGCATGATGTTGAGAATTGAGTCTAGTGTTGAAAATTTTTGTTAGATGTAATCTGTTATCTTTTATCTTTTTCATTGAGTCCTTCAATGAAATCAAATTTTTGTCTTCTGCATAGAGTAGATCGTTTATGAGTCCTCCTCCAAAATTGATGTCACAATAAAAGCTATAAAAGAGCAGACCGCTTTGTTGTGGTGGTGGTTTTTTTAGGTGCCATTGAGTCAAGTGTGACTCATAGTGACCCTATGAACAACACACTAGAACCCTGCCCTACCCTGTGCCATCCTCATCATCTCTAACAGCCTAGATCCCACTGCTGAATTCACTGTGTCAATTCATCTCATTGGGAGTCTTCCTTTACTTCTCTGACCCTCAATCTTTCCAAGCATGATGTCACTTTAGAAGGAATAGCCTTGTTTAAGAAACGAAGCTTCACCATCTTGCCTGCAGCAAGCATGAAGCTGCACTTTCTCTAAAACATACCTTTTGCCCTTCCATGGGATATTCAGTTCTCTTCTGTAGCACTTCAACACAAAGACATCAATTCTTTTGTCAGCCTTACATATTAGCTAAACTATCTGATCTGTAGCAGGAATTTCAGAAGACCATGACCTGAATCAGGCACACCTTAGTCTTCACACATACATCACTGTTTTTCAGTAGTCATAAGCAACACGCAAACAAATGAACTTGGTTGTGTTCCAGTAAAACCCTATGGACTTTGCAATTTGGCTTTCAAATAAATTTCACATGTCAGAAGATATTTTCCCCTAGTCATTTACAAATGTGTAAAAAAAGAAACCCACCAAACCCCAAAACAAAACAAACAAACCAACAAACCATTTTTAGCTCCTCAGCAATGCAAAAATAGATGGGGAGGGAGATAGTACCATGAAGGGGTTTTTTTTTTAACTTTCTTTCAACACTAACCTTTAAATTCTAGGCTTTAAAAACAGGTTTGTTTGTGTGGGTTTTTTTTTACTATGATCACATATTAATTGTGAATTTTTGAAATCCAGCTTTTAGAATAATATAAATAAGCTTAACTAATGACTTGTTTTCCTGATTTGGGATTTATTTTTGTTTGTTGGGGGGAATTTTTCTGGAGCAACTATCTTACAGGCAGAGTAAATACGCTAACCAAATTAAAGATATATTGAACTTTAAGACAGCATTTCTACTTCCTTTTCTCCTTCCCTCTCTCTCTCTTAAAAAAAAAAACCAAACCCAACAGCCTGTTCTCTTTATCTGTTAATTACATTTCTGTAGACAGAGTAACCGTAGGCATTTCTATTTGCTGTATATCTAATCTGCAAGCCTCGGTGAACTCTCATCAGAACAATGGTGTGCACACAGTTGCTGCATTCATACTGGTTTCTTCTCTCTCTCTCTCTCTCTTTTTTTTTTGGTATTGAACTACAGCCAAACATTAAATTACCTTGGGAAATAAAAGGTGAAAGGGAAAAAAAGCCAACAGTGGAATTTGGCTTCATTTCAGGAGGACATTCAATCTGAATTCAGAGGAGAAGTTGTTTTGTCGGGTTTTAGTTTTTTTAAAGCATGAGAACTAGCAAGACGTAGCACTTTTCAAACAAACCGATGATTTTAAGTTGGTAGGTGACTGTGTTCTTGTTTCTATGCAGGTGGGGCTGTAGGTCAGGTGTGAGTGTCTATAAAATCCACACCCATTTTTTAAACCAGAAACATCCAGAGTGTGTTTGCAACAAGACCAGTGGCCAGTTCAGGTAAGTAAGCAAAGTTTCTAGATTACTTAATCAGTGGGTAAGCTCAATTTCAGTGATCAGCTTTTGGTATTCAAAAGCGAGGCCTTTACTTAAGACGGGAGGAAATAAAATGAAATTGTATTTTTCTTCTTTTAATAAAATATATTTGCTTTTTTTAAAGTTTTCTCTCTATAATCATGATGTTGGAAAAAATTAGTTTTAAGTAAAAACTGGCTCTAAAAATTACAAAGCAAGCAACAATTCTCTCTTGTTTTATATTTTTATTTTTCAAATAGATAGTAATTTTTATATGTTACTGCTTTAGATTCAAGTATTAACCTGGAGAAAGGACAAAAGTTATACAGGAGTTGTGTTCATAGGGTTGTTATGAGTCGCCTGCGACTTGATGGCACTTAACAACAACAACTGCTTTAGAGTTTTTATGACTCATAGCTAGCCTTTAAGACAGGATAAAATTATCCCATAGGATTTCCAAGAATTTACAAAGACAAGGTGCTACATCTTTTCCCCAAAGAGTAACTGGTGGGTTTAAACGCCAATCTTTCAGTTAATTGTGAAGAGCTTTAGCCAACGCAACACCAGGGTGACTTTAAACGAAAAAAAAAACACAAACATGTCATAATATCTAAGTACATTACTTCTGCTAAATTGCTTTTGAGAGCCTAAGACTGTGACAGAATTGCTAACTGGACGTTGATTACAGTACACAGCATAGTGTCATGATCATGTCATAGACGTTCTCCGAGTAGCTTAAACATATGCCTGTTATGAGAGGACCTTCAGCAATTTGTACTTTAGTTCACCAAGAAAAGCAATGATCATCCAATAATAATAATATATAAGTTGTATTGTTTTGCCATAAAGTATTTTTCTAGCTATCTCATAATTTATCAAATAATTTAAAAAAAGAAATGTTTTTATTTTTTAAGTAAAACAGTATTTGACAGTAATGAACAAATATTTGACATTTGAAAATAAAATAGTGATCTTATTGAACTCTAAAACTGACAGCTCTTTTGTAAAATAATTTTCACCTGCTAATCTCTGTCCTTGATATAAGGAATCGTTTCTAACAGCACTTCCTCCTCCACCTTGTTGTTGGTTTCCATAGAGTCGATTCTACGGCATGATAACTCCCCACATGCCAGGAACTCTTCCATAGTGTGTTTGAGACCGTGACTTTTAGAAGCAAATCACTAGGCCTGTCTTCTGAGACACCTCTAGATAGGTTTGAACTATCAACCTTTCTGTTAGTAGTTTGCACCACCTAGACATTTCTCCTTCCAGATTAACTTTCTTTACTTCTTTACATTCAAGGGAGGATCTTGAGGCAATTATAAACTTTCATAATTGAAAATGCACATGTTGTTATTGTTGATTGCCTTCGAGTTGAGCATGACTCATAGCAACCCCCTGAACAAAAGGCTTGACCCCTCTACAAACAGATAGATACATGAAATTTCACATATAATTTCAGAGTAATGTGAACCACCCAACGTTCATCCATAGATTTTCTAGATATTCTAGCAGGCTTCTGGATCCAGGTTACCCCTGTTCTACATAATTGTTCTAGCTTTTCTACTTTGACATTCAACTTGAGTCAGCCCTCTTCAGATTGGGTTGTGTATTTCTGATTCATCTGTCCTGATCTCCAGGATGATCATTAAGATCATGTAATATATAATAATTAATATATAATATGCAATACATAATTTATAATTTATATATATATGACATTTTGCAGTGGTTTGAGGTTTGTTGGGGTTTTTTTGTTCTTGTCGTTGCTGTTGTTTTTTATTTTGTTTTTACTGTTGAGTCAGAACTGAACCAAAGCTGACCTTTCAGCGACTTTTCAGCACAATTAATAGCACAAGAAGGGATTGCCGAGCTTTCTTCTGCAGACCAGCTAGTGGATTCAAACTGTGTACCTTTGTATTGCCAGTTCAACTCCTTACCACCAAGCCATGAGAACTGCCTAGACCTCAGACTCATTGCCTTTGAATTGGCTGATCCTCCACTGGGTTCCTGAGCCTACAGGTCATAAGGGAGAAGACCGGCCATCTTTCTGTCTTAAGACCTCCGTGGATTCAAACCACTGAAGAGGTAGTTCCTTTGGGTTAACTCCCTACACCACCAGAGTTCCATTAATAAATTGTATTGTTGTTGTTGTTGTGTGCTATTGAGTGAGAATGGACTTATAGGTGACCCTCCAGCAGCTTTTTAGAGGCTGTAAATCTCACAAGAGGAGATTGCTGATCTTTCTCCCTCCAAGCAGCTGGATTTGAATTGCCTTTGACTTGCCAGCACAACTCTTTACCCACTTGGCCACCAGAGCTCTCTTAACAAATTAAAGAAATTTAAATTCTTCTCAGGAACTATGGTCATTCCTTACCTATGTGCTTCAATGTCTGCATACAAAAAAATAAGGAAGAAAACAAACTGTAATAACAAGTCCACTTCAGGCTGATCAGTTGCCATCATGCTGATTCAGCTCATGACAACCCCCGGTGGGTCAGAGTAGAACACATAGAGTTCATAGTGCTCATAGAGTTCTTAATGACTAATTTTTAGGAGCATGAGTAGGCCTTTCTTTCCAGATGCCTCTGAGTAGATTTGAACTACCAAATGTTTTGGTTAATACCCTTGTTAATCATTCATCGTACTCAAAAACTCCACTGTACATGAGAGAGGGTGAAACCAAATTTCTCTTTCAAGGCTGGGATTTTGAAGCTCAGTCTCACATATTTGGGGCATGTGGCCAAGAGGGACTGATCCTTGGAAAAGGACATTGTGCTTGGAAGGGTGGAGAGACAACGCAAGAGAGGAAGATCCCGGATAAGATGGATTGACACAGTAATTGGAGTATTGCGGGGAGGTGTGTCAGAATCCATGAGACTGGCTCAGGACAGGGCAGGCTTCAGAACTATTGTGCATAGAGTCACTATGTGTCAGGGACAACTTGATGGCATGCAACAACAATCTGATCTTAAGGTATCCTAGTGGTAAAGAGTTGTGATGTCAACTCAAAGGCGTACAGTTTAAATCTACCAGTGGTTCTGTGGGAACAGTCCTGCTGGAGGGTCAACTATGAGTTGATTCCAGCTCAACAGTATATAACAACAATTTGTCTTGAAGAAACTCCAGTGGTATGCCATATAACAAGCTTCTGAGAGGTCAGCAGTTCAAATCCACCAGCTGCTTTAGGAAGAGAGATGAACAGTTGTCTCCCATAAAGATTTATGTCCCCAGAAACCTGATGGAAGTTTGTCATGAAATGTAATCAACTTGCCAGCAGTGCATTTTAACCAGATCTTAAGTGAGTTTCATAGTACATTAAGTTGTCTAGGTCAGGCTTTCTGTGCCTGGGCCCAGTTTCCTTGTACTTTTTTCAGAATACCTGAATGCAGCTTTCCACAGCATTTCAACTCAATAGTTGGATACATTTTAAATATATATTTTTAAACAGTAAAAGTAATGAGTGAATGATCTGTTACTGTTTGGGGTCAAGACACCCACATGGAGCAGTTTGTCCTCACAGGTTTTGGCCTAACCTTCAATAAAGGTCTTTTAATGACAGCCTAGGGTGACTTTGTAAATTCTGAAAATTCTTTTCTATCACCTAGCAACTTCTGAAGAGTTCCCTAGGAAAAAGGATGCTACACTCAGCTTTAACCCTCAGTGTCTTATTCATCACTGTTTCCTCCAACCTTGCCAGTGCAATAAAAAAGGCAAGAAGACCACCTCAGACACTCTCACGAGGTACTGGAATCTTATTTTCTAAATTCAGTCATTTTTTTTAATTTACTCTATTCTCCTTTAATAAATATGTTGTTGTTGTTGTTAAGTGCTGTCGAGTAGTAGGCGACTCATGGAGACCCTATGAACAAAAATCCCCAACACTTGCATGACTTTCATCCTTTCTTCAGGTTCATAGTGTTTCTTGAGGCAAACTATTACGGAAGTAGATGCCATTCCTGCTTCCAAGATTGTTTTAATTGGGGAGTGCCACCAAACACTCTCCACCATGGGTAACCATTAACACATTGGACACATCAGTGTCACAGTGTTCAGCTTCACAGCGACCACAAGTTACCTGTGTACAGAAAGTGGACACACCAGGGCTATATGACCTAGAAGAATGTTTGAATAAAAACAATGAAAAACAGGCCTGAGGGCCACGGATTAGAATTCACCCACCTTTGGCTTGGTTTGCTGGAATTTTTGCTCAAAACAGACACAGAATAAAAAGGATGAGTTGATTTTAGGGAGTGAAAATAACTGACAGTAATATCCATTTGCTGTAACTTTCCAAGTAAGAGTGCAGAATTGATTAAGTTGCCTGTAATTTAGTAACTGGAATCCTCTACAATAATGAGTGCTGTTGTTCTTACTGTTGTTATGTACCATCAAACTGACTGCAATTCATAGCGACTCTGTGAACAGCAGACCTGAAACCTGCCCTATCGTATGCCATCCTACCATCACAGACACGCTTGAGCCGGTTGCTACCATCACTGCCAATGATTGTTGACATAATGATATCCTGAATACAATTTATTATCCACCACCAAATTTGCTTATTTTCCATACTTAAGAAAGAAAGAATTTAGAGTAACTTTATGGAAGACTGGGGAGCTCTGGTGGGCTAGTTGGCAGGGGGTTGCACTGCTAACTCGATTGGTCCTCTAGTAGGTGGATTCCACCAGTAGCTTCATGGCAGTCTCCTCCCTGAGATTTTCAGTCTGAAAACCCCCTCACTGGAGAGTCAGCTGTGAGTCAGTTCTGATGAGACAGCAATGAATTGAGTTGAGATATATAAGACCATGCAGACCATTATGCTTTATCTCACCTCTTGAGAATTTTGACTGACCAAGATCTTGCTATATTGATTACAGAAAATGGCTGTAGTGGTTTAAGACTTCATAATCTAGATTTGTCATTGGGTACATGATTAGAAAATGTTGTATCTGTATTTATTGTTTTACTTTGATTTTGTTTTAAAAAAAATCTCTTTTTGCCTCTATATATTTTTCAAATAAACTGTTCTCAAAATTGGCTCCTGCAACCTCAAATGACAGAAAATGAGAACAGAATATTTTTTTTCATGACTAATTGAAAACTAGCAGTATACCCACAAAAACGGTCACTAGCATAGATTGTAACGTGAACAGAACAAGCAAATGGAGAACAAATAGCATAAACTCAAGTTTTATCATATTGTCTTACTTTCCAAATTCATGCTTCTCTGATGGATGGATGGAGTGCCAACTAAGTATCTATCCATGTTTAGCCAAGTTAATGAATAATATTTAAGTTTACCATTCACACAGGTGATTTATATAGAAAGTTGATGTTTTTAAAAATGTCTTTATTGATATTTGAGTGAAAGTGTACAAAGGAAACGAGTTTCTTATGCAATCATTCAGCCATATTTCTTGACATTAGTTCTTCTACTCACAAGGCAATCATGCTCTTCTTGTTTACTCTGTTATTCTTGTTCCCATTCATCCTCTGTCTTACTCTTCTGCTGTCTGAGCTTTCTCCTTGGGCAAATCTAAGCTGCTCTTTGGATCTCATATAGCTGAGTGTTCACATTATCAGCTTGTCTATTATTTATCTAAATGTTGAGCCAAAGGGGTGAATTTTGCTCCAGATTTGAAAGGTAAATATGGTTATCATCTTGGGGTTTCTACCAGTCTGTCCATTTGCTGTACAAAGGTAACTCGACTCGTGGTTGCTGGATGTTAAACACTGTGACACTGATGTGTCAAATGCGATAATGGTTACCCATGGTGGACAGTGTTTGGTGGAGCTCCCCGATTAAAACAAGCTAGGAAGCAGGAGTGGCATTCACTTGTGTAAATAGCTTGCCTCTGGAAACCCTATGAACCTGGAGAAAGGATGAAAGTTCTGGTCTTTTGTTCATACAGTTGCTATGAGTTGTCTACAATTCGACAACACTTAACAACTATCAGATCTGTAATCCAGGCCCTATTTTTGCTTTTGGTTTTAGTTCCATGTTTTTGCCCCCTCTGTCTATCTTTTAGTGTGAATCTTTTTAGCGTGGCCTGCAGTGGTACCCAGAGGATCATCTAGTTCTTCTGATCTCAAGATTGTTCAGGTGGAGGTTCACATGGTCCATTAGTCCTAGGACTATTTGTTTCTTTGCATCTTTATTCTCTGTCTGGAATGATGAAGAACAAAGAAAATCAGGTTCTCTTTAGATGGCTGCTCATAAGCTTTGAAGAACCCAGGTGCTAGTCACTAAAATAAGATATAGAATATTTTTCTGTCGACTATTATGTCAATTGATGAAGTCAACATGTTTTTGCAAAAGAAATAAAAGGGGAAAATACTTTTTAATTGTGATTTATCATAGAGCTCTCTATGTTGGGTTCTCTTCCTACATGTTGCTGTGTACCTTTCTTTGCTCCATTATTCTTTATGCTTCCAAAAGAATTGTGTCTTATTGAATTTCTCAACCAGGAAATTCTGGAAATGTTCCCATGTTGGAACTCAGGCATAGTTAATATAATTTGGACTTCCTTTTTTTCACGATCAATACTTGTTTAGAAGAGTCAACATCTTCTGGCACTCAAGAAACAAAGGAACCTTGAACGGAAAACCAATAAGCTTTGAAAACTTCCTCTCAAATTGCAATAAAAAGGAAAAATAGATGAGCAGGGGCATTTCTTCTGTAGTTCTACCTATAATCCTGATGTATTGTCACTGCCTCCAATTATGATCTAGTGATTATTTTCTTTGTCCAAATCATACAATGAAAGGCAGAGTTTTTACATGGTCTGGAAATGCCCTTCTAATCACTCTTTAATCATAATAGCATTTTATTGCATATTTTCTACATTCAAGGTGACTGGCCTGGATGCTTGGAAACACCAACTCAAAACCTCAACAATGCAGTTAATAAGGGCATCCCTCTCATATCTAGCTATCCTTATCCATTACATCCTATGCCAAAAGGTTCCTGGATGTCAAAAAGTGCACTTGATTGCTATCAAAAGCCTTGCACTTAATTACCAAAACCTGATAGCACAGAAGAAAGAAAGAACTGGCTATCTATTAGTATAAGACTACAGCCATTGAAAACCCTGTGGAACTTGGTTCTACACTGAAACACATGGGATTACTTTGAGTTAGAATGGACTAGATGGCAACAAATTTGGTTTGACGCTACACCTTAGTTAAAGATCTGCTAATAACCACTTAGCTGTCTGGAAGTACTTTGAGATGACTGAATGACTTGAGGGAGCACTTTGATGACTATTTTGAAGCACTTCTAGATTAGTGAATTTGTTTCTTATATTTCAGGATGGGGAGATGATATCACTTGGGTACAGACTTATGAAGAAGGTCTCTTTCATGCTCAAAAAAGGTAAGGTGCTTCTAAATCACATTTCATAGAGCATATGTATAATCCTTCTGAAAGAGTAAAAACCTAGCAAGCTAATTTAGAAAAGATGTCCAGTGTTTGTTCTGCTATTACATGCAATTTTGGATTAATAGTTGCCATTGTTGTTGCTATCAAGTTTATAAATCTTTAATTCGAGACAGCCACAAGTAAAATTTGATAAAATGGTACCCAGTATTTCACCACTTTAAAAATGCTTAAGTCCACTGGTCAGGACACTGTATATTGAGTTCTTCCAACTTTAAAGACAGTTGGTACTTTTAGCATTATTTTACTTTTTGAGTTTTTGAAAAAGAAAATCCCCAAATATCTTGTGACCCATGAAAATTGCATAAAGTTTGCATTTCAATGTTCACAAGTAAAGCCTTACTGGAAAACACTCATTTGCACATTCCTAATAACACTCTTTGAGATGGGCAAATATTTAACAACATAGAGGCAATTTTTGATACGAGAGAGGGTTTTCATTTTACTTGAATGAGAATCAACATGGATCTACTTGGATTTACAATTCATGATAGTAGTAGTTAAGACATCAAAAGACATGTATTGGAGACATTTTTTCTCACGGACCTCTTGAAAATGTGAATGGAATGCAGTTTAAATACTATAGTACACCTGACCCAAACCATGGTCTTTTCAACTGTTTCAAATGTATGTGAGAGTTGAACAATGAATAAGGAAGACCAAAGAATTGATGCCTTTACATTGCATTGGTTAAAAGTATTGATTAAACCTCAGACTGTCAAAAGAACAAACAAGTCTATCTTGGAAGAAAAGCAACCAATGTGTTCCTTAGAGGTAGGGATGGCAAAACTTCATCTCATTTATTTCAAGCAGTTTACCAAGCAATGCCAGTACTTGGAGAAACACATAATGCTTGGAAAAGAGCGGACGATTGTCAAAGAGATGGATTGGCACAATTCGTGCAACTTTGACATGAAGGAGATTGTGAAGTTACAGCAGGGGAAGGCAAGATTTCCATCTGTTCTCTATATGGTTGCTATGAGTCTAAGTTGACTTGAAGGCACTTAACAACAACAGAATTATTCAATGACAGATAAGTCATTTGTTGTTGTTACATGATGTCGCTTGTCACTCATACCTACCCTATGTACAACAGCTCTGAACCCTGCTCTGTCTTAAGCCAATTTCACTGTTTCCGACATACCTACTCCTATTACCCCAGTCACTGAGTCAATTAATCCCATCCAGAGTCTTCCTTTTTTGTGCTGTCTCTCCAACCTTCCAAGCATGATGTGCTGGCAACATGCCTATAATTTGTGAAATGGAGCTTCCAAATCCTTGCCTCCAATGAGCAGATTGGTTACACCCTCTCTAAGACAGACCTATCTGTTTTCTTGGAAGTCCATGGTATGTCCCATATTCTTCTCCAGAACCACAACTCAAGGGCATCAATTCTTTTATCATCCTTAAACATTGTTCAACACTATAATACAGAGCAAGCAATTTCAAAGACCATGGCTTGAATCAGGCTTACCTTAGTTCTAGACTGATATTGTTGCTCTAGAGAGGTTCCTGACATATTTTCCCAGTGCAATTTGTCTTTTTATTTCCCGTCTACTGGTACCAAGAGTGTTGATTGTGGAACCAAGCAAACTGGAACTAGTAACAATCTCAATCTCTTCTAAATCTATTATGATACCTTCTGCAGCAGATGTCTCAGGTCCTCCTCAGTTTCAGCAAAGAAGGTTGTGTCATCTGCATAATGCAAGTTGTTGATGAGTCTTCCTCCAATCCTGATTCCACCATTCCTCCTTATAAAGTCCAGCCTCCTTGATCATATGTTCTGAATATAGATTTAAAAGGTATGGGGCTAGAATTCAATCCCTGGTGTATACATTTCCTGATCTTGAACAATGCAGTCAGTGTGTCCTCTATGTGTTCTGATGACATCCTCCTTAAACCTTCTTGAGTCTCCTGGTTCAAATATAGATTTAGCATGATCACAATCAAGTGTTCTGGGATTCTCATTCTTCTTAAGGTTAGCACAATTTGTTGGGATCTGCTCTGTTGATTTTTTTTTTTAATTTATGTTCTGGTGAACTAGTGGTAGAGATGTGCTGCTAATCTCTAGGTGGTACCTCTCTGACAGTTCAAATCCATAAACAGCCCCTAGGAGAATGCTGGGCAGTATTCCTGTAAACATTATAACCTCTGAAGGCCTGCTGAAGGGTCAGCTCTGGAGTCAGTTCCAACTTGACATCAATGAGTTTCAGTTTAAGTATTTACTAGGGACCTCTGATCATGTGGTCCACAGAGACTTGCAGTGCTAACCCAAAGACTGTGACTCTGTAGTGCTTCAAATTCTCCAATAGCTCCATGGAAGAAAAGTGGACAATGTCCACCCATGTGATTTAAAGTCTTGAAAACCCAATGGAAGGTTAGCTATGAGCTGGTTCCAACTCCTTGGCAGTGACAGAATATATTTGGTGAATTTTTTGTTGTTGTTATGTGCCATTCAGTTAACTATGACTCATAGCAACCCTATGAACAATAGCTCTGAACCTGCCCTATCTTGAGCCAATCCCACTGTCCCTGACATACCTGTCCCCATTGCCAGAGTCATTGTGTCAATACATCTCATCTAGGGTCTTCCCCTTCTATGCTGACCCTCTACTCTTCCAAGCATGGTATTCTTCTCCAAGAACTGGTCCCTCCTGCCAATATGCTCAAAGTATTTGAATAATCTTTGCCTCCAAGTAGCAACCTGGTTTCACCCTCTCCAGGACAGACCTGCTTGTTTTCTTGGCGGTCTATGATATGTTCAATACTCTTCAAAAGGCATCAATTCTTCTGTTGCTCTTAGTCATTGTTCAGTTCTCAGATGCAAGGCAAGTAATTGCAAAGACCATGGCTTAGATCTGGGGCACTTTAATCTCCAGACTGATATCAGTCCTTAGCACTCTGGACAGCACTCTGTTCCCTGACAGCAGACTTTCCCAATGCAGTTTATCTTTTGATTTCCTTACTGCTAGTGACAAGAGTGTTTATTGTGGACCTGAACAATATGAAATTATTATCAATTTTCATCTTTTTCTCATTTGATGTACAGGGTTATCTAAGGACCCAAGTAATTTAAAAGAATATTAAGTACTCAATTATAATTCTCTTATCTTGTATCATAGTTACTAACATAATTTTCTGCCCTAAGAATTGTTGTTGTGGGCGAGCTCTGGTGGTCTAGTGGCAAGAAGCTGCAACTACAGTCTCAGAGGTGCACGGTTCAAATCCACCAGATGCTCTGCTAGAGAAGGAGGAACAATCTCCTCCTGTACCAGTCAGATCTGATTTGATGGTACACACAAAAAATAATGAAATAAAATAAAAAAAAGAATTGTTGTTGTAACAATATGCCATCAAGTTGCCTGAACTTTGCCATCAAGTTGCCTGAAACTTATAGCGACCCTATGTACAACAGCCTTAAACCCTGCTCTGTCCTGTGTCAATGTCACTGTCTTCGACACATCTACCTCGATTATCCCAGTCACTGAATCAATCTAACTCATAGAGTGTCTTCCTATCCTGCACTGCCCCTCCACACTCCCAAGCATGACGTCCTTCTCCAAGGATTGGTCCTTCCTTGCATCATGTCCAAAGTATGTCAAATGAAGCCTCAGAATCCTTGCCTCCAAGGAGCTGCCTGGTTTAACCCTCTCTAGGTTGAACCTGTTCATTTTCTTAGCAGTCCACAGTATATTCAATAATACTCTTCTCCAACACCACAGCGCAAAGCCATCAATTCTTCTATCCTCCCTAGTCATTGTCCAGCTCTCTGGCACATAGTAAGTGATTGCAAAGACTGTGGCCTATATCAGGCACACCTTAGTCTCCAGACTGACATTGTTGCTCTTCAGTACTTTGGAGAGGTCCTTAACAGCAGACTTTCCCATCACAATGCTGTTGTTGTTGTTATGTGCCGTCGAGTCATTTGCGACTCATAGTGACCCTATGTACAACAGCACTACACCCTGCTCTATCCTGTGCCAATCACACTACCTCTGACACCCCCATCCCGATTACCCCAGTCACTGAATCAATCCACCTCAGAGAGGGTCTTTCCCTCCTGCGCCGTCCCTCCACCCTCCCAAGCATGATGTCCCTCTCCAAGGACCTGTCCCTCCTTGCAACATGCCCAAAGTATGTCAGACAAAGCCCCAGACCTAGAATCCTTGCCTCCAAGGAGTAGCTTGGTTTAACCCTCTCCAGGATGAATCTATTTGTTTTCTTGGCAATCCAGGCTACATGCAATACTCTTCTCCTGCACCACAGCTCAAAGGCATCAATTCTCCTTCTGTCCTCCCTAGTCATTGTCCAACTCTCTGATGCATTACAAGTGATTACAAATACCATGGCCTGTATCAGGCACACCTTAGTCTCCAGAGAGACACCCTTGCTCTTGAGTACTTTAGAGAGGTCCCTAACAGCAGACTTTCCCATCGCAATACATCTGGCTGCCAAGAGTGTTGATTGTAGAGCAGAGCAAACTGAAGCTGTGAACAATCTCAACCTCTTCGCCATCCATCCCGATGCTGCCAACTGGTCCAGTGGTGAGAATCTTTGTCTTCTTGACATTGAACCTCAGTCCATACTGAAGGCTGCAGTCCTTGACCCTCTGCAGCAAGTGCATGAGGTCCTCCTCAGTTTCAGCAAGCAATATGTCTTTTAATTTCCTGGCTGCTGGTGCCAAGAGTGTTGACTATGAAGCCAAACAAACTAAAGCTGTGAACAATCTCAATCTCTTCACTATCCTTCCTGATGCTGCCAGTTGGCCCAGTGGTGAGAATCTTTGTTTTCTTGATATTGAGCCTCAATCCATATTGAAGGCTGCAGTCCTTGACCCTCTGCAGGAAGCCCTCCAGGTCCTCCTTAGTTTCAGCAAGCAGGGTTGTATCATCTGCATAATACAGATTGTTGATGAATCTTCCACCAATCCTGATGCCACACTTCTCCTTATACAGTCCAGCCTCCCAGATAATCTGTTCTGAATATAAGTTAAAAAGATATGGAGATAGGACACGTTCCTGGCATACACACTTCCCAATTTTGAACCATGCAGTGTTTCCTTCCTCTGTTCTGATCATTGCCTCCTGGTCCATGTATAGGTTTCACATTAGCAACATCAAGTGTTCTGAGATTCCTATTCTTCTTAGAGTCAGACACAGTTTGTTGTGATACACACAGTCAAATGCCTTTGCATAGTCAATGAAACACAAATAGACATTCCTCTGGTACTCCCTGCTTTCAGTCATGATCCATCTAACATTAGCTACAATATCCTGAATGCCACGACCCCTTTCTAAACCCAGCCTGCACTTCTGGCAGTTCTCTGTTGATGTGCTGTTCCAGTCATTTTTGGATAATCTTCAGCAGAATCGTGCTTCCATGTAATATCAATGATGTTATTAGATTATTTCCACACTCTGTAGGATAACCTTTCTTTGGAATGGGAACGAATATAGATCTCTTCTAGTCATTTAGGCAAGTGGTTATCTTCCAGATTTCTTGACACAACTTTGAGAGCACATCTATGGCAGTATCTGCTAGTTGAAATATGTCAATTAGTATACCATCAATTCTTGGGGCCTTAGTTTTTGCCAATTCCTTCAAAGCAGCTTGAACTTCTTCCTTCATCACCATAGGCTCTTACTCATATATTGTTTCATGAAATTCTTCTGTGTCGACCAATTCCTTTTTGTACAGTGACTCTGTATACTCTTTCCATCTTCTTTAATACTTCCTGAATTTGAACATCTAGTTGCTATAGTTAAGGATGCTTTGGGCAGAATATTAAACCTTAAGAATAGGGAAGTAAATTATTTTTCTTCATTTTTTTTTTTAGAGAACTAGAAACAAATGACATTGAAAAACATGTAGTTATGGAACTTTCACTTTGTCTGTTTGTACTGAATGAGGTGCTACAAAAATGAAAAGATATCAAAATAGCCAAATATTATTACTATTGTGAAATAATTTTTAATAAGCTAACATTTTAAATCTTCTGAAATCTTATATCAAGTGTTCATTAGAAATCACTATTTTTTTTCTTATTAACTCTTAACTCTGGAATTTCTTTTTATTTACTTACAGAATTACAACATGATGTAAATAAGAATCTCCTAGTTAGTGTTTGGTGGTGCTCCCCTATTAAAACAAGCTAGGAAGCAGGAGTGGCATCCACTTCCAAAATAGCTTACCTCTGGGAACCCTAAGAATTTGGAGAAATGATGAAAAGTTATACATGTGTTCAGATCTTTTGTTCATGGGGTCACTATGAGTCATCTACAACTCGATGGAACTTAACAACAACAGTTAGCTTGTTAAGACACAGATTTTTAGACCTCATTTTCAGAGATTCTGGGACCTAACAATTTACCAATATTACCAACTTCTTCCTGTAACCTACATTGATTAAATCACTATGATTTGTAACTTTATACTTTTTATTGAAATATAGTTGAAAGTACTGAAACTTTAAATTTGATCCCATCACTCAATTTTTTTTTCTTTGTTCAAATATGTGCATTGTTTTATTTCATTTCTGGTACAAAATATTTAAAAAGGAATAATCATCAAAGTTAGGTATATTATTTTCTACCATAACTGTGATAATGGACATTGGTAATGTATTTTCAACATGGAGAAGATATTTTAAAAAT
>NW_006399757.1:16270124-16273821 GCF_000299155.1 Elephantulus edwardii | reverse complement strand
GGGGGGGGAGGGGTTTGTGCGGGGAGAAGGGTGCAACAATGAATGAATGGAATTCCAAAATCTCTGTAGATGTTCACTCAAATTTTTGTAACTAAATGCCACATTTTCTTTGTTTAGTAACAAGCCATTGATGGTTATTCATCACTTGGAGAATTGTAAATACAGCCAAGGTAATTTCAGTTCCTAATGTCTTAGACACAGTGACTGCAGCAATGGGGCTTGAGTGTGTTGGAGATTGTGAGGATGGCACAGAATAGGACAATGTTCAGATCAGTTGTACATAGGTTCACTAGGAGTCATTTTTTACTCAACAGAACCTAACAACTTCTTAGTGTATCCCCAGTATGAAGAAGAAAGTGGCCTAATAGAGTTAGGAAACATTTAGAATATTCTGAAGCAATGCTTAGTTTTGTTTAAAAACAACAACACAACCAGACCTACCAGAATACCACTTTTAAGATGCTTAGGTATTACAGTTAGTTAGTGATATTAAGTATATTTCTATTGTATTGTTGCTTAGAATTCAATATCTTCCAAAAAAAGTGTGGGGAAACTTGCTGAAAGATTAACTTGTTTTAATCAATTTATTAGCAAATTATTTACATAAAATTATAAAATTAATTGATTCATTAATGAGGGTATCCTTTGGTGTCTGTGTGGGCAGATCACTGAAGAACAATGAGGGGCAAATGTAATTTGTTGAATTCATAAATCGAAACAAAGTGTGAGTTCTATTTTTGCCATGTCGTCTTAAAGATATCTTGATCTTCAAAACTATTATTATCTCTTTCTCCACAGCACTGAAAAAAGTATTTGCTCAAAATGAGGAAGTACAAGAAATGGCTCAGAATAATTTCATTATGCTGAATCTCATGGTACTTCTCCTCTTAAAGTTTTCCTAGTATCGCAATTCTAATATCATGTAGTTAGTATCATGGATTGCCAAAAGAACAATAGATATGTCTTGGAGGAAGTGCAGCCAGAGAGCTCCTTGGAGACAAAGATGATAAAACATTGTCTCACATACTTCATACATGTTGCTTGGAGAGCCTAGTCCTTGGAGAGGGACATCATGCTTGGGAAGGTGGAGGGACAGAGAAAGAGAAGAACCTCAACCAGGTGGATTGCTTCAGTGACTAAAAATGGGCTCAAGTGTGTCAGAGATTGTGAGGCTGGCACAGGATAGAACAGGGTTCTTCATAGGGTCATATGTGTTGAACTTAATTCAATAGTACCTAACAACAGTATCATAGTTCAGTGGGAAATTCTATTCCTTTGCTTTATATTTTCAAAATACAAAGAGCTAAGTCCCAGTAGATATAGAGTGTTAGATAAAGCTATAATGGTAAAAAAAAATTACAATTTTGTGAAAATCTACTTTCAAATAATTTCTAAATTAGTCTTTAAGAGAAATCTAATTCAATAAAATTTCTTTTTCTCCTTCCCTACTAGCATGAGACCAATGATAAGAATTTGTCACCTGATGGACAATATGTACCTAGAATTATGTTTGTAGGTAGGTATGTTATTTTATTTTTATAATTTAGTATAAATTAGGCCCATTTAGGTCAGATTTATACAAGTTAGTAGAGTGATTTGTATTTTTACTTTTTAAAAATACAGGCTCAAAGTTTGTTTTTAAAGAGAAGTAATTACTAACTCACTTATTTGTAAACAGCTTTTTTCCTAATTAACATTACTATCATTTGTAAAATTTCATTGACTTGTGATAAAAAATCAGTTACAAATTGTTACAATTATTACAATACACTTTCTGTACACGTCCACATCTCCAAAATGGATGTACAGAGGCATACACAATGAATTCCCTGTTAAAGTATTAACTCATTATGAATTCACATACTTGAGAACTGATTTTGCTTCTAAATTGGCTTAACTTTTTTTTTTTAGAAGGAGAGGCAAGTAAAATTGTAAGGACAATTTAAAGATTACTTCAGTGAGGTTGGTTGCTTTTCTTGGCAGATCCCTCTTTGACAGTCAGAGCTGATTTAATTGGAAGATATGCAAACAGACTGTACACATATGAACCTCAGGATTTACCAGAATGTAAGTGCTCACAAATTACCTTGAACAGTGATAATAGCTGATTGTTGTCTGTTACAAAGGTCAGTAGTGCCAGACCCTGCCTCTGAAAGTGCAACGTACAAGCAAACCTGAATGACAGGGTGGTGATGGTACAAGTCTTTATAATATAGATTCCTTTTTCCCACCTAACCGCAAATCAGTATCTCTGGGGCACCTTAGAATCTTAACAGAAATGCCAAGTGATTCTTAAGATAGCTAAAATTTGAGAACATTAAAAAATGTTGACAATTCTAGTGGTGTAATAATCCCTAGCAAGTTGTGCTGGTAACCCAAAGCCTTCATCTCTTTTTGCCATTCACTATCATCTCCAAGGGAGAAAGACGGCCAGTCTTCTCCTGTAAAGAGTTACAGCCTCAGAAACTCACGGAAGTGTACTTAGAACCAGAACCTATTCTACAGGAATGAGTTGAGTTGGAAAAGAGTATAGTTAAACTTGTCAAAGCTGGCATAGCATAAGGTGGAAGCCTATCAGAAAAGAAAAATTAAAATATTTCCCATTCATAGCAATAAAAATGTGAAAAGACTATACCCTATAAAAGGTGGACCCAGAAAAATAAGGCATACTCATTAAGTTTAACGTCTCATAAGTTTTAGTGTGATACAACCTGGAAGTAAAGAATCCTAAAAAAAAAGTTCATTTCCTTGGTGTAAAAAAAAAATCAATGTAATTTCTTCAAATTTATGAGAAATGTTTTTGTCCTCTGTTGATGACTCTCTAAAGTAAGGAATTGGCATCTTACTTTTTTAGTTTTTACATTTACTGGTAGCAGAGTCCACATGGAATTGCTATGATGACTCAGAGGTCACATTTCTGGGGCAATTCAAATCGACCAGCATCTCCCTTCCATATAGTTTGTAACCCCGGAAACCCAATGCAGCATCAGCTGTGAGTCCGTTCATACAATGAGTATCAATTGTATTTAATAACTATGATTGTCACATCCAAGGAAACCAAAAGAAAATGATCAAGTAAAAGATAGACATCAAACACTTCTAAAATCCTTCCGATAAATATTAAAAGGTAGATCAACCATCTCTGTGTAGTCTAATCCCTAAATTTAGCTGAATATACTTTATGTTTTCATAGCTATTCATTAACATAGGTCAATTTCTGATGCTGGGAGTTAATAGATTATAATGTTTGAAACTTTTATGTACTGATAAAAAAATTATCTCTTGTTTCAGTGATTGAAAACATGAAGAAAGCACTAAGACTTATTCAATCGGAGTTATAAGACATGATGGCTCACTCAAATGAAAAAAGGATGGAGGAAGAGATAACAGGAGAAGTCCCTTAATCTCTAAGATGTCAGAGGAAATCCTGGTTTATTGGCTAATACTAAATGTGTAATACATAGATTTTGTAACACTAACATTTATATTTTTTTAAAGGTAACTTCAATACTCTTACTGTAAATTGATATAATCGTAGGTAGTAAATAGTTATTTCAATAAATCAGTCATCAAACTGAAACATGAGAAAGTCGCAGTTCGATTTCTGTCTGCACCAATAACAGAGAGAATGTGAGACAGAGCCTCAGTGAGAAGGACTGAATGCAACAGTGGGTTCAAGCTTAGTGTTGATTGTGAA
>NW_006399757.1:16233736-16264825 GCF_000299155.1 Elephantulus edwardii | reverse complement strand
AAAATCTGTTCTGCATACAGGCTGAAAAGGTATGGAGACAGGACACATCCCTGGTGTACGCCCTTCCCAATTTTGAACCATGCAGTGTTTCCTTGCTCCATTCTGATGACTACCTCTTGCTCCAAGTATAGGTTTCATATTAGCACAATCAAGTGTTCTGGGATTCCCATTCTTCTCAGAGTCAGCCACAGATTTTAATTTTATATTTTTTAAAAAAATTGTGTTTAACTATGTCCCACACAATAATTGAGAGATACTTTAAAAAGTTGTAATTTATCTAAAATTCAAATTTACTGACTACCATTATTGCACACATTTTGATCAATAAAAGAATCCTCAAAAAGG
Source organism: Elephantulus edwardii (assembly GCF_000299155.1). NCBI lineage: Eukaryota > Metazoa > Chordata > Mammalia > Macroscelidea > Macroscelididae > Elephantulus > Elephantulus edwardii. The sequence continues at coordinate 16,264,480 of NW_006399757.1, read as the reverse complement.
GAAAATACAGAATAGACTTTCTAATGAATTCCAGGCTTTCAGAGGCCACAAAGGCTGAATTAATTTCTGAAATTAATGTTTTGGGCTAGTAGGTGTCCCCCGAAAATCTTCATAAAACAAACAATGATCTAGTTCAAGATCTAGTTCAGCTAGTAAAAGTATCAGCTGTGAGCATGGAATCAATATGACAACAGTAAATTGAAGGATTAAACAAGAACCTTAGAGAGCTATGTGTTTATGGGCATTAGGGAAGAACAGAAATGGAAAATGAGAAGAACTGCACAACTCAAAACAATGTAACCATGCACGCCCATGTTTATAGCGGCTTTGTTCACAATAGCAAGGAGTTGGAAACAACCTAAGTGCCCATCAACAAACGAATGGATAGAGAAGCTGTGGTATATTCACACAATGGAATACTATGCTGCATTGAAAAACAAGGAATTCATGCAATATTATTCAAAATGGGTGACTCTGGAGGACATTATGCTGAGTGAAGTATCTCAGTCACAAAAGGACAAATACTGCATGGTGCTACTGTTGTAAAACAGGACCGCCCTTAGGATTGGGGAGAGACTGAGAAAGATGGGTTCTATAATGTATACATATGAGCAGTTTTTCGTCTGTTCCACAATCAGCACCTGGTCTAGTTTTCACAGCTGATATCAACCTCCAACAATTCTTTCTACATACATAGCCAATCTGATTCCAGTGTGGACCATCAACTTGACTGCACAAAACAACAAGAAGAAATCTCACATACTTTGCCATGTTGTTAGAAGGAGTTATTTCTTGGAAAGGGACGTCAGGCTTGGAAAGGTGGAGAGTCAAGATGGAACAGTAATTGGCTCCCGTATGTCACAAATGACTCGACGGCACATAACAACAACAACAACTTAGATACAAACAAGAATACAGAAATTTTTAGGAAGAGTCTTTCAGAACTTAAGACTAGTGATAATAAGAGAGCCCACCAAAATTCAGACTTACTTTTTGAACATCACTGATTTACACACACTAAAAATAATAGATCTATTCTAAATGATATAGTATCCAAACCAAACCTACTGTCAAGCTAACTCCAATTCACAGCGACCTTGTAGAGCAGATTAAGTTCACTCTATAGATCTTCCAAGGATGTAAATATTTACAAGAGTAAACTATGTCATCTTTTCCTTTTGGCAAAGAAAAGCTTGTGTCTCTGAAGTATTAACTTTTCAGGTACTAGCCCAATGTTTAGACTACCCCACAATGTCTCCTTGGAAGAGTATACTGGTAGTGCTTAAAAGATAACTATACTTAAAATGATGTATCACACACAATTGTGAGTAAAGAATGATAAACATTTTTTTCTGCTCTTAAAATTGTCTAGAGCCATATCTATGGTATTTACTAAGTGAAAAACCTTACCAAGCAGGAAGTCTCTCTTATTCTGCAAATTTGTTTTCCATTTAACCATTCATATTTTATAAGATTAACAGCAAAACTTGCAATATACTCACACCTTTCTTACTTCCTCCTTGTGATTCCATTAATATTTCCCTCTTACCCATTCCTGTCTTTTGTGCTTTGTCCTTGAGCAAGTGTTACTCTTTTGACTTTATGTAATTGGTTATTCTAAGGGCTGAATGCCTCTCTAGTTCCAGGGTTGACACACTTAATTCCCGTCCTATTCTTCCTTTGATTTGCAAGCTGTTAGAAATAGAGTATCTCTCAAAACTGTTATGCTGAAACAACGAAAAACATTAAGACCATGTTCTTTTTTAAAGGAGAGCAGGAAACACAAATTTAAATTACATTTGACAGTAAAACTAGAGACAATCCCTCTATTCCTAGCTTTATGTCCCCATCATACAATAAAGCAGCGCACAAAGTTCCCTCAGCCTTCGGTGGCCAGTGTAACTGTGATGCTCGACTTGAGAATCAATAGAGGCAGTTAACAGAGTAACTATTCTTATTCAGTGTGGGCCAGACCCCAGAAAAGATTCCTCCGACATTGGATCAAGACTGTGAGCATATTCAGAATGTTGTAATTCACCTTTATCCTTTAATATCATATCAGGGCTGACCATATCAAACCACATCATGGTGGAAATCTATATAACTGCCCCTCTACATCAGTGTTTGGTACCACTACATAAACATTACATAAATACCAAACCAGAGAACACGGAGAAATTGGCACATAATTTTACCTGTTCTGCTTAATAATTAGTCATCTTTCTTTGTATTTTCTTAAGCTTTCCTCTAAGACAAGAAGGATAATTCTTGAGGCAATGATTTTAGAGAAACCAACACATAGCTGACCTCCCCCCAAGGAGTTTTCAGAGGTCGTAAATCACACCAGATGATTTTGCCCATTTTTCTCCCACGAAGCAGCTGGTGGATCCAAAACGGGAACCTTTGAGTTGTCAGCACAACTCCATTCTCAGCCCGCCACCAGAGCTCCCTACTGATTCATGCGCCGTCTGAAATGTTTATCCTCTAGAGGGCGTCTTTCAGAAGCAATGGAAGTTGCTTCACAGAACCCCACTCCACTACAAACAAATTTTTCAGTTTCACTACTAAACAGAGTGAATTCTGATGGCCTAGTTATAAAAAGCTACACTGCAATCACAATGGCATACAATTTGAATTAATCAGCTGTTTCCGAGGCCAAATGATGAGCTATAGCAATATATAAAAAAAAAAAAAAGAGCAAGTATTTCAAGGAAGTTTCTAGGATGAAGTTATCTATTAAGTATCTTTGTCAGTAGAAGTGAAGATAAGACAATGATACCCTTTTCGCTATCTTCCTTCTGGAACTTGTTAGGACAGGGAAACAAAGATGGTAAAGAAGTTTTATTTGTTGCTATAAGAACCGAACTCCAGTGATTTATTAGAATACTTCATCTCTTAAACTAAAACCTCTGGAAAATCCACAAATGCACCCACATGCACAAAGTGCCTGGCGTTTTAACCATGCTGTGGCCCCATTACTGTAAAAAGATTTATCTAAGAGAAAGTGAAGGTAATATTTATGGGTAATGACAAGTGTACACACCCTTTAGGGATTTTATCAGGCAATCCAGGCATGGGGCAATTTAAACAAGGCTGCGCCACACAGCGTCAGCTGCCTCCAGTTAGAACCCGGAGGAACAGGATACCAGCCGGAATCCGTTTCCTTACGGGTGGGTGTTGCCTCACTGTAAGCAGATGGTGGGTTTAAGATTCTATGGAGCTATAGATTTCTCAATAAACAAATATTTGCACTGGACCAGAACAAACTGGAGGGTGGGGGGTGGAATCCTCAGCTTAGTTTTCTACGAATAAGATACCTGAAGTTTTAGGACACCTCAGCATTTAAAGTATTGTAGGAAGTAGGTGACTGAGTTAAGAATTCTTTCTTTTCTCCTTGCTTAAAGCCTACCCTGCCCTATAACAGGAAAATGTTTGGAAGGCAGAGGTACAGTGAAGTATATTTGAAAGTCCATTAAGTTTCTTTCCCTCAGAGAACTTTCGAACATGTGCAGTGTAAGCCTGCTTTAAGGGCGCTCTTATGGCTTATTTAGTGCATAGAGAGTTGTGCTGCGAATCCAAAGGTGACATCTCTCCAGTGGGTCAAGTCCACCAGGGACTCCTGGAAAGAAAGATGGGCAACCTTCTCCGGTGGGATTTACAGCCTTGGAAATCCACTGGAGGATCAGGTATCAATCGCTTCCCACTCCACCGTAATGAATTTTGAGTTTGAAGTCTATTTTAACTCTATTGTTGTTTGTTGTTATGTGCCATCAAGTTGTCTGTGATTCATAGCAACTCTGTACAACAGCTCTGCACCCTGCTTTATCCTGAGCCAATCTTCTTGTCTCCGACACACCTATCCCCATAACCCAGTCACTGAATCAATCCATCTCATAGAGGGTCTTCCCCTCCTGCGCCCTCCCAAGCATGATGCCCTGCTCCAAGGACTGGTCCCTCCTTACAACATGTCCAAAGTATGTCAGACGAAGTCTCAGGATCCTTGACTCCAAGGAACAGCCTGATTTCACCCTCTGTAGGATGAACCTGTTTGTTCTCCTAGGAGTCCATGGTTGTTGTTGTTACATGCCGTCGAGTTGCTTGTGACTCATAGCGACCCTATGTACAACAGCCCTAAACTCCGCTCTCTGTCCTGTGCCAATCGCACTATCTCTGACACTCCCTTTCCAATTATCCCAGTCACCGAATCAATCCACCTCATAGAGGTCCTTCCTCTCCTGCGCCATCCCTCCACCCTCCCAAGCATGATGTCCTTCTCCAAGGACCAGTCTCTCCTCACAACATGTCAAAAGTATGTTAGATGGAGCCTGAGAATCTTTGCCTCCAAGGAGCCACCTGGTTTAACTCTTTCCAGGACAAATCTGTTTGTTTTCCTAGCAGTCCATGGTATTCTCAATACTCTTTTCCAGCACCACAGCTCAAAGGCATCAGTTCTCCTTCTATCCTCCTTGGTCATTGTCCAACTCTCTGATGCATAACAAGTGATTGTGAAGATCATAGCCTGTATCAGACGCACCTTAGTCTCCAGAGAGACACCATTGCTCTTCAGTACTTTGGAGAGGTCCCTAACAGCAGACTTTCCCATGGCAATGCGCCTTTTAATTTCCTGGCTGCTGGTGCCAAGACTGTTGACTACAGAGCCAAGCAAGCTAAAGCTGTGTACAATCTCAATCTCTTCACCATCCATCGTGATGCTCCCAATTGGTCCAGTGGTGAGAATCTTTGTCTTCTTGACATTGAGCCTCAATCCATATTGTAGGCTGCAGTCCTTGACACTCTGCAGCAGGCACTTCAGGTCCTCTTCAGTTTCAGCAAGCAGGGTTGTGTGTGTCATCCGCATAACGCAGGTTGTTGATAAATCGTCCACCAATCTTGACCCCACGTTTCTCCTCATAGAGCCCAGCCTCCCAGATAATCTGTTCTGCATATAGGTTGAAAAGGTATGGAGATAGGATGCATCCCTGGCGTACGCCCTTCCCAATTTTGAACCATGCAGTGTTCCTTTGCTCTGTTCTGACGACTATTCTGCTATCATTTCTAGTCATGTTCGGCTTTCTGATGCATAGCAAGTAATTATGAAGACTATAGCCTGGATCAGGTGTACCTTAGTCTCCAGACTGACATTGTTGCTCCTCGGTACTCTGGAGAAGTCCCTGATAGCAGACTTTCTCAATTCGTCTTTTGATTCCCTGGCTTTTGCTGGTACCAAGAATGTTGATTGTGGAGCCAAGCAAACTGCAGCTGTTAACAATCTCAATCTCTTCACCGACTATCATGATGCTGCCAATCAGCCCAGTGGCCTAGTAGAAAGAAGCTGCACTGCAATCACAAGGACATGCGATTCAAATCCACCAACTGCTCCGTGAGAGAAGGATAGGCAATCTCCTCTGGGAATTATAGATTGGTTCTGACTCAAATACCCACACAACAACAACAAAAGGATACCAATTAAATTCCATTTTGAGCTAGAAAATGTGACCTCTTTTTTTGTCCTATAATTTTTTTCCCCTTAAATTACCTCTAGATGGGAATGCTCTGATGAAGGAATTTGAGTAAATGTTCAATAGGCTTAGCAGAGCATTAGTTTCATGTTAGACCTTTACAGCAAGGGCAATCATATCTGTCTCTTCTGTATGGACTTAAATTTTTGGAGTTTTTAAAATGTATTTTGTAAAGAGATAGGATTAGCATATGATATAGCTTCCTGCAGAACTTAAATAGTACCCTGCCTCCTCTCCCCAACAGATGGATTCAATGGAGTGATAACATTATGGAAAGCTCATAACTCTCTCAAAATAATGAGAAGCAGTAACAAAAGAAAAGCAGCCATTGGAATGAAAATTAATTTCACAAATACAGTAATTGTTTTAAGTCCTCTAAAATATGATGGGCATCTTGAATTTTGAAAATTAGTAACAGTAAGAAAATTTATTTAAAATAAATGCTTTTCCAAAAAGTTTAGTTTGAGTCATAAAAACGTGTTCATCCAGTAAGAGATCAAATTGGGAAGATAATTTGAATCATCTGAACTTCTCTGTAAAGGGGAGGGGAGAAGCAATTGGAGGAAGAGAAGAATTTTCAAATGGCTCCTTGCATTTCCCTCCACGAAGAAGGTCCAGAGACTCATAGTCACTGAATCTTTCAGGAGAAGTGACTTGAGAGGGTAGAAGTCACACTGAAAACCTCAGCAGATTATGGGAGAAGAAAGTGTCGTGAGACATGCTGAAAGGCAGTCTAATAGAAGAAGAGGTTAGGTATGTGTGAGATACTTGAGAAACAGACAGACACACATTGCCTCTTGCTCTTCAAAGCTGCAGAACCGTGAAAATGAAAGAGAGAAAAGGAATGAAAGTGAGTCTATCAGTTATAATGTGGATGTGAATTCTTTTCCTTTTGCTGCCTATGTTTGAAAATTATATACATTAAAATAATTACTTATGCTCAGTATTCTGCTTAATTATCATTTATCATTCAGGACATAATATATTTAAAGAAAAATATCATAGTACATTTTATAAACAAATATAAAACATTTTAAGTATTCAGTCTTTACTTAGTTATTCTAATATCTAAAATCTCTATTGTAACTAATCAAATTACTACTTCTCTCTCCACCTACCTGACTCAAACTCTTCACAGGATCCCACATCATTGATATTACTATCAAAAAAGTTTCTTTTTGTAATTGTCATTCTCCATACTCATGAGTTACCACCTTCCTTTCTTCCCAATCTTCCCTAACATCTTTTCCAAACTCCTCTAAATCAACCTTCCAAAAGTTCTTAGGCTGCAACTTAGACCCTGTTTTTTTTTGACGTACAATCTTTCCCTAGTTTAGTTGCTTTCAAATATGCAGAGCAGAACTACTCCATAGAGTTTTCAAAGCTATGACCTTTTAGAAGCAAATGTCCAGTCTTAGCTTCCAAAATGCCCCTGAACGGATTTGAACTTCCAACCTTTGGGCTAGTAGTCAAGTAATTATCTCTTTGTGCTTCTTCATAGGTTACTTCGCCTAATCTTAATGACTTAAAATTGGTTTATATGCTGATGATACATAATAAATTTTATATTCCACCTGGTTAATTCATGTTCTGGAAGTCTAAAGGGTCACTTTCTCTCTTCTTATCTCCAACAGTCTTGAATCAAAGCTGTTCAAATGGACGGAGGAGTTTTTTTTTTTGTTTTTTTGTTTTGTTTTATGTTATCTCAGAACCTTATTTCTACTATGGATTGTAACTTGTGACTCTTGGACATAACAACTACCTATTGATGTGGTCGCAGAAATTTTGTACATCTCTGCAGAATTTCATCTCATCACGTGCAATATTGTTGTTCTTATGTGCCTTCGAGTCACCTGCAACTCATCGCGACCCTATGTACATTAGTCCTGAAACCTGACCTCTCCTAAGCCAATCTCATCTTCTCCAACAAACCTAACCCAATTTCTCCAAGTCACTGAGTCAATCCATCTCACCCGGGGTCTTCCTCTCCTGTGCTGTCCCTCCACCCTTTTCAGCATGAGGTTTTTCTCCAAGGACTGGTCCTTCCTAGACACCTGCCCCAAATATGTGAGAGAGAGCAATCAGGCTGCCTCCAGGAACAGCCTGATTCAATTTCTCCAGGACAGACAAGGACAGACCTTAGTTCTCCTCGCAGTCCACAGAATAATCTGAAAACCACAGAAATGGCCAGGTTTGCCAGTCCCATGGAGAGTGGAAAAAGCCTAAAACCTATAGCCTTTAGTCTTACTTTGAACCTGAAACAAGCTTACCCCTGTAGCTCCACTTGGAGTCAAACAATGGAGAGATCTATAAGATGGATAATAACACCAGTCAGGCACTCACTCCTAACAATGATCAATCACATGAGACCAAGAGGGCAGCATTTTCCCAGGGATAAAGCTCACAAAGCAAAGAAGAGTAGAAAATAAGGGTTAATAGAGATGAGAATCACAGGGAGAAAATATCTCCATCTGCTAGAAAACTCTATGGGGCAGTTCTACTCTGTCACATGGCATTGCTACAAGTTAAAATGGACTTGATAGCATTCTATAACACTTAAGAGAAACCTTACTATGTGGTAATGCCTCATACACATTAAGAGTATAAACTGGCCTATGATATTAAATCACTAAGTCATTATAAGTAACTGAACTTTTTTTTTTACTTTAAATGGTCCTTTAATAAGGTTGTGAACTATAATATGCATCCATTTTTATCACTAACTGTATTTTAATAATTAGATAATGTGAATGCAAACATTCATCAGCAAGGCATAGCATGTTCACCAATACAACGGATTATAAAGTTAAAATTCATGTAATAGTTTCAAAAGTGTCATCATATTTAGGGAGGAAGCTACATTTATGGGAACTAATTATGAACTAAATAAACTTACAAGAAAAATGTCAGGGCAAAAAGACTGCCAAATACAGCCAAAAAGACACAATTTGGAAAAAGGATAAAATTGATGAATAGGACCTTCAAAAGATTCAATCCCTGCACTCATCAAAAACTTTTTCTAACAGAATAAAAAGAAAAGCCCACTAACTGGGGGGGGGAAAAACATTTGGCAATGCTATTTCTGACAACGGTCTCATATAAAAATTTACAGAATTCTACAGAGACTCCACAAGAAAAAGACTGATAAAATTATAAAATGGACAAGAGACATGGAAATAATTTTCACAGAGAGGGTATTTGGCTGGCCAACAGACACGTGAAGAAATGCTCAAAATCACTGGCAATGAGAGAAATGCAAACCAAAAAAAACCACAAGGAGATGACATCTCAAACCAGTAGCAATGGCAAAGTTTAACAGGACAGTGATTAATAAATGTTGGAGAGGATATGGCAAGACAGGAAGAGTTACACATTGTTGGTAGGTCTCTAAAAAATGGTACAACCACTCTGGAAGGCAGCTTGGCATTTTTTTCAGAAAACTGAACATAGAAATTCCATTTTACCCAGCTATTTCCACTGTTTGGAATATACCCCAAGAAAATGAGAACTGAGGCATAAACAGGGACTTGTATACCAACGTTCACTGAAGCATTATTCACCACTTGAAGAACATGAAAACAGCCCAAATGTCCAACCACAATGGACTGGACTGAGAAATTCCACAATGGAATACTACTTGGCTAGCAGAAGCAATGATTTTGTAAATCATTACCTAACTTGGGAGGGACTGGAGAGCATTATGATAAGTGAACCAACTCAGTCCCATAAAGACAAGTACTGTACAAGATCATTATTGTAGAAATAGATAACTAGTGAAACATGTTTGTGGATCTAAAGCAGGGGGAGCAGAGGAGTGAGGATGGTTATGGGGGGTAATCATAGGGTAGCACAACTTGATAGGTGGATGGAGGGGTAGGTAAAGGAAATGGGATAGATCCAGTGTGAAAAACAATGTACACAGACTTTGTAAGTAAGCCAGTATAAAATAAATATTTTATGTTATTTTTAAAAAGTGACACCAGAGAGTTTTGATGCAGGAGTTACTTTTAAGTGCAGAGGAGTAAAGTAATTAGCAGCAGCAGAAGTTGCTCCAGGGAATCTCACTGAGTTGTGATCTTTGTCTCTCTGACTCTCATCTCAGTAAAGAGATTCCAAAAAATATACGTAATGGCTGTTAGCAAGATGAAGTGGACTTTCATATGAGTATTTGCAACTACTAATGAAGTACTAGTAATAGTCTTACTTTAAAATTTTCCACTTTCTTGAAACTCTTTCACAACTCAGTAATAAGACACCTCAAAACTTATTTGATTACAATATTTCCTTCCTAATCTTCACAATTGGAAGCAGGAGTGGCATCCACTTCCAAAATAGCCTGCCTCTGGAAAACCCTATGAACCTGGAAAGAGGATGAAAGTCACACAAGTGTTGAGAACTTTCCTTCATAGTATTGTTATGAGTCACCTGCAACTCGACGGCACTTAACAACAATAATATCAACATAGAGAGAGAGATCAGCTGGCCCAGTGGATAGAAAGCGATGCTACCAAGCCAAAGGTGAGTGACTTTTAATCCACGGCCCTCAAGCCTGTCTTTCATTGTTTTTTTTTAGACATTCCTCTAGGTCGTATAGCTCTGGTATACAAGTTGCCGTAGGCAGTAACTTGTGGTTGCTCTGAGCTGAACACTGTGACACTGATGTGTCAAATGTGTTAATGGTTGGCTACCCATGGCAGACAGTGTGGGGTGGAGCTCACGGATTAAAACAAGCTTGGAAGCAGGAGTGGCATCCACTTCCATAATAGCTTGCCTCTAGAAACCCTATGAACATGGAAAGAGGATGAAAGACACACAAGTGTTGAGGATTCACCTTCATAGGATCGTTATGAGTCACCTCTGACTTGACAGCACTTAACAACAACAATCTTCACAAAATTTTGTTAATGAGGATTTCAGACAGAGCACAACTCCATGATACTGGGAACCTCAGCTGGGAAGACTGCCAAGTTAGGAGAGTAAATTCAACAACCAATGGCTAGGCTCATCTTGAATTGTCTTAAATTACATATCTGCTGATGGTCAGCTGGGACATCAGCTAGTCTGTCAGCAAGAACACAGGCTTGTTCTATAGTCTTTCAATGTGAGCAAAGTTGATATTTTCTCAGCATGTTTAAACCACATCGGAGGAGAGTATTCATCTTTTCTCCCTTGGAGCAGCTGGTGGATTTGAGCTGCCTGCCTTTGGACTGGCAGTGCACCTCCTTACCCACTAAGCCAACAGAGCTCCCTGACTTGAAAAACAATCTTATTTTTTTTTTGTAAGTATACAATCTTATTTTTATATGCTATAGAATCAGTTCTGACTCATAGATATCTTATTCTCAAAAGAATGAAACATTGCCCAGTCCTGTAGTCAAACTCTGTTTGCTGAAATAAGGGCTTGTCCTGCATCAGGACTACTTCAAGCAAGTGGCTTTTAAGAGTCATTAAAACTATTGTACACTCTCAGGTGTCCTTGTGACACAGAGCCCCCATATTTTTCTGGAAAGAAGGAGGTAGAGTGAAAATGAAAGGCAGCTTATTAGCAAAACTGATCACTCTCTACTGAAAGGAAAGAAAAGGAGTGGAGAGTATCACAGTTGTAAGGTGCCAGGGAAGCCTGGTGGTCTTGTGGTAAGGAGTTACACTGCCTGCCAAACCAAAGTCACACAGTCCAAATCCACCAGCTGCTCCATGGGAGAAACAGGCACAATCTTCTTTACTTCAGTCTTTTCTCCATCTGTCAAGATGCTGCCTATTGGCCTAGTGACAAGGATTCTTTTCTTCTTGACGTTGAATTGCAATCCTTATTGAAGTCTTTGATCTTCTGCAGCAAACACTTCAAGTCTTCCTCAGTTTTGACAAGCTAGGTTGTGTCATCTGCATAATGCAGGTTGTTTATGAATCTTTCTTCAGTCCTAATACTAGTATTAGATATATTTTTTAGTTATTTTTTATAATCTTCAGCAAAATTTTGCTTGCATGTGATATTAGAGAATTTGTTTGATAATTTCTAGATTCTGCTGATCACCTTTTTTGGAAATGGGAATAAGTATGGATCTCTCGCAGTCAGTTGGCCAAGTAGCTGTCCTTCAGATTTCTTTGCACAACCTGGTGAGTGCATCCAGGGCTGCATCTGTTTGTCAAAATAAGTTAATCGAGGGGAAAAGAAGAAATATGTTAATTGGTATCCTATCATTTCCAGGGGCCTTGTTTCTTGTCAATTCCATCAGAGAAGCTTGAACTTCTTCCTTTATTATTATTGGTTCTTGATCATATGCTACTTCCTGGAATGGTTCTGTGTCAGTAAATTCTTTTTGGTACAATGACTCCTTGTATTCCTTCCATCTTCTTTTAATGCTCCCTGGATCATTCAAGATTTTGCCCATACAACTTTTAAGTATTGCAACTCGAGGCTAGAATTTGTTTTTCAGTTCCTTCAGCTTCAGAAATGTCAGGCAAGATCTTCCTTTTGTTTAAATTTTCTGCCTCCATCTCTTTGCACATTTCATTATAATGTTACTTCATCTTCATGAGATGCCTTTTGAAATCTGTTCAACTCTTTAACTTCCTCATCGCTTCCCTTTATTTTGACTTCTCAGCATTGTAGTTCAATACTTAGAGTCTTTTCTGCTTAGATTCATTTAAAACATATGTTGTTGTTGTTGTTATGTGCCATCGAGTCGTTTTCGACTCATAGCAACCCTATGCACAACAGCCCTAAACCCTGCTCTATCCTGTGCCAACCGCAATGCCTCTGACACACCCATCCCGATTACCCCAGTCACCGAATCAATCCATCTCATAGAGGGTCTTCCCCTCATGTGCTGTCCCTCAACCCTCCCAAGCATGATGTCCCTCTCCAAGGACCCGTCCCTCCTTGTAACGTGTCCAAAGTATGTCAGACGAAGCCCCAGAATCCTTGCCTCCAAGGAGTAGCTTGGTTTAATCCTCTCCAAGATGAATCTGTTTGTTTTCCTGGCAGTCCATGGTACATTCAGTACTCTTCTCCAGCACCACAGCTCAAAAGCATCCACTCTCCTTCTGTCCTCCCTAGTCATTGTCCAACTCTCGGATGCATAACAAGCGATTGCAAATACCATGGCCTGTATCAGGTGCACCTTAGTCTCCAGAGAGACACCGTTGTTTCTGAGTACTTTAGAGAGGTCCCTAACAGCAGACTTTCCCATCGCGATACGCTTTTTGATTTCCTGACTGCTGGTGCCAAGAGTGTTGACTGTGGGGCCGAGCAAACTGAAGCTGTGAACAATCTCAATCTCTTCGTCATCTATCCTGACGCTGCCAATTGGTCCAGTGGTGAGAATCTTTGTTTTCTTGATATTGAGCCTCAGTTCATACTGAAGGCTGCAGTCCCTGACCCTTCGCAGCAAGTGCATGAGGTCCTCCTCAGTTTCAGCAAGCAGGGTTGTGTCATCTGCATAACGCAGTTGTTAATAGATCTTCCACCAATCCTGATGCCACAATTCTCCTCATAGAGCCCAGCCTCTCGGATAATCTGCTCTGCATACATGTTGAAAAGGTATGGAGACAGGATGCATCCCTGGCGTACAAAAACCACTGCTATCTAGTTTGTTCTGACTCATGGTGATTCTATAGGCAAGAGAAGAATAGGGTTTCCAGGGCTGGTCTAGTGGTGAGAAGCTGTGCTGCAATCTCAAACCACACAGTTCAAATCCACCAGCAGCAGTATGGGAGAAGGATAGGTGATCTCCTCCTGTGGGATTAACTGCCTCTGACAACCCACTGGAGGGTCAGCTATGGGTCGGTCTGTCTCCATGACACACAATAAAACAACAATCATTTTCGAAGAAAAGTGTTGCCCTTTTTACCTAAAGAGCGCCTGGTGGATTTGAAACAACAACCTTTCAGTTAGCAATCAGACCTAAATGAACAAAATACACAAGGGAGCTCTAGTGGCCTAGTGGAAAGAAATTGCACTGCAGTCCTGAAGGCACACAGTTAAAGGCCACTAGTTGCATGTTGGCAGAAGGATGGGCACCACCAGAGCTAAAGTTTATTTTAAATGAACAAAATACACAGAAAAGATATAAAAAGTTCTGTAGATTATAAGCACCTTCTAGTTGGTTTCCAGCTAACAGTTTTCTGTGTGTTCTCCTCATCTTCAGACCTCTCAGAGATTCACAATCATCTATACCATTGTGAAGAACCATGTGGTTTGTCAACTGATTAACAGATCTCAAACTCTTAGAAAATTCTCAGTCCAGACCTTACTCATACTCTAGAATAAGCAATATATAAAATAGGCTAGTTCGAGAGAAATATTGGTTTTTGTGTTTGTAAACAATAACTTGATCTAGTTATCACATTAAGAGTTTACTGCTATTAAAGGCTTAACTTCAGGGACTGGGGAAAAAATGGTCTGTTTTTAACTTTTAAGATAAACTGTATAAAAAAGCATTTATCTCAACCTACTGATATTTTAAACTGCTGCGGTTTTTAATTAGTTTGTTGTCTTATGTATGTAAATGTTACCATATGAAATCTTAATTACATGATTTTTTTTTTTTGGCTTTGACTCACTTTTTCAAAGGCATATCAGAGGTTAATGTCAAACTAGCCAGATGCAAATTATCACAAAGCCCAAATTAAAGATAATTGACAGTATGACTTCACAGGAACACAAAGGCACCACTCTTAAAGTGATAGTTAACATTTTTACAGTTGCTCTGTGGAAAGGGTCAACCCAAAGCTATCTTCTCCCTCTGCCCCCTTGGTTGTGCAAAGTGGCTTGACCTCTTCATTGGCAATGGTTTGAACTGAAAGAACAAGAAAAGGGCCAGAGAGCAAGGATGGTTTAGTAGGGCCTCCTCTCATGAGTCATGTAGTTAGTCCAAACTTTCCAAATGGCACTATCAGATACAAGTGAGGCTGGGGCAAATGTCACTGAGTGTTAGCATCAAGACAAACTACCGCCTGTCTGAAAGGATAGACTTCAAAGAGATTCAAACTGATGGGTGTCAATTAGCAACACATCCATTTCTTGACTTGAATAAAGGTCCATTTACAGAACTGACTGCTCACTGACTGGTTTATTAATCTCTTCACATGCTTCCTTTATTTGCTTTCTTCAGCACTCTTGGCAGTGTGTATGGGGATCAAGCAACCAGCTTTCAGAGAGGTCCTGTGTTCAAATCTCCATTTAGCCATTTTCTAAGCACTGTTAGCTTAGACAAGTTACTTAATTTATCTCAGAAATCTCCATTTCTTTATGTAAAATATCATATTAACACCTATCTGATAGATATTCTTCCTAAGGAAGAGGGATAATGTAGTGAAGTCTCTACTTCATGGGCCAACAACACCAACTGATTTGGTGCTCAAGATAAGTAGAAATATTTCATTCTAAAAAATTAAGAAAGTGACATTGTTGCATTATGTTACACTTATAAAAAGGGAATAAAATAGAGCTTTAAAGAAAGGTTAGTTTTCCTAAAACTGACACAATGTTAATTATTATAATTATAATGCATCTTATTACACATTTCTAGAACACCCACTGAAAAGCCTGTACAAAGAGATATACCAAAAGACATTGGCAAGAAATCAGAATGGAATTCTACAAAGGTTCAAATAACCTACAGAAAGGCAGGGAGAACCCCATTTTGTTCTGTTTAAGCTTGGGCAGAAATTGCTGATGATTTATTTTTGCCTTTCATTAACAAAAGTCATATACTAACTTTAACCCCCTCTATTCTGAGTATTAATTATAATTATTGTTCTTAATGTAACATCAAGTCAGAACCAACTCGTGTCTGCCCTTGTAACAGGTCTTCAGAGGCAGTAAATGACACGGGAGGAGACTGCCCATTTTTCTCCTGAGGAGTAGCTGGTAACATGTGTGAGCCTTTGGGTTGGCAGCACAACTCCTTCTCACTAAGCCACCAGGGCTCCCATTATGCATAGATCTAAATTTACAATCACCAATCATTAAATCAACTTGATGGAATCTAATATCAACAGCAATTAATGTTTGAAATCAGTATCAACTGGTAAGTACATTGAGAGGAATAATATTCTGGGTCAAAGACAAAATCCACTCTGATTTTTTCATCAGAGTCAATATAGTTTAGATCAAGCAAAATCACAGATCAAGTACCTGGATTACTCCCCCTCCCACACACGCATGGCCTACATTTAATGCCTTGCATTTCTGGTATAAAGCTATCACAACTACGCTCACTGATCTGAAGACTTTTCAAAGAATCTGTCTTTTAGCTAATCTTAATAATAATATCATTCTTCCATTTATTGGGCACATGTTACACACCAGACATGTTGTATAACTTAACCACTAGTCCTTAAAATAAATTCTGCAAAGAGAGATACTATCTCTTGGGCGAGTGTCTAGGCTAGGAGTTGAATTTGTATTGGTCTGGCTCCATTTAGCTAAACTGTGCCTGGATAGGAATTATGTTTGCAAGAATGCTTTTCATTGCTTTGCAATGTTGTCATTAGGAGGACATACCAGGAGAAATTCTGAGTGTAGAAGATAACTGCTAAATAGACATTATAATCACAATGCTAAAAAAGAACTCAAAGTTAGGATCTGTACCTAAGTCTATGAAAACAGAACAAGGGAGAGAGAAAAAATTAATCCAAAAAGTTGCCATGCTTCTGCATGGAGAAGACATCTAGTTGTCATAGGCAATTCTGATATTGAGTCTAGTCTTTCTCTATTCAAAACTTAAGGTTAAAAACAACAACAAACAAACCATAAAACAAAACACAAAAATCTTAAATCCTAAACCTTCTAGGACATGATTGAAGATGCTATGTAAGACAACATACTGGAGGAATTAAGAAGGAACGTAGGAATGAAACTGTGTGGATTCAAGTCCTAATTCTAGAATCTCAATCTGCTACTGTGAGACTTGATCAAGTTACTGCACCTCTTTGTGCTTCAGTTTCATCAAGTATAAATTAAAATAGCAATATAGATATTCTCATTATATTAATCTATTAAATTATAGATTTTTACTAAATCTCTTGTTATCCAAACTTTCACTACATGATGTCCAAAAATGAAGAAGCAAATTGTATTCTATAATATGATATTTTTCATTGTCCATTTTTCCTATCTAAGCCCAAGAACCAAAGAGCTTTGGTTAGCAAGGAATATTGTCATATCTACATCATTGACTTGTTATGAGGATTGAATTATTTAATCATTATAAGGCATTATGTCTCTCATATGCTATTTGCTATTCCCATTATCCTAGCTAGTTTGTCCTGATACTCTGTAAAGAGTATTGATGAAGAGCCAAATCTAGGCAACTTATTTTAATTTAACAATGCCTGTTGGCACTTTCTGAGCTCTGGAAGTGTAGTCCATAGAGAGTGGTGCTATGTATCAAAAAGCACAACCAGGCCAGTTCGAATCTACCAGTGGCTCCACAGGAAAAAGATGAGCAATCTCCTCCCATGTGATTTACAACCTCAGAAAACTAAAGACCAGCAATGCGTCAGAACCATCTCTGTAAAACTGAGGTTGAGGGTTTTGAGCTTTTTTTTGTTTGCTGGTTTCTTGGGGGTTTTTTATTTGGTTGGTGTTTTGGTTGGTATTATAATCTGAAGGTCTATTAAACCACCAATCCTTGAAATTTATTTATGTATTCATTATTTTCAGCCAAAGGGCCTTTTGGATCTTTTAATATAATGATCAGGAGAAAGAAAAAGAAAAAAGTGCATAAACCAGGTGATTAATAGTCCTATCTCTCCAAAGCACTAATCACAAACTATTAGATGAGGGCAAAACCTCTTAGAATTTCAGTTTCTTTTTCTGATAATTGAAAGTAATACTTGATGGATCAGCAATGAAAATGAATATTAAAATATCCTGCAAATTATAACAAGTAACATTCAGGAAAAAGAATGCTTATATCTCAATTTACATCATTATTGTGGCATCTAATCCCCAAATTATAATCCTAATCGTAAAACCCCCAAGAAACCCAGAGTTATGAATCTATCTTTGTTGGTATAGAGGCAGTGCTTCCTTTGTACTGACGACTAGATTGGTGGTTATATAGCTTGCACTGATGATTTCCAAAGAGAGCATTTTGGAAAGAATATTCAAGTACCAAATATTTCTTGATTGGAGCTCTGGAGACGTGGTGTGTGCTGCTATGCAGAAGTCTGTAAATCTCTATCTCTAGTGTTTCAAATCCACCCACAGATCTGAGATAGAAAGATATGCAGTCTCCTTCCATTAAGATTTATAGCCTTGGAAACCCAATGTAGGATTGGGATTGACTCCATAGCCTTGAGCTTTGAGTTTTATTAGATACCAGAAACTGCTCTTGGTACAACCCTGGCGAGAGCATGGAGTATATGATGTATTACCTTTAGCACAGAATGTGTTTCCCTCTTCAACTGACTTATTCAAGCCTCCTCTATAGAAAATATGGCTCCTGCTTCCTGAGACTGCGACTATTCAGAAGATCATGTTACTGGAGTATTTACATTTCCTCAAAGGGAAAGAATGACTGAAAATCACCCCATTTATCAGTAATCAGGGACTGATAAACAATTGTTGTACCTGTTTCATTGTTCATTCATTTTTCTTCCGTCGGAAACTTAATAAACTTTATCTTAAAAGATCACAAGTACTTCCTGCATAGCAGCACCAGAGTTATTTGTACAGCATTTAATATTTAGCCAACCCTGTGCATTTAATTGTTTGTTTTCCTCCTAGCAACCCAAGGTAGGTCCTTACTATCAATCCCTTCTAAGAAAAGGGGAAGCTGAGGCCCCAAGTGCATGCATGACATGTCACTCACATGTTCCTATCATTTCTCTTTATGCTGAGTCATATGAGAAACCACCACAGTGAATAACATTTTCAACTTAACTTTTAGGTTTTATTTATCCAACTACTAGATGCTAGTTCTAGAAAGAATATAAACTGTGACTAGCTCTGATGGCCTAGTGGCAAGAAGCTGCACTGCAATCCCAAAGGCACATGGTTCAAGGCCACCAGTTGCTCTGAGGAAGAAAGACGGGCACTCTCCTCCCATAAAATTAACTGCCTCTAACAACCCTCTAGATTGTCAGCTATGGGTCAGTTCTGACTCTATGGTACATAACAGCAATAAGGTCCCACTTGATGTTGTTGTTGTTATGTGCCATCGAGTCACTTGTGACTCATAGCAACCTTATGTACAACAGCCCTAAACCTGCTCTATCCTGTGCCAATCTTATTATCTCTGATACACCTATGCCCATTACCCCAGTGACTGAATCAATCCATCTCATCAAGGGTCATCCTCTCTTACGTTGTCCCTCACACTATCAAGTGTAACATCCCTCTCCAAGGACTGGTGCTGCCTTGCAACATGTCCAAAGTATGTCAAACAAAGCTTCAGAATCCTTGCCTCCAAGCCTGGTCTCACCCTCTCTAGGACGAACCTGTTTGTTCTCCTGGCAGTCCATGGTATATTCAACACTCTTCTCTAGCACCACAGATCAAAGGCATCAATTCTCCTTCTATCTTCCATAGTCATTGTCCAGTTTTCCAATACATAGCAAGCAACTGCATAGACCATAGTGTGTTTCAGGCACACCTTAGTCTCCAGACTGATATTGTTGCTCTTCAGTACTTTGGAGAGGTCTCTGACAGCAGACTTTCCCAATGCAATTTGTCTTTTTATTTCCTGGCTGCTGGTTCCAAGAGTGTTGATTGTGGAGCCAAGCAAACTAAAGCTGTTAATAATCATCTCAATCTTTTAACCATCTATCATGATGCTGCCAATCAGCCCAGTAGTGTGAATCTTTGTTTTCTTTTTTTTTTTTTGTGAGAAAAATCTGTATTTAGAATTAGCAAGCTAGACTCAGTGTAGATGATCCCAATTTTGTTGGCAACATCCAAAGCATCATAATCAGAAGCAAGTCGAATATAGGCCTCCTTCTCTCCATCAGGCCTAATAAAAATGTTGACCTTGGCCGCATCAATGTTATAGAGCTTCTTTACAGTTTGTTTAATTTGGTGTTTGTTGGCCTTGACATCCACAATGAACACAAGTGTGTTGTTATCTTCTATCTTCTTCATGGCTGACTCAGTGGTCAAGGGAAACTTGATGGCAGAGCGGTTGAGCTTGTTTCTCCTGGGTACGCTCTTCCAGAGGTATGTGGGCTGCCTTCGGAGTCTCAGCATCTTGGGCCACTGGAAGGTGGGTGATGTGCTGATCTTCTTGGGTTTCTTTTGGCTGTGGATGCCCTTAGGACTACCTTCTTGGCCTTCAATGCCTTTGTTTTAGCTTCAGTTTTGGGAGGGGCAGGGGCTTCCTTCTTCGCTTTTGGCAACATCTTCACAGAAATCAATAATCTTTGTTTTCTTAAAGTCCCACCTAGAATGTTAAATAATTTTCTCCACTACGTTTTCTCTCCATACAAAACATATGACAGGATTTTTATTTTTTCCTTCTAAAAGTCTAGCTAGACACATATGACTCACTGCTTTCAAGTCAATTCTGACTCATAGCAATCCTATAAAACAAAGTAGAACTAACTCATGAGTTTTCCAAGTCTATAAACATTTACAGAAGCTGATGACCACATCTTTTACTTGCAAAGTGGCTGGAAGATCTACCAACCTTTTGTTTAGCAATGTTAACACTTAGCCACTAAGTTCCCAAGGCAGCTAGAAAAGCATAGCGATCATTGTTGCCTGTTGAGCCAGTTTCAACACATACTATGACCCCTCCATCCATCTTCCAAAGTGATAAATCTAAACAGGAGGAGATTGCTCATTTTCCTGCAGAATTGCTAGTGAATTCAAACTGGCAACTTTTCTGTCACTAAACTCTTTCTAGAGAAACACATGTTGTTGTTATGTACCACCAAGTCAGAAACAACACACAGTTGACCCTCCAGCAGGTTTTCAGAGGCAGTAAGTCCTGGAGGAGAGGGTGGGAAGAGATCACCTTTCTCCCATGGAGCAGTCGGTGAGTCCCATGCTTTTGGGATTACAGTGCAACTCCTTACCACTAAGCCACTATAGCACCATTGAGAGAAGCATAGGACTCCCCTTCATCCCGGCAACAACAGCAAAGTTCAACAGGGCAGCAAACAATAAATGCTGGTGAGGTTCTGGAGCAATTAGAACTCATATTCACCACTGCTGGGAATAGAAAATGATACAGGGACTATGGAAGGCAGTTCCCTGTTCTCTGGATACAGCTAACCTTTTTTAAATCTTGGCACATCCCTACATAAACTCTATAATCCAACTATAAGCACAGTGCTTTCCCAGCCCCAACCTCCCTTCATTCACTCCATGCATACTTTTTGGAATCCCTCTTGTATGTTAGGAATCTTGTTAGACATCAGCCATTAGGGCACGGACAGGGCAGAGTAGCAATTAAAAAGCAAAACCTATATCAAACCCACTGCCATTAAGTTGATTCCTAACCTTGGTGTCTCTCATTTATGGACCAAGGCTGTAGTCTTTGTGGGAGAAAACTGTTTATCTTTCTCCTGAAGAGCAGCTGATAGATTCCAACAGCTGACCTTCTGGTCAGCAGCCCAATGTGAAATGTACAACACTGCTCATTTTCAATTGTTTTCAATTATTTACAGTTGATGCTTGCATGGAAATCTATATATAAGTGAGTACACAATTTTTCTGCTCTATTCATATTGATAATCTTCAGGCTTTCAAGTGATAAATACATGGACAGATAAACACTTGAAGAAAAAACCTACAATTTTCCATAATGCCTTGCCTATAAAAGTATTTGTTCAAAATAAACTTACTTAGAAGACAAGTTGTTGCCATTGTGGTTGGGTACCATGGAGTCAAGTATGACCCATCACGACCCTAAGAACAACAGATCGAATATTGTCCTATCCTGTGCCATCCTCACACTTTCTGACACGCTAGATCCTGTTGCTGCAGTCACTGTGTCCATCCATCTGGTTGAAGGTCTTCCTCTGTTTCATTGACCTTTCCAAGCATGATAACCCTTTCCAAGGAATAGCCTCCTCTAGCAACATTTCCAAAATATGTGGAACAAAGCTTTACCATCTTTGCTTCCAAGGAGCACTCTGGCTGCACATTCTCTCCATGATGTATTTTTTTTTATCTTCTTTCAGTCCAAGGGATATTCAGTATTGTTTTCCAACACCACAGAACAAAGGCATCAATTCTTCTTCTGTAATTCTTATTCATTGTCCAGCTCTCAGATGCATAGCAAGTGATTGAAAAGATCATGACCTGAAGCAGGTGCACCTTAGTCCTCATACTGACATCATTGCTCCTCAATAATTTGGACACCCTGACTGCAGACTTTCCCAGTGTAAAAAGTGATATATTACACTGGGAAGGCAAGTAAGTAAACATATACAGTGAAGGATGGTAGCTGTGATTTGAACTATCTTGTTTTTTCCCTCTTTCTCCAGGGGTTCCCTTAGGGGTTCTGTCAAATGCTTCACATGAATTTGGCTCTTATATACTATACTTGGAAACACACATAGATTCACTTCTTATAAACTAACAGTCTTCCCAATTTTTAACCAACTGCTTCCCTGATCATATGTTTCTTTATACAGACTCTGGACACAGTTTATTTGATAGTATCTGTAGTCCTACAAAAGACTTTCCCTTTTTCACCAACTCAAGCATGCATTGGGTGTGTTGGGATTAAGTTTATCTAAGATCAGGCAGCTCAATAAATTCCCATGATACAATTGAGAAGCAAAGCAGGACAAGCCTACAATAGTACTGCAGCGTCAATCATGTTTGGTTTCCTCATATTTTGTGTATTAACATTTATAAGAACTTTAGAAGTTTCTTAAGTAAAAATTCTGTCATTGCTGTTGTTATGTGCCATCGAGTCACCAGCAACACATAGTGATCCTATGTACAGCTGCTCTGAAGCCTGCCCTGTCCTGAGCCAGTCACACTGATGCTGACACACCAACTCCCATTATCCCCAGTTATTCACTATATCAATCCATCTCATTGGCGCCTTCCTTTCCTGAACTGTCCCCTCCACCCTTCTGAACATGATGTCCTCCTCCAAGGATCTGTCTCTCCTGGCCAAGTACCTAAAGTATGTGAGATGCAGCTTCAAAATCCTGGCCTCCAAGGGGAACTCTAGTTTCACCCTCTCCAAGATGGACCTGTCTGTTTTCTTGGCTATCCATGGTATGTTCAAGACTCTTTTCTAGCACCACAATTCCAAGGCATCTGTTCTTCTTCTGTCATCCTTAGTCATTGTCCAGCTTTCTGATTCATAGCAAGCAATTGTGAAGACCATGGCCTGGGTTAGGAGCACCTTAGTCTCTAGACTGACATTGTTGCATTTCAATACTATGGAGAGGTCCCTGACAGTAGATTTTCCCAATGTAATTCGTTTTCTGATTTCCTGACTTATATATATAGGTGTAGCCAGAACAGAAAAAAAAAATCATTCTAGTTCATAAATTACTTGAAAGCACAGAAGTTCTTTTTAATTTCTCTGATTATGCATGTTTTTCTTTTAACATTTTTTAAATTATCCACATATTTTCACATAAAAAGTTATAAGAATGTTCAAGTAGTTGATTGAAGGATTCTGAAAAACTATAGAAATTTAAAATTGCATTTTAGAATCTAAGTTACCTACAAACTTCTATAGCATTCAACAGTTCTGGGAATAAAGAATTTTTCTGAGTTTTGAAGGATTTTTTCTTCAAATGTTTGTCTGCCCATGAAGTTATCGCTTGAAAACCTCAGGATTATTGATACTAAAAGAGCAGGAAATTGTGTGCTCATTTATATATAGATTTCCATGCAAGTATCAACTGTAAATAAAGATAGCATAATCAGAGAGAAATAATGGCTAGAAAAGAGGAAGAAGAGTTTTGATAGGTAATATTTCCAAAGCCCTTCTCTGTTCTTAGTCTACTCCAGATGTTAACCCGTTTACTCTTCCAGATCATTCTGTGCCGCAGCAAGTATTTTATTGTCATTTATATAAACAGACAACAAAAATAATGACTGTCAAGTCAATTCCAACCCATAATGACCCCAAAATACAGAGTAGAACTGTTCCACTGGTTTTCAAGACTAAGAAGAGATTGAGGTTGTTAACGATTACAGCTTGCTCAGCTCCACAATCAACACTCTAAACACCAGGAGTCAGGAAATTAAAAGACGAATTGCATTGAGAAAATCTGCCATCAAGGACCTCTCCAGAGTGCTGAAAAACAAGGATGTCAGTCTAGAGACTAAGGTGTGCCTAATCCAGGTCATGGTCTTTGTGATTATTTGCTATGAATCAGAAAGCTGGACAATGACTAAGGATGGCAGAAGAAGAATCAATGCCTTCAAACTGTGATGCTGGAGAAGAGTTTTAACATACCACGGAATACCAAGAAAACAAATGGGTTTGTCTTGGAGAAAGTGAACTAGGTTTCTCCTTGGAGGCTAGGATTTTGAAGCTCCATCCCACATACTTCGGGCACATGACCAGAAGAGACTAGTCCTTGGAAAAGGACATCATGCTCAGAAGAGTGGAGGGACAGTACAGGAGAGGAAGACCGTAGGTGAAATGGATTAATACAGTGACTGGGCAATGGGGGTTGGCATGTTGGAATTAGTGAGACTGGCTTAGGACAGTGTAGGGTTCAGAGTGGCTGTAACATAATGGGACACAGGTGATTCAAAGGAACATTAACAACGACAACAACAACAAATCTTTATAAAAGCAGACTGCCACTTCTTTCTCCCTTGGAAAAGTTGTTGAGTTCACAACACTACCTTTCAAAACCTTAGTTAAACACACTTAACCATTACACCACCAGAGTTCCTTATTCACTAAACCATAAACCCATTTCACCCTTTAATCTGACAAATCTGTTCATCCAAACACTATAGAGCTCAGGCTGCTCAGTTCCATGCAGGATGAATCCCAAGCTTTCTCCTGGGCCATGAAGTCCACAACTTCTTCACTTCATCGACTTCCTGTCTAACGTTTTCTTCCTCCAGCTCTTTTGGCACCAGTCAAAAGGCCTCTTCCACCCCACAGGCACTGCTGTCTCAGTGTGGTTTTCTCTATCTGGCTGCTCCTTTCTCTCTTGTTTTGTGAGGTCTTCCTCAGGAACTGTATTTCAACTTAAGAACTCCCTCCACTAACACTCCTCATTCCCCTTAATTTGCTTTATTTTCCTTCAGACTGTGTACCTTTGGTCCAACATACTACACGGAATCCCCCTAGAAAGCGCAGTTAACTCACTTGACTATTAACAGAAAGATTAGAGATTTGAGTCTACACAAAGGTGCCTCAAAAGACAGTCCTTGTGACTTACTTCTAAAAAAAAAATTACCCATCAAATGGATTGAGGAGTTGTGGTGAAGTCATACAATGGAATACTCTGCAGCACGAAGGAGCAATCCTTTTGCAAATCACTACCTAATTTGGGCTGGACAGGACAGCATTATGCTAAGTGAACTAACAAGGATTAATACTGTATTTACCATTATTGTAGAATAAGTATGAGGAGCCAAGAGGGGGGAGGGTGGAAATAGAGGAGTGAGAATTGGGGGTAGGGTGTTAATCATAGGATTGCACAATTCAGTGTGTGGGTGGGGTGAAGAAAATGGGAAGGATCATTAGTGAATAACAATGCATTCAAACTTTGTAAATAAATCAGAGTAATATTTAAAAAATTAAAAATAAAAGATCTACAGCAACAACATAAAAAAAATCTCCCCTCTCTATCTCTGTGGAATTTAATTCCATTCTGATACATATGAGGTCTCTGAATTGTCAGCTCAAAGCCAACTGGTTTGAACACACTACATATTCTACTAACTTAATTTATCATTCGCCACTCAGCACTAGTATGTAAGTTTCATGAAGCTAGGAATTTTCATGTTTTTTTTTATAATTTTTTAATTCATTTCAATGAAAATTTACAGGGGCTTTGGATTCCCATTCATTCATTGTTGCACTCTTCTCCCTGCCCACCCCTCCCCCAGTACACTCTTCTCTTGGAAAAGTAAAAGAAAAGTTCCCCCCTTGTTTTACAATTCCTCCCCTCAAGTCCACTCCACCATGCAGCTTTTGTTTTGGACTCCTGTCATGACAGTAATACCTAATCACATATCCCTTTTAAACAGTTTTCTCCCTCATTTGTTTCAATGCAATAAACATTATTTATCCCATTTTTCTCTGTCTCCCCCCAACACCAATGTCAGTCCTGTTTTACAACAGTGGCACTATGTAGTATTTTCCCCCTTGTGACTGAGATATTTAACTCAGCATAATAATCCTCCAGGGTCACCCATTTTGAATAATATTGCGTGAGTTCCTTGTTTTTCAATGCTGCATAGTGTTCCATTGTGTGGATATACCACAGCTTCTCTATCCATTCATTTATTGATGGGCACTTAAGTTGTTTCCAGCTCTTTGCTATTGTGAACAAAGCAACGATAAACATGGGTGTGCATATATCCACTTGGGTAGCAGTTATAGTCTCTTTGGGGTATATTCCCAGTAGTGGAATTGCTGGGCCAAATGGTGTTTCTATTTGCAAATTTTGAGAAAGCCCCATACCGCCTTCCATAGTGGTTGTACCATTTTACACTTCCACCAACAGTGAATAAGGGTTCCAGTTTTTCCACAACCTCGCCAGTATTTGTTGCTTGCTATTCTGTTAAATTTTGCTATTCTTTCTGAGGTTTCATTTGGTTTTTTATACAGATATTTTTTTATCTGTATTTTATACTGCTAAGTCTTCTGTGCCTAGACAAGTAACTTAAAATGGTGGACATTTCTTGAATATTTTTTTCATTGACTGTTTCTTTCGCCATTACTGATGATGATTCATCTCTTTGGAGACTTGTAAGCATGTGTGTCTATGTGTATTTGTATGTACAATCATGTACATGTGTGTAATCACGTACAGGTGTGTGCCGATAATCGTGCTCATTATCCCTGGGTAAGATATTAAGTAGCTGATGAAACTTGCTAGTTTTCAAGGCTATATTTTCTTGGAATAAATATGGCATATCCTGGGAAAACCCTTCCTTATCCTCTGTGCTCTCAGCTTATGTTCTTGGGTGTTTACCCTGCAACATGCATATCCTGAGTGTTATCATTTCTTAATCCAAGGATAAGTATATAAAAACAGGAAACAGAGGCCATTTTTACCTTGATAAAAAGAATTTAGGTGATATTGTCACTCCTCACACCCAAAATCAGGCACCCATCTGCTATCCAGAACAGTTGTGAGTGCCAAATGACTAATTCAGGCTTGTTGCCTGCACTCCAACTCCCCCCTCCCCCTTATTTCCCTCCTTCTGTTTCCTTCTCATTCGTCAATATCAGAAAAGCCAAGACTGGCTCCACTAGGGCCCTGAATAAAGCCACTCCAGTGTTGCCATAGCAATAATCACTTCTTGGACAACACTTCAGGCAGCCCCACTGGGTCCTCTTTTCCAGGGAGCAAATACTGAGTAAAAAGCAATCATGAGCTTCTACATTAACTTAAATCAATCAACAACTGGGTAATTAGAAGTATGAGTCACTTTTATGTTGAGCTCACCTCCAATTTATAGTCCCAGGGAGCATTCAGACAGATCAAGTGGGTTTAAAAAGTGGTTTTGAAATAAGTAAGGGAAGTAAAACAGAACTCTACCGAAACCTGGACCCCTGGATAAAGAAAAAACAGAAAATATTATAGAGTGGCCAAGAAACACAGCAAAGAAAATGTTTCTTACAGAGACCTGGTAAAGAAAACCACAATGGAACCAAACACTCCCCTGGAAAAAACAAAACTCTAAGCTTGTCCTATGTATGAGTCTGGAAACTTAAGTTTATATTCTGCATATCCTTCAGGAATCTCCTAGAGGGGAGAACTTGACATAAAAATTAGCCTGAACCAGAGATACAATTCAGGCTGCTGTCTGATACAAGCTCAAGAATGCCTTTTAGAAACATGACTAAAACCCAGTCTTCTTGTCTCCTGTAGGAAAAGAAGATCCATGGAATAATCCCTGCAGATGATCAAGGTACAAATAAAAAAAATAGACTCTTTTAAGAAAAAAGATCTCATCAAGAGATTCAAAAAACGACAACCACAAAAAACCAAAACAGATTTAATGTTCCAACATTGAAGGTAGAAAATAAATAAGGAGATTAATGTCATAAAGATGCATATAGCAAAGATAAACAATATTCAATGGAAAGAAAGAAAGGAGATGGATGGAAAGAAGGGGGGGCGGAGAGAGAGAGAGAATGAATCCGGGATCGTAAAATGGTACAACTGTTCTGGAAGGCAGTTTGATATTTCTCCAAAAGCTGAACATAGAAATTCCATATGACCCAGATGTTCCACTACTTTGAATATACCCTGAGAAAATGAGAACTGAGGCATAAATGGAGACTTGTACATCAATATTCATAGCAGCATTATTCACCATTGCAAGAACAGCCCAGATGTCCAACCACAAACAATGGATTGAGAAATTATGGTACATTCACACAACGGAATACTACACAGAACACAGGAGCAGTGATTTTGTTAATTATTGCTTAACTTGGGAGGGAATGGAGTGCGTTATGTTGAGTGATCTAACTCAGCCCCAAAAGGACAAATATTGGGTTTTTAAAATTTGTTTTGTTTTGGTTTTTATTTATTTTTGCATATTTTCTTTTTCTTTAAATTTTATTTTATTAATTTTAATGAACATTGCTGCATTTTTCTACCTGCCACACACCCCCAGTACACTTTTCTCTTTGAAAAGTAAAAGAAAAATTCTTTCATTGGTATACAGTTCCCCACCCCCACACCAAGTACACTCCACTATGCAGCCTTCATTCTGGACCCTTGTCATGACCATAATACCTAATCATGTATCACTTTTAAACTGTTCTCTCCCTCATCTGTTTCAATGCAGTATACATAATTTATCTTATTTTTCTCAGTCTCACCCCAACCCTGATGTCAGTCTCATTCTACAACAGTGGCACCATGCAGTATTTGTCTTTTTTTTTTTAATAATGGCATTATCTTTTTTTATTCTATCATTTTATATATATATATATTACAAAGTGTGTAAACATTGTTTACAAGTAAAAGCATTGTTTTTAACACTGGATCTTTCCCATTCCTTCCACCCCCCCACCAAATTATGTGACCCTATAATTAAAAACAACTCCCTCCCACCCATCCTTACTCCTCTGTTCCCACTCTCCCTTCCCTTGGATCCTCATACTCATTCTACAATAGTGGTCTTATACAGTATTTGTTCTTATAGGTCTGAATTAGCATAATGCTTTCCAATCCCTCCCAAGTTAGGTAGTGATTTATATTATTATTGCTCCTGCATACTGCATAGTTTTCCATCATGTGAAGGTACTATAATTTCTCAATCTATTCTATTGTGGTTAGACATTTGGACTGTTTCTATGTTCTTGTATTTTTCTTTTTGTGACTGAGATATTTCACTCAGCATAATGTCCTCGAGGGTCACCCATTTTGAATAATGTTGCATGAGTTCCTTGTTTTTCAGTGCAACATAGTATTTCATTGTATGAATATATACCACAGCTTCTCTGTCCATTTGTTTGTTGATGGGCATGTAGGTTGTTTCCAACTCCTTGCTATTGTGAACAAAGCTGCAATAAACATGGGTGTCCATATATCTGCTTGGGTGTCAGGTATGGTCTCTTCTGGGTATATTCCCAGTAGTGGTATTGCGGGATCAAATGGTATTTTTATTTGCAACTTTTTGAGAAAGCGCCATACAGCCTTCCATAGTAGTTGCACCATTTTTCACTCCCACCAACCGCAAATAAGGGTTCCAGTTTCTCCGTAACCTCGCCAGCATTTGATGTTTGCTCAAAAGGACAAATATTGCATAAAAGCATTATTGTAGAATGAGTATTAGGCGGGGGGGGAGGGGGGAAGCCGAGGGATGAGGATGTGCAGGGGGAGGAGGTTTAATCATGAAGTTGTACAATTTGATGGGTGGAGGGTGAGGAAAATTGAAAAAATCTGTTCTGGAAAACAATGTATTCTAATTTCATAAATAAACTAGTATAACTTTTTTTAAAAAAGGAAAGAACCCAATAAGATGTCTAGAAATAAAGATGTAAACCATTATTTTTTTTTCAGAATATATTGTAGTTGACCGCTTTCAAATCAGTCTCTTGCTTGTAGTGAACCGACGCAAAACAGGATAAAATGCTGCCCTAATCTGTGCGTCCTTGTGATCAGTTCAAAGATTGGATGTATGGATCAGACTTTGTGATCCATAAGGTTTTCATTGCTGTTTTTATGTACCGTCAAGTCTCCTGCGTCTCATAGCAACCCTGTGTACAGTAACTCTGAAGCTTTTCCTGTCTTGAGCCAGCCTCACTGACACTGACACACCAACCCCCATTGCAATAGTTACTGTATCAATCCATCTCATCCCGGGTCTTCCTCTCCTGTGCTGTTCCTCCGTCCTTCCAAGCCTGATGTCCTTTTCGAAGGATTGGTCCCTCCTGGCCACATGCCCAGTGTATGTGAGATGGAGCTTGAAAATCCTAGCCTCCAAGGAGAAACTTGGTTTCATCCTTACCAAAACAGACCTATTTGTTTTCTTGGTAGTTCATGGAATGTTTAAGACTCTCTTCCACAACTCAAAGGCATTAATTTTTTTCTTCTATCCTCCCTAGTCATTATCCAGCTCTCTGAAGAACAGCAAATAATTGTGAAGATCTTGGATTGGATACCCCGTAGTCTCTAGACTTACATCGTTGCTTCTCAGTACTCTGGAAAAGTCCCTGACAGCATTTTTATCTAATGCAATTCGCCTTTTGATTTCCTGACTGCTGGTGTCAAAAGTGTTAACTGAGGAGCAGAGCAAGCTGTAACTGTCAACAACCTCAGTCTCTTCTCTAGCAAGGTTTTTGGGTCACATGTTGTTGTTGTTATTGTTGTTGTTGTTGTTGTTCAGAACTGGCCAATAGCTGACTCTGCTGCAGGTTTTCAGAGGCAGTTAATCACACAGGAGTAGGCAGCTCATTCATCTGCAGAGCAGCTGGTGGCTTCCAGACATGTACCTGTGCCTTCAGGATTGGAATGCAGCTTGTGGCCACTAGGCCAGCAGAGATCTGAGTCATTGCATTTTCACTGGAAGAGATCTATATTTGTTCCCATTTCAAAGAAGGGTGATCCAACAGAGTGTGGAAACTATAGAACAATATCA
>NW_006399757.1:16230920-16232506 GCF_000299155.1 Elephantulus edwardii | reverse complement strand
AACAACAACAACAACAACAACAACCCAGGATGTTAAAAGAAAAACACTCTACCAATTTTAGTGCTGAGATGGTGCAGTAACTCTCTGTGTGACCCCCAAGGCACTGGGGCAGCTGAAGAAAAAGGGAAGCCCTGCCTCCAGTCTGGCTTTCACAAGTTCTTGTCACAATAGCACTGTGCCTACTAGTCACACTGGCATCCTTGAAATAGGAGTTTTGACGATAAAAGTCTGGTTACTGGGACCGATGCTGAAGGGCTGTGGGTGACCCAGTGGTCTTCAGGGTCACGTTGTCAGATGGAGGAGGCACCGTCTTATTTTCTTGGATCTTATATTAAGCACTGAATACACGTATGACATGGGAACTACTTCTTTCCGGAATTTTTGATAACAAGACAGACCAAGCAATGCATCTCTGTGGCTGTATCTTTGATATTGACCTGTGGTTGGAAATAAAATACAAAATCCTTTTACATTCCCAGCATGTCAGAATTCTTTTGCATTGGTAGTCTCCTTCTTCTGAACTGAATAAATTTTTGCTGTGTTATTGTTCAAGCAGAAATGTTCTCCTAGAGTGCTTTGGGAAAGGGGAAATGGTCACAAAATAAAGGCAACAGGCTGGTGTGCAAAGCTCCCTTGTATCTCATCATATTTTAAAGTTGTGTCCTGGTCTCAATCCTTAATTCCACTGAACCCTGCAAAAGTTAGGTCTCCGTAACAAGATGTTGCAGAAGGTACTGTTGCTTCTGGTATGATATCCTTTGATGAATAGGATGCCAGAATAAATATTATATTGCTTCGTACATGTTCTCTGGTTTACTCTAGCTCAGAATATGTACTTAGTCAACAAAGGGTGACATTTTTGCCAAAATTCAATGGAATAGAATGTCCAAAATGATTTAAAACAAAATTCATGGACAATAGGAATATAAACTGCAGTTTTACTCATAAAAGAAATTTTAAAGAAAAAATTCTTTGTCAAAATGTGTACCTTAGTTTAGTAATCCAAAAGCAGTTATTTTAAGTCATATTATATACTTTTCTTCATTATACACTACTCCTAAATTCCAGTGTTACAAAATTTTCTAAATAACTAATCAACAAAATTATGCAGGATAAGCTCACAATAAAACTCGACAAATGTCATTGAAAGAAGTGGTCTAGCCATAGAGTTCAGAGAGAGAGAATATTGAACTTAACACGAGTGTCAAATTGTTGTTGTTGTTGTTGTTGTTGTTGTTGTTGTTACGTACCATCGAGTTGCTTGTGACTCATAGCGACCCTATGTACAAGAGCCCTAAATGCTGTTCTATCCTGTGCCAAAATCACCATCTCAAAAACACTCTTTTCCACCATTCCACTCACAGAATTGATCCATCTCATTGAGGGTCTTCCTCTCCTGTGCCGTCCCTCCACTCTCCCAAACATGATGTCCCTCTCGAAGCACCAGACCTCCTCACAACATGCCCAAAGTATGTCAGAAGAAGCTTCAGAATCCTTGACTCCAAGGAGCATTCTGGCTTCACTCTCTCTAGGTCAAACCTGTTTGTTCTCCTAGCAGTCCATGGTATGTATATTCAACACTCTTC
>NW_006399757.1:16229069-16230355 GCF_000299155.1 Elephantulus edwardii | reverse complement strand
TAGACGGAGCCTCAGAATCCGCGCCTCCAAGGAGCCACCCGGTTTAACCCTTTCCAGAATGAATCTGTTTGTTTTTCTAGCAGTCCATGGTATTCTCAATACTCTTCTCCAGCACCACAGCTCAAAGGCATCAATTCTCCTTCTATCCTCCTTGGTCTTTGTCCAGCTCTCCGATGCATAACAAGTGATTATGAAGACCATGGCCTATATCAAACGCACCTTATATTAGCACCATAATAAAACTTTAAAAACCATAGTTCCAGTTCTTAATAACAATTTAAAACAGGTAGAATAATATGTGTTTTCAAAATTTTTTAATTTTAACAACTTTACATTTTATTTCCTACCACTTCTTAGGATGCCACTCATACCTTTTTTCCTAAAGTAATTGGCTTGGATGTCCTTGTAAGCGTATGGATATAATCCTGTCACTCAGAATGTTGTACTTCAAGATGGATCTAGAAATTACTTTTTTAACTATGAAAGCAACCCCATGTTTTCTCACCCTTTCATCTCCGGAGTAATATATCATATGATCATCTGACTCAAAATGCCCCATGCCAGTCCATCTCATCTCTCCAATGCCTAGTATGTCAATATTTATGCATTCCATTTCTTTCTTAACAATTTCTAATTTTCCTACATTCATGGTTCTCATATTCCATGTTCTAATCACTAGTGTCTGCTTACAACTGTTCCTCTTCCTTTCTATTTCCATACTTGAAAGTTCTACCTAGGTTGCCCTTTCTGTTAGTCTACGTGTGTTCTGTTGTACATAGTGTTTTCAGAGCCCTGCTATTTCAAAAGTGGATGGCCAATCCTTCCTCCTAGTCTGTCTTAATCTGAATGTTTAGATTTAGAGGAGTATCTGACAGACAAGCAATTTATGGCGCAATGAAATATAAATCCCTCATTGTGGAGTTAACCATTAGTTACAGTGTTGTCCCTGCCCCTGTGCCTTGACCCACTTACTTCCCAGCTCCACCCTCCACCAGGATACCCCTTCACTTCTACCAAATCCCTTCAGAATTTATCTTCCATTGTACAACCCTTGATCTGACAGCTTGTATCTGAAGCTTTCTTGGCTTCTGTGATTCCAAACACGTCAACTGCTGACAAAGAAGGGTGACCCAACAGAGTGTGGAAACTACAGAGTGATATTGATTCCACATGCAAGCAAGATTCTCTGAAGATTACCCCAAAACGACTGGAACAGCACATCAGCAGAGAACTGCCAGAAGTCCAGGTTAGGTTTAGAAGGGGTCGTGGTACTAGGGATATTGTAG
>NW_006399757.1:16217661-16226148 GCF_000299155.1 Elephantulus edwardii | reverse complement strand
GAGACTAAGGTGCACCTGATACAGGCCATGGTTTTTGCAATCACTTGTTATGCATCAGAGAGTTGGACAATGACTAGGGAGGATAGAAGGAGAATTTATGCCTTTGAGCTGTGGAGAAGAGAATTGAATGTACCATGGACTGCCAAGAAAACAAACATTCATCCTGCAGAGGGTCAAACCAAGCTACTCCTTAGAGGCAAGGATTCCGGGACTTCGTCTGACATACTTTGGAAGTGTTGTAAGGAGGGACAGGTCCTTGGAGAGGGACATCATGCTTGGGAAGGTGGAGGGACGGCGCAGGAGGGGAAGACCCTCTATGAGGTGGATTGATACAGTGACTGGGGTATTTGGGATGGGTGTGTCAGAGGCAGAGTGATTGGCACAGGATAGCGCAGGGTTTAGGACTGTTTTACATGGGGTAGCTATGAGTCGCAAATGACTCAACGGCACATAACAACAACAGCTGAGATTGTGAGGATGGCACAGAATAGGTCACGGTTTCATTCTATTATTCCTCTAGTTTACCTCTAAATTGGCATTGACTAGACAGCTTCTGACAACAGTATGTGTTGTAAATGATACATATGTAAGACAACTCAATTCATCTCAACTCAGTGAGTCTGAATCAACTTATGACCGACCCTCCAGCAGATTTTAGAGATGGAAAATAGCCTGGAACCATCTTTCTCTCTGGGAGCTGCTGGTGGATTCAAACTAGTTGGCTTTATGCCACCAGAGCTTCCTTGTCATAGACAAGTCACACAAAATTCTTTTTAAAGCACTCTGAAGAATTATGGAATTTTGCTTAAGAATTATAGGAAGTAAAGGGAGCCCTGGTGGTGTGGCAGCAGGAAACTGCGTTGCAATACAGAAGGCACGTGGTTCAAATCCACCAGATGCTCTGCTGGAGAAGGAGGGTCAGTCTCCTCCTGTGCCAGTTGGAGCCAATTTGACGATACACAACAACAACAACAAAACCAAAAAAGAACCATGTGAAGTTAAGTCTAAGCAGAACCAGTGAAAACAAAAACCTGAAAATATTCTTTAAATAATTAATAAGATGTCAATAGATTCAAGTGAAATTTAAAAAGCATTTCTGTGCATAATTAGATGCTTAAAACCCAAAACCCATTCTGCTGTTAATTGTGATGTGTTAGACCAAGTGGCCCTAATCAATAGTAAGTCTAATAATATGTGTATTTCATTACCCAGATAAATGAGTGTATTTCTAAAACCACCTTTGTAGCCTCAAGAAATTCACGAGATTGAAATCTTAAATTCCAAAACCCCAAGGCCAGAAGAACTAGATGGGCTACTTACTAGTCAGGCTGTTACCACTGACTAATCTAAGAGTGATCACAGGAAAAGGTCTTTGATAGGGTTGGGGCAAAACGTGGGAAAAAACCCAAAACATAAAGAAGGCCAGACTAACAGGTCCAATCAAGAGTGGTGGAAATCATGAGGCCATGGCCTTTAGTTACCCTTCAAGCTGGACTAAACATTCCCTGGCTCCATTTACAGTCAAACAATAGGCAGAAAAGATGAAGGGTCATTGAAAGAGAAGATCTTCAACAAGACTAACATAGTGACTCTATCAATGGGTTCAAGAATATCAGAGATGATGAGGGTGGCATAGGCTAGGACAAGGTTCAGATCAATTACTCCTGGGGTCACTCTGAGTCACAGTTGAGTCTGGGTCACTTAACAGCAACAAGGTAAGACAATGAATAACTAGGAAGTCACTCAATTCTTAGAATAACCAGAGTTACCGAGACAAAAGAGCAGCATTTGTGCAAGAATAAATCCCAGAAGATAGGAAAATGGAGGA
This sequence comes from Elephantulus edwardii, assembly GCF_000299155.1. Taxonomy (NCBI): domain Eukaryota; kingdom Metazoa; phylum Chordata; class Mammalia; order Macroscelidea; family Macroscelididae; genus Elephantulus; species Elephantulus edwardii. The sequence continues at coordinate 16,224,320 of NW_006399757.1, read as the reverse complement.
TAAGGCTAATGGAAATTACAATTACAAAGAGGAAGGGGGGAAGTACAATTACATTGTAGGTATTAGGATTCATGTTATAAAATTAAATGTATGTGAATGGTTGAATGAAAAACCAACTTGCCTTGTAAACTTTCACTCAAATCACATTTTTTTTTTAATTCTATACATTTGCGGGGGGGGGGGTGTTTGTTAGTTTGTTACGGATTTTTTTTACTGCAAGTTTACAGAGACTTTGGATTTCCAGTCATTCATTGTTGCACTTTTCTCCCTGCCCACCCCTCTGCATTGAAAAACAAGGAACTCATGAAATATTTCACAAAATGGGTGACCCTGGAGGACATTATGCTGAGTGAAATATCTCAGTCACAAAAAGATAAATACACTGTTCTAAAAGAGGACTGGCACAGGGATTGGAGGGAGACTGAGAAAGATGGGATAAATAATGGATACTGCACTGAAACAGATGAGGGAGAGAACTGTTTAAAAGGGATATAAGATTAGATATTATTGTTACGACAGAAGTCAAATCACAAGTTTTATAACAAGAAATCGACCAAATTTATCAAATGGTGTAACATCATAGTAAGCGGCTGACAGATTTACTTGTACTAAGCCAGACTTGAATTTGATAAGTCAATGTAAAATTAGGAAAAAAAAAAACTGGTTTAACTGAAATTAAGATACACATCTAAGATTACATGATATTTATTCACTGAATTTAACTTATTTTTTCCTTAAAGCCTAAAAGCTTATAAGTAGTAGGCAAATGCATTCTTCTACTGTAACTACAGATTAGAGGAAATGCAACGTGTTGTGCACAGCACAGCTTAGTCTTGAAATGATGACGAGGTCTTAAATCAGGAAGCAAGCAAATGTGACAAGTTCCTCTGTTTGCTTTCTGGGCTGACCTATTGCTGAAGACTCTGAGAATAAAGTTATTACAAAATGAGTCAGATGGGAAATATATGCAAACAAAAGAAAGTTGAGAACACATACGTGTTATTCTGTTACTGGTACTTAAATTAAAGTATTAAACAGGAAAATTGGATAATTCAACATGTCCCAACAAAATCAATTAATGAAAGCAATAGGTGAATGTATGTCTTGATATAACAATCACTGCAGCTTTTTTTAAAAACCTGTGTTCTATTAAAATGTATTTTTGAGTACTTCAAGTTCTGGTTTTTTTAAACCAAAGAAAAAAAAGAACATAATTGTTATAAATTATGTTTTTGGTTTTTGTTTTTTTTAGGAACTAAACATTTTTTAAAATTTTTTTTATTGGGAAAAAACATATTGGGGGTACAAGGAGGTGAGGGTTGGGAGCAGAAGGGTGAGGTTCAGTTTATAAAAGACACATATTAGCACACTCACTATATCCAGTTTTGGAATCACAGACCAAAGAAAGGATATTTGAAATGCATTCTATTACATGAATAAAAATTTTTATCTTAGAAAAGTTCATATTACTCACTGACAGATGAGAAAATTATAAACATGCTAGTATTTTGTTTCTAAGCCTATTTACTTAACAGTAAAAGATGCTTTCTGTTGTGAGTTCAAAAGACTAAGATGTATGGTTTATTGCATGTTAGAGAAAATATCATAGCATTTGAAGCATTATATAATATAGTACACGTTATAGTAACCATGATAATACAGGTAGCCCGCAGATACAAACTTCCGACTTAACAGACAAGAACTACTAGTCCTTTATTGCAGGGCTTCAGGGTGGTTCTATCTTGTCCCATAAAGCAAAACCGTAACAGGCTACAAATGAATAATTACAGGTTGGAGCCAGAGACTGAGAGACTTAGAAGAGTGTCACCGTGAAACATTATAGAAGCCTGACTCATGAGGCTGGATTATTGTCAGGAAAGCCCTACACATTCCAAGCTTCATGGCCCCTCACTGTCTTTGAGTGGAGCACTGCCATTTTGGGGGTGATGGGAATAGCACTGTTTCAAAGCCCTCCTCTAATTTTGTGTAAATGTGCCCTCACTCTAACTTAGCCCCTTTTCAATTCCTGCTTGCACAAATTCTTCATCACAATCACCTTCACTTGCTCTACATGCAGCTTTCAAATCACTGTGAAAGGAACTTTTTCTTGCTCTAAATCTCACTGCCATTTATTTGGAACTAATAGCTGACCCTCTAGAGAATTTTCCAGAGGCTATTTTCCTGTGCAGGCTGATGAATTAGAACTAGCAGAGAAGTGCAGTTTTTTGTATTCACAGGGCAACTCTATGTTTACTGTTGTTGCTGATTCTGTGGTAGAGTTGATACCAACCCATAACTTACCCTCTAGTGGGTTTTCAGAGGCCCTTAATCATCAGGAGGAAATTGCCTGACTTTCTCCCATGGAGTAGTTGTTGGATTCCAACCATGGTCCATCAAGATTGCAGCACAGCTTCTTACTGCTAGGCCACTGTTGTTGTAGTGTAACCCTGAGTTGGAATCAACCCATGGCTGACCTTCCAGTGGGTTTTCAGAGGCAGTTAATCATGTGGGAGGAGATTATCCATCTTTCTTCCATGGAGCAGCTGGTGGATTTGAACCATTTGCCTTTGGGTTATCAGTGCAACTTCTTACCCAGTAGGCCATCAGATTTCCCTTTTTTTGGACTAAAGTAAGGCTAATAAGAATCATACATATTTAATTAGATTGGCCTACAAATTCTTCAAAACACAGTTAGGAATGGATTTGTTCATAACCTAGGATCAGCTGTATTGATATATATATAGTTCTTTATACAATTGGTTGATATTCAGTCACCATTTTCTTTTCTAGAGAACACTAACATTTGCAGTATAAATATGCCTGGAGAATAAGAAAACACTACAGTTGTGACAACCCTGGGATCTGTTTATTTTTGGCAAGAAATAATGATAGAAATTGTTTTTAAAGCAGTTGTTGTTACTCTTGTTAGGTGCTGTCCTCTGAACAACAGAACTGAGCCCTGTGCTATCCTGTGCCATCCTCACAATATACTCAGATAAACTTGAGCCCAATAAAGGAATAAAAATGAAAATAATTATCAGAAGAAATGTCTTACAATTGAAGTCAAATGTAAAGCTGTCTCTGAGGGTAGAATTAAGCTTTTAAAAAGAGTCATTTCCATACTTAGAAAGGATTGATGGCTTTTGACAGCATCTCTGCTTGTTCACTGCCCCACCCGAAGGAGTATATTTGTCATCTAACAATGTTGACTCTCAGGTCAGACTCCAGCAACTAAGGACACGTCTCCTTAACTTATATGAAATCTTCCTTTCTTCTGCAGCTACAGAGGTTCCTAGACCCAGATAATTTTTTTGCACAGTTTTTCTGTCTAAATTCATTACAAGCATAATTACTTCATTGAGAAGTTCTAACTATTAATTTAGAATGTTTCCTTTAAGTTCCAAAATTATTATACTACTTTTTCCTTTTTAAATGCCATCTTCAAAGAGATAAGGATTCATGGGGAAAAGACCATGAATTTTTATGTATTTTAACTTATTTGTTATTCCTCATCCTCTCTGTCTATTTTAAAAATAAATATGTAAATTTAGGAAGAAATGGATTTTCAAGTTTAATCTTTTATGCATGAACTATCTATCAATCAAAGCCCAGGATGTTGGAAATAACGGTTTCAATGCGTAGAAATCCTAAGGCATTAAGCTTACGGTGAGATGGAAGTTAAACTTTTCCTGCATGTAAAAACATTTTTAAAATGTATTTCATTTTGTTTATTGTCTTTTGGGTGGATGCTTATCAATTTGTTTTCCATTCAACAACTTATATGCTTGGTTTGGTTTTGTGACATTAGTTTCAATTTCCTCAATGTAACAGGATTCTTCCCAATAACTCACTGGGTTCCCCATTTCCAATCACTCTTCTTTCCTGCCTTCTGAACTTTGCCAGTAAATGCTACCTCTTTCATCTTATGCAGTTGATTGTTCTGAGGATTACATTCAAGAATATGGCTGTTTATTTGATGTCTGTTTGTTGTTTGACTGAAAGGCGATCCTTGAGGAGAACTGAGTTCCAGGTTTGAAGGGTGTCTAAGGGCTGTAATCTCAGAGGTTCCTTCTACCAGTGTCTTTCACAAGGATTTTTTTTCTTCATTGCTACTCTTTGAATTTTGTTCTACATTTTCTCATAGTCTACCTAGGATTTCTATTATATCCTGATCAGAGTGATCAGATGCAGCCGCTGGGCACCATTTTGTTTTTCTGGTCTCTGATGAGTAGAGGCTGTAGTTTGTGTGGTCTATTAGTTCTTTGAACTACTTGCTTGAGTCTTTGATGTTCTTCTTTCTTTTTTGTTCCAGACAAAGAGTGATCAATTGTTTCATCTTGGATGGCAAAACACTTAATGTGTGCCAGCTTCTTTTGTATCTTTCTCTGAGCCAGAGTTTGAAAAAACTAATTCATTCAACATTTTTATTTACAATTTTTGAAAAATTGCCCTTATAGGCAAAGTTCTGAAGTTCAAAAAGTTACTCATATTTCCCAGCTTTGTGAAATTACATTCACTTACGGTTTTAAGTAGTACTAGCTTTGTAATCTTCTTCCCTCATAGTTCGTACCCTAAAAAACTCAATACAGGGTTGCTGTGAGTCAGTGTATACATTCCTGATGCACAGCCTTCCTGACTTTATACTATGCAATGTTCCCTTGATACGTTTAGACAACAACTTCTTAATTTAGGTATAACTCTCTCACGAGCATAATTAAGTGTTTTGGAATTCCTATTCTTCTCAGTGTTAGTCATAGAGATTCAAGTCATGGTATTTCAATCACCTGCTATGCATCAGAGAGCTGGACAATGAACGAGAACAAGAGAAGAAGAATTGATGCCTTTGAATTGTGGTGTTGGAGAAGAGTACTGAATATCCAATGGACTGCCAAATCCATAAACAGGTCGTCATGAGAAAGGGCAGCCAGGGTGCTTCTTGGAGGCAAAGATGACAAAGCCTTGTTTCTCATATTTGGGACTTGGTGCCAGACAAGAATGTTCCTTGGAAAGAGATATCATGCTTTGAAAGACAGAGGGTCCAAAAAAAGGAGAGGAAGACTTCCAACAAGATAGAGTCAAGCAGAAACTCCAGCAGCGGGCTTGAGTATATGTTAGGGATGATGAGGCTGGGATAGAATAGGGGTCCAGGTCTGTTGTTGACAGAGTCACTATGAGTTGTACTCAACTCCACCGCATTCAATAACAAATTGATGGCAGTGAGTGTTGTTTAAATTTACCCTTTTATCACATTACTTCCTGACATCAGAGGGCAAGATAGTGGACTGAAAGGAGTATTAGATGAACTGTCATCAATTATGGGGAAAGTGCTCTATTTTCTTTCTATTCTTAGCAGATTTTCAACTTTTCACTAACTATGTACACTCATTTGAGCTTATTTTTAAAAGAAAATAATAAACAAAGTGAAGTTATGTTATTTAAGTATGTACATGTTGAAATTTTAAGCCCTATGATAAGCTTTAATCAAAGAGAAAATAATTAGACTGTTAGCATGGAGCGAGGTGAATGAAACTTAGATGAGTATAATACCAAAAAAGCAAATGGCATATTTTATAATGAAAACTAATATTTTTGCCTACCTACTATGTGCTATTTACCATTGAAAGCACTTTGCCTACATTTTTATATAATCTTCCCACAAAGAGCGCTTTGTCTACAGAGAGTTAAACTGCTAATCCAAAGGCTATGCCTCTCTAGTGGTTCAAATCCACCAGCAGCTCCATAAGGAAAAGATGGGTAATGCCCTGCAGTGCAATTTAAAGCCTTGAAAAAAATCAATACTAGCTTAGCTTTGAGTTGGTTCCAACGTGATGGCAATGAGTTGGTAGTTGGAATTACCAAGAAACCTCACACTCTCCAACTTGTTGGGAATGGCAAGTCATTGTGTGATGTTCTTTCCAATGTATGGATAAAGAAACTGATATTTCAGACATGGTCAGTGCTATCTGCTTTGGTGATCACTGAGTGTACAAGGTAGCAGAACTCAGACTGGGATCTTCTGGTCCCAAGTCTTGTCAGTGTTCCACTCAGCAGATGATGGCTTTGGTCTTTACTTTCCCTATACTCGCCATGAGGCCTTTGGTAAAAGACTGAATAAACCAAGGACTGAATAATCTCAGAGTCTTTATACAGAAGTTTTCAGTTTCAAGAGCTTGACTCAAATTGTTGTATTTAGTCAAATTCCAAAAGAAATAATCTCTGTACATTCATTTAGAGCTGAAAGAGAATTCAATATTTGGTAAATCACTACATTGTCCACAAAATGTTAAGATTCTATCAAAGAAAAAGAAATAATTTCACATTGCTCTGAAATTATGATCTTAAGTCATCTTTTAAAATTTGAGCTTGTATTTCATTGCCAATTTTCTGTTGTTAAAGGTTTCACCATTCTGAGCAGTTAAGAATTCCATTAACACCTTCATAAGCAAAACAATATGACAGCATCTCCAAGGATATTTGAACTGCAGTCGTAAAAGCCCTTAGCGATTTAGTGATGAATTGTATACTCTTGAGTAAATATATATATAATTGCAGACCTGGGTTTCTATGCTTGAAAAATAAGTAGATGACTTTCTGCATTTCTAACAGGAATATTTACCATTAAGTATGTGTGTAGGGAGTGGGAGGAATATATATATGTG
>NW_006399757.1:16182664-16217561 GCF_000299155.1 Elephantulus edwardii | reverse complement strand
ATGGACCACCAAAAAAACAAGTAAGTCTGTCTTGGAGAAGGTGAAGCAAGTTTCTCCTTGGATGCTAAGATCTTGAAACTCTATCTCATAAACTTTGGGCATATGTCCTAGGAGAAGGGCATGCTTGAAGGGTGGAGGAACAGTGTAGGAAAGGAAAATCCCAGATGAGATGGATTGACATAGTAACTGGGGCAATGGGGGTTGGTATGTCAGCATTAGTGAGACTGGCTCAGGGCAGGGAAGGGTTCAGACCTGCTGTCCATAGGGGTCACTGGTGACTCAATTGCACATAATTAACAAGCATCATAGCAGAAGTGACCCATAGTTGACCCACAAGTCAATTACATTCTCTCACCACTAAGCCACTAGATGATAGATTAGATAGATAGATATAGATAGATAGATAGATAGATAGATAGATAGATAGATAGATAGATGAAATGTCTTTGAGCCTTTTAGAGGAAATTTGTTACAAGTGTTTAATTGTAATTATGGTAAGGTAAATTAATTATTATAAAGTTGGTAAGTCTTTTTTAATAACTTTGTCAGTTTTTAAATATTATGTGGTACTATATTTTAAAAAGCAATAATTAAATATCTTAAGTGAGTTTGCATTTTGTTTGCCGTAAAGAGGGAAGCACAGGATGGAGAAGAATTTGTACCTTAAAGAGGTATTGCCAGTTACATCACTGTAGGGGTTAGAACTGTGAATCATCACTGAGTGTTTGAAACTAAAGAAAGGCAACCTTCCTCAAGGGGCAGGGGAAAAAAAAATTCTACAAACCACAAACTCCATCCAATCAGGTAAAGACAGATCAGCCTTTAGACAAATCAAATGTCTTCATTTAAAGCTTACCTGGATTTGGCATTCTGCCCATCTTTTTCAAATCTCTTTACAATACACTTTCACAAACACTTGAAGCATACATACTGAAAAGTATATCTTTGGCCATACGATTTCTAAAACAGAGACCTCTTTAGCCCTAGGAGGACAGACCATTTGGGAAGAAGAAGGTTAATTTCCTAGGTAGCCACAGGTAAATACAGGATTAGTGGGTGGGATTGAGGTGTGCTCTGGAGCATAAATAGAGGTGCAAGCTGCGCTTGGCACAGTCTGAAGCTTGGACTGCATCCTGGCTGGCTCGTACAACACAGGTGGGTGGGGAGCCAGGTAAGGCTTCTGATGATAGATGTGGAAAGGCACCTGCTAGAATGAGCTTTGGCCTGTGACTGTTAAGCAAAGTTGCAGGCAATTTAACAGGCAAAGAGTACGAGAGTCCCAAGGGCAATGAAGTGGAATGTGGAGAGGGCATAAGAGAATTTACATCAAGTTTTTCCCGGTCTTTGCACGGAGTAAAGGGTTGAACTGACAATGTGTTATCTTCCTGCGCTGGTTCAAAGTAATTGTTTTTCCTTTAGAAAATGAGGTTTAAGGGTGGGCTAGTCTAGGAAAGTGGTAACCCACCAGGGATTTTCTTCATTACTATCAAATACTCTGCTTCTCATTTGCCGGCTAAGGCCAAGCCCATGGTTTTCTCAGCTGAGAAACCACTGTTTACTGGGTTGTTCGCTTAAAATGTCCTACTGCTAATCGGAAAACAATTCTTTCCATATCTGAGGTCAAGATATTCTTGTTGGTTCTTTGATCTTTAAATGCCCAGGATAGTCTACTAGAGGAAAGTTGCTTTCCTAAAGCATTTAAGAAGAGGAGCACCAAAATCTACTGCATGTTCACTCCTTGCCAAAGAGGGGAAGCCAGAGGCAGAGGGGCCAGCAAAAATGCTGGTTTCTTAGCAGGCGAGCCTCCAAATCATCAGTCTCTTCCATTGTTAATGCTGTTTTGAGAGGCTTTTATGCAGGAAGTTTGTAGAGCAGAGTCTAGTCCAAATATGAAAACGTGGCAGACAGAATCTCAGAAAGTTACCCCAGAGCAGGATGTTTGCAGATCAGGGGTTATATTGAGTTTCCTGGAGCAATCTTGCCATAAAATGAAGGCATTATATCAGTCATTCCAATTTGAAAACTGCTGAGTTACTGTAACAATCCTAATAGCCACTTGGACTGCAAGAATTGTCCGTGAACTAAGTAAAAGCCTTCACCGTGAATTTAATTCCTTTGCCCTCCCAACTGGATATAGATGCTGTTGTTATAAACCTAACATTAAAAAAAAAAAATCAAAGGTAGATAAATATAAATTCAAAGTAGCCATTTGCCAGTATGTATTTCTGATTCAATTAATAGCCCCAAAGTTGGCTTATTCTCACGGAGAAGTCCTCAGATTTTTTTAGACATTAAAAAGAAATCTTTGTGCTGTGGACTGCTGATCTGCAGTTCACCAGAGCTGTTTCTGAGGAATGTTGTTAGGTGCCATTCAGTCACTCTTTGCTCAAAGCAACGCCGTGTGACAGGGCGGAAGTACGACCCTGTACTGTGACAGTGTAGCTGTTTGTCTTGACAAAAGCAGGTCACCAGGTCTTTCCTCTGCGACGCTGCTGGGTAGATTCAGTCCGTGAATCTGTCAGCCACTGGGCATGTAAACATCGTGACAGAGGAGATTCCGTACAGGATTGTACTCTCTTAAGTGAAATATTTAAGCATGAATGTCTTTCTCCTTGAGTAGATGCCATGAAAACTGTGAGAGCCAGATGACTCTGTCTAGTTTCTGGGGCCTACAAGTGTTTCTGCCTCTGATAAGATACGGTCTAATCATTTTTCTGTCATTCATTTTAGGGAAAATGCATTTTTCTTTTCCTCCTTCGAAACAAGTCTAACTGTACTAAAGTTCTAGCTTTCACGAGTTTTACTATATATATTTAAATACATCTTTTTCTGCCTGTCAATCTGTATCTATATTGAGAAATCCATATCTATATAAATCTACATCTTCACACCTTTATCATATAGATCTATACAGAGGTGGATAGACTTATATATCACATATTCATGGAAAGATTCTGTTGCAAGTTCACTCTAATCACATGTGCTCAATCTCAGCAGTACCCCAATCCCTGTTGTATCCCACTGTTGTGATCCAGTCAGAAGACATTACTTCATTTTTGCTTTACTGACTTTTTACATACCTATTCTCTATATCAGATTTGCCATGGAGAAGTTATCTGTGTCCGCATTCCTGCTGCTCATAGCCCTGTCTTATTCTCTGGCCAAAGATACTACAGTCAAACCTGCAGCCAAGAAGGAAACAAAGGACCCTAAGCCCAAACTGCCCCAGACCCTCTCCAGAGGTAGGAACCCACTTCTTGTTGGATTCTAGTGACCATTTCACTGGGGAAGATGGCCTTATTCTTGTGTGATTGTTGTATTTTTATTGGAGCTCTGGTAGCCTAGATCGTTGTGCTCCTGATCAAAAACATCTGGCAATTTAAATCCACCTGCTGCTCCATGGGAGTAAATGGGCAGTCTTCTCCAATTAAGATTTACAGCCTCAAAAACTAAATGGAAGGCTGGCATGAGTCAGAATTGGTTCAAAACAGAGGGGAAGAGGGTGTAGTTTTATGGTGAAGAATGTTTATACTTACGTAGGCACCAGTTTATGGGAAAAGACAACAAGCTGAGAAAGGTAGAGGGTCAGAGAAAGAGGAAGACCCTCAAAAGATTGACACAGTGAGCGGAATAATGGGGTCAAGCATATCAGAAAGTGTGAGGATGGCACAGGGTAGGGCAAGGTTCAGATCTGTTCTTCATAGGGTAGCGGTGAGTCATAGCTGTCTCAACAGTGTTTAACTACAAATAAATGTACACACACACACACACACACACACACACACACACACACACACACACATCTACATTCTCCAGAGACTTCTCTTAATTACTATGGAGTGTGTATTTACCTGTCTTTACCATTGCTTTGGGATTAAGGTCAGAAGAACTTTAATTTGCTGGTTCTCTTGGTTCTAGGTTGGGGTGATCAACTCATATGGACCCAGACATATGAAGAAGCTCTATACAAATCGAAGACAAGGTAAAGATGAGAGTTGCCCAGAACTCTTGTGAAAGCTCTCAAGAGCACCATCTAGTGATATTTAGCTAAAATAAAATCGTACCCACTAAAATAATTCAATCTCTTTGTTTCTTAAAGCAACAAACCTCTGATGATTATCCATCACTTGGATGAATGCCCACACAGTCAAGGTAATTTCTTCAAAATGTGGCTTGCGTCTATGTTTTTCTTAGGTTTGAAGGCAAAGTTCAGATGACACATTTTAGTGTCTTTACCACTAAGTTCAGATAAAAAAAATATTTTATGTAGTAAAAATGTGTTTAATGTAACTTCACATATTTTATGGATTTTTCAGTAACCACTTGTAAGTTGTGTACTTTAAAGTTAAATATTCATCCATAACTTCTTTTTCTTGTGTGAGGGACCTCCAGGGGCATAGGGGGTTGTGCTGTTAATCCAAAGGCTGGGCCTTTATAGCTCTTTGAATCCATGAGCATCTCCTAAGGAGAAACATGGACAATAATCTTCTGTGTGGTTTATGACTCCAGAAATCCACTGGACGCTCAGCTATTAATCACTTCCAACCCTACAACAATGACCTTGATTTTCTTATTTCTTTAGTCTTCTTATATCCCATATCCAGTACATCAACAAATCCTGCTGGTTTTCCTACAAAATATATCCTAAATCTAGGTCCCATGAAGCTTCCTATACTTAGAAAGCTGTCATACTTGGTTAAATGGTCTGTCACTGCCTTGAAAATGATCTATAATAATTTTTGCACAAGGGGCTTGCATTTCCATTTTGCACTCAGCCGTGTATACTATGCAGCTGGTCTCATTCATACTCAATCACCGACCATTGCCTCTTCTACCCTAATCCAGGCTAACATCACATCTTAGAATATTGTAATTGTAGCCTAAGTGGTCTCTCTAAAGTCAGATTCTCCACAGAGAATCCTAATTGAGGTGCTTAAACAAAAATCAGATCCTATCTTTTGTGTGTTCAAGAGGTAATCACAGGTAAAATGAAATCCAAATTCCTGGCAGCTGACCATAAAGCTGTGCGTCATCTGACCATTGACAATCCTTCCATCCCTACTACTCTTTCCTAGTACTGATCCTCGAACATCCAAACTCTTTCCCCGCTCAGAGCTCCTGTTCTTGAAGTTTCTCTGCATAAATTGGCCTATGCCCAATTCTAGGAATGGATTATTTCCTCCTTAACATCACCTCCTCAAGGAAACTTTTCCTGACTTCCTCATAACTTCTAAATCTTCCACTTTTCTGTTGTTTTTTTTTTTTTAGTGCATATCTCCAACTTGAAATATTTATTTGATGTGGTTTATGGTCTGTCTCTCATAGAAACATTTCAGTTATACGAAGAAAATGTCTTTTTGTCACTGTTTTTCATTCTAACATGCATAGAACAGTGTATCTATTGTATACTGTTGTTGTTGTTGTTATTATTGACTACCATCGCGCATAACCCATAGTGACCCTATGAACAAAAGGCCTGAAACCTTTCTATAACTATCACCATTTCTCAAAGTTCAGAGTTTCCAGAGGCATGTTGTTTAGCAAGTGGATGCTACTCTTGCTTCCAACTCTACTGTATAGTGGCTACATGGCAATAAATACAGACTGGGGGGAAAATTGGTGAACAGTTGAATGAGTGAATGTAGAAAAGCAAAGGTTATCAACTAAGATATTATTCCATTAGTCATCTGCTGAAAGTCCAAAATAGAATATTGAATTAAAACATAACGGAAAACAATGTTTAACCAACAATGATGTGGCATTTTATGAGTCTTCATGTTATTGCAGCTTTAAAGAAAGTGTTTGCTGAAAGCAAAGAAATCCAGAAACTGGCAGAGCAGTTTGTCCTCCTCAACCTAGTGGTAAGTTTACTTTCCACAACCAACATTTCTCCGTATCTCATTATCTGAAACGGAGTATTCCATTCATCCACTCCTATGCATCTTATTGATACTGCATTAACTGGGATCTATTCCAAATAGCCCATCTCATAGATTAGAAAGAGATCTTTCATTTTCTTAATCTACCTTGCATGCCTATGTTTTTACTTAGCAATTAATTATTCTAGGTTGTCTGAAAAGCATTTTCCTGTGATCAGGATTTCCTATCACTATAATAATTGAAAGCTTTTTAATTTTGCAAATTACTATACATCCACAAAAGTCCTGTGTCCCTCTTATATCCCTAGCTGCTCTCAACTCATTCTAATTCCTGCTCGCCTCTCTTCAAAGAACAGTCAGCTCTCTGACTGTCCACATATAACTGACTTTCAAGCTTTCTTTCTTTGTAAATAGGTGTGGGTTTTTTTCCCCCTACTCAGTATAGAGTTTAGTCTCCTAAAACCAAGAAAACGTAATGCAACTAAACCTAACCTGGTGGCATAGTCTGTAGGGTATTGCACTATCAACTCAAAGGGCATGCTTATTTGGCGGCTCGAATCCAGCGGCAGCTCCGAGGGAGAGAGATGGGCAATAACTGCTACGAGTTGTTCCAGCGATGACGCTGTGTTTGAGTTTTGACCTAGCCTGATGTTGTTTGTCCTCTCTCCCTCCTTCCCTCCCAGTCCCTCTCCTCCTTTTCACAGGTTCTCCCCCACATCCCCTCCTCAGGTTCCTCTTCCTCTTTCCTCCCTTTAACATTAATGACTTAGTGAGTCAGTCCTTGATGTACTTCTCTTTTTTAAAATTTATATTGTCTGGACAGGTTTATGCATGCCCACCTTAAATCAGTCAAATATACACATCATTCTGACATCTTGCACAAACTATCACCATTTTCTCTGGTACCCAAACATGTTCCTAAGAGCTAGTAATTAGCTTCAGCTGTGCCAGGCTTTCCAAAGGGCCCTTCTTTTTCTAGTTCCTATCTCATTTCCAAGAGAAAGTGACCCTCTTCCATATTACTGCTCACCTACAATGTCCGGTCAAAAAGCCTTGTGCTTTTAATGGCCAAGTTTCCCTGCTCAAGGTCATTTTTTTGTAACTGCAGGCTACTATTTTAGCATGAGACATGTTCACTTTTATCTAGTCTACTGCAAGATTACTAAAAGCTTGTTCTAAAAGGAAAGTCCCATATGATACCCACGTGGCTGCCAGGTGAGTTACTGTAAAGGCAAAGCAGGGACCATTCTAGTTGTCTGGCATCCCTGTCAAGGCTCTCGTGTCTCTGGCATCCCTGTGACATAGCAGACAAGGCCTGTCGGATCTGGCATCCAGAGAAGCTCAGCAATCTCTTCTCTCTCTTCTTGACTTCATTCATCCCTGCACCTCAGTCCTTCAGAAGCACGAGGTCCTACCAGAAAGTTCCATGCATCCCCTCTCCCTACCTAATGGCATGTTCCTTCCCTGCCCAGATCAGCCTCTCCCATTCCACATCACTAGTCGCTATTGATTTTTCACTCCTCTTTACCCACTTCAGAAATTCCTACTGGAACCTGAAGATTGAGTCAAATAACCTGTTCCTGGTGCCCACTGTGACTGGATTTTCTGTATCAGAACATTCCACACACAAATCCTCAGTATTAGTTCTCCTGCCTGTATGTCCTAACTAGTATGTGCATTCATTTAAGAGAAGCATTTTATCTTGCTAACTAAATTTTTAAATGATAAATTGAAAAATAGATAAAAATTTCTCCAAAGAGAATCCTCTTTTGTCCATTAATCTGTAACACTCTTCTTTTCCCAAATACTATAAGCCAAAACCATTGCCATAAAGTCTATTCTGACACCTGATGACCCTACAGAACTGGTCTGCTTCATAGGATTCCCAAGGCTGCTTTTGTTGTTGTTGTTGTTGTTGTTGTTGCTGTTATTATTATGTGCCATCTAGTCGCTTGCGACTCATAGAGACCCTATGTACAACAGCCCTAAACTCTGCTCTGTCCTGTGCCAATCGCACGGTCTCTGATACACCCATCCCGATTACCCCAGTCACTGAATCAATCCACCTCGTAGAGGGCCTGCCCTTCCTCCGCTGTCTCTCCACCCTACCAAGCATGATGTCCCTCTCCAAGGACCTGCCCCTCCTTACAATATGTCTAAAGTATGTTAGATGGAACCTCAGAATCCTTGCCTCCAAGGAGTAGCCTGGTTTAACCCTTTCCAGGATGAATCTGTCTTTTTTCCTAGCAGTCCATGGTACCCTCAATACTCTTCTCCAGCACCACAGCTCAAAGGCATCAATTCTCCTATCCTCCTTAGTCATTTGTCCAACTCTCTGATGCATAACAAGTGATTGCAAAGACCAAGACCTGTATCAGATGCACCTTCATCTCCATAGTGACACCATTGCTCTTCAGTACTTTGGAGAGGTCCCTAACAGCAGACTTTCCCGTGGCAATACGTCTTTTAATTTCCTGGCTGCTGGTGTCAAGAGTGCTGACTGTGGAGCCAAGCAACTAAAGCGGTGAACAATCTCAATCTCTTCACCATCCATCCTGATGCTGCCAATTGGTCCAGTGGTGAGAATCTTTGTCTTCTTGACATTGAGCCTCACTCCATATTGGAGGCTGCAGTCCTTGACCCTCTGCAGCAAGCGCTTCAGGTCCTCCTCAGTTTCAGCAAGCAGGGTTGTGTCATCTGCATATTGTAGATTGTTGCTAGGTCTTCCACCCACCTTGACCCCACATTCCTCTTCATAGAGCCCAGCCTCCCAGATAATCTGTTCTGCATACAGGTTGAAAAGGTATGGAGACAGGATACATGCCTGGCATACACCCAAGGCTGTAATCATTATAAAAATTAACTGCCACATTTTTCTCACAGAGTAGCTGGTGGATTCAAACTACTGAACTTTTTGTTAGCAGCTGAGCTTTAAACATTGCCCCACTAGTTGTTGTTGTTGTGTACCGCTGGGTCAGAACCAACCCATAGTTGATCTTCCACTGAGTTTTCACATGCAGTAAACTGCATGGGGTGAGATTGTTCATCTTTCTTCAGCTGAATAGCTAGTGGATTTGAACCATGAATCTTTGCATAGGCAGCACAATTTCTTACTACACAACCACCAAAGTTCCTTGCAAATTCTCCAACTTGTTATCCTTACCACAACCATCCAACTCTATTTGCGTGAAACTTGTTCCTTCACCAATAGTAAAAACACTTTGAGGAAGTGACGTGTATCTCATGGGGTCTGGCCCACTACTGAATGCATTCTTCTGGATCAACAGTTTAAAAATAACTAAGGAGTAAACAAACTAAAAGCTGGTTTTGTTTGCTTTTAATCCCAGTATGAAACAACTGACAAGCACCTTTCCCCTGATGGCCAGTATGTACCCAGGATTATGTTTGTTGGTAAGTGAAAGCGGCAATGAAATGAGACACTTCCTGAAGATGCACAAGCCCTGTAGTATCCCTTCCTCTGTCCTCCTCGACTCTCACCTAAGCCAATGTCACTAGTAAGTTCTAACTAGGACAATAGTATTTCTTTACATTTTACAGCATAATTGTATTCTTTATTTATGGCCATGAATATTTCTCCCATCTGCTAATTCTAATTTTTCCATTTCTGCCACAAATACATCTAGGAAGAACCTCTTAACAATTCACTTTACCAAACACATCAGATTGCAAGAATTTTTTTTTAAACCAAGCAAACATCTCTGGTGGAATGTTTTCTTTAGAAAAGTTAGCACTATGGACTTGGGGCTGGGGAGAAATCAGAGGGGCCATGCTTCCTTCCATGGTGTTTCTTCTGCTGTAGAGCAGGTCATGCTTTTCTTTCTACCTCTAAGTAAGAGTTCAGTCCTCAACCATCACTGTCATCCTCTGATCCAGGCAAATTCCCACAATGTACAGTTGCAAACCCATCTTCTTTTATAAGTAGCACCTCCCTCACTTAGGCGTTTGCATTAGTTAACTAATTAACAGTCTACGGTCAAGCTCCATCATCTTCCCATCATGACCTCCTGGTAGCTATACTCTCAGAACATATTTATTGAATGGAAATTAATTTGCATTTGGTGAAAGTCATACTGACTTAAAGGCAAACACTAATTTCACCTATCACACAGCAGAGTTCACACTAGTCTAACAGGTCATCATTACGACATGTCAATTTTCATTAAATGTATAACAGGGGAAAGAAAAACAAGCGAAGTGGGGGCGGAAGAAGGATGAAGTAAAGCACTACTGTAATAGATTTCATTTTATCACGACTTAGAAGGTCTGCCAGTAGCCAAGCGGTGCTGGGTGGTTCCTGACTGGCAGCAGGCACATGCGTCAGAGTGGAACTTCGCCCCAGAGGGTTTTCAGTGGCCAGTGTAGACCTCCAGGCCTTCCTCCCAAGGTGCCTGCCTAGGAGGGGACCTCTGCCTACAACTTTTATTAGAAAGGCTTAGCAGCTGAGACCGTTAACCATTTTTACCACCCAGGTACTTTTGCCTTTTTTAAGAACATTTTTCCTTACATTAAGAGGGACTTGACTTGACCATACACCCCGTGCAAGAATTCTTCTTTACAGTATCCTTGTTAGAAACCATTTAAACTCATATTCCAGACTTTCTGTCCAAAGAATCAACTTTAAGACCTCTTGCTCTAACTCAGTGGCTCTCTGTTTAAAAATCGTGCTGCTTAAATAATGGGGAATCTCCTGTGGAGTCGGGGGCGAAGGGAGGAGTGTACTATTCTAGCATCTCCAGGTGATTCCAGGGTTCAACTATGAACCACTGGGGGGATGTTCCAAAGCCTTTTCTGTGCTGGTTCATTACAAAGGTCTTTGTATCCTCTGTATCAACAAAAAGTATGATTGGTCTTGAGGTCATAACGATTTGTTAAACAATGACTATTTGCTTATTGTAATGCCTACCTTCTGATCATCAGCCAGCCTTTTGAAACAAGGCCCTAAAGAGCTAGCCTTTGCATCCTGGAAGTGGGTCTCAGTTCCTCATTGTGTTTCCAAGACACACTTCTTAGGCTCTTTCAGTCAACCCTCTCAAAAGGAAAGCGTTTAGACTTTTCCACAATCTGATACCTCCTCTCTAAATGCATCTTAATTTTTTTTAAACTTCCCCTTTTGATAACTTAAAAACATAAGACATGGGAGAGGAAGGTTTTAAACTAGAGAACTATGTGAAATGTTACAGAATACTCTTCAGTTTCTAAATTTAAAATGCAACCAATTATCAACCAAGTAAAAAATACAAAGGGACACTACTGCATGATTATTTGATCCTTGCTATTTTAAATGTTTGCATTGTTTTACCCATTAAAAAGACAAACCAAAAAACCTTTTTGATTTCAAAACAAGCACTGGATGTGTGGCCTAGATCATCTAGGTTGCTCTTGGTAACACATTCCAATTAACAACAGAAGCATTTTAAGAGTTCAGAATAATCCTGTTGGGGAGAATGCCAAGATCTTCACAGATAACCCAAACCACTCCTCCAAATACATAATATTCTGCTGTCAGGTTGCTACAGATAGGAAAGCAGGGTCCGTGACCCCTTCCACAAATAGCACTGTGCATCTGCTGAATGTCCTTGGGCTGCTTTAGTTACTTGCTAAGGGGCAGGACCCCAGGGGAGAAGAAGGAATGGAGAACTGGACCAAGGAGACCCACAGTGTTTCCCCACCAGGACAAGGAAATGCAGGCTCTACCATGCATTAGGGGGCAGTTGGGAAACAAAGCAATCTGTTTCTTTTGCAGACCCATCTTTGACAGTCAGAGCTGACATCACTGGAAGATACTCAAATCGTCTCTATGCTTATGAGCCTTCAGATGTGGCCCTATGTAAGTTTACCCCCTTTGAACAGTTCTACAACTACAGAATATTCTACTAAACATTTCTACGGGATTTTGCCTTTGCTCTGTGCCATCAAATAGAAGTCAATTCAATGTATCCTGTAGAGGGTTTTCAGAGGCTGTTATGTTGCATCGAGGAGACTGCATATCTTTCTTCTGTGAAGCAGCTGACGGATTTGAAATGCAGTCCTTCGGGTTGGGAGTGCAACTCCTTACTCACTAGCCCAGCCCTTAAATACAAGAAAATCAGTTTGACCTGAAGTAGCCTATGTCCTTAGGCAAATCACACACTATATCTCAGTTATCATCTCAATTGAAGATGAATTATTTAGAAATCTTCTTAAGAGAATTCTATGACCTTGTTATAAACATTAGCTGGATTTTGTTGGGTTTTTTTTTTTTAAATCTTAGACACAGTAATATAAATTCATTCTACAAAAAAAATTGGCAGCAACAGTTGTAGTACTCTCTACTATTATTCCTTTTTCTCCCAAATAACAAAGGTGACATAATTTGGTTGTTTCGGTTTCATTCAAGTTGATTTCAACAGGAAAGGGTGATCCCTCACGTCCCCTGACACAGGCATACAAAACTCACTGACGTCCAGTCAGTTCAGTTCACAGAGATCCTATAAGCAAGAGTAGAACTGCCCCATTGGTTTCCAAGGATGCACATCTTTACAAAAGCCTGGTGACCCTGTTGGGTTTGAAATCAGATCTCTGATTTAGCACCCAAGGACTCAACAACTGGAGGGGGGGAAAAGTGGAGACTTACAGGCAAGCAAGGTACCAACATATGACATCTGAGTAGTCCTCCGAGGGAAAAAAAAGCCATCATCCTAAAAACACCAGGCTTAGTATTTATAACTTATGTTCTACCTACATCCAATATAGTTCTAGATAGCTGCAAACATGTAACAGGCATTTCTAAAAACATGACTTAAAATGTATTGGCCTAAAGGATTTGCTACCAACACAATATAAAAAGGGATGTAAAAGAGAAAGATCCTCAACAAGATAGAGACAGTGACTATGACAATGGGCTCAGGTCTATCAGAGATAGTGAGGACGGCACAGGAGAGAGCAGGATTCACATTCATTGTTCATACTGTTGCTATGAGTCACAGTCATCTCTATAGCACATGCAATAGTTATTCTGGGAGTGGGAAAGAAAATCTCAAATGAAATGAATATGTGTACAGGGCTTGGGTGCATTAAAAGCTATTCTTGCATTATTTTAGAGGGGAAAATAAGTTTATCAAGTCTATCCTAAGAGAAAAGCAGCACTTAATGAAATACTGAATTGAGTACTCACAGGGGATTTGAAATGACCACTGCTGGTATTCTGACTCTTTTGTTTTCCCCCTATTAGTACTTGACAACATGAAGAAAGCTCTAAAGTTGCTGAAGACTGAACTATAAAGAAAATGAAGAGATGTAAGCTCTCTACACGATATCAGGCCTTAAGATTCAGAAACCAGAGATTTTCAAAAGGCTCTGGAAAGCACAGAAGCACTGGTTAACATCTGACAATAGTTTAATGTTGTAACAGCTATTTTGTTGTTGGTTTGTTTTTGTTTTTAATTTGGTTTCAAATATACATGTATGAAAACAGTATCATATACTACCATAGTGAGTCAGAATTTTTTTTAAAATAAATCCTTCTGGAATGTTCAAACTAAAATGGTTTATTTTCTTTCTTTTCAACTTGGCCTCTCACCAAAAAACCTATTTCAAAAAACTATTAGACATTCACACGATGACATACTATGCAGCACACAGGAGCAATGATTTTGAAAATTACTACCTAACTTGGGAGGGACTGGAGAGTATTAAGCTAAGTGAACTAACTCAGTCTCATAAGGACAGATATTGTATAAAACCATTATTGTAGAATTAATATGAGGATCTGGGAGGGGCAGGAGCAAAGGGGTGAAGATGGGAGGGGGAGGGAGTTAATCATTGGGTAGAACAATTTGATGGGTGGAGGAAGAGCTAGGTGAAGCAAATGGGAAAGATCTGGTATGAAAATCAATGTATATTAACTTTGGAAATAAACCAGTATAAAAAATAATTTTAAAAACTAGACTTAATACAATGACAAAAACAAAACAAAACCCACCAACCAAAAAATCCCCAAACAAACAAACAAAAACACCAAAAACCTATTGGACACTAGGGAGCTCGGGTAGCCAATGGCAAGAAGCTGCACTGCAATCCTGAAGGCACATGGTTCGAGGCCACCAGCTGCTCTGCAGCAGAAGAATGGGCAATCTCCTCTTGTATGATTAACTGCCTCTGAAAACCTACACGAGGGTCAGCTATGAGTCTGTCGCTACTTTATGGTATACCACACACACACAACACTGGACAAACACAGGGTGCTCAACCAATACAGAAGAGACAACAAGTTCCATCAGTAAAGACTAAAGCCAGTTAAAGTTAACACCTCCTCACACTACAAGTTTTGAATGACTTTTTAGAGTATACAGAAGGATCAGATAGCACAGACTTTAATACAGGAATGTATCTAGAAAAGCATGCCATGAAAACCAAGTACGTACTTGGAGATAACCCTTCTCAACCCTGACCAGGAAGACTAACTGTGAGTTTTCAATTTTAGTCACATTTTGTCCAACAAAATATTTAATTCTTAGGGACAGCCTCTGGCTGGCAGCCCTCCACTTTAGTAGCTACTGATTAGTAGCCCCCAACTCTGCTACCGACTGTAGTGGCCTACTGTAGTGGGGGGAAGGTCATTGAGGGACATTAGCACTCTAAAAAAAAAATCCTGAGACCTGATCTTATAATACAGATAGTCTCTTAAGATTCTTGAATACTTCTTTTTGTTTACTGTCGGAAATGATTCATAGCTGACCCTCCAGCATGTTTTCAGAGGCAGTAAATCACACAGGAGCTGATTACCTATCTTCCTCTGGCTGGGTAGCTGGTGGATTTGAACTGCATACCTTTGCACTGACAGTAGGACTCTTTACCTTTCCAGCCCAGCATGGAGTAAATTCAGTTTGAACTGGATGGACACAGTTAGGGTCTCCATGTTCTCACCCTCTTTGCAAAATCATACTGGGTGAGAGGAAGCAGTGCCAACCATGTTCAGTTAGAAGTGAGAGGTTGCTATTTACATTTAGAAATACTGTGTGAATACGGAGTAAAGGAGGCAGGAGCTTGAAACCCAGAATCAAATCCACTGTGTTCGGGACTCTGGTGACTTAGCAGGTTAAGGAGTTGTGCTGCAAACCCACTGTCATTGAGTCAATTCTGACTCATAATAACCCAGCAGGACTATGTTGTTGCTTGTGTTGTTATGTGCCATCAAGTTGCTTGTGACTCATAGTGACCCTGAAACCTGCTCTATCCTGTGCCAACTTTACTCTCTCTGATACATCTACCCTCATTACCCTAGCCCCGGTTTCAAACCATCTCATCGATGGACTCCCTCTCTTTCTCCATTCTTCCACACTTCTAAGCATGATGTCCCTTTCCAAGGACTGCTCCCTCCTTACAACATGCCCAAACTATATCAGATAAAGCCTCAGAATTCTTGCCTCCATCGAGCAGCCTGGCTTCACTCTCTCTAAGACAAACCTCTTTGTTCTCCTGGCAGTTCATGGTATAGGAATTTCTCAACTGTGAAACTTCACAGAAGCTGCTTATTTTATCTTTTAATCCAGTAGAGCAACTGGTGCATTCAAACCACTGACCTTTTGGGTCAGCAGTTGAATTCTTTAACCATTATTCCACCAGGTTCCTCTTATAAACTGTATTCTCCCTAACAAAAATAGAACTGAGTATTTCTTCGCTGTATATTTAAACTCACATTCATTAATTGAATTTCCTTTATGGACCAGTTGCCATGGAAATCATTAAGCATAAACAGGGTTCTGTAAAGATGTCAAAGGAAACATTTAAATATACAAAACAAAAATATTGGCAGGCTTTATCTATACTGTTTGCAGAGTAGTACTGATTAGGATTAAACAAAAAAAAAAGTCTTAAGTCAGTCTGCTAATTTGCAGTGTTGGCAACTGTAGAAACTGTGGACATTTATAAGCTAGAAACAGAATTAAATATACACACATATATAAATTGTTTCAAAAATCCATGCAATGCCAGCTCTACACAGTCCTATGTGGTCTTCAATGTTTGTATTTAAATAAGTTTCAAGTGAAAAAATTCAAGATCTCTAACAGCACACTTTCCAAATGTAATTCATTGTTTAATTTCCTGACTGATGACTCTGAGAAGAATAGGAATTTCAGAACATTTGATTGTGTTTACGCGAATCCTTTACTTGGACGAAGAGGCAGCTGTCAGAACAGAGCAAAGAAACACTGCATGGTTCAAAATTGGGAAGGGTGTATGCCAGGGATGTGTCCTAGCTCCAAACCTTTCCGATATGCGCAGAACAGCCTGTGAGGTTGGGCTCCGTGAGGAGAAATGTGATATCAGGATTGGAGGTAGACTCATCAACAATCTGCATTATGCAGATGACACAACCCTGCTTGCTGAAACTGAGGAGGACCTGAAGCGCTTGCTGCAGAAAGTCAAGGACTGCAGCCTTCACTATGGATTGAGTCAGTATCAAGAAAACAAAGATTCTCACCACTGGGCAATTGGCAGCATCATGATAGATGGTGAAGAGACTGAGATTATTAACAGCTTTAGTTTGCTTGGCTCCACAATCAACTCTTACTATAGTGTGAATTATTTCAAATAGCTGAAATGTTGACAATAAAAACTCATAAACATTTACACAGATGGTGAGTATGCCTGCTTCAGATATGTTACTAAATCTATGGGGTTGTCTATCTCCATTTCCACCCCTCCTCCATTGTTTATTTGTTGTTATGTGCCGTCGAGTCGTTTCCGACTCATAGCGACCCTATGCACAACAGCCCTAAACTCTGCTCTATCCTGTGCCAACCGCACTGCCTCTGACACACCCATCCCGATTACCCCAGTCACTGAATCAATCGATCTCATAGAGGGTCTTCCCCTCTTGCGCTGTCCCTCCACCCTCCCAAGCATGATGTCCCTCTCCAAGGACCCGTCCCTCCTGGCAACATGTCCAAAGTATGTCAGACGAAGCCCCAGAATCCTTGCCTCCAAGGAGTAGCTTGGTTTAATCCTCTCCAAGACAAATCCGTTTGTTTTCCTGGCAGTCCAGGGTACATTCAGTACCCTTCTCCAGCACCACAGCTCAAAAGCATCCACTCTCCTTCTGTCCTCCCTAGTCATTGTCCAACTCTCTGATGCATAACAAGCGATTGCAAATACCATGGCCTGTATCAGGCACACCTTAGTCTCCAGAGAGACACTGTTCCCATCGTGATACGCTTTTTGATTTCCCTCCTCCATACATTCAGTAACTTTTTTTTTCTTTTTTTTTTTTACATTCAGTAATTCTAAATCACTTCCTAGGCTCTTGTAATTTATCAATTACTGATAAAAGTCAAGTTCATGTATAAGACCATTATTGTAGAATGAGTATGAGGATCCAAGGAGAGGAGGGGGGTGCTTAATCACTGGGTCACACTATACGATGGGTGGAAGGAGGGGTGGGTAAAGGAAAGGGGTAAAGAGCTGTGTGAAAAACAATCTATTTGAATTTTGTAAGTAAACCAGTATAAAATAAAATTTTTAAAAAAATCAAGTTCAGCAGTAAGAACAGAAAAAATCTGTACAAGTACTACCTTCCTCAGTACATAACAAAGGAGCCAGACTTCAAATTCCAGAGAAACTCAGAACAGCCTAAACCAAGTCACTTCACAAGTTATAACCTTAATTTTGGTCTTTGTTATTTATTGTCCAACTTTCAGATGCCTAAAAAGTAACTGAAAATTCCATCATTAGAATTTGGTACACTTTTAGTCTTTTGTTCTACACCTTAGTCTTTAAGCTGATATTCTTGCTCATTGAGATCCTTGACAGATTTCTCCAAAACATCTTGATTTCTTGACTGCTGCTACCAGGGGTGTTGATTGTGTATCCAAATGCAATTATTGATAATTTCAATCTTTCCTCCATCTACCATGTTGCCTCTTGATCCAAATGTGAGGACTTTTGTTTTCTTGAAGTTGAGATATAATCCATATTGAAAGATGTAGGTTTTTTGTCATCTTCAGCAAGTGCTTTCTCTCTTCTTTCTGCAAGCAAGGTTGTGTCATCTGCATAACACAAGTTGTTGACAAGTCTTTCTCTAACTGATACCACATTCTTCTTCAGATAGACCAGCTTCTGGAATGACTTGCTCAGCATACAGATTGAACAGATAGAGGAAGGATACAACCCCAACACATGCCTTTCCTGATTTTAAGTTGGGCAATGAATAAGAAAAACTGAAGAACTGTGTCTGCCTTTGAACTGTGGTGTTGGCAGAGTACTGATGACATACCATGTCCTGCCAAAAGACCAAATCTGTCTTGAAGGACAACCAGCGAGTTTCTTAGAGGCTACGGTGGTTAAACTTCATTACAATTACTTAGGACATATTTTCAGGAGGAATCAGTTCTTGTAGAGCCATCAAGTTAGGAAAGATGGAGGGTAAGTAAAAGAGAAGACAACTCTCAAGGAGAGAGACTAGCACAGTGAACACTACAATTGGTTTGAGCGTGACAGAAATGGTGATGATGGTGTGGAACAGAGCAAGGTTCAGATTTGTTGTTGAGTTCTTATAAATTGTAGTTGACTTATAACAACTAACCACATAACCACCAATAAAATGCAAGATCCTGAAATTAAGCAAAAGTGACCTTACTCTACAAGTGAAGTCAATTCTTTGATGTACAAATTCATAAGGGTAGCTCTCAAGTCCCCTTTGAAGATAAATTTCATAACTGGCTTTTCCTAAGAGATGAGAAGAGGGTTAGAGAAGGCTAGAATATCACATGGTCAGAGAGTTTGACGTTTCCTTCTCACTGTCCCATGAGGTATTTTCAGCGGCTACAACTTCCCAACTGTCATTTGACAGTAAGAAGTTCAGCATGAAGTGTTCTATTAACTGCTCTCTCCCTTTCCCCCCTTTCTCCTCCTTCCTCAGCAGAGTTGAAGTGTGGAATGAAAGGGGCAGTGCTGGTTATTTCCCTGAAAGTTGCTTAGAAAACATTTACCATCAATACACACACTGTTCATTGCATTTAGCATAAAAAAATCTCAAGCCTATCAAGCACAGAACTTTCCCCAAATCCCTTCATTATCTAGAAACCTGGAATAATTCACATGTAATTTTACTGACCTCTTTAACAATTCACATGTGAATAATTCCATTTGTATAACTGGAATACCTATTATCTCTTTCTCCCTTAAAATACTACTTAAAAATGAATATTTTTTCTTAAGCATCAGTTACCTCACATGCTAATTCAGTGTATTTTTTTAAATAAATAAATAAATAGAAAGCAAATACTTAAAAGAAATGAAGGCTTTATGTTAAAGGAAAATTAAGAACTAAAGGCCACATTTTCCTTTTATTCTCTGATGGGTTCTATGCAGCAGCATTGTGTTAGCCTTAACACACGAAACTGGTTCTCATCATCAAATGTGTTGTGGCTCATATAACAAAGTATCTGCAATGAATTTAATTAACATGAACTAAGATTTAGGAAATCGGAGCCTAGCATTTTTTTTTCTTTGCCTTAACATATTTTTTAAGTGTCACCTTTAACACTGACTGCAAAATTGAACACTCTAGAACATCCTTCCAAATGGACTATGTACATGTATGTGTGTACACACACACATACACACACTTTTTTTAAAGTGCCATAGTCCTTCCCCCCACCTTTTCCTATTTTTTCATAGTCCTTTTGTAAAAGCAGTGGTATTAGGTTTAGAAGCAAGCACCAGAGTTTAGGATTGCCTAACAACCAGCTGCTGGAGTCTGAGGACAGATCCTGATCTAAAACTCTCCTGCTGAGAAAATGGCATTAAGTTCCTCTGTGTTCAAAGGCAGGGCCCCCTCTAGCTCAAGGGTCAGTGTGGGCTCTGCAGCTCTCCAGGAGGTTCATTCAGGATACAGGAAGAAAACTGTTTCCAGCGGCTGTTATGAGACACTGGAATAGGAGCCGTGTGCCTCTCTGCACCCTGACACAAACAGAGATCAAAGGAGACCTCCTAGAAGCGGCTGGGTAATCCAACCCCTTCAGATATCACTGAGAATGAAAAGCCTACAGCAACCTGACAGGGCTGTCCCTAAGACCTGAAAATGATCACTTCACTGGCTAAACATCAGCCATTATCCATTTTAATAGTCATCCTTTTCAAACTTTGATTTTAATTTTGTAGACTCAAAATGACTACTGCAATCAGAACACAAACCAAAGCTACAAGTTGGTGCTCTGGAAAACAAACCCAGTGTACTCATAACTCACCTGCACTAAGAAAATTTCTGTATTAAGAAATTACAGACTCTTCCAAAAAACTTCAAAATGTAACAAATCACAGCATGATGTATGTAATTACTATCACTTGGTTACACATGTAAAATATGCCAAAATGGCATATGTTAAACATACTTAACACATTTTTAAAAAAATACAATAATGCAAATAGGGAAAATTCAGTATTTCTTGTAAAGGGATAGAATTTAAATACTTCCGTCATCTGATAGCTATAATCTCACTTTCCAAAACAAGTGTGATATGTTTACAGTTGCTTCAAAGTTTAATATGACAACATAAGAGTGGTCATAATTCTGTTTTATTGGAATATTAAACCTTAACCTTGCAGGCATAGAACTGACATACCCACAAAATGTTCCAAAATTCTGCAAAGTATTTATCCTCTTTGTCTAAAACCTACCAACACTATTAACTGCTTAGAATATAAAACAATTGAGTAAATTTTGGAAATAAATGACTTTTTAAAAAAATAAAAATGTTGTGATTTTAACGAGTATTACAGAAAAGGTGCCTTATAATTCATTTATTGATACTCGACTTCTCTTATAAAGAACTTTTCTTTGTAGGTTTCATGGATTGAATTTTCCCCCTAAAAATACGTGTCAGCTTGGCTGAACTACGATTCTTAGTGCTCTTGATGTAATGATGTAATCGTCCCTCATGATACAGACTGAAGAGATGAGCCCTGATCTAAGGAATCTGGGGTGGGATGCAATCCTCTGAACTCAGTCATAACCTTGGTTCAATGTAAGGGGAGTTTCTCAGGAGTACGGCTTGCAAGAGATAAAAACAGAGAAGTGGACAGGAGTCCAAGGGATGGGACAGTCTCAGTATGACCAAGAAAGTAAAATGGAGAAGAGTATCTTTTGTTTCGAGGTCCCTGAAATAGGAAACTCCTAGAACCAGGAGACAAAGAAAATAAAGCCTTCCCCTGGAACAATGAATACAGATATCCAAGTTCCTAAAATGTGCAATACATTTTTACTAGAGCCATCTTAAAGTTAAGAAACTTTCAAAGGCACACCATTCAAATCCACCAGCTGTTCTGGAGAAGGATGGACAATTTTCTCCTGTGCAATTTACTGTCTCTGAAAATCTCAGGGAAGGTCTGCTGTGGGTCCATCCCAACTCCATGGAACACAACAACAACAAACAAACAACAAAGCCATCCATACCGTATTCTAGAAGCACCAGATAAATAAGCCTTTTTTGGAGGAAGTACAACCAGGGTGCCCCTCAGAGGCAAATATGGTGCAACGTAATCTAGTATACTTTGGACATGTTGTCAGGAGGGGTGAGTCCTTGGAAAAGGACATCATGCTAGTAGAAGGTGGGTGAAACCGCCTCAACAAAATGAACTGAGACAGTGACCATAACAATGAGTTCAAATACGTTGGAGATGGCGAGAATGGCACAGAGCAGGACAAGGCTCAGCTCTGTTGCTGGCAGGATCTCTCAGAGTTGTAGCTGACTCAACAGCACATAACACAGCATAACAGATAATCAAAACCAGATAGTCAATATGTGAGGAGTGAACCACTGTTTTACCAGTTCTTTTCTGTATGCTATAGAGAATATTTCCATATCATATGCAACTTAAAAAAAAATTTCTTCATGTACAATTGAGTGACATTGATAACATTCTCTGAGTAATATAACCATTTCCACTCTCCTTTGCTGAGTTGTTTCTCCTAGGATTTCAAAAAGCTTAAGTGGATGATTACCAGTAAAGC
This sequence comes from Elephantulus edwardii, assembly GCF_000299155.1. Classification (NCBI taxonomy): domain Eukaryota; kingdom Metazoa; phylum Chordata; class Mammalia; order Macroscelidea; family Macroscelididae; genus Elephantulus; species Elephantulus edwardii. Next base: position 16,195,670 of record NW_006399757.1, on the reverse strand, counting down.
TTAGTGCTGAAAGTTCATTTCTGTAGTTGATTTCACACTAAAGTAGCCATGTCTACCTCCAAATTTGTCCCTTCAAATACAAAGCAAAAAGGAAAAAAATTCCATTTCACTTCATTAATTTATCAATTCTTATTCTTTTCTTTCAAGTCAAACATCCACCCATAAAGAAAGGTTTCCATTCTTTAATTTTTAAACATAATATACAATACTATTTCAAAGTGTGGGAGATCACATTCAAATATGTTTAGAGTTGACAAGGTGCTGTTACAATACTGAGAAAGTTTCACGAAAAGAAATTATTTAATCCTTTGTAAGATAATTAAGTATCGTTTTACTACAAGGGGCAACACATCAAGGATAACATGTTTAAAAATGCAGTCATTTGGACTTAAAATTATTATAAAATAGCAATCAAGGTTAAAGGGATATACTTTTTTAATTAAGGAAACTTGTTCCATTTTGAAGGCTGGAGGTAAATGTGACATTTCAGAATGCTTCATAAGACTACTTCTCTGTTGCACTTACCTGTGAGAGCTCAAAAACTAAACCAACACTTTTCTAAAGACATAGCTAGTTCTAGAATACATTAATGTAATCCTAAGACTACCAGAACTAAAGTATCACTTTTATACTAACAATTTTCACCACAACACATCTTTCCTAAAAAGACAAAATGGAAATCTGTATTTTCCTCATTAAATTTAACATAATAGAATTTCATATTTCTGGCTTTAATAAACCTCAACTCTTTCCCAGTAGTAACTATCTACAGAGCACAGTGCTACATAAAAAATTATTCCAGTGAAATATGTATATAGGTTCACAACATGATCCACACAGTTAGTGCTATACAAAGTTTTTTCTGCAGGTACAAATGCTAAGAAAGGCCACAGTGGACAGTGCCAGACACTGTGAATACAGTAGGTTACAGGTACCACTGAGGGTCAGAGAAGACCATAAGTTTCAATTTGTTTTTCAGCAATGGGAAAAAGAAAAACATTCAACAAAACCTAAGATTAAAAAAAGGTAATTCCACTGTCAATAATAATTTTTCAGATCCTATTTCCTCAATTAAATGGACAAATCAGATGAAAAGTTATGGAACATGTAGACAAGATCAGAAAATCAATGATTCTCCTTGTTTTCTCATCAAAGGAATGCACTAGGATTAGCACGAGGATCTTTTTGGTTTCTGTATCTGTAGGTCAGCCAAACACCCAAGATCTGAAAAGAAAAAAGAATAAAAAGAAAGTAGTACCTGTATAATCTGGTAAAGTATCATTTATCAGTAAGATAATCACATGAACTCTGGAATCTTTCAAGCACTTTGCATTATTTGTTCCAAAAGGAGATTTCTTTATCTTTTTGAAATATAATGATTAAATCAAATAAGATACTGTAATGGAGAAAACATTTATTATGAGCACTGTGACAAATTAAATCATGACCCACTCTCTCAAAAAAAAAAAAATCACCAAATCTGGATCTTTAGAAAGGAACTTAGGAAGCACTGTCGTTAAGAATCTGCTACCCACCAGCTGCTCCACAAGAGAAGGGAATAAAGTTTTTCTATAATGATTTACTGCCTTGGAAACATTGTAGGACAGTTCTACTTTGTTCTAGAAGGTAACTAGGAGTCAGTGTTGATTTAACAGTCATGGGTGTTGTGTTTTTAATCCTTAGAATCTACAAATGTTATGTGGCCATAAGAGACTTTGAAGATATCATTAAGTCAAGGATCTGATCATTGGGAGACTATTCAGAACTGCTATGGCAGGTCCAATGATATAAGTGTCCTCCTAAGAGTGAAGCAAGAGGGTCAAAGTCAAAGATAAAGAAGCTGGAGAAACAGGCCATGACATGAGGAACACAGGTGACTTCTGAAGCTGAGAAAGGCAAGAACACAGGTTCTTCCTGGAGCCTCCAGAAGGGACCCAATTCTACAAACCATTTAGACTTCTGATTTCCAGAACTGTAAACAAGAAAAGTGTGTTGTCTTAAGCCACTAAATTTATAATAGCAAGAGGAGACTAATACACATACTGGACAGCCTGAATAACTAAACATATATTTTTTGAAAATTCAAAACAAAAATGGGGTCATTAATAATTACATAATAACAAAGATCCTAGAATTTGCCAATATGGACCATTTTAAAATGTTAGTTTGTTGCCCACGTCATGGTGACTATCCATTGGGTTTCTAAGACTGTTCATCTTTTACAGAGAAAAGTGCTCACCTCTTCCGTGGGGCAGCTGATGGCCCTGTAGTTGCAGCCCAACACATTACAAACCACGCTACCAGAACTTCTTTCATAATGGGTTAAAACTCTGGGTTTACCAGATCCTAATCCAGGTTTTAGAACTATGGTATGTTGTTACCATACAATTTTTGCCATGTTTATTTTTTAAAATGAACCAACAAAACGTGTATTAAGATATATGGCTCTTCTGTTTCTGTTACTTTAATATTGCTTTGGTTTAAATTTTTTTTTTAACTTCTTAAAAAAGATAAAATTTTAATGGGAAAAAACTAACTTCAAATTATATTTTTTTACTTTAGAAATCTGTGCTAAATGTTAACATGATCCCCTCTCAACTTGACTTCTTTTTTTATCCATTCTTTTAATATTTCTGGAGAATTGGAATAAATAACCAATTTCCCCACTGATCACCATGACACTTGGATAATATTAATAATCATGACATGTACAGGCTGATGAAACTGTAGTTTGTGAACTGAACCAAGGACCAAAAAAACATTCATTATCATCAAGTAGGAACTGATTCATAGCTGACCGTCCACAGGGTTCCAAGGCTGTAAATCAAATGGGAGACTGGCTGCCTTTCTCCCAAGGAATTAATGGGAGATTTGAATCACCAGAGAGGTATGGCTCCTGGGCTAGCAAGCAATGCAACTCCCTATAGACTACACCTCCTGAAGTTCCCGGTGATTTACCAAATGAGTCAAGCCTCATCTGACAGAACAGAAAACTCTATTGTGGAAAAATAAAAATGGTGATTCCCTCAATCCCCGTACTCCCCAATCTAGTGTTCCCTGACGAATTGTTACCATAGTATGTATCATCAGGCTATACACAGTTTAGTTATTCATTATGTTTACTGTGTATTAACTGTACCCACTAGAAGATAAGCTCCCAAGGGCAGTAGTTTCCTACTTTTTGTTCACTAAGGAATTCCATGTGCCTAGAATAATGTCAGGATGCACAATAACTTGTAACTGAAGGGAGAGATACAAAGAAAAGAAACTGCTGGAATCTGTCTACTTGGAAAGAAAACTTACTTAAATACTGACAATGGATTCACTATACTTTGTGGCAAGCACAGTTCAACATACTTTATAAATACTAATTCAATTCTACAAAGTAGGTACTATCAGTTTTCCTGTTTTATAGATGAAGACATGGGGTTGCAGAAAGGTTAAAGATCTAGCTAAGTTACATAGTTTGTGAGCTGCGGAGCCAGAGTTAAAAACAAGAACTGTTCCTATTTTTTGTCTCTGCTCCCATATGTGATAATATTCTGACATTGTCAGAAGGTCAAAGTAGCATTCCATCATTTCAGCTACATTGTTTGTTATAAGACTAAGTTACTCATACATCTGCTGTTACAAAAGTAGATTCTGAACCACTTCTTTCTCATCAACTGCCCAGGCATCATTCTCTTGACCCTTCAGAAACTCTGCCACCCAGAAGATTCTGAGTAGGACTTTTAAAGCTGTTAAACATTCTTATTATACCCACATATATGTTAATGTACAAATCACAGCATATCAAGCATTTGGGTAAATAAATAATCAATACCAGAGCTACATATTACCAGCATTGAATCACTCAAACTCAGCTCTAAGTGGTAAAAAAGGGAAATGTTTTTCTTCCCCCTCTGTCTAACCACTAACTTTTCCCATACACTTAAAAAACACTCAAAGTCAGGTGACTACCAATTTTTTAAGACTACAAAGATACTCTGATTTAGGGGATTCTTAAAGGGGAAAATCTGCAGTTTGGGACCTCTCCAAATTATTGAGGAACATTGATGTCAGTTTGAGGACTGAGGTATGCCTGGTTCAGGCCATAGTATTTCTAATCACTTGCTATCTGGACAGTGAATAAGACAGAAAAAGAATTCGAACCTCTGGGATGTGGTGTTGGAGAAGAGCACTGACCATCCCATGGATGGGCAAAAGAATAAACAAGTATGTCTTGGAGAGGGTGCAGCTGGAAAATGATGAGGCTTTACCTCACATACTTTGGGTATACTGCTACGAGGTGCTATTCCTTGGAGAGGGATGTGATCCTGGGAAGTATGGAGGGTTGGCAAAGGAGAGGAAGCCCTCAACCAGGAAGAATGACACTGCGACTGCTGGAATGGGCTTTTGTGTGTGGGGAACTGTGAGGAATGCACAGGGTAGAACAGGTTCAGGTCTTTTGTCACAGGGTTTCTATAAGTCATGCTTGACTCAGTGGCACCTAACAACATCAACACATAATACATTATAAAATCTGTTTGTAATATATATATATATATAATATAAACCCCCAAAAAGTTTCATCAAAATTATGAAAGAATTCCTCACTTCTTCAAATTATAAAATGTCTTTTTTTCTTATAAACATGCATATTATAGATTAATATACAATATAGTATGAATGCATATTATATAAGAAATGAATAATGAAGGTTGCCTCTAGGTTCTAGAAGTCTAGGAGAGTGGAGGATGAGCCTAAAAGAAATTGTTTAAAGTATATTTAATTGTTTAAAGTTATGTATTGTGTACAGTATTTTTTATATATACTCTCACACGTACATATAAAACAATATGGATGTGTCCCACTTAGTCTGAAAGTTTTTCATTTACCCTAAGGAAAAAATTAAATTGCCATCAACCTTGACTCACAGTGACTCATAGGACAGGAACACAGAACTACCTCACAGGGTTGCTAAGGCTATAATCTTTACAGGAGATCTCTATATTTTCCTCCATGAAGCACCTTGAACTTCATTTTGTAAGTTCAGTGATTCTGAACTACCAAACCATGGGTCAGCAGAAGTGTCTAACCACTGCAATACCAGTGTGCCACTTTAGCATAAATTAAAACATCATTTATCACAGAACTAGAAGAGATCCTAAAGATAACGCAGTCTAATGTCTTCATTTTATAGAATCCTTACATTGTACATTAGACAAAACAGATAAAACCTTTTATCCCCTTCACAAAGTCATTAACTAGATAAAGGAAGAGAACTCAGATCTCCCAACTGCCAGCCCACCAAGTTACAATGCTAGTTTTCAATGAAGACACTGAGGCATTTCAAACATTGCACATCTTGCTAAGGTAAACCTGATGCCCTCCAAATGTGGCTATACAGACAAGGGGCTGACTATAAAGACAGGTTGTTCCCACATGCTTCTGTGAGTGTTATTTCCACATACTTCTGTAAAAGGTGAGTTCACGTACCTCTGTAAAACTGAAGAAGAGCCCAATACCGCCAACAAATCGCAAGACCTCTCCAGCATATTCACCAATGATAGGAGCACATGGGGAGCATGGGTGGCCACTTTTAACACAGTTCTGCATCAATGAAAGAAAAGAACTTCTATTTTAACACATATTTATGAGAAACAAACAAACAAAAATTTTAAAACACCCCAAACTTTGGGAGGTCATTATTATTTCCATTTGGAATTCGAAGACAGCCACCAGGATTTGCTCCACATCCCCCAGCCCCAGTGTAAACCCACATAATCCCTCATTTGAGGGACAAGTCTTGTGAATATGATGAGATCATCTCTCCTCCAAATTATTACATTGCACTCTACTGTAAGATATGAGAACAGCCTCTAAAGAGATAGCTCATTGGACAGCTAGGAAACAGGGATTTTTATCCCATAACAAGAAGAATTGGATTCTCAAACAACCAGTGACCAGAAGAGCTTCAGGTCAGAGTGCAGGTCTAGCCAACATCTTGATGGCAGCTTCGTGAGATTACAAGCAAAGAACTCAACCAACCCATATTCATACTTCTGGCTCAACAATTCTGAATAAATGAATGAGTGTTTTAAAACTCTATGTTTATGATAGTGGGCTACACAGCAAGAAGAAAAGGATCCTACAGCAAAAGAAAAATAATGGTGCAAAAGTCGCCCCTCCTAAGGGAATTTCCAGTTTAGAGTTCAGAGAAGTGCTAAAAGGGTTTCTCCAAAACAGAAACTCATGTGAATGTCTTATGAAGTCAAGCTCTGAGCCCATCCTCCCATACATCAGGCAGGAAAAAGAAGTCAGGACCTTGGTGAGGAGGGTTGCAATTGCTGTATTACTTAGCTTAGCTCCCAAAGACAAAGGGTATAAATGTCAATGATTTGAAGGAGTGATTTTCTCAATATGGTCCTTCTAGTCAGAGTCTCTTGACTCCATATAATGAGTGGGACTGTGTAGCTGTAGCCTAACAAGGGGACAGGATAGCCTGCTAAGAATGCAAATAAGAAGCATGGAATCTCTGTGAAGAAAGGCAAATAAAATGTGAATTTTGTCATCATTCTACTACTTAAAAAAGAGTCAATCCCAAGAAGGAAGGGATGGGGAGAGGCGGAAGTCTCTCACTACCACCAAAAAAAAAAAAAAAAAGCTAGGAGGAAAGCACTTCCTTTGGGCCAAAGGTCCCTGTGTTGAGAACCTCCTAGATCCAAGACAGACAGAGCTGTACTCTGAAGATGGCACAAAATGGTAAGTAGTAGCAACAAGCATACCAGAACTGGCAGATGTGGAAGCAGGATACAACACTGTAGGTCTCCTGGCTTAGAGACCTACAGAGCTGAGCACCTTTGGTCTAAGGGTTACTGACATGCCTCATACTGATGGTGTGTCTCTTACTGGTGGAGCTCAAGAGTTTTGAAACACTAGTCAAAGCAGTGCAGAGGCCAATCCAAGAGGTCCAGGAGATCATGAAACAAGGAGAAGCCTGTCCGTGGACATAGCTGAGAAGCTGCCAAGAACAAAGAATCATATCCAAAGTTGTTGTCCTCAATCTTGACACTAAATTGTAACTGTTGTTGTAAGGTGCTGTCTAGTCAACTAGGACTCACAGCAACCTTATGAACAATAGGTGGAACCCCTGCCCAAACTTTGCCCATCCTCATGAACTCCACTACACTTAAGCCCACTGTTACAGTCAATCCATTTCCTTGAGAGTATTCTCATATGCTGAACTTCTACCTTTCCCAGTATGATGTCTTTTTCCAAGGATTAACCCCTGTTGACAATATGCTCAAAATATATTACACAAAGTTTGGCCATCCATGCCTCTAAGAAGAACTGGATTGCACTTCCTCCCAGGAAGACTTGTTTGTTCTTTTGGCAGTTCATGAGATATTCAATACTCTTCTCCAATATCACAATTCAAAGGCATCAATTCTTCTTTTTCTTCCTTATACATTCCTCAACTTTCAGATGCATAAAAAAAATAAATACACCATGGCTTACTTAGATCAGGTTCACTTTGGTCTTTAAACAGACATCCTTGCTTCTTTTAGCACTTTAAAGATGTCCTTGGCAACAAATTTTCACAATGAAACACATCTTTTGATTTCTTGACTTCTGTTATCCTGGGTGTTGATTATGGATCCAAATCAAACGGCATGATTAACAACATAAATCTTTTCTCTTTCTATCATGATGTTGCCTATTGGCCCAGGGGTGAGGATTTTTGTTTCCTAGATGTTAATATGTGATCCATATTGAGGGCTGTAGTCCTTGATCTTTTACAGCAAGCGCTTCAAATTTTCTTCACTTTCTACAAGCAAAGTTGTGTCATCTGCATAATATAGGTTGTTGATGAGCCTTCCTCCAATCCTGAAGTCACATTTTTGTTCATATAGTCTAGATTCTCAAATCATATGGTAAAAATACAGATTGAAGAGGCATGGAGAAAGGATACAACCCTGACATAGACCTTTCTTATTTTTAAACCATGCAATGTTCCTAAGTTTTGTTCAGACAACTGCATCTTGGTCTATACATAGGCTTCACGTGATCTCAATTAAGTGTTCTGGGATTCCCGTCCTGCTTAATGTTACTCAAAATTTATCATTATAACACTGTTAAATTCCTTTGCACAGTCAATAAAACACAAGTAATCATCTTTCACTGCTTCCAGCCAAGATTCTTCCGACATTAGCAATGATATTCCTTGCTCCATGGTCTGCCATTTGTTGCACTATGGTGGTTTATATGTTACTGTGATGCTTGAAGCTATTCAAATACCAGCAGTATCAACTATGGTGGGCAGGTTTCAGGCAAGCTTCCAGACTGTGCTCACGCTGATTATCCCTCCCCTTGAAAAGTCAAAGAGATCACATGCCCTTACCACACAATCTTCGTAAGAGGAGAAGAGAATGGAAAAAGGTACTTCCATGTGTCCTCCATACTGGACATGCTTAGCTGTTTAAGAAGGTCTGTTTGGTGCATGACTTAATACCAAGATACATGCATACATTCTCTGTATTACTAAAGCTGATCTGTATTTTCTCTTTCATAACATGTTTTAGAAAGAGTAGGATCTAGAGAAATTAGGAGTAATGACTAGAAATATCTAACAGGATCCTGAAATACTTAATCTTCAGCAATCTTAAAGAATGGGCATCTGAGAATGAGCAAATGATACAATAGTGTACATGGAAGTAAAATGTAGATCTATGAAAAGCACTTTTAAAGTAAAACTCAACATCAAAAGTCAATTAATTTCTTCCAGGTTAATCATGATCCACTTGTATAGAATATCTCTCCAGTAAATACTCACAGCCGAACAGGTGTCATTTGGGTTAAAACTTCGGAACCCACAGCAGTTTAAATTTCTCTGGATGTCATTTCGAGCACTTGCTGTATTATTCCAACCAACTTCAAGGAGTTGACCCTAGGTAATGCATTTAACATTTACATTACAATACGGCATCCTTGATGGAAATACATAAGACTAAGATGTGTAACTTTCGGTATAAGCATACCATAAATGCATATTTTTTTTCTTTATAAGACTACCTAAACTTTTCAAAGAATCATTTCTTACTCTCCAACAGAAAGTACAGATTATTTCTATCTTAAGAATGTGTAAGTCTTCAACTTAAGTGCAATTTACATTTAAAAGATATAGTGATTCAATCACACAGTGTGATCAAATTCTACTGTCCTAAAACAGAGGCTTATATTTCTCTACAAATTACTCTGTGAAAGGACTTACTTCCTTAAATGGAACCATAATCATCCTGGAGCAAACATTTCATTAAAACAATAATAAGAGAAGACTGGGTGGACAGCTTGTAGCAGAAGGAAAAGAGAATGTGATATTTATCAAGAAAACAGCATCCTGAGTAAGAGGAAATTACAACTCAACCCCTTCTCCTTTTACTATACTCATACCATGTGGTATAATTAAAAAAAACGTCTTTGCTTACCTGTTGCTCCTGGTTCAGGGCCAAACAAGCACAGGACACAGAGAACTGAACAATAAATACAAGTAAGAGAATAATCATGTACTGAGAGTTAAATGTTAAGGATGTTCTAGGTACTTGAGAGGAAAGTACATAATTACAATATTGATAACATAGATAAAATTTAATAAGGAAAAATCATTATAATTATCTAAAAGATCAGAGAGTAAGTACAGATTAGCAGATGTAAACTTTCTTAAAAATAAATCTGAAAAACAAACAAGCAAATCAAAACAGAACACAACCTCCTGTGAAAGTCAACCAAATAAATACTCATTTGCTATAAAAAGTCTCAGGGATTACTGAAACAATTCAGTTTACTTCTAATTTGTAATACGTACATGGGTCTATCCTGAGTGTAAAAAAAAATATTCTCTTTTATATGATAAGGAAAAAAGAAATAATGCAAACCTACAATAACTTTATCCTAAGACGTTTCTGTGCTGAACAAATACACATGGGGTCTTGCTAGGCATTCATTTCCTAATCATAATTATAAATTAACTACAGCTATCAAACAGTTATCAGTAGCAACTCAAGGCTCAAATCCAATGAAGTCAAGCCCACATAATTAAAAGGATACAAAAAACAGTAACACCTGGTGGTGTTTCACGGCTCCAATCAGCCCCACTAAGGCAATCAGGAACAAGAAGATGCCCACAGCAATGACCACGCCGACCACGCGGAGACTGGAAATCAGGCCGAAGCCAATGCCCCAGGCAGCAATTCCAATGAGCAGCAGACTAACCAGCTGCAAGGACAAGAAAAAGCAGGGGAGGGAAACAAGGACAGGGAGCAGTGTTAATTTATTCAAGTCCAAAAGCAGTGTTCGAGGGTCTGCTTAGAACCTTACAAATAATGGCTAATGTTAAATCTGGAACTAACTGCACATAAGACTTCAGTTCAAAGCATTTTAACAAAGGCTAGTAATCCACTATCATGTTGTTTGTGGGGTTTTTAACTAGCAATCTATAAAATAGGGAGCCTCAGAAATCTAGTTTATTAAACACCAACATAGATTACTCAAGCTTTTGAAATAACTGCATATGTAAAGCTTCTGGGTGCCAATGCATCTCAGTTCAACACATTGTTCTCTTCACTCTCAAATTACTCATCTTTCTTTCAAAGTCCAGCTGGACTGCAATCTACTCTACCCTAGCCACCTCCTCCACAACAAACTGAACAGACGGTATCAATCCCCCTCTTTGGGCAACTTCTGTTCCTTGAATATGGTTCCATGACTCCCCTCAGCACACTCAGTGCTTCTAAACTTGGCTCTCCTAGGAGACTGTGAGCAACCAGACCTTAAGGGTCCCCATTTCTCACTTCTCTCTGTCCCCCAGGCCAATCACAGGACCTAGCAACTGAGGAGCACTCAAAATCTGCTCACCAAATTGCTACTGAAACAAACTGCTTCAGATGTCACTATTCTCTTCGTTTATCTCTACATTAATATGAATGAGATTCATATTAATATTAACAACATCCAGATGTCACCATCATTCTAACAGAAACACATTATTTCTACACACATGTTAAAAAAAATCCTGGCATGGCAACACTGACAAAATATGAGGATATGGGAATGCTGGTCTGGTAGGGGTTGGAAAAGAAACACAGCCAGCACAGTCATTTGTATAAAAATGCATGTAGGATATCCATTTAGACTTAGCAAGATAAAGAGTATTAGATTTTAACTTTATCATGTGAAATGCAATACTTAAAAAAACAAAATCAAGTAAAGGAATAAACACAAGGCTCAAAAAAGGATATTTTCTGTAAAAGTTACAAGTATGTTTTAAAATAATAAAGAAATAGATAAAGATTATAATTACACAGGAAGCAGTTAGAACCAACTCAATGGCAACTGTTTGTTTTAAAACTGGCTTTAGGGCAGGCAGTTAAGACAGAGGGAGTTATGCTGAAAAGGGAGATGATAATCGTCAAGTCCAACCACTTTCTGAAGCACATTGACAGTTATCATATCTAGGTGGGAAGACTTGAAATATATATAAACTGTGCTAGAAAGTACCATTTAAAGGCCTGAAAATTTGGTTTATAAATCTAAAAATGGATCTTTATAAATATAAAATGGATTTTCCCTACTCAAGTATTTTTATACAGCCATAATTAGACACAAATTTTAAATTTACTGGTATCTAAATTAGAAATACTAAGAAAACTGCTAAGTACAGAAAAAAATGACATTTATTAATATTTTTTCGGGAGTTCTGGTGGCTTTCCTTATGGTGACTTCTACAGAGAAGGATATCATGCTTGAATAGGTGGAGAGACAGCAAAGGAGAGGAAGACCTTTAACCAGGAGTGACAGTGTCTGCAGCAATGAGTGTGTCAGAGATTGTGAGGCTGGCAAAGAGGACAGGGTTCAGATCTTTTCATAGAGTCACTATGAGTCATACTTGATTCAGTGGCACCTAAAAACAACAACTGGTGACTTAGTATTTAGGAGTTGCACTGCCAACTCAAAGGCAGGTGGTTCAAATCCACCAGCCGCTTCTTGGAGGAAAGATGGGTAATCTCCTCCCGTGCAATTTACAGCCTCTAATAACCTGCCGGAGGGTCAGCTATGACTTGGTTCCAACTGTATGGTACACAACAATATTTATATTTTTAAGCACTTATTACAAAGAAGCAAAATTTGAGGGTGAAAGAAATCACTGGTAGAAAAACAGAGAAAGTTTGTGGAGATATCTCTAGCACCATGTGTAAGTTTTTTCTATCATGGTTACTTGTGTTTTACTGTAGAAGCATTGGTGTTTCATGTACTTGTAATTATCCTTGGTGATGAGTTAAGCTTCAGTGAAGCATCCAGACTAAGAACTAGGAAGAACTACTACTACGCAAGAATGAACATAGAACAAAGAAATGATGCTGAATAACGTAAGCCATAGCACAAAGAGACAATTACGGTAAAAAAAAAATAAATAAAATCCTCATTAATACAAAAAACCAAGAGACAATTACTTTAAAAAAAAAAAAATCAAACCCTCATTAAGACAAAAAGCAAAGAAACCGTTTACACACAGAACCAATGCTGGAGGGTTTACAGGGATGAGAAAGGGGGGAGATGGGAGCAAAACTTAATAAACAGATAATGTGGGTGAAGGAAAAAGCAGTGTTCAGTAAGACATTCTGTTTAACTGCATTCATTGATTTTAATGAATATTATAAAACAAAATGTATATAAAATAGCAATGAAGAATCAATATGATTTGTAAACATTCACACAAATTAAAAAAAAAATTAGTGGAAGAAAAATACAATAATTGTCAGCCCCTCAAAAAGAAATGAAGATCCTGAGAAATCAAAGAAATAAAAAGTGCATTCTCAGTTGAAAACAAAACAAAACAAAGAACGATTTTGAATAATATTGCATGAGTTCCAATATTATTCAAAATGGTTGACTCTGGAGAACATTATGCTGAGTGAAATATCCCAGTCACAAAAGGACAAATATTACATGATGCCACTGTTGTAGAATG
>NW_006399757.1:16161103-16182004 GCF_000299155.1 Elephantulus edwardii | reverse complement strand
AAACAAAGAACGACAGAAAAACTACCAATGAAAATAAATTTTTAGTGGATTAAATCTTAACTGAATACTGTGTAATATGCATGCTTTGGATCTGTCAATATGAGGAATCAATCTATAGGGAGAAGGGGGGTTGGTCACAGTATATGGTGAAACAGAAGTTCAATGATGGTGAGGGTCCTTGATGAGCTGGACTGACACAAAGCCACAGTGATGGAGCTATGCATGCCAGCGATCTTAGGAGAGGGCTTCTGTGGCGTGGTCTTGGGCTAACCCAATGACCAAGATGGGCACTCTCTTCCCATGTGATTTACAGCCTCAAAAACCCACTGGAGAGTCAGCTATGAATGAGTTTCAACTCAACGGCAATGAGGGATGGAGGGAGAGAACTCAAGAATGATGCGAGACTTGGCAACACTCAGTTCTGTTGTCCAAAGGGGTGGTTTGACCTGAGTCAACCAGAAGGTTGCCATGTAAGCATCTGCCTATCTATAGCCTTATATCTGGACATGATGTTCTCTACAGTAATGTACACAAAAAGCTTTTTTGTTTTCAGGTTATTATTATATTGCCCCCAGGAGCTCTGGTCCAACAGGGAGGGAGCCTATACTGCCTCTGAAAACCCACTGAAGGGTCACAGTATTGTTGCCATCTAGAAATTTGGTCTAGTCTTTTAATTTTTTCAAGTGTTCCCTATCAGCAGGTCTATTTGTATATTTCATTTTTAGCACCTTCACTCACAAAATTCTAATAACTTTAAACTATTCCAGACTGCAAAAAATCCTCTGGCTCTTCACAAGTTAGCTTATTTCTGACTTTGTGTTATCTAAATATATCGCATCTTCTTTCACAAGCTGAAAAAGGCAGCAGCTTGAACGAGGTGCGAAGGAAGAAGGGTTGGATGATGCCTAGGACAGGTCCCTTCTCCAAGTGAGAGAGCTATGCTTAGCATCCTTTCATGCTGGTTCCAAACACTTGGAGATGGTTCACATTTTCTACCTAACAGAGAAATCTGCCAAATTAAGTCCAAGTGTGATGCTTGTCTCCTAAGTCAAACTCACAGACAAGACTTTATACTTCTGACCTTTAAAGTCGGAAACAGAAAGGTTAGAAGCATGAATAATCTGATACACAAAAATCTTCTCATTCAAAACCTGTTACTGTTGTTATGTGTCACTGAGTTTGAACTGACTCACAGCTGACCCTCCAGTGGGTTTGCAGAGGCTTTAACTCACACAGGAAGAGACTGCCTATCTTCTTCCCTTGGAGCAGATAGTGGATTCAAACTACCCTCCTTTGGGTTGGCAGAATAACTCCTTACCTGTAGGCCACCAGAGTTCCTATTTTTTAAAAACCAACTCAGAGAATTTTTTGAGATGCATACTTAATCCTTACTATGTAAACAGAAGTCTTAATATTAATTTCAGTATTTATATATTAATTTATCAAAGCAGAGACAAAGGTATTCCCACTAACATGTTTATTTGAAAGACCTGATGATTAGTATTTTTGGCTTTGTTACAACTCGTAAGCTGTGACTTTAACACAATGCAGTGATAGACAAAACATAAAGCCAATGAGCACAGCTGTGTTCTAATAACTATTTATGGACACTGAGATTTAAATGTCATATGATTTTCATACATCACAAAATAATTTTTTTTAAATCATTCTGAGCTCCTGGGCCATGGAGAAATGGCAGTAAAACAGAGTTAAAGCATGAGTTATACAATTTGCAGGTATCTACTACAGAAGTCAGTGAAAGAAGAAATAAATAAAATGACAATACAACCAATAAGAGCTATATCAGAGATTTCCATATGGCGATTCAAGAGTTATAGCTCAACAAATCAAGTCAACAGACTTGATAAATGAATGGAATAGGCTGAAAAAAATATTCCCCAAAGATACATTTACTCCCTAATCCAAGGATCCTGAGTATGACCTTGCACAGCAAAAGAAAACTCAGCTGCTGTCAAACAGGAACTGATTCAAGCTTACCCTCCATTGCTTCTCCAAAGTCTAAATTGCACAGGAAGAGACTGCTAATCTTTCTCCCATGGAGCCCCTGGTGGATTCAAACTGCTAGAAAGACACTTGCAGATGTAACTAAGTTACCATGAGGTCATCCTGGAGTAAAGTGACAGACATAGAATTCAAGATTGTGATTACTTTGAAGAGAAGAAAATGGAGAGGAAACTATAGTACAACTGTAACTTCTTTAAAAAGAGACAGACATGGTATCATAAGGCCATTTGTTAAATCTGGCTGGTAGGTTCACAGGAGTCTGCCACAGTCTTTCCCATGCATATGAAATACTTCTTAATTAAAACTTGTCTTGAATATTTTAGCAGCCCCTTTTTTTTGGTAAGATTCTGATTCTCAAGTTCTTGGCTTTATTTTCCTTCCCAGTTTGGTCTGACTTTCTCATTCAACTTTTAAAACCATTGCTGTCAAGTTCGTTGTGACTCATAGAAATCTTCAGGTGATTTTCAAGGCTGTGATTCTTTACAAGAGGAACTGGCCTCCGCTTTCTCCAGTAGAGTGGTTGGCAGATTCAAACCACCAACCTTTTAAGTTAGCAGACCAACATATAAATGCACTACCACCAGGGGTCCTCAGTCAGGAGGGCATGAGACTGTCTCTGGACTGTGATTTCATGCCCCACAGTGTGAATTCAACGTTAGTTCTACCATTCCTCAAATGTCTTTGAAAGTCAAGGTAGCTTACTTACCCATCTCTTGAATGTTCCATATTATTTCCTATGAGTGCATCTTCATGTACTGTCATTATTCCCTCCTATAATATGCTCCCATTTGGGATAAAGGGCTATCAAATAAAAAGAGTTTACACCTGAAAGCTAATAGGTAATGTTTTCCTTTCCAATCCAAAACAAATTTGTTGTGAAACTGTCCAAATAAACTCATTTGAGTGATTCAATTTCATAACTTCACCAAAATAACGTATTTTCATTTAAAAAGTACATAAAATGCCTTATATAACGGAAATTCCAGTGCATTATTTAAAAATCCCCCAAAGCACTTATTTTTTTTATTTTTATAAATAACACATGGAGATTTCTAACATAACTCTAATCAAATTGCATTATCAATGTTTCTTTCACATTTACAAAAAAAAAATAAATAAAAGTACCCTTTTAAATGATGCAGTATCATTTATCTCTATGAAGAAATAATTTTGTATTAGTTGATTGGACTTTTTAAGAGAATGGGATTAAATGAGGTCTTCAAATTAGTAATCTAAAAATTGATTCAGGTAAAATTAATTCTAGCTACTTGACTGAAAAGCCTACCAAGTCAAGAACTGTAAGAATCCTTTGTTTAATTAATATAACAACAGTTTCCGTATGGAACCAATTGTAATAGTAAATTTAGAGCCATGACAAATAGTTTCCTTCCTCTGGGGAACACAATGCTGATAAAAACAGATTATGGATCTGTTAACTCATTGATAGCAATGTTTTTATGAGCCAGGAAGCTCCAACCTTTCCTGTTTTCCCTTTAAAAGACAGAAAAGTAAATCATACAAGCCTTAAGATTAAAAGAGTTGTAATGGAAAAAGTATGACAAAGCATTGTTAGAAGTGTTTAAAACTGGCATGACTTTCACAAGCAAGTCTCTGGAATGGGATGTGGCAGCATAACCACTGGTTGATCCCTAAGTAGATCCTGCGGAAGGTGGAGGAAGAGGAGAGTGCTGGGGTAAGGAAGAGGGTCAGAGATTCAACTTAGGCTCAGAGGAGGGTAAAACCCACAAAGCACCAAGATACACAGGCACCTGAAGGTGTTCTGGGTCTATCTTCCCTTTAAATGCAGCTGGGGAGGTCAGAGCAGCAAAATGACAACACAATGTCAGTGCTATAAATGGAACTCAGCTTCCTTCTTAGAACATTTTTCCCCCTCCTCTAAAGGACTTAGCATCGTGCCTGGCAACATATTTAATTTTTTAATTCAAGATGGGATACTTCCTTTACGAGACCAAGTACTAATAAGGACAGCATTATAATGTATAGGAAACTATGGTACAGATCAACATGCATTGAATCATATTTCTCTGATTCACTTGTTAGGAGACCTGAATGCGCAGTGATACATAAAAGGGGAAAGAGAAAAAAAAAGCCTTTCACTCACCAGAATTTTCTATTCATTAAGCATCAAATACTAGCTTTTTCATTTTGCTGTGCTTATTTCTGTAATTCAACCGGAAAATTTTGTCACATTTGCAGGCAAGTATGGTGTATGGCCTTGTGTTTGGCAGCAAGAAATTGTACTTGAGTCATCTTCATCTTCAAAATTACTTTGTTATTGTTATGTGCCCTTCTGACATATGAAAAGCCAAGCACAATAGAGTAAAACACAGCCTGGTCCTATGCCAGGCCCACAACTGCTACTATGTTTAACACTATTTTTGGTTGTTGGCCACCATTGTTGCAGTCACTGTGTGAACCCAGCTTATTGAGAATCTTCCTGTTTCACATACTGCTTTAAGTGTGATGATTAAAGTTGTGGGTCAATTTGGCTGCAGATTTGATGTCTTTGCCTGATTTGGGAGTTATGATAGTCATTCTCTTTTTTTTTTAAAATGATATTTTTTCTTTATTTTTATTGTATTATTTTTTACGTGTACCATCAAATCAAATCTGACTGGTACAGGAGGAGATTGCCCCCTCCTTCTCCAGCAGAGCATCTGGTGGATTTGAACTGCGCACCTCTGGGATTGCAGTGCAGTGTCTTGCCAATAGGCCACCAGAGATAGTCATTCTCTTGACGAGATATGATATAATGTATTCTTTTCTTTGGTGAGAACTGATATAATGTAATCATTTCCATGCTGAAACTTACTATGAAAAGTCAATCAGTTGAACTGGGTGTTTCCTTGGGGAATATATAAGGAATTCTGGCAAAACTCTCCTGCTTTTTTTCTGGATCAAGAGCCTGTCAGATGGCTCATCACCATCTGACCTCCAGATTTTTGAACTTTAGCCAGAGCCTGCCATCTGACTTGCTGATCCTAGATCCTGGGTTCATCTGATCTGAGAAGCCTAATGTTTGACCTGGGTGGAGACTTGGGACTTGCCAATCTCTACAAGTGTGAGCCACTTCTCGGAGAGAAATCAATCAATCTCTCTTTTGTTCACTCACCCATTCAAATGATGAAGAGAATGTTAGAATATTCTAAAAGTAAGTATCTATGAACCAGATGAATTCCTACCCTTAGGATGAATGACACATATCTCTTATGTGACCCTTAACAACAGTGTCTGACTGCTTCTTCCAACCACCACCAGCAGCAGGCACACAAGATTCAAGTCCATTAATACAGGTTGGCCATCACCAGAGTCACGGCACTGGATCCAAGGGATGGGTCCATAAGGCAACAGGATCAATTGCCATGTCTACAAATCCAATACAGGGATAGTGGGAGAAAAGAAAAAAGCTTCTATTGGAACTGTAAACCCTAAGGACTAAGTTGATTCTGTCTAGATTCCATCTTGCTCACGGAGCAATCTAGCTTCCTAAAGAATATAAGCAAAGCCACTGCACTGAGGACTGGTTAGGAAAAGGAAGAAAGTGCTACCCTTTTTTTTTTTTTAACCTTTATCCCAGCCACCACATACTATCCAACTACTAGCTATATGAGCAAATGCAGTAAAAATCTTTACTCTTCACTAATATAAACTCCACTATCAATTTACATAAACTAAGAACCTTAAATCCTTGACCTTATCAACAGGCTTGAAAAACAATGAGCACTCCCTTATAGTTGAGTGTCCTACTCTAGGGCCAATACAAGAAGGAAAGCAGTGAGCCAGAGAAAGGCCCTGGGGCATTTCAATCTGCAAAACACCTTACCAAGGCTAAATTGTACTCCTGTCTAAATTTACTGTTGAGTAGGTCAGTGGTTGTCTGCCGATTGGAGAAAAAAGATTAACAGTTGGGAGTTAAGTGGACAAGGGAACTTTTGAGATGAGAGACAGTATGTTCAACAACTTGAACATGGTAATGGACTTACACATATAACAAAACCCACCCAATTTTATACTTAAGTATGTGCAGTTTTAACAACATTTCCATAAAACTAAACCAAAAGAGAAAAGAAAAAAAAAAAACCTTTGCAAGAAGCATTTTAGAGCTTTATGGGACTGAACAAATTGTGATGTCTGGAGTTACAGGCACAATCTGATGACCTTAGAGGGGGAATCACACGTCAAGGATAGTGGGGTCAGCAGCAGCAGCATAGAGACTAGAACTTGGAAGGACTGAATGAAATCACTAAGTGAGGGCAGATAGAGAAGCGCAGTGGCCACAGATTAAGGCAGCGGCACTCTTATTCAGCAGCAGATAAAGAAAAGTCAGCAGAGACGTTACAAAGCAATGACTTGTCAGGTGGGTGGGAAACCTAATGGTGAATGAGAAGTCGATTGCAGGTGCCTGGGTCCTGAGTAACATGCAATGACTTCTTGTAACATGAAAACCGTACAGTTTTAAGTAATGGTCACTGAGTTTCTTCTATTAACTATTATTCTACTTCGTGTCAGTTGCCATCAAGTCAGTGCTTACTCCTGGCAATGATACACAGAGTAGATCTGTTCTACAGTGATTTTTCATAGGGTTTCCAAGGTTGTGACTTTGTGGGCACAGATCACCAAGACATCTCTGAGAGGATCCGGCGCTCCAATCTTTCACCTCCTATGCTGAACTCTAGTACTAATTTTGTGGTCTTTTTTTAACAGCCAATCAGAGCAAGCCGGTCGGTCTTATGCCACCTTATTTCTAATTTTGACATTCAATTCAGACTGGATGGTAGGCAAGGAAGGGTCTTGATTACCTCTGGAAATGACTCATCAGCTACTATTCCCCACCACCAGGCACACTTGGAATTCTTTTGATCTTCAGAATTTAAGGACATGTTGATTTGGTCCACTGTATGACTCCAAGTGCCTGGCACATAAGAGGTGCTCAAGATATATGTTGAATAAATAGTTTATTAAACTTTAAACTCTAAATCCAAACTCACTGCCCTCAAGGAGTTTCTGACTCGCAGCAAACCCCCTGTAGAGTATGAATAACAATGGCAGCTGTCCTGTCCACCAGTCTACTGCAAAGCTCCTAGTGGGTCCAAATCAGAGCTCCCTCTTACGCTTTAACTCACTCTCAAAAGTGTGGTTTGTAAGTTTTAGTGATGCTGTAAATGCATACTCTCCCACCTACACAATATCTGACAGGAAGACATCCTGGTCTACTGATGGTCAGAGTTATATAATCTTTAAAAATACAAGAGGCTCTCACTCTTTTGGCAAATATCCAGAACAAGAATGAAAATACTTAAATATTTCTAACACAACTACACTGTCTTATCCACCTGTACTTTACCAGGTTAAGAAAACTTTAGAACATTTTAAGAATAAGAGAAGAATCTAGAATAATCAGAAAATAATAGGGTAGCTTTGTAGTTATAGTATGGTTTAAAAATGTTTCTCACAAGAAGACATGATAATAGCAGAGAGCAAACAAATTAAAACCAGTAACAAGATAGAGCAGGGAGCCCTGGTGGCCTAGTGTCAAGAAGCTGTCCTGCAATCCCAAAGGCATGTGGTTCAAGAACACTAACCGCTCTGTGGGAGAAAGACTGGCAATATTCTCTTATATGATGAACTGCCTCTGGTGAGGGTCAAGCGGTGGGTCGGTTCTGACTACAGCAACAACAAACAATAAGATACAGCAGAACTACAGCACCACAATGCACTCATATTATGTTTTTTAAAAAATATCCAAAGATACACTTTTTAAAAAGAAACAATAAAACCCAAACATGCCTAATTATCTTCCTCTCAAACTGTCTCACTTCCTCTAGATGTTGAACATTTATATTGAGGATTTGTACTTGAAAACTGAGTTTTCTTCTGAGCTTCTACTTAATGCAGAAAATTACACAGCAAGTCAGAGATGACCAAACGTATTCCTACTATACCAACTATCTGGATGTAAATTGTTAAATTCTATAAATTAATCTAGATATTGTTACGTATCTAGACACATGGCATTGAAACCAAAACCTCTGTTCTTTGTTTCATTCCCTACATGACACAAAGAAATCTCAAGTGCTTTTACACAGTATTTTTCTGCTTTTTCTTCTTCTCTATGGTGCCAAGCAGATGGCGTTTATACTTAATAAGCACAAATTTATAGCATAAGATACCTTTTACCAAGAAATTATGTAAAGAGAACCAAAAACGTAGGGACCTTGACCTCTCATTTTCCATGGCTACCAGCAAACTTCAACCCCACCATACCTCTGCCTTCCTTTGTTGAAGTCCTGAGAGACAAGTGAACTTGGATGCAAAGCAAGGTCAGAGAAGCCCTGAACTGATTCCCTCAATTAATTAAAAAGAAATGTTGACCAGATGCCAGGGTTGCGCTGGGCACTCAGAGAAACAGGAATAATTGGGGCATAGTCCTTACTGTGTGTGGAAAGACTGATAGTCTACCACGAGAAAATGAAAGGATAAGTGCTCTCTTTAATGACTCCTCACTGTTAAATTCAAGGATCAACTCACAGTTCTCATCTCACAGATGTCCAGTCAATTTCTTCTCCTGGACACCCTCAGCACGTGACTTCTACATCTCTCTCTGATTTGCACCAGTTTTTCTTCTCACCAGACAGGTTATTCCTTCTCAGGTTCCTCTGTTGGCTGACCCTTTTAACAAGTGTCCCTATCTCAACCCGTGGGCCACTGCCCCACTTTGTCTATCTGCACTTAGTGATTTCACTCAGTCTCAACCCTTCCAGTTCCATTCTTTAAGCTGATGGCTCCTGGAATGAAATATCCAGCTAGTTCTCCAGTGTTTCTCCAAGTGTCCAGTATCTCCACTTGGACATCTGATTGGTTTAACATCTAAACACTAACATTTTTCTCCCAAAGCCAGCTCTGACCCTCAGTGTTTCCCATTCCAGTTAATGGAAATTCTATCTACACAGCCAGCTGCCTGCACCATAAATCACAATCTGTGCCTTTTCTCTTTCTTTCAAACCCCACATCCAATCCATGAGAAAATTGTTAACCTCACTTTAAAAATCCACTCAGAAGCTATTCCTTTCACTTCCACTTCCATCATACAAGCCTCTACTGTCGTGTGCCCCTAAATTATGCAATAGTCTCTCCCAGCTGGTTTCACTTCTACATTTGCCATCTTCTAGAATCAGTTCTCAACACAGCAGCCTCACTGAATTGAAAATCGAGCCATGTAACTTCTCAGACTTAAATGTATCAACTCATCTCTCTCACTCAATGTAAAATATAAAAGTTAAAGTACTTATATTGCTTTGAAGGACCTTTCTAATCCGGATCCCATAATTTCCCTTTCCTCATTGTTCTCCTGCTCACTCTGTTCTGAGCATATACATAGAATGTTCCACTGCTAGTCTTTCATAACTTACTTCTTCTACCCAGAATACCTCTCCCATATCTTTGTACTTCATTGTCATCAATTTGTTGTGCAAATGATGTTGTCTTAAACTGGGTTCTCTAGAGAAGTCGGAAGTGACCCATAGGTGACCCTCCAGCAGGTTTCCAGAAGCAGTTAACTGCATGGGAGGAGACGGCTCATCCACCTCTCGCAGAGCAGCTGATGGACTTGAACCTTCTGCCTTCAGAATTGCAACACTGCTTCTTACCACTGAGCCACCAGTGATATGCGTATACTGTCATTTTTCTTAGGAGCCATCAAGTACACTACCATTTACAGCAACCCTTTGAACAGATCAGAAGCTTGCCCTACACTGTGCCACTGTCACAATCTCCTTTATGCTCAAGCCCACTGTTGCAGTCATAGAGTCGTAGTCCTAATCACAGTCTATGTGTGTATATGGAGAAATTTATCTCAAAGAAATTGCTCATGAGGTTGTACTGGTTAGATATATTGCAAATCTGTGGGTCAGGTATCAGGCTGGAGGTATCTCCTGATTCCTATACTACAAGTGCTGACACTCAAAATATCAGAGGCTTCGAAGTTATTAGGCTTCTAAGTTGCTATGTGACAGTCTGTTCACAAATCCCAAGACTGGCATAAAAATATACCATAGGCCACTGGTTCAAATCCAAAGAACAAGATGTCAGAAAGCCGTATGCAATATCAAGATTGGACAAAAGCCAAAGTGTTTTCTAAGGACCCCATATATATCCTGGATGGAGGCCACACCCCAAAGGAAACTCCTTTCAACTGACCACCCGCTCCCAGATCTCCTCAAGGAGGAAATGTTGTTTTATCAGATCTCATCATCATTATTCAACAATTATGATCAAAATGTTGAGAAAAAGGTAAATGCAATAATTTGAAAGTAATGAAGTAAATTTTTCTTTAGCTGAAGTACTAGAGTTTTTCATTTATTTTAAAGTTGAGACTGAAAGATCAGTTAATACTTGCATGACCAAACTGTTACGTGTTGCTGATCTGAAACCAACTTATACTTTTATACTTGCCCCTCTAGTGGGTTTTCAGAGTTTTCCTCATAAAAATCCCATGGGAAGAGACTGCCCATCTTTGGAGCAGCTAGTGAATTCATGCCTCTTACCTCTGAGCAGGCAGAGAAACTTCTTACCCACTCCTTGCTCCTGCCCCCAATTTCCTAATGACCAAATTAGGACTCAAGGGGGGAAAAGAAAACACAGATAAGTGATTCTAAATGTATAGTTATCATACCTTGACAATTTGTTTTTGTTTTGTTTTCTTACACCTTGATAATAAAAATTTCTTTTCTTAAGGCATGAATTCTTAAGGCCTGCTTGGCTCTATATCTGTGATAGAATGTTATAGGATGAGTTAACCACAATTATAATTCAAGAGTTCAAACTTTATTTTTTTCCATTCGAGGCATTCTCTCATCACTATATCTGAATATTACAAAAAACAAAAATTGTCACCACTGAACCAACTGGTAATATCATGATAGATGCAGAAAAGATAGAAATTGTCAACAATTTCATCTTACTTGATGCACAATCAACTCTTGATATCAGCAGTCAGATCAGAAGTGTATTGTTTCGGAAAAGTCTGCAGAGATTGCTCCAAATTACTGAGAAGCAATGATATCAGTGTGAAGAGTAAGGTGCACCTGATTCAGGCCATAATCTTTTCCAGCAATTGCTATTCATCTGAAAGCTGGACAGTGAGTAAGGATCAAGGAGAACTGATGCCTTCGAGCTGTGATGCTGGAGAGAGTGCTTAAGATCCCATGGATTGTCCAAAGAAGAAACAGATACGTTTTTGGGAAAGTGGAGTCAGAATGCTCCCTGGAAGCAAGGATGACAAAGCTTTGTCTCACATACTGTGGGCATATTCTTAGGAGAGGCTATCCTTGGAAAGGGAGATCATGACTGGAAAGGTGGAGGGTCAGTGAAAAGAGAGGAGGACCCTCAAATGGATAGATTGACACAGTGACTTCAGCAATGGGCTCAAATATGTCAGATATGACAAAGATGGTACAAGATAGGACAGAGTTCAGATCTGTTGTCACAGGGTCACTAGGAACCATACTCAACAACACCTAACAACATTAAAAACAGTACGGGAAGAAAGAAGGGGGGGAGGGAATTCACCACTTACATAGAAATAAAAACATTCAGCTCAAATATTTCTCCGGTTTAAATCTCAAGACCCTGAGTAGCACCAACACTTAAACACCAAATGGATAGTTAACAGGCTGGCAGTTTGAACACATGGATGCCCTGGAAGACAGGTGTGGTGATCTTGGGAAAGGTCACAGCTTTGAAAACCCCCAGGAGCAGTTCCCCTCTACATCTGGTCACCATGAGTCAAGACTGACTTGATGAACCTAGTAACAAGGCAGCATTGATATTCTGAGTGGTTTCTGCCCTGAATCCAGTGGGTGTTTTCTCGCTGGAAACTCCGTTTAACAATTTTTTTTTTTAATCTTCATGTTCTGTGCCGTTGAGTCACCTGCTACTCATAGTGATCCTATGTACAACAGCCCTAAACCCTGCTCTATCCTATACCAATTTTATTGGCTCTGACACATCTACCACTATTACCCTAGTCACTCAATCAATCCATCTCATGGAGGGTCTTCTCCTGTGCTGTCCCTCTAACCTCTCAAGCATAATGTCCCTCTTTAAGGACTGGTCCAGCCTCACAACATGTCCACAGTAGGCCATCAGAAGCTTCAGAATCCTTGCCTCCAAGGAGCAGCCTGATCTCACCCTCTCTAGGACGAACCTATTCTCTTAGCGGTTCAGTACTCTTCTCCAGCATCACAGGTCAAATGTATCAATTCTTCTATCATCCCTAGTCATTGTCCAGCTTTCTGATGCATAGCAAGTGATTGCAAAGACCATGGCCTGAATCAGGCACATCTTAGTCTCTAGACTGACACTGTGCTCTTCAGTACTTTAGAGAGGTCTAGGAGATATATTTTTCTATTATAAGATGCATCCCAGTTTCAGAGATATTAATTTGGAAATCAAAATGCAAATGGACACAATCTGGATACTTCATGAAGAATTTTTCTCAAAAACAATCAAAGCTATAGCAGGGAGTAAATAAACTCAGAAAAAAATTAGAAACAAGTTTGGAAGGCTTTTTTAAGAATTAAGAGTGTATGGGAAATGAAACAGAACTATAACCAAGTTTTGTCCTGATTTTTAAGACTACCATTATTTTGCTTGCTGTTGTTTCATCTCATGAAGTTGACTACAAGTCCTAAGAAGCCCAGGAAAACAGATCTGAAGTTTGCCTTACCTGTGCAAATCTTACACTCTGTTATGCTCAAATTCATTGTTATAGTTACTGTGTTAATTCATCTTGTTGAAGGTCTTTCTTTCTATGACCCTTCACCTTTCCCAGAATAACGTCTTTTTCCAATGACTAGCCCCTCCTGACAATACGCCAAAAGTATGTGAGACTCCATCCTTGCCTCTAAGGAGCACTCTGGCCTGTACTTCTTCCAAAACATTTTTGTTTGTTCTTTCGGCAGTGTAATGGCAGTACTCTTCACCACCGCAATTTGAGGGCATCAAGTTCTCTTCAGTCATCTTTATTCACTGTTCAACTTTCAGGTGCATTAGAAGTAATTAAAAATACCACAGTGTGGCATTAGGACTTCTGAAAATGGCTTTTCTCCCCACTGCCATAGCCTGCTCTGAGGCATAGCCTCCAACTGTCTCAACTGCAGACATAAGGTTCACCTGTTAATAAGTGCCTTCAACAGCTTCAAGGTCAATATTAAAGGGAGAGCTGGTTCAAATACAGAGAGACTTCATCAAGGTGCAGCATGACAGAGCTCTGGAGATGAGGCCAGAGTTAAAGGTTTTGCCTGCTAGCTGACTGAGGAAACCAGAGGCTTTTTACTTTTATGGTGCTGGACTGAACCTGGACTTGTTGACTGAGTACCCATCTGAACAAATTAAGGAATTTTGTCTTCTTGTTAATCTGGTTTGGGACTGCTGGACTAAACCTAAACTTTCACTTTGTGATACCCTTTGCCTCCCTTAAAGCCCAACCTATTTCCTTAAACCTCACAACTATTAACGAAGTAAAATCTAAGAATCAATTTGCAACAAACATCAGATCCAGTGATAAGAAGTAGGTGTATGAGCTTGGGGGACGGAGAGTGTGGAAGGTGGCATGTCTGACCTTGTAGCTATTTGTATGGTACTGTGGATGTTACTGATGGGGACAGTTCCTCTTTGTCGAGCTAGCTGTGATCAAACTTGGCCTTTCCCACACTGCACTTATTCCCTTTATAATGCTAAGGCATCAATTCCTCTTCCAATCATCTTTATTTACTGTCCTACATTCAGGTGCAAAGGAAGTCACTGAAAACACTATGGCTTGGATAAGGCATATCTTTAACTATTCAAAAACATTTATGTGTACGGATACATGTAGGAATATTCATTATATATCATATATATTTATGACTATAAGTGTATACATAGCAGTTTAAAATTGTAAAGTTTGCTTTTTTAAAAAATTTGCATGAAAGTTTACAGAGTAAATTGGCTTTCCATTAAGAAATTCATACATGCTTTGTTTTGTGACACTGGCTGCAATTCCTACAATGTAACAACAGCACTTTCCCCGCCTCCTCCTTCTCATATTTACCATTCATTCCCATTCTTCCTTCTTTTCTATTCAGTCCTGCCTTCTATCATTTACCTCTGGGCAAACGGTGCCCTTTGCATCATGTATGGCCCATTGTTCAAAAGTGTGCATTCCTTCCTGTATTACTGGTCACCTTAATAGGTCTATCCTTTTGTTGAAAGCTGGGCCAAGGGATGAGTCCAGTTCCAAGCCTGAAGGGGAGCTGAAAGTCAGGGTTTATCTGTTGTTGTTACTTGTATGTCCTCAAGTCAACTATCACTGCATTGTTGTTGTTATTTAGTGCCATCACGACCCTATGCACAAGAACCCTAAACTCTGTTCTATCCTGTGCCAATCTTATTGTCTCTGACACACCTATCCCTGTTCCCCCAGTCACTGAATTAATCCATCTCATCCAGAGTCTTCCCCTCCTGCACTGTCCCTTCATCCTCCCAAGCATGATGTCCCTCTCGAAGGAATGGTCTCTCCTTACATGTCCAAGTATGTCAGACAAAGCTTCAGAATCCTTGTCTCCAAGGAGCAGCCTGGTTTAACCCTCTCCAGAACGAACAGGTTCGTTCTCTTAGCAGTTGATGGTATATTCAATACTCTTCTCCAGCACCACAGCTCAAAGGCATCAACTCTCCTCCTATCATTCCTAGTCATTGTCCAGTTCTCTAATACATAGCAAGTGATTGCAAAGACCATGACCTGGATCAGGTGCACCTTAGTCTCCAGAGTGACATCATTGCTATTAAGTACTCTGGAGAGGTCTCTGACAACAGACTTTCCCATCACAATACATCTTTTCATTTCCTGGCTGCTGGTGCCAAGAGCGTTGATTGTGGAGCCAAGCAAACTAAAGCTGTTTACAATCTCAATCTCTTTACCAACCATCACAATGCTGCCAATCAGCTCAGTGGTGAGAATCTTTGTTTTCTTGTTATTGAGCTTCAAGCCATATTGAAGGCTGCATGCAGTCCTTGACCCTCTGCAGCATGTGTTTCAGGTCCTCCTCAGTTTCAGCAAGCAGGGTGTGTCATCTGTGTAACGGAGATTGTTGATGAGTCTTCCTCCAATCCTGATGCCACATATCTCCTCATAGAGCCCAGCCTCCTAGATAATCTATTCTGTATATAGACTGAAAAGGTATAGAGATAGGGCACATCCTTGGCATACATCCTTTCCACTTTTGAACCATGTAGTGTTTCCTTGCTCTGTTCTGACAACTGGTCAGAAGTATAGGTTTCTCATAAGCGCAGATCATGTGTTCTGGGATTCCCATTCTTCTCAAAGTTAGCCAGTGCACTGCTGTTGTTGTTGATGGTCTTAAGAGGCGAGCACTACTCATAGCAACCCTATGAACAAAAAGCCTGAAGCCGCTCTTTAACTATCAACATTTATTACCCAAAAATAGATCAAAACTCTGCTCTATCTTGTGCCATCTTCAAGATCTCCCAAAGGCTAGAATACACTGCTACAGTCACTGGTCAGTCCATTTTGTCCTTTCTTTAGGTATCAAAAATAAAATAAACCTATGACTAAAAAAGAGTAAGATATGACAATCTGAAAACGACAACTCCAAACAAAAAGAAGGAATAAATGCTGTGCTTACAGAACTTCCAAATGGAGAGGAAGTTAAGATAATAACAAGACTAAAAGACTGTTTTAAATGAGCAAATACATTGTGGGTGCTTTGCTTCAAGTTTTGTCCCACTGAACAAAGTCAATTATTTTTGATTGCGCTTTTCCCCTTTCTGATAAAAGGCACAATTACTAAGCTTTGAGAATGTTATGTTTTAATATAACATTTATTTTGGATTTTCTAAATTGTCTCACAAATATTTTTTTTTACTATTTGTCTACATATTTTTAATCTACTAAATTCATTACAAAATAACCTATTAAAAACAATCAAAACCATTTTCCCAAAATAGTGTTGTGTTTATATCCTAACTGGTCTTGAAAGACCCACCCAGATGGTGTTTGACCA
The DNA here is from genome assembly GCF_000299155.1 of Elephantulus edwardii. Classification (NCBI taxonomy): domain Eukaryota; kingdom Metazoa; phylum Chordata; class Mammalia; order Macroscelidea; family Macroscelididae; genus Elephantulus; species Elephantulus edwardii. The sequence goes on along the minus strand of NW_006399757.1, from coordinate 16,165,895 downwards.
GGATCTCCTTGGTAACAAAGGCAGCCTTGGACAATAGTGAGGGGGGAAAACCAATGTGGAACAAAATTCAAAATCTTAAAGACTAGACTTGCTGGTGTAACAGAAACTGGGAGAAGTCGTCCTTCCATATCCCTCTAAAACGCCTTGGTGATCAATTTTCAGCCAAACAATGAATGAAAAGCTATAGGAAAACAGAAATTGTAGGAGGTTTTTCCTACATCTCCCCAGTTGAATCACTCCTTCATTTTTTCAACTTCTGGAAGCAGGAGTGGCATCCACTTCCTAAACAACATGCCTCCGGAAACTCTATGAACTTTGATAAATGTCAATATTACTCATAGGGTCAATATAGACATGTTCAACTCAAGGCAATCAACAACAATAAGTCACAAATACCTCCCGTGCTAGTAAACTTTTATAGCACTTGCAGTCAATTCTATCCTTATATAGCATTTAACTTCCCCCACCTCTTGTCTCCCAAGCAGATGTTGTCTGCTGTCTTCACAGGACATGTACTTGGTTTTATTTGTGTTTTATTGTTTCCTACAGTTCTCCACAGAGGGCACATAATGAGCAAATGTTTATCCTCTAAAGGAAACTTGTAACATATGTAGAAAAAGTAATCTTTTTTATTTTTTTTTAAAGGCTTTCTAAAAGCATATTAATTGTAAAGCCCTGTTTGGTTCACTGCTGTGTTCTAAGAGCCAAGAATAGGGCCTTGAACATAATAGGCAACTCAACAAATAATGTCCCCAAATGAAGGAGGTTTTGAGGCAAGTCATTCTCTTCCAGCATCATGAATATAATGTCTAGCTTCCTTTTTCCATCTCAAATTTAATTTGTTTATATACACTACACTAATAGTACTAACCTCTAAAGTTCCTATTAATTAAAAATTAAATCAGTGAAAGCATAGAGTAACAACAACAAATGAACCAACTATTAACCTTTGGCCTCATGATGATAATGCCCATGACAAATTTCATGATATCTCTTCCAACCTGCTTTAATGACATCATGCTTTCTGGACAGATCATGAATCCAGGCTCATTATGCGGCTACCTAATTCTCAGTAGTTGAGCTGGTAAAAGCCTAAATTTCTAAGGAAACCACTTTCACATAACAGTAATAACCTTTAAAGGAAGTTATGGCCTTTACATCTCCTGCTTTCATCGCCAGTGCATGTTTCACTTCATTTTTAAGAAATGACCTTAGGTCTAATTCTACATCTCTTAGAGGTAGTGACCAGGGTGGAACTGATATCTATTAAAAAATTTATGCAATGTATACTTTAAACTGTCCACCTAATTCCAGAGCCTCAACTCCACCTTCAAGCACTTCATCACATCCTACCATAAAATGCATGGGGAAGGCATGGAATCTCAATAACAGCCTTGGTACATTTTCAGCATCTGATGGCATCGTCTGGGGAGATAGTACACGTGCTAACCCATAGGCCTCACACGTCTGATGGTTCATGTCTACCAGCAGCTCCACAGGGAAGAAATGGGCAATATCCTCATCAAACGACTCCCAGTATCAAAAGCCCACTGCAGATTCAGCTGTATGGAGGTTCTGACTCCACAGTAGTGATTTTGAGTTTTGAGTCTGACGCACTAGTTTACCTGTCATTTGTCTCTAATTTAAACTGGGTCTGTCCCTACTTAAACCTATCCACAATGCACAAGATGCAAGGAGCCATGAATACATTTCAGGATAATGCCTAAAAAGACTACGGTTTTTAAAAGCTGACTATTAAATTTAATTGTTTTACAGCACAGCTGTTAAAAATCAATCGAATACTTTGAAGGCCAATAATTTAGAACAGATTATTAATTAGCACTAGTATACTCCATCAGAATTTTCTCTTTGCTTTCCTGAAACACAGTAAATACAACTGGAAATTATGGTTTGAGAGTAATAAAACTACATTTAAAAGTAATCTGTCTTTAAAAAAATACATTGTATATTAATCTGTTTTAGTCTAGTAAACCTACAAAACATTCTACTGTCTGCAGACACTGTAAGATGAAGTGTCTGGGGAAGGGATAACTAAATGGGGAGAAAATGAGGGGAAAACTAGAATGGGGGCATAAAATGGGAACTGCCAAATTTTAATCAGGCCATTTATGCTAATTAAATGAAAATACCTAAAGAACTGGTCAGCATTTACTTAATGTGATAAGCAAGCTTCAAAAGAGACAAAGGTGGATTTTAATCAGACACTTGACCACGACCTCTAATTACAAGGAGTGGTATTTATCAGGTGTTCCAGAATGGCTTTTTTCCCAAGTCTACGATTAGTGACCATGTTGTTATTCCCACTAATTAGCCAGAAAGGCTTGCTCTACTCTAGCCCAGCCTCTGCCTTTGACCACAAGCAGCCGCCCCATTCCAAGCGATGTAACCTAAGCCTGCACAGATGGCCTCGCTCTCTGCTAAGGCCGGGGGAGTTTGGTTTGTTTTCAGGGTGGGTGCTGCAAAGGGCCAGGTGTATTTATAGAAGGGAACAAGTGATGAAGGTATGATGGCAATGGAGAAGTTTCTTCCGCCCTGGAGAGGCATGGGGAATTCGGGATTCCAAAGAAAGACCTGGATTTCAAAGCTTGGGTTTCACTGCTGACATGCCAGCTACAAGCTCCGTAAACCTATTAGCAAGGTTGCTTTTTTTTTCATATGTTACCTTACAGATAAAATTTAGGCCTAGCTAGCTCTTTTCCTCCGAAGGTTGTCAGAATGAAGAACTCAGATCACGTTTGTAAAACCTGGGACACAAAGCTGGGAATATAAACCAGCCCAGCCCACCCTCTGGTTCTCCCAGAATTGCAAATTACATAGACAGCCTGCGGCTTTAAAATTAAAGCAGGCGAGCAGTCTGGGAGAAGAAACGCCTTGGGTGGAGGCGCCTTATTTGCTAGACTTAGTTTGAAAGAGTTCAGATATCAATATAAGGCAGAAGGCACATGGAGAACGCATCAAATATGAGCAGAAAAGGCAACACAAAAAGAGAAAAGATCCCTTTATGTAAGCACGAAACAAACTAAGGAAGCGGCAGACATCCTGTGAACCTACTCAGCGGCCTCAATTAAAATCACAAAAGCACGTAGCGCTACCCTAGATGCACAAGGGCTATATGCCTTCCTTGCTCGTTTCAAATCAAGAAATTCTGCAAAACTGTCCTCAAACTCGAAATGGGTCTCCTGCCCCAAACATGCCCAAGATGGATCTGTAATTGAGGACTGAGCAGCAGAAGGGGCAGAGATGGGAGAAAGCAGGGTCTGATGAAAACGCTGAACGGCAAGGCGGTGGGTGAGGGGGCGGGGAGGAGCAATGTGGCCGAGACCAGGCCAGCGAGGCAGAAAGGCAGCTTCACAATGAGGGTTCGGAAGAGACTGCGGCAAGCGCCCGCTCCTGGTCCCCCAGGGGACGGATGGAGAGGCCGGGGGCGCGCAGAGCCTGGGAGGACGGGAGAGGGGTGCAGACTGCAGCGAGGGAGTCGTTGGCCTCGCCAGGAAGGCCAAGAGCTTTCAAGCAGGTGCCAAGCCTAGAGGCGGCGAGATCAGCATACTCACAGTGTAGAGCAGGTTGAGGGCGCACAGGCAGTTTTTGGAACACGCAAAACCTCCACAGACCATCTTGAAGCCTGGAGTTTTCGGCAGCTGCAGGTCAATTCAGCTTCCGCGGAGCCTGGCCGGCAGCCGCTTTGTCTTCGTTTCAGGACCCGGCCAAGAAGAGGCAGCCGGGCGGTCGCGGATGTAGGTGCAGCGCTGGCCGCGGTGGCTGGAGCTGCAGTGCGCGGCGCGCCCGCGGCGGCTCCAACCCGCTCTAGAACCCGCGGCGCAGCCGACCGAGCGAGAGCCGAAGCCGGAGCCGGCGCCCCGCCCAGCTCCCCACTCTTCTCGCCCCGTGAGCTGATTGGCCGCCGGTTGGGAACAAAGGTAGAGATATGCAAATCGTTGCGCTCTGCCAGCCGGGATTCGGTAGGGGCGAGGAGGCCTCGGAGCGAGGGGGAGGGGACCCGAAGTGGAGCAAGTGACAGCGCCTTGGGCGCCGTCTTCCCCGAGCAGGTGAGCTCTGAGGGCGGGGCTCCGCAGAGGTCCACGCTGGCAAGTGGAAAAGTGACTACACCTCCCGGCTCTTGGCCCACACAGATGACGTGGCACCATTTTGAATGACGTTTTAAAATTCAGCTCCTCGCTGAACGGATGAATGAATGAGTAAAAGAAGGAAAGAATAAAAGATATGAGATTGAAGAGGTGAAGGAGTTAAGGAAAGAAAGCATTGGGGAAATAAAGAGAACGAATTTTTTTTCTTTTTTCACATCTCAAAAGATGTGCTCGATTTGAGATGGTTAGCAAGTTCGAATGATTTATTCTTCAGAAATTTGCAGATACAATAAACTTCATAAATATATAATATGTTCATACAAAAAAATAATCCAGTTGGTTCGCTTAGCTTGATTGGCGGGGCATGGGGGGTGGCTGGGAGTTGTTTGTGGTTATATTCTTCTGTTACTTGTTTTGGTTTGGTTTTTATTCTTCCAGTCCTGTGTTTCAGTGTTCATATTTTTCCCAACAAACAACAATCAATGACTTATTCACAGCAAATACATAACAAATAACGCAGGTTATATACCTGGATTTCACCTGATGGTATGCATAAGAATCAGATATGCAAATTCAAGCTAAAGCTGAGGAAAATTAAACCAAATACAAGGCAACTAAAATATGACTTTGAGTCTATCCCACCTGAATTTCAGAACCATCTCAGGAACAGATTTGAGGCTTTGAAC
>NW_006399757.1:16140912-16159258 GCF_000299155.1 Elephantulus edwardii | reverse complement strand
AGTGCGATTGGCACAGGACAGAGCGGAGTTTAGGGCTGTTGTACATAGGGTCGCTATGAGTCGCAGGCGACTCAACGGCACATAACAACAGCAGCAAATTCGAACTCAGTTGTGATGGAACACAGCGAACCCTCCAGCAGATTTTTTTTTCAGAGGCTGAATCGCATGGGAGGAGATTGCTCATTTTTCACCCGCAGAGATGCCAGTGGATTTGAATCACCGGAGAAGCTCCCCTTTGGGTTAGCAGCACAAGTCCCTACAGATTTCCACAGTGACTTCACTGCCAGAGCATTGTTGTTGGTGTGTATGTACCCTTGAGTCTGAACCAACTCATCGCTGACCGACCCTCCAGCGCATATCCAGAGGCTGTAAATCAATGGAGGGAGATTGCCCACTTTTCTCCCAAGAAGAAATCCAAGGTGGATTTTAGCTGCATATGTTTGGTTGCATTGTCATCCCAAAGGCATGCTGTTCGAATCCCAAACTGCTCTGTGGGAGAAAGGTGAGCAATCTCATCCCCTGTGGTTTATTGCCTCTGAAAATGTGCTGGAGGGTTTATTGTGACTGGAGAGTGCATAGCTATATAACAGGAGTGATTTGAATCCCACGTTTAGAGTGTCACACATAACTGTAAATTTTTTTTAGGAAGTTTTGTTCTACATTACTCTACGGCACTTAACAACAATAATACCAACAGAGAGAGAAAGAGAGATCAGCTAGCCCAGTGAACAGAAAACGATGCTACCAAGACAAAGGTGAGTGACTTTTAATCCGCGGCCCTCAGGCCAGTCTGTCATTGTCTGGTCACTTGTGGTTGCCGTGAGGCTGAACACTGTGACACTGATGTGTCAAATGCGTTAATGGTTGGCTACCCAATGCGACAGAGAGTGGGGTGGAGCTCCCCGATTAAAACAAGCTTGGAAGGAGGAGTGGCATCCACTCCATAATAGCTTGCCTCCGGAAACCCTATGAACCTCAAAACAGGATGAAAGGCACGCAAGCGTCGAGGACTCTCCTTCATAGGGTCGCTATGAGTCGCCTGCGACTTGATGGCACTTAACAACAACAACAACATACCTATATTTGGACCAGGAGGCAGTCGTCAGAGCAGAGCAAGGGAACACTGAATGGTTCAAAATTGGGAAGGGTGAATGCCAGGGATGTGTCCTGTCTCCATACCTTTTCAACCTGTATGCAGAACAGATTATCTGGGAGGCTGGGCTCTATGAGAAGAAATGTGGATTCAAGATTGGTGGAAGATCTATCAACAATCTGTGTTATGCAGATGGCACAGCCCTGCTTGTTGAAACTGAGGAGGACCTGAAGCACTTGGTGCAGAGGGTCAAGGACTACATCCTTCACTATGGATTGAGGCTCAATGTCAAGAAGACAAAGATTCTCACCACTGGAGCTATTGGCAGAATCAGAATGGATGGTGAAGAGCTTGAGATTATTCACAGCTTTCGTTTGCTTGAGGGAGAAAGATGGAGAGTCTCCTTTGCGGTTTATAGTCTCTGAAAGCCCTGTAAAGAGACAGCTATGTGTCATTTCCTACTGCACAGCAATGAATTAAATTTGATGGACCTGTAGTACGGTTGTTGTTGTTGTTGTTGTGTACCGTTGAGTCAGAACCAACCCATACCTGACCCTCTGGCAAGTTTTCAGAGGCAGTTAATTGCAGAGGAGGAGATTGTCTATCCATCTTCCGTGGAGCAGCTGGTGGCCTTGAACCCTTTGCCTTCTGGATTGCTTCCTGTCATTAGGTCGCCAGGGCTCCATTGTAATGCAGTTGTTAAAAATGTTGACTGTTCCAAAAAAATCAGTGGTTTATCCACCAACTACTCAGCTGGAGAAGGATGACAGTTCACTTCATGGAAGGTTTACATTTTGGAAACCCTATAGACATTTCTGGGAGCTCCAGTGGCCTAGTGGTTAGAGGCTGTGCTGTAACCTGGAAGGCATGTGGTTTGAATCCACCATCTGCTCAAAGGGTTAGGCATTCTCCTCCCATGTGATTTGCTGCCTCTGAAAACATGCTAGAGGGTCATTTATGAGTCAGTTCTGACTCAAAGGAATTGAACAATAACAACAACATAGACAATTCTACTCTGTGGTGTAGAATCATTATGAGTCAGAACTGACTCAGTGTCAGTGTGTTTGGGCATATTGTTTGGTTAAGAATTGAGTCAGCTCATTGAGCTCAGCTCCAGGCTTGGAGGATGACCAAGGGCCATAGTCTCAAGGGATTCCACCAGAATTTCGCACCAGTAAACCTAGTCTCTTTTGTGTTTGTGTGATTTTGTTTTGTTTTGTTCTACATTTTCCCTTGACACTCTCCAGGTTTGTGATCCTCTTCAGAACGGTTTTTCTCTCTCCACTTTTTCTACAATGACCTTTTGCTTTCTTCCTACATGATATCTTTGATGTCATCCCACAGATAATCTGATCTTATTAGTGTTCAATGCTTCCAGCCTATTCTTGAGATGGTTTGTAAATTCAGGTAGGATAGACCCAAGGTCATATTTTAGTTCTTATGGATTTGCTTTCCTTTTCTTCAGCTTCAGGTTGGACTTCCACATGAGTTGTTGAAGGTCCATCTCACGGTCAGTACCGGTCATGGTTTTGACTACTGACATTATTCTTCTCCCTTGATTCTTTCCATTGATCTAGTCAACCTGATTCCTATGTAGTCCATCAGTAAGTCATCATTTTTGTTACTGATAAAGATATTTGCAAAGGATAAATCACTGATTGTACAAAAGTCAATTATTTAAGTATTTTCATTGTACAAAATTTAATTATTAAATTCCCAGCCTCATGTGTTATCAAGTTCCTAATTTCTGATTACCAGTCCTTCTTTGTTCTGTTCCCTGTATTGGCATTCTGGTAAATAGTTATTAATGAATCTTGGTTGCCTGTTCAATTGATTTCTGACTGCAAAAGTTGTTATGTGCTCTCAAGTTAGCTGCAACTCATAGTGACCCTATGTACAACAACTCTGAATCCTGCTCTATCCTGAGCCAGTCTTACCCCCATTACCCAGTCACTGAGTCAATCCATCTCATTGAGAGTATTCTTCTCTTCCACTGTCCCTCCTCCCTCCCAAGCATAATGTTCATCATCAAGGACTGACAACATGCCCAAAGTATGTCAGACAGAGCTTCAGAATCCTTGCCTCTAAGAAGCAGCCTGGTTTCACCCTCTCTACAACACACATGTTTGTTCTCTTAGCAGTGCATGGTATGTTCAATACTTTTCTCCGGCACCATAGCTCAAAGGCATCAATTCTCCTTTTATCATCCCTGGTCATTTTCCAGCTTTCTGATGCATAGCATGTAATTGTGAAGACAATGTCTTGGATCAGGTGCACGTTAGTCTCCAGAGTGACATCATTGCTCTTCAGTACTTGGAGATGTCCCTGACAGCAGACTTGCCCGATGCAATTTGTCTGTTGATTTTCTGGCAAAACTCTCAAATTCTTTCTCTTTAAGGATGACAGAGGAAGAATTGATTGATGCTTTCCCATCATGATGTGGGAAAGAAGACTAAAGATTCCATAGACTTCCAATAGAACCGACAGGTCTGTCTTGGAAAAGTGAAACCAGAGTGCTCCTTGAAAAAAAGGATAGTAAAATTTTATCCTTATATAGTTTGGACATGTAGTTAAGAGAGGTCAGTCCTTGGATAAGGACATCCTACTTCAAAATTTGGAGGGCCAGTGTAAGAGAGGAAGACCCACCACAAGATGGATTGTGACTGTACCAATGGTCTCAGATATATCAGAGATGATGAGGATGACACAGGATAGGGCAGGCTTCAGATCTGATATTAATAGTATCATTGACCCAGTGCCTTATAAGAACAACAGCAAGAGTCAGTAGTAATAGCTGAGAATCACCTAGTTTTTCTGGTCTCTGAGTTGTGGAGACTGAAGTTTGTGTGGGCTAATTGTTTCCATGTATGTTTTATTTTCTTTACTTCCCTTTATGGTGAGCAGGTTGCATCTTGGATAGCTGCTCATACATTTTTGTTTTATTTTGTTTAATGAGTCTATACATTTCATTTACTAATTGTTTTACCTTGATCTCTAAGGACTGAGGTTTTTTTTATTATGGTTTTGGTGGGGTTTTTTCCCCCCTTCATTTTTTTTTACTGTGATTTGAGTGAATATTTACAAAGCAAATTGATTTATCAGTCAACCATTCATACACATTTTGCTTTTAATTTTTTAACTTATCTGTTATGTACCATTATGTTAATTACAACTCATAGGAACTTATGAAGAACAGATCTACAACTTGCCCTAAATTTCTTCTGACATGTTTCAGAATATGTTGTAGTCACTGTGTTAATCCACCTCATTGAGAGGGGTCTTTGCTTTTGCTAATGCTCTATCTCCCAACCATGATGTCTTTTCCCAAGTAATCTTCCTTGGTAATTTCTTTTCCTCCTGGCAACATCCTAAGGCATGTGAGATGAAGTTTCATCATTTTTGCCTCTAATGATCATCCTAGTTGTACTTTCTCCATGACAGATTTGTTAATTACAATGTCCACAGCAATGTCATTCTTTTCCCACTTCCTCCCTGTGATTCTCATTTCCATTCATCCTTCAGCCTTCATGCCTCCTGGGCTTTATTCTTGAACAAATACTATTCTTTGACTCTAAGGAGTTAGTTCCATTCTGGTGTCACCTTATAGGATTATCTGTTCTTTGTCTGAAAGTTGAGACACGGGCCTGAATTTTGTCCCAAGTTGAATGGTCTGAGGGGCTCTACCTGCTTAAATCAGACCAGTTTGTTGCCATCCCAAAGAAGGGTGACCCAAAGAGTGTGGAAAGTATAGAACAATATCATTGATTTCACATGCAAGCAAGATTCTACTGAAGATTATAAAAAAATGACTGGAACAGCACATCAGCAGAGAACTGCCAGAAGTCCAGGCTGGGCTTAGAAGGGGTCGTCATACTAGGAATATTATAGCTGATGTTAGATGAATCTTAGCTGAAAGCAGGGGATACCAGAAGAATGCCTATCTGTGTTTCATTGATTATGCAAAGACGTTTGACTGTGTGGATCATAACAAACTGTGTCTGACCCTGAGAAAAACGGGAATCCCAGAACACTTGATTGTGCTAATACGAAACCTATACTTGGACCAGGAGACAGTCATCAGAACAAAGCAGGGAAACACTGCATGGTTCAAACTTTGGGAAGGGTGAATGCCAGGGATGCATACTATCTCCATACCTTTTCAACCTGTATGCAGAACAGATTATCTGAGAGACTGGGCTCTATGAGGAGAAGTGTGGCGTCAGGATTGGTGGAAGATCTATTAACAATCTGTGTTATGCAGATGACATAACCCTTTTTGCTGAAATTAAGGAGAACCTGAAACACTTGCTGCAGAGGGTCAAGGACTGCATCCTTCAGTATGGAATGAGGCTCAATGTCAAGAAGACGAAGATTCTCACCACTGGGCCAATTGGCAGCATCAGGATGGATGGTGAAGAGATTGAGATTGTTAACAACTTTAGTCTGCTTGGCTCCACTGTCAACACTCTTGGCACCAGTAGCCAGGAAATAAAAAAAAGGTATTGCGATTGGAAAGTCTGCTGTTAGGGACCTCTCCAAAGTACTGAAGAGCAATGGTGTCACTCTGGAGATTAAGGTGCATCTGATACAGGCTATGTTCTTTGCAATCACTTGTTATGCATCAGAGAGTTGGACAATGACTAGGGAGGATAGAAGAATTGATGCCTTTGTGCTATGATGCTGGAGAAAAGTATTGAATGTACCATGGACTGCTAAGAAAACAAACAGATTCATCCTGGAGAGGGTTAAATCAGGCTGCTCCTTGGAGGCAAGGATTCTGGGGCTTCGTCTGACATACTTTGGACATGTTGTAAGGAGGGACCGGTCCTTGGAGAGGGACATCATGCTTGGGAGGGTGGAGGGACGGCGCAGGAGGGGAAGACCCTCTATGAGGTGGATTGATTCAGTGACTGGGGTAATCAGGATGGGTGTGTCAGAGGCAGTTCAATTGGCACAGGACAGAGCAGAATTTAGAGCTGTTGTACATAGGGTCGCTATGAGTTGTAAGTGACTTGACAGCATATAACAACAAGACTGACTTACACTTTTATGGCTTTGTGTTTTGTCTCACATTTTCTCTCACTCTGTCCAAGACCTTTTACCACATCCCTTTTAAAGTGGTCAGCAGTTGTAGCTGGGCACCATCTATTTCTTCTGGTCTCAGGATCATGGAAGTTGACGTTCTCATACCCTATTAGTTGGACTACTTGTTTCAGTTCATCTTTGTTTTTCTTTTTCTCTGTTCTGGACAAAGAGAGATCAATAGTTGTACTTTAGATAGCTGTTCACAAGCTTTTAGCCTGTACCTGTTACTCAGTATAGTAGTATGTATGCTCATAGCTTTTAAGACCCCAGTTGCTACTCCACCAAGTAAGATGAAGAACTTTTTCTTTTGAACTATATTTTACCAATTAACTCCATATCCATCAAGACTATAAGTCTGAGCTTCCAGATCCAGTGGCTTATTCCTTTAAGGTGTTTGGTTATGTCAAGAAGTTTTCGTAACTCTGCTCTCTCTGTTATTGCTGTTCGGTATCATCAAGTCAGCACCAACTCTATGTCGTATAGAATGGAACACTGCCTGGTTCTGTGCCATGCTCCTCATGGGTGCTGTGCTGGACCCCATTATTGCAGCCACTGTGTCAATCTATCTTCTTGACAGTTTCCTCTTTTTCAATGACCCTTTACCTTACCAAAGCAGCTCTGGTAGACTAATGGTGGTAAGATGCACTCCCAATTCAAAAGTGAACGGTTTGAATTCACCAGCTGCTCTGAGGGAGAAAGATGGACAATCTCTTTCTCTGTTGTAGGTAAAAGTCGGAAGTGTTGGTAGTAGAGTAGAGAAAGGGCGGCTTAAAAAACACAAAAACAACAACACACAAAACAAACACACAAAAAAACCCAACCAAACATGTAGCGGGGTGGGCAGCAACATTAAATATTGGTCTTTTTCTAACTGGTAAATGCCTTTCATCTGCTCTTTTCTGTACAGTGCTTGTCTGTCAGATACTATTATATATATGTAAAAAAATGAGACAGACTAGGAAGAAGGGTTGGCCATCCACTTCTGAAATTATAGGCCTTCGAAAACCCTATGTACAATAGAGCACACGTGATTGATAAGCCTCTGGAAATCCATTGGAGGGTCAGCTGTCAGTGCAGACTCAACAGCAATTAGTGAGTTTACCCTACCAAGCATATTACACTCTTTCTCCAGGGAATGGCCTCTTTTGATAACATGCCCAAAGGATATGAGCCATCCATGCTTCCAAGGAATATTATGGCTGTACTTCTAAGACAGACTTGTTTATGTTTTTAGCAGGGCATGGAATATTTATAGGGAGCTCTGGTGGCTCTGTAATATATAGTAAAGTATGGTAAGTAGTTGTGCTGCCAACACAAAGGCACGTGGTTCAAGTTTACCAGCTGCTCTACAGTAGAAAGAAGGACAATCTCTTCTCATGTGCTCTATAACTTCTGAAAACCTGCTGGAGGGTCAGCTATGTATGAGTCAGTTCTGACTTGACAGCACATAACAATAACAACAATAACAACATGCATAGATACAGAAATGTTCCTGGTGAAACCTCTAGTTTTTTGCATTTCTTTTTTTATTCACATTTTTTGCACATTTCCCCCTCCCCTCCCCTCAAGCTTGCCCTGAAGGGCACCCCTTGTTCCAAATAGTTTTCATACATACATTGCATAATCATATATTCTTTTCAGACATTTCTTCCCCTCATCTGTTCTAATGCAGTGTTCATTATCTGTCCACTCTTTACCCATTCTCTCCCCAGTTTCCTCCATGTTTGCCCTATTTTATAACAGTGGTGTTCTGCAGTATTTGTCATTTTGTGAGTGAGATATTTCACTTAGCGTAATGTCCTCAAGGCTTTCCCATGTTGTGTAATGTTTTACTAATTCATTAGTTTTTCAATGCTGCATAGTATTCCATTGTGTGAGGTAAAAACCCTACATATTTTTGTGGGTATTGATCCATATCTACTCAGTCTGTATGTGTCAATGTGTCTATTCATAGGTTATTGTTATTGCAGGATTGTATCTTTTTTTCCCTGATCACATTTCACTGAACTCACCTTTCCTGTATTTCCTTTCTTTTACCCGAGTTATCCTGTGTCTACTCTTATATTAGTTTATAGTACTGCAGTAACAGAGACGTCACAAGTGGATGGCTTTAACAAACAGAAATTTATTCTCTTACAGTTTAAGAGAGTATGAGTCTAAATTAAGGGTGCCAGCTGCAGGAGAAGGCCCAGTCTCTCTACTCTAAAAGAAGATCTTTCCAGCATCTGTAGGCCCTGTGTTCCTTGGAGATGTCCTTCCTTCTGAGCCTTTCCTGGTGTTAAACAGCATCCTTGCAGAGATTTGAGTCCCAAAGGATGCCCTTCATTCCTGTCAATCCTTTCTTGATGGTAAACAGGCATCTTTTTTTTATTTTCTCCCTTTGAAACCAGCTCATACCTGACCCTCCAGAGGCAGAGGCTATAAATAACACACAGAGAGGTTGCCTATCTTTCTCCTGCTGAGTCACTAAACGATTCAGACCACCAGAAAGGCACACCCTCTGCGTTAGCTGGGCAACTCCCTATGCCAACTAAACCACGGGAGCACTGAGTGAGACAAAAGGTGTTACGACACACCATGCCCTGGGAAAACAATCAGGTCTGGGTTGTGTTACATTTTGCCCTTAATCATTTTAGCTCTTTGGTTTACTAGATCATGGGAAGCCATCACATAGGTTCTACTTTCTGCTGTTTATAAGCATATATTTTGGGGAGCACATTAGCATCTATGACAACTCTCTAATTAGGGATTTATTCTCCCTTCCCCTCTCACCTCTGGTAACCAATGATAGTGTGTGTGTGTGTGTGTGTGTGTGTGTGTGTGTGTGTGTGTGTGTGTAAGAGAGAGAAAGAGAGAGAGAGAGAGAGAAAGCCTTTTCTTGACTTTTTATAATAACGTCCTCATATTTGCCCTCTTCCAACTGACTAAATTCACTCAGCTTAATATCCTCCAGAATCATTCACATTATAGTTCTCAGTTTAATCCTTATTCTTTAATGCTAAAGAGACAGACTATAGTATATAGACAGACAGTATTCTGTTGCGTGTTCTTACCATAATTTGTAAATCTTTTCATCCATTAGAAAGAATTCAAGTAGTTTTAATCTTTTTTTTGTTATTGTTAATAATGCTGCATAGATGTGCATTTGTGTCACTGTCCTAATTATTATAGGATATATGCTTGCTGAAGGAGGTCAAGGACCACGGACTTAAATATGGATTGAAGCTCAATCAAGAAAACAAAGATTCTCACCACTGGACAGGTTGGCAAAATCATGATAGGCAGTGAAGAGATTGGGATTGTTAACAGCTTCAGTTTGCTTGGCTCCATAATCAACATTCTTGGTACCAGCAGCCAGGAAATAAAAAGACTGATTGCATTGGGAAAGTCTGCTGTCAGGGACCTCTTCAGAGTACTGAAGAGCAATGATGTCAGTCTGGAGACTAAGGTGTGCCTGACCCAGGCCATACTCTTTGCAATTACTTGCTATGCGTCACAAAGCAGGAAAATAACTAGAGATAATAGAAGAAGAATTGATGCCTTTGAGCTGTGATACTAGAGAAGAGTATTGAATATACCATGGACTGCTAAGAGACGGTGAAATCAGGCTGTTCCTTGGAGGCAAGGATTCTGAAGCTTGGTCTGACATACTTTGGGCATGTTGCAATGAGGGAACAGTCCTTGAAGAGGGACATCATGCTTGGGAGGGTGGAGGGGCAGTGCAAGACAGGAAGACCCTCAATGAGATAGACTGATTCAATAACTGGGGTAATGGGGATAAGTGTCTCAGAGACAATAAGGTTGGCACAGGATTGTTGTTGTTGTTGTTACGTGCCGTCAAGTCACCTGTGACTCATAGCAACCCTATGTACAACAACCCTAAACTCTGCTCTATCCCTTGCCAATCTTATTGTTTCTGACACACCTACTCCCATTACTCCAGTCACTGAGTCAATCCATCTCGTTGAGGGTCTTCCTTTCCTATGCTGTCCCTCCACCTTCCCAAACATGATGTCCCTCTCCAAGGACTGGTCCCTCCTTGCAACACGTCACAGGATAGTGCAGTGTTTAGGGCTGGTCTACACAGGGCAGCTATGAGTCACAAGCAACTCGACAGCACATAACAACAACACACCTAGTAGTGATGCTACTGCCTCATCATGTGGTATATAAATCCAACTCCTTTATCTATTACTTGCTCATCTCTTCATCACTCCTTATTCTCTGAAGAAATCTCTAAAATGAGATTAATTTCTAGCAATTAAGGAAGCTTCTGCACTTCTTCCTCTTCTCTCTTCTTCTAATATTTATTTGAGCCAAGACAACCAGAGAATTCCTGTATGCTACTCCAGCTCCTCTGAGAAGCAGTCAACTAGACTGAACTAGACATGCCAAGGACTTATTGGGAGAAAGTCTGTGGTAAAAATAGGGAGAGAGCAATAGGAGGCTGTGAAAGTAGAAGGAACATAATGTAATTCTGACCAAGAAGGAAGAAAAGGAAGAAGAGAGGAAGGAAGGAAAAGAGGGAGAAAGGTCTTAGATGCAGCATAATTTAAAAAAAAACAGTTTACATGACCAAGAAGGAATCCATAGGCCAAAGTCTGAAGTCAGAAGAATCCCTCACACCGTCCTCCACAGAGCCTGCCTGAGCACTCCATCACCTTCACTTCTGGGCTGAAGGAGTCATGTGGTGTTTGGCTTCAGCACAGATGCTGTGATAAAAAAGCTGGTGCTGGGGCTGTTTCAATTATGCTCCCTACAGCAGAAAATCTGGGAGATGCATTTCTTTGAGAAATACTTCTGGCTCGACATTTTCCCCTCAGGTCCTGAAAACATTACTTATCATTTTAAAATGTTTCAGTCCTCATCATTTTACCAGTGAAGGCAATCTAATTTTACTGTATAATTCATTATTTTAAAACTCTTACTTCATTGTTTAGTACTGACTGAAATTTGTCTAATCTTTTCCTTTTAATTCTTGTCCTATTGTTCAAGACTGGTTTACTTATGTATTTTAAATAATTTATTGGCAGTACTTAATGGGTGTACAAGAAATATTTTTTAAAACCTGAATGCATGTATTTAAAATTACTTTTCATAAAATCATTCATATACATTATCATGTCTCATCAAATCCTCATGCATCTTGCCTATTCCTTCACCCCACCTACCATTCTACTATTCTCCCCCCATCCTGTTCCCATTTTCCTCTAACCCCCTCCCCATTTGAACAGTTACACATACCTTGTTCCAAATTGCTACTTGAAATACTCATATTATTCATTCATCCATTCTTCCAAGGTTAATCTTTCTTTGACTTGAGGTTTATAATGTTCGCTGTTTGTATAATAAATCTTAAGCAAAATTACACTTTAACTACTGTACATCATTGTTTTGATCTGTTCAGCAAACATAAATAGAAAATTATTTATACATAAAATGAACTGTGTTGCTGATATTTCATGTGATGATAAATCATGTAAAATTTATCATCATATGAAATATTAGCAACATAGTAATTTTTATGTCACTTCAGCCAGCAGTGTACCTTGTCACACCTATGCTCCATTGCATTATTTCCTAGTCAATAAAATACTATTTTAAACTGTCAATGATTTTATCATTAAATTGAAACTTACCCTATTAATATAATTTCTGATGACAAGTATTACCATTTTTCTGTTATTTTCTGATAGTATTCTGTCTCCAGGGCAAATAAAGGAAGTAACTGTGAAAGTGTCATGATTTGCAGCCTTCTGGATTGAATGAGATGAGAACAAAGAGTTCTTTGGCCAATAGTGAGACCAGAAACCTAGTTAGCAGCCATTTCTCCCCTTCCATCTATTCTTCTAAGTTCCTTATGTTATCCCATTATCTTTGCAATTTTGTCAAACTTTAGCAATTTAAATGCAACATATTTGTCTCCTACAATGATATTCAGTCACTTTTGCCATGCAGAATGTCTCATTATTCATGCTGGAGGACTTCAAATCATAATCCAGTTTAAGAAAATGTTTTTTCTTACAACCATAAATTAAACTTAAAGATTTTCCTGGCTTTCACCAGCTAATTGTTATTTATGAATACAGTTTCTTTCTCTCCATCCTCCCACCTCCCCACTTAACCACATACCAGCAGGATTAACACATGTATGTGTGTGCATTAGAAAAATCCAAACTCATCAGCAAAGAGTCAGAACTGACTCATAGCTGACTCTCCAGCTCTCTTTCTTGAGGCTGTAAATCACGTGGGAGAAGATGGTCCATCTTTCTCTTAAGGAACAGCTGGTGGTTTTGAAACATGCCTATGCATTGACAGCTAAACTCCTTCCCCACTACATACTACCACTAAAATCCAAATTCTGAATTTCTTTAAATGACTGCTTTTAATGGTATACTCAACATTGTGTGCAATTCCAGGTTTCATTGGGCTAATTCAGCTCCTGGCTGGTGCTGACAGTTAACACACCAGGCTGCTAATTGAAAGACTGGAAGCTGTCATCACCGAGAGGTGCCTCAGATGCAAGGGTGGGGTAATCTACTTATGAAAAATCAGACACTGAAAACCTTGTGGAATGAAGTTCTTCAGTGACACACATGGAGGCCCCAGGAGTTAGAATTAACTAATTCCATGGCAACTGCCTGACTAATGAGCAATACAGCCCGATGGACAGATAAGTCAAACTAACTGCTGACTCAAAACCCATTACTATCAAGTCCATTAACTTGAACTCATTGCAGAACCATGTACAACAGAATAACTCTCCTCTATAATGTTTCCAAGATTTTCATTTTTTATGGAAGCAGCCTATCACTTTTTCTTCTGCATGGTGACTAACAGGTTCATTCAAACTACCAACCTTTCAGTTTGCAGACCAGTGCTTAAAAACTGTATCACCAATAACTTTTCATTAAATAAGCAATTTTGATAAGGGATAATAAAATCAGGCTTTGCATTTTTACACTCAGCCTTTGTTCCCCTCCCATAATTTCTTCCAATTTTTATTTACTCTTCATAATATCAATACACCAATGAAATCACAATTTAAAGTAACTTAATGATGAGTACTCCTTGGAAACAATAATGGCGAAGCTTCATCTCACAGATATTTTGGGCATTTTTCTAGGAGAGGCAATTCCTTGGAGAAGGAAACTATGCTTGGAAAGGTGGAAAATTGGCAAAGGAGAGAAAGACATTCGTCCAAGGGCTTTGACACAGTGACTGTTGCAATGGTCTCACGTGTATGGCTTGTGAAAATGACACAGGAAAGGACAGGGTTGAGATCCATTGTTCAAGGGGACACTATGTGTGAAACCAACTCCTAGCTGACCCTCCAGTGGGTTTTCAGAGGCAGTAGATCATGTGACTAGATTGTCTGTGCAATTATACTGCCTCTGAAAACTCACTAAAGGGTCAGCTATGAGTTGGTTCCCTGTTGTCAGTAACAACAATGATGTTTTAAATATTCCACCCTGTCTAAAAAGCCTTCTGGAAATCAATCCTTTTTGGATTCTAAAGTCTGAATCTGTTTCTGTTGTGAACATTGTAGATGAATGTGTACTGTATTTCTTTTTTTTGTTGTTATTATGTGCCTTCAAGTAGCCTGCAACTCATAGTGATCCTATGCACAATAGCTCTGAACCCTGTCCTATCCTGAGCCAATCCCATTGTCTCCAACACACCTTCCCTTTTTACCCTAATCATTGTATCAATTCATCTCAACCAGGGTCTTCCTCTCCTCTGTTGTCTCTCCACTCTTCTGAGCATGATGTCCTTCTCCAAGGACTAGTCCCTCCTGGCAACGTTCCCAAAATATATGAGATAGAGTCTCAAAATCCTTGCCTCCAGACAGCAACTTGATTTCACTCTCTCCAGGCAAGACCTGCTGGTTCTCTTGACAGTCCATGGTATGTTCAATAGTCTTCTCCAGCACTACAATTCAAAGACATCAATTCTTCTATCATTCCTAGTCATTGTCCAGCCCTCTGATGGATAGCAAGTAATTGTGAAAACCTTGGCCTGAATCAGGCATACTTTAGTCTCTAGACTAACGTCTTTGCACTTCAGCACTCTGGAGAGGTCCTTGACAGCAGACTTTCCTAATCCAATTCATCCTTTGATTTCCTGGCTGCTGGTGCCATGAATGTTGATATGAACTTGAGCAAGCTGAAATTGTTAATAATCTCTATCTCTTCACCATCTATCATGGTGTTTCCAATTGGCCCTGTGGTGAGAATCTTTGCTTTCTTTATGTTGAACTTCAATCCATATTGAAGACTGCAGTCCTTGACCTTCTGCAGCATATGTTTCAGGTCTTCCTGATTCTAAGCAAGCAAGGTTGTATCATCTGCATAATGCAAGTTGCTGATAAATATTTCTCCAATTCTGATGTCACATTTCTCTGCATAGCAAAGACTTTATTTTAAAATTAGTATATACAAATCAAAGAACAACCAGTAAGAATGAACAGGAAAAATCCAATAATATTAGTAAGGGAGGATTGGCAGATATCTTTTATGTGTTTGACTACTATAGAAAGAGTTCGTTAAGATAATCTCATTAAGTTTGAAATAATGGAAGGAAACCAGATATTACAGTCAAGGTTGACTATTGAAGTTTTAAAGATTGTACCTTCCTTCTCATCCATGAACAGTTTGAGATTTCTAAGTGACATTGAGAGTCCCTTGCAGGCCCTGATGCATATTATTCCCTCAAGCCTCCAGCCTAGAAAAAAAAATATTCAAATATTCATCAATAGGAGAACTGGGTAACTAAATAATGCTATACTCAAATAATGAAACTCAGTTCAATAAGAAAATGAGTGAAACAGCCATTACCTGAACAAAACCAGATAGGTATTGCAAGTATGTTCTTTTGCCATCAAGTTGGAACAAACTCATGACTGATTATCCAAGTTTTTACAGGCCATAAATCACAGGGGAGGAAATTGTCCATCTTTCTTCTGTGAAGCAACTTGTCGAACAGCTAGTGGATCCAAACCGTGTGTTTTTGGGTTGACAGGACAACTCCTTACCGACAGACCACCAGAGCTCCCTCTTACAAGTATTGCTGTTGTTATTATGTACTGTTGAGTCCAAAACAACTCATAGCTGTCCCTCCAGCCAGTTTTTAGAGGCTGCAAATCACACAGGAGAACTTCACTCTTGAAGTATTTATTGGAACGCTACAGAAGATCAGGGGTTATAACCTTCAATACAGGTTATATAAATCAAGAAAACAAAAATCCTCACAACTAGGCCAGTCTTAATAGCTGGAGAAAAGATAGAATTTGTCAATTATTTCATCTTGCTTGGATCCACAACTAACATCAGCATCCAGGAAATCAACATACATGTTGCACTGGGTCTGCTGAATTCCACTGTTAAAGACCACTTTAATCCACCAGATGATTCACTGGAGGAGGAACAGTTTCCTCCCATGCCAGTGGGATCAGATTTCACATACACAACAAGGGTTTAATGTCCATGTCTTTAAAGAGCTGAAGAGGAATGATGTCAGTCAAAATAGTAAGGTACACCTAATCCTAATCATGATCTTTTCAATTACTTACTATGTATCTTGAAGTTGGATGATGAATAAGGATGACAGAAGAAAAATCGATGCTTTTGAGTTGTGGCAATGGAGAAAAAAGAGTGTTGAATATCCTATGGACTGTGTAAAGGGAGAAAAGACAATGTGGGGACAACTGAGTCTGACATCTACTAACTCCACAAAAGGAACTGTCCCCATCAATAACATCCACAGTATAAAACAGATCAGAATTAAGTCAGACTCGGTTCCTCATGCTCCTGCACCTAATTCTAATCATCGGGTCTGATATTTGTTGCAAATGACCACAGCTATTTCCCAAAAATCGCTTTTCACTCATAGTTGTGGGGATTATTAGGGAAATAGACTGAGAAGGCAGAGAAGACAAAAAATGATACATTGTGATGTTGTTATTTTGTGCCATTGAGTCACCTGTGACTCATCGTGACCCTATGTACAAAATCCCTATACCCTGCTCTATCTTGTGTCAATCTGATTGCCTCTGACACACCTACACTCATTACCCTAGTCGCTGAATGAGTCCATCTCATTAAGGGTCTTCCTCTCTTGCACTGTCTCTCCACCCTCCCAAGCATGATGTCCCTCTCCAAGGACTGATCCCGCCTTGCAACATGTCCCAAGTATGTCAGACGAAGCTTTAGAATCCATTTCTCTAAAGAGCAGCCTGGTCTCACACTCTCTAGGATGAACCTATTTGTTCTCCTAGCAGTCCATGGTATATTCAATACTGTTCTCCAGCACCACAGCTCAAAGACATCAATTCTCCGTTTATAATCCCTAGTCATTGTCCAGCTCTCTGATGCATAGCAGGTGATTGCAAAAACTATGGCCTGGATCAGGCACACTTTAGTCTCCAGACTGACATCATTGCTCTTCAGTACTTTGGAGAGATCTCTGACAGTAAATTTTCACGATGCATTTTTGTCTTTTAATTTGTCAATTGTGTAAAAGTCAAAGTTCAATCTAGCAACACAAATGCATGAAGGAGCAACTCAAATGCAAGAAGTCTGTGCAAAACAGCATGATATAGTCCCGCAATTAATCTAGGCAACTTCTCAGTCAACAGCAAGATAACTATGGAGTGAGAATCTCTAGACTTGAAGGATGCTTACTGCTTTCTTTGCTACTTTCTCTGCTGCTGTTTCTTTCCTGGTGTTGAGGTTTCCTTCTCAAGGGCTCTGGCCCTGGCTCTGTCTGGCTTCTTCAGGCCATAGCTTGCCATAGTCTGTCAACAATCTGGCTAGCCTTCTCACTTCTGTTGACCTCAAAGCTGTTGATGATGTTGAAGATGCTGATCAATGTTGAACAATGAACCAGGTGTCTTCTCTTGAGGCAGCTGTAGACCACACTCCAGAAGGAACTAAGCAATGGATAGAAAAGCCATTCTCAAAAGTCCTAACACCAAAAAAGACCATCAAGTATGCCTTGGAAAAGGTGCAGTCAGGGTGCTCTCTGGAGGCAAGATAATAGTGAAATTTCATTTTGCATACTTTGGACTGGTTGTTAAGACATGGAAAAGGACCCTGGGAAAGGGCATCATGCTTGGAAAGGTCAGCGATGGTGGTGAAGATTGTCAATGAGATGGATTGATACTGACTGTAATCATTGTCAGAAATGGTGAGGATGACACAGGATACAGAAGGGCTCAGATCCATTGTTCATAGGATCATTATGAATCATAGTTGATTTAATGTCACTTAACTACAACAGCATACAGTAAAAGTCTTTGCATATTCAATAAAAACAAATAAATCTCATTCTGACATTCTCTGCTTTCTTCCAAGATTCATCTAACATTAGCAATGGTTTATCCCTGGTGCCATGGCCTCTTCTGAATCTAGTCTGAATTTCTAGCAGTTCCCTGTTGATGTACTAATCCAGCCATTTTTAAATAATCTTCAGCAAGATTTTACTTGCTTGTGATATTAATAATATTGTTTGATGATATCATTATTGTGTTCCATGTGCTATGGATCATGCTTCCCCCACCCCAAATAGAAACATATATGAATCTTCCAAAGTACTTTAAAATTTCTATTGTTGTTGTTGTTGTTGTTAAGTGCTGTCGAGTCACAAGCGACTCATAGCGATCCTATGAAGGAGAGTCCTCAACGCTTGGGTGCCTTTCTTCCTCTCTCCAGGTTCATAGGGTTTCCGGAGGCAAACTATTATGGAAGTGGATGCCATCCTCCTTCCAAGCTTGTTTTCATTGGGGAGCTCCACCCCACTCTCTGGCCACACTTCTATAGAGAGATTTATTTCAAGAAATGGCTCATGTGCTTGTAGAAGCTAGTACATTCCAAATCTATAGATTAGACTTCAAGAGAGGGGATTCTAGGGAGCTCTGGTGGCCTAGTGTCAAGAAGCTGCTCTGTAATCTCAGAGGTGCATGGTTCAAATCCACTAGATTCTCTGCTGGAGAAGGAGGGACAATCTCCTCCTGTACCAGTCAGATCTCATTTGATGGTACACACAAAAAAATACTTTTCAAGAAGAATGAATTGAGGTAGAGGGGCTGAGCAGGGAGAAAAGCGCAACAATGAATGATTGGAAACTCTAAGTCTCTGTAAACTGTCATTAAACTTAATAAAAAATAAT
>NW_006399757.1:16127265-16128393 GCF_000299155.1 Elephantulus edwardii | reverse complement strand
TGCTCCTTGGAGGGAAGGATTCTGAGGCTCCGTCTGACATACTTTGGACATGTTGCAAGGAGGGACAGGTCCTTGGAGAGGGACATCATGCTTGGTAGGGTGGAGGGACAGTGCAGGAGGGGAAGGCTCCCTATGAGGTAG
This sequence comes from Elephantulus edwardii, assembly GCF_000299155.1. Taxonomy (NCBI): domain Eukaryota; kingdom Metazoa; phylum Chordata; class Mammalia; order Macroscelidea; family Macroscelididae; genus Elephantulus; species Elephantulus edwardii. The sequence continues at coordinate 16,128,252 of NW_006399757.1, read as the reverse complement.
ATTGATTCAGTGGTTGGCGTAATTGGGATAGGTGTGTTGGAGACAGTGCGATTGGCACAAGACAGAGCTGAGTTTAGGGCTGTTGTACATAGGGTCGCTATGAGTCGCAAGCGACTCGACGGCACATAACAACAACAGCAACACAAAGACCATGGCCTGGATCAGGAGCACCTTAGTCTCCAGACTGACATCCTTGCTCTTCAGCAGTCTGGAGAGGTCTCTGGCAGCAGACTTTTCCTATGAAATTCATCTTTTGATTTCCTGGCTGCTTTTATCAAGAATGTTGATTGTGGAATGAAGCAAACTGAAACTGTTAACAATCTCAATCTCTTCACCATCTAACATGATGCTGCCAGTTCGCCCAGTGGTGAGAATTTTGTTTTCTTAATTTTGAGCTTCAATCCATGTTTAATGCTACAGTCCCATTCCAAAGAAAGTTGACCTGACAGAGTGTGGAAACTCTTGAATAATATTGTTAATATCACATGAAAGCAAGATTCTGCTGAAAATTATCCAAAAATGAGTGGAAGAGCACATCAACAGAAAACTGTCTGAAGTGCAGCCTGCATTTAGAAAAGGGTGTGGTACTAGGGATATTATAGTTAATGTTAAATAGATCTTGGCTGAAAGCAGAGAATACCAGAGGAATGTCTATCTGAGTTTCATTGTCTATGCAAAGACATGTGAATATTGACATGTGAATATCACAACAAACTGTGGCTGACTCTGAGAAGAATGGGAATCCCAGAACACTTGATTGTGTTTATGTGAAACCTACACTTGGAGGTAGTCATCAGAACAGAGCAAGGAAACACAGAATGGTTCAAAATTGGGAAAGGTGTATGCCAGGGATGTATTCTATTTCCATACCTTTTCAATTTATATGCAGAACAGATTATCCGGGAAGCTGAGCTTTATGAGGAGGGATGTGGTGTCAGGGTTAGAGGAAGACTCATTAACAACCTGAGTTATGCAGATGACACAACC
>NW_006399757.1:16122703-16127155 GCF_000299155.1 Elephantulus edwardii | reverse complement strand
TTATTATTACTATTTTTTTTAAATTCTTTTTTTGTGTGTACCGTCAAATTGGAGATTGACTGGTATGCGAGGAGATTGCCCCTCCTTTGCCAGCAGAGCATCTGGTGGATTTGAACTGTGTACCTCTGGGATTGCAGTACAGCTTCTTGCCACTCGGCCACCAGAGCTCCCTTTATATTTCCCATTTTTAAAACTCATTTTAAAAATGATGATGTACTTGTACAGTTATTAGAATATGTGAAAGTTGTACTTTTTTAAAAAAAACTGTTTTACATACCTTTGTGCTGGACCTCACTCAAGCTGACCCTCCAGTGGGTTTTCCGAGGCAGTAATTAACAATAACATACTATGACAGGTTTGGAAGCAGGAGTGGCATCCACTCCTAAACAACTTGCCTCATGAAACCCTAAGACCTTTGATAAATGCTGATGGTTGTAGAGGGGCTTCAAACCTTTTGTTCATAGGGTCACTATGAGTCATACTCAACTCGAAGGTAGTCAACAACAAAAACAACAACAAACTGCATGAGAGGAGATTGCCCATCTTTCTCCCTCAGGATGGCTGGTGGATTAGAAACTGCTTACTTTCAGGTTGGTAGCACAGCTCCTTTTCTCCGGGTCACCTGTCTAATTAATAATAGTTCTCCAGGGGAGCCCTGGTGGCCTAATGGCAAGAAGCTGAACTGCAATCCCAAAGGCATGCGACCCCACCAGCTGCTCTGTGGGAGAAGAATGAGCAATCACCTCCTGTATGATTCACTGCCTCTGAAAACCCATTGGAGGATCAGCTATAGATCGGTTCCAACTCTATGGTACTCAACAACAACAGCACAACATTATTTTGAAGATAAAAATTAATTGGCTTACAATTCAATATAAAACAAAAATCAATTGAAAGCAAAAAAAATATAACTGCTATTTGGCAAAATCAGGAATTAAGTATAATTGCAGAAATGATAATTTGGTAAATTGAGCAAATAATTAAAGATTTTATTTTTTGGATTGTGAATTAAATTGTGCCCTGCCAGATTTGTATTGTGATCATAATATCTTTTAAAAATTTATCTTTTGCAGTCCAATAATCTATTAATATAATTCTGTTTTTAAGTATGGTTTTACTATTTCCTGTATCAATTACATCATATTCAAGTGGGGTGAGTTCTAAAATTACTTCTGAATTATAAAAAGGGAAGATAAATTCACATAGAGATCTGGGATTGGATGAGAGATACAGGGATCAAGGAATGTTGTAAACTACCTGTAAGGACAGAATCTACATGGCTGAGATTCTCATTAGTCAGTAGAAGAGTGAAAAAAAAATTCGTTTTCCTTTCCTTAAAGCCACTCACTTCGAGTATTTTGTATATAACAACATTGTTGCTGTTAAATGCCGTCGAGTCGCAGGCGACTCATAGCGACCCTATGAAGGAGAGTCCTCGACACTTGTGTGTATCTCATCCTTTCTCCAGGTTTATAGGGTTTCCAGAGGCAAGCTATTATGGAAGTGGATGCCACTCCTCCTTCCAAGCTTGTTTTAATCGGGGAGTTTCACCCAACACTGTCCACCATGGGTAACCAACCATTAACGCATTTGACACATCAGCGTCACAGTGTTCAGCTTCACAGCAACCACAAGTTACCGCGGGACAGCAACTTGTACACCAGGGCTATACGACCTAGAGGAATGTTTGGACAAAAACAATGAAAGACAGGCCCGAGGGCCGCGGATTAAAAGTCACCCACCTTTGGCTTGGTTGCATCGCTTTCTGTCCACTGGCCAGCTGATCACTCTCTCTATATATTAGGAAACGAAAATAGCCAAATTGTTTTTTCGTATTGTTATAAAATTTAATAACATGCTTTACATATTTTCACTTGATAGCTTTTTCACAGCAGAGTGCTGATAGTATTGAAATAAGAAATAAGTAAGAGCTGAGAACAGAAAGGAACATTCATTTTACAAAAAGAAACAGAGAATTGTGTCTGGATCCGTAAACACTTTGCCAGACCAAATTAGTAATTTGCTCCGTTTCCTGGTATCCAGCTTCCAGTGTTAAAAAGTGGCTTGCTTCTAAATTAGCTATTAAAAAGCATTTAATTTTGCATAAATGCAGCTTTCACCACAAAGCCCTAATTAAAAGTCACTACTCAATTATTTATGTACCACCCAGGGTATTCAAATGATCCAGAAAGAGCGAGTGGGTAACTGTGCACAGATTTGAGCTCAGTGACACAGTAACTCAGGGGAGATTCAAATGCTTTTATGACTTTGCTTCTTTGGTTTTGTATCCATTAGCCTTTAGCGAAAGCTGCCAGTTAATGTGCTCTCTGATGAGATCAAAAGTCAAGGAGCGATACTAAAAGTTTAGAGAGAAATTTGAAATTCTTAGTGTTTTATCAGCTTAAGTGGATCGTTTAAGAGCTAAACATTATTTATTTATTTTCATTATTATTCTTTTTTTAGTTGTTGTTGTTGTTGTTAGGTGCTGTCGAGTCGTAGATGATTCATAGAGACCCTATGAATGAAAGACCTGAACACTTGTATATCTTTCATCATTTCTCCATGTTCATAGAGTTTTTGGAGGCAAGCTGTTTCGGAAGTGGATGTTATTCCTGCTTCCAATTTTTTTTTTTTTTTGAGAGCAAGGGTGAATGATCAGCCGTCTCCTCCTGTTTTAATTTCTAGCCTTAGAAACCCAGTAGAGAGTCTTTATCAATGGAAACCAACTCAATGGCCATCAATTTGAGGTGGGTAAGGAATGATCACATCATCAGAATGAAGCTCCTTACCTAGAATTAAAGATGTCTGTATTCTTGGTGACCCACTAGACTCTGGGATGACCCACTAGGCTCTGGGGAGGTTGGGGTCCCCAGGCTGCTGGTGTCCAGCCCTGAGCTGCTTCAGGGGCTACCACAGGGAGAGGAATCCAAGGACATGCTGTGGTTTCTGAAAACATTGAGCAAAATGAGCAAAACTTTGCTGCAAAAGTCTTCTTCAATGTGGTGGAAAGCAGGTTATGACTTTGAGAAATATGTCTAAATCAAGTAATAGGGTTTTCCATCATTTCCTATGTACATGAAAGCTCAATGATGAATTTTGAACAATGAATAATGACGATCAAAGATATGATGACTTTGTTGGTAAATAATACCAAAAATACTATGGATTGACTGAAAAAGGAACAAATCTGTTTTGGAATAAGTATATTTTAGCAGGATTCATCCTTAGAAGCAAGGATGGTGAAACTCCATCTAGTCTATTTTGTACATGTTACCAGAAGAGACGAGTCCATGGAGAAGGACAATGTGCTAGGAAAGCAGAGTCAGCAAACAAAGGGAAGAGCCTCAAAGACATGGATTGACACTGTGGCTGCTATTAAGCAAGCAGAGATGGAGAGGATGACACAGCACAGGGCAGGGCTTCCTTCCGTCACACGTAGGTGAAAAAGAGCTCTTATTCAATGTCACCTAATAATAAGAACAACAACATATGTATAGGCCACAAATTATTCATCAATATGCCATTGATTGGAGGACAGTTGGGCTATTTCTACCACATGATTATTGCAAATGGTGTGATTACAAACATTTGTGTATGGTGAGTGTTCTGCATACTTGCTTACAATTGCTTTTTTTTTAAAAGTCATCTAGGCATGAAATTACTTGCTCATATGGAAATTCTGTTTGACTTTTTGAGGAGCCACCAGATTGTTTCCGTGGTGACAAAATCATTTTACAGTCCTACACGCAGTAGATAAACACTCCAGTTCTTTTTCACATCCTTTCTGATGCTTGTTACTCTCTCTCTCACTTTTTTAAAAGACAAGGTCATCCCAGTGGTTTTAAAGTGATATCTCATTTTTGGTTTGTTTTACTTTTCTCTAGTGATTAATGATGTTGAGTTTGTTTTCATGTGTTTTTGGTTATTTGTATATCTTCTTTAGAGGAATATTTACTCACATCCTTTCTCAATTTTGTGATTGGGTTGTCTTACCATTGTTTGGATGGTGGACACAGTAAATATATCATTTCAAGTAGTTGTTCTTAATCAGGCTCAAAATGTCTTATTTTGGCCATTGGAAGCCTCTTTATATTGTTGACTGAGTTCTGGTGGCATAATTTCTGCAGTCTTCAATACTTCCTTATTTTCGTGTATAAGAAGATGTCCTTAAAAAAACTATGAGATATCATCTCACCCCAGTCAAAATAGCAAAATATAACAGAACAGCAAGCAACAAATGCTGGCAAGGTTGTGGAGAAACTGGAATCCTTATTCACTATTGGTGGGAGTGTAAAATGGTGCAACCCCTGTGGATAATGGTATGGCACTTTCTCAAAAAGTTGCAAATAGAGATACCATTTGACCCAGCAATTTCACTACTGGGAATATACCCCAAAGAGAACATAACTGACATCCAAGCAGATATATGCACACCCAAGTTTATTGCAGCTT
>NW_006399757.1:16115595-16120688 GCF_000299155.1 Elephantulus edwardii | reverse complement strand
GGTAGAGAAAATAGTACAACAATGAATGAATGGAAACCCAAAATCTCTGTAAATGTTCATTAAAATTAATAATATTTAATAAAAAAAGATGTCCTGATCTGTATCATACATGCTATTGAAGGATTGAAGGATAGCAAGGCTCATAAAAATAGTGTATTACTGAGGAGGAAAGACTTCTATATTGTATTTTTTTCCTCAGATTTAAAGAACATGTTCCAAATAATTTTTCCCCCATTTTGGCTTCATTAATGAAATCGTCTCAGAGTATACCTAAACTTAATGATTTTAAAAGTTAATTGCATATTTTTATTGGTTTGCATAAAATCATTCATATGCATTGTCTTTCATGCATGTTCATTGTGTTTTATATAATTTTTAATTTTTGTTTTATGTTCATGTGTATTGTGTGTTTTTCCCCCTTATATTCATCTTACTAATAGCTACATTCATGAAAGTGTGTAAGCCACTTCGTGTCTTAAGATAGCCAATTGCTGATTTGCCTATACCTATCAAACCAGTACTCTGAGGAAACAAGCATATCCTTTTTGGTGGTCAACAAAGTATTTTCTTACAAAATAAATATGCTCTTTTAGCTCAAATGACTAAGCTTTAATATTATATTAGTCGGGTTGGTTACAACAGGATCAATGAGGTCATATAGTCAATAATTATCATGATGTCAGTGAGTAAATCCAACCACCAAAGCAAATATTGTTTATAGCTTTCAGTGAGCAAATGTAATTCTGTGAAACAAATATTTTAACAGTCCTCTACAACATGGTCCTAAGGTTAATAGAGCTAAACTAATAAATTGAGCTCTAAACATTAGGAAAATGTTCCCTTTCCCTTTTAGCAAATAAACGGAGATATTAAAGTTTGGGATTACAAGGAATTGAGCAAATGTAGATATTTTTAAAAATTATTTTATTAATTTTAATTAACATTTATAGAGATTTTGGATTTCCATTCATTCATTGTTGCATTATGTTAAGTAAAGACTAAATATCTTTTTATCTTTCTCCTTTATCTTTGTAGTCACATCTTAATGACTAACCTAGTACATTATAGTCTCAGAGTAAATTTTTTTAGTATCTTGAACTTTTCTTCTGGGTTTATTTTTATCTTACTAGTACAGTATTTATTTATCTTCCCGCAGTCAATCCCTGAGCCAATCACTTTTGCTAAACTGCTTGGGGAGATATAGGGAAAGGAACATATAGGGTAGATGAGACACAGGAAGTAAAAACCCACCAAACTGCTCCTTCATAAGGCAAGGGGGATCAGAAAGGCCACCATCAGGCAAAAGAGCCCTACGGCTTCTGAGACGGTAAATCCCAGAATGATGTGGGAGAGTTGCTGCTTCAGAGAAGGATTCCTGGCCAAACACAGTGCCAATCCTAGCTCCAGAACTAGCCACTCCAGCTGTGGTGGCCCTGGCCCAAATAAACTTGGCTGCCGTGTCAGTATCCCTTGAGATGGTGTTGGTTTTGAAGCTGTGAGTAGGGATAAATTAAATCAAGGAATGTGGGACTGTCAAGTTCACGTCTGTCAGTGACTAGTGCACTGTCCACTGTAGACACTGGATGGCTCAGCAGCTGGGAGGCACTCCTGAACAGGGAAGGTGTGGAGATAAACTTGGTGCCGGGATGCGTTTTCAGGGGATGAGGGGTTGGGGCAGGAAAGCTGCTCCAAGTGCAGAGAAGACAGAGAGGAGCCTGGCTTTGTTTTTAGAAAGATCTGTGACTTCTTTTTCCTTTAATTTAATCAGAGCTGAACTACTAAAGTAGTTGCACTTATACATTTTTTCTTTATAATTTCTTTTATTCTCTTTTAATATTTGATGGTGACTCAACATTATGATCAACCTTTTGACAATTATATTAAACTGAATAATGGCATTTCACAGTGTCCACCTCTTAATCTCTAATTTGTTAAAATATATTTCATTGTAATATAGAGAGAATTGAAAAATATATATCTGGACAAATCTAGTTATGCACCAGAGAAACATTTTGTTAATATTTTCATGAGATTGTGAGTAATTTGAATTTGCATAAGTGATATGCAGAAAATCAACTAATAGAAATTTAGCAGCAATAAAATCTTCTTGTAAATAACCTTGATTGCGTCTAAGGATATTTAGTGTGTTAAAGTTTCCCGGAGAGGATAAATAAGAAGAGGGGACTCTTTGGGACTCCTCTGCTGTCTAAGTCCAGTGTTTACTCACCTTTCACTTCTCGCCTTCCGTTACTTCCAGGAAAGAGTTACCGATCTCACTACCAGCATTTAAAGATGTAGATGAGGAGACAATTGACCATGAGCAAGCGCCTGTAGGATATGATAAATCAGATTTTGGTTCTGTCCCCAGACTTTATGATTCAGTGAGTCTGGAGAAGAGCCAGATGGTCTGCACTTCTAGGAAGTGATGCTGATGCTGCTCATCTGGGGATGATAGTAGAAAATGACCAGCTTTTACTGTTGCAGGAGAAAATAATGTTTAGACAAATCCCAGGAATTACTAAAGGATGTAGTCAGCTGTAAGAACTTAAAGGCTGTCTGAATCAATGATAGAGATCTATAACCAACGAGCACTCTATGTGATTCCGATGCATGTATAACTAATGACCTAGCCCACTGATATTTAATCTGAGACCTCTAGGATGCAGAATGTAGATTTAGGGCTTATACTTGGACAATAGTGTATAGTCAACACCCACAATATGTTTCTAAAAAGCTAACCTAGACAATTGTCATACAGTTTTTTTGTGTCTATTGGAAACAACTGAGCTGTGTTAGCCTAGAGGGAATGAGCAGCACTGCCATCAAGGTACATAGTTCAAAGTTGGCAATCCCTTTCTGTGTGATTTATTGCTTCTGGAAACCTGACGGAGTGCCAAGTATGAGTTGGTTCTGATTTGACAACACACAGCAACAACATTGGAACAATAAGGGGTGGTGTCCAAAGGTCATTTTATAAATAAAGTCTGCATTTTACTAGGTGTTTCAAAGAATGATACAATCAATAAATCATGATGCACTCCTACTTAGCACATAAACACAATTCTCACAAAATTGTAGTCAGCCTGCAGCCCAAATGCAAGCTTTTTAAAGAAGATATAGGAACAGAGAATAATATTATCATCAACCCTTTTTTAAAACAGAGTTTTAAAAAATATTTTTATTCTTAATTTGTATTGTAATTTGATAAAATGTCACAGAGCAAATTTGTTTTCCTTTCAACAGTTCCTAAACACAATTTTGCAACATTTATTATAATCCAGGCATTGAGACAGTATTCTACCCATTTTCTCTCTGTGGTTACCATTTCCATTCCCCCTTATTTCCTATCCATCTTGCTTTCTGAGCTTCATCCCTGGGCAATTACTGCCCTTTTGTATCCGAGTCGCTGATTGTCCTGAACAGTACCTCCCTTCCTTGTGTTATCTTATAGGCCATCTACTGCTTGGCTGAAAGTTGAGTCATGGGGTAATTTTAGTTCCAGGCTTAAAGGTGACTAAGGACCACAATATCAGGTTTTACCTGATATTTCTATCAGACCATTAAGTGTGATTTATTTATTTTTTTTTTACAATTTTGTATTTTCATCCACATTTTTCTCCATTCTCTATGGAATCTTCTAGAATGATCCCTATCAGGGTCGTCAGCAGTGGGAACCAAGCAACATCTAGTTTTCAGGATTTCAGGGCTGTGAACACTGAAGTTTACACGATCCATTAAATGTATGTTTATTCATTTGAATATTTATTGAATACCAGATTACCACAAGTTATCCATTCTGCCATATGACTATCAAAACTATGAAATGTGAATCGTGAGATTCTTTATTCACTGGGTGTTGCAAATAGGTGGCTGCTCTCCTCCTATACCCAACCTGTTGGCAGTTCAAACCCACCCACAGGCCTTTGAGAAGACAGGGCTCTTCATTCTGAAAGATCACAACCTTGAAACCACTGTAGAGCAGTTCTCTGCACACGTGGGGTTGTCATGAGAAGGAAGTGACTTGATGACAACTAGGGAAAGTCATAGACCCCATTCCAGAACTTAATAGGTCAGAAATCCCGGGGGTGCGCCCAGCAATCTATTTGATCAAGTTTTTGGAGTAAGCCTTATGCATACTGAGGCTTGAGTATCAGTGAGCTAGCCTATTTATAATTCATCTTTTTCATGTCACACAGTACTCTGAGATTTGACAAAAACAGAATTGTGCCTGTAACATTCCCGAGTGTACACTCCCAGTTTAAAGACTGATATAGAGAAGGCCTCTTTTGTAGCAAATTAGCAAATAATTTAACAAATTATTTGCTATTTTGAAAGAGGATCCCTCTCTGCAAAGGAGGGGCTCTGTAAGGATGTTTGAGCTCCTAGGAAGGGAGGAGAGAGGCTCTGCAGGTGCTTCCTTATCTGGAAAGCCAACAAGGCTGGAATTCTTCAGAAATGCTTCTTTTCCTGCTAGGCTAGAGAAGTTATAACCTTGTAAGAATTTCCTTATCTGGAAAGCCAGATCATGTCCAAGTTTACAACTCCCTACCCTGCTAAGACTGTAAAAACTAATGCTAAGGCTTTAATACCATCAGTGAGAGTGTAGCACAACCACTGCTTTGTGTGTTTCCTGTAAAAAGCCCAGAGCATGACAATAATACCTAATCACATATCCCTTTTAAACAGTTTTCTTCCTCATCCATTTCAATGCAGTATACATTATTTATCCCCTCTTTCTGAGTCTCCCCCCAACCCCGATGTCAGTCCTGTTTTACAACAGTGGCACCATGCAGTATTTGTCCTTTTGTGATGGAGATATTTCACTCAGCATAATGTCCTCCAATCACTAGTGTCTCCTTACAGATCTCAGTTTCAATTGCTATGTCTGTTAGTCCAAATGATAACCTAAGTGTGTTCTATTGTACTTAGGGTTTTCGAAGGCCTGTAATTTCAGAAGTGGATGGCCAATCCTTCTTCCTAGTCTGCCATGGACTGCTAGGAGAACAAACAGGTTTTTCCTGGACAGGGTGAAGCCAGAATGTTCCCTGGAGTCAAGGACTCTGAAGCTTCGTCTGACATACTTTGGGCATGTT
>NW_006399757.1:16093414-16115064 GCF_000299155.1 Elephantulus edwardii | reverse complement strand
ATTTCAGATATGGGTCCTACCGTAGCTCCGCCGTCTAAAATAAAAGCCTTTCCTCTTCAAAACTGAGTGTTCCTTCCTCTCCCTCAAGTCTTTTTCTCCCTGAAACATTTCTAATAGATAATCAATGGCAGAGTGGTGCTTACAAACTCAAGCAACCAATTTTAAGTTCATCTCCCTCTCCTTACACAATAGCAAAAGGAATAGCAAATGTGGTACAACTCACTCATTGCCATCAAGAGAATACTCATAGCTGACCCTCCAGCGGGTGTTCAGGGCTGTATATCACATGGGAGAAGACTGCTCATCTTTCTCCCATGGAGCAGCTGGTGAATTTGAACTGTTGGCCTTTTGATTGACAGCACAGCTTCCTACCCACTAGGATTTCAGAAATATGGAAGAAGACAGAGCAAGGTTTAGGGTTGTTGTACACAGGGTTGGTATGAGTCACAGGCAACTCAATGGCACAAAACAACAACAATAAGCTTTGAAGCCACAATAATCTTTAATTTAATGGGGGTGGTGGCGGGAGATAATCTATCTTACCTAGACAAAACATGACTTATCTCAAAAAAGGCAGGAATGATTTTCATTTATGTACTGACTGACCACTCCATATTATTAAATCTGTATGCTGAGCAAATTATTCAAGATGCTGGATTCTGTGAGGAGTGTGACTTCAAGATTGGAGGAAAACTCATCAATAACTTGCATTATGCAGATGACACAACCTTGCTTGCTGAAGGTGAAGAAAACTTAAAGCACTTGTTGCAGATCATGGAATGTAGCCTTCAATATAGATTTCATTTCACTGTCAAGAAAACAAAGATTCTTACCACTGAACAGATAGTCAACATCATGATGGATGGAGAAGAGACCGAAACTGTCAACAGCGTCATCTAACTTGGATCTACAGTTAACACCCTTGGTGCCAACAGTCAAGAAATCCGGAGACTGAAGTATTCAAGGTAGCTTGATTCCATGTTAGCCCAGGAGTTAGTCCATTTTTCATAAATAAATGACTTGCTTCCTCTAAGTAGGTCATTTAATGTGCTACTTGGTTGAATAGAGAAAACAAAACATAGTGTTCTGTGAAACCACAAGGCAAAAGATTTCCTGCCTCTGTAGGGAGCTGCCTGCTAGCAGAGTGTATGTGTGGGGTGTGTATTTGGTGTGTGTGTTACCCTCTCAGGATGCTATCTGCTTTTGTAAGTTGCTTTTGTTCTTTAGAGTGGAGTCAGCATGTTCCAGAACAAAGCTTAACTGTACCCACCTGTTTGCTGTGTTTTTTTAAGATTTTGGGTTTTTTTTTTCCTTTATAAGGCTTGAGTATGAAATCATTAGGGGTCAAGAGTCTTTTGTAGCATTAGCTGCTGGTTAATAAAGGACTCATAATTTAGAACTCAGTGTGTGGCACTTCATAGATCTTGAGCTGGGTATAACAGAGACATATTGCAATAGGAAAGTTTGTAGTTAGGGATCTCTCCAAATTATTGAAGAGTAATGACGCCAGTTTGAGGACAAAGGTGTGTCTGATTCAGGCCATTGTCTTTCTGATCACTTGCTATGCATTTGGGAGCTAGACAAAGAACAGGAATTACAGAATAAGAATTGATGCCTTTGAGCTTTGGTGTTGGAGAAGAGTACTGAACATACCATGGATGGCCAAAAGAATGAACAAATATGTCTTGCGGAGGGTGCAGCCGGAGTGCTTTTTGTAGGCAAGGATGACGAGGTTTCATTTCACATACTTTGGACACGTTGCCATGAGGAGCTATTCCTTGGAGAAGGACATGATGCTTGGAAGGGTGGAGGGTCAATGGAGAGGAAGAACCTCGACCAGGTAGATTGACATGGCGATTGCTGCGATGGGCTCTAGTTAGGACAGGGTTCAGATCTTCTGTTCACAGGGTTGCTATGAGTCATTCTCGACTCGATGGCAACTAACAACAACAAATGACTATTTTTCTGGAGCAGGGAGGGTGAGGGAAGTTATGTCCTATGAATGACTCTGCATGCCAAAAAACAATAGTGCAACATGTTTGCTTGCTGGAAAACAATATTCTCATCTTTCATTTGGTCTTACAGAAAGAACTGGTTATTGTTAGTGGAGCAATTGTGTCTACTTAAGCACAAAGCATAAAGCAACTAAACAGAAAGAATAATAGTAAAACAAAGTTAATTAAAAGAAGGCATAAACTAATTAATGCTGCATTAAAATACTCCTTAGAAGGGAGGATGGTGAGTCTTTGTCCCACACTCTGTGCATGTTATTAGAAGTGGTCAGTCGCTGGACAAGGACAATATGTTTTGTGAAGTGAAAAAGAGGAAGCTCTTCAGAGAGCTGGATTGACACAGTGGCTACTATTGTATAGGACTGGGCAGAGTTGCATCCTGTAAATGGGTCTTTGGGAGTCAGACACAAGCCGACTTGATGACACCTGTTAAAAACAATTGTATACCTATTAAGGGATGGACAGTCTTAATGATGCTTCTTCATTTAACTGCTGATTTCGCATGTGTACTGTTTTTATTCAAGTCATAAACTGACATATGGATTTCTCTGTATGTAAATAGTTCACACACACAAATAATGCAGAGGTATCTAAATACACAGAAACTAGTTTGAAATAGGAGTTTTTCCTTAGAAGAATTTTACCCCCATCTTTTCAACAAGTGAGTGGGTATGGCAGTGTGGGCATCTATGAAGATCTTGAAACCTACTATTTTCCAAAGCACGGAGTACAGAAATATTACTAGGAACTGTTTATTTCAAGAATATGGAGTTAAAAGCCTGAACTGAGGAGATATTTAGGATATGACCCAGTGTTTCATATAAAATGGTTCTGTAGCCATATGGGGATATATTTCCTCACTATGAGTTTTACCACTTGAAAAGAATTTTCATTTTGTCTCTTCTCCCCATTTTATAAATTGGAACTGTTGAATTCTAGATATGTCAAGGCTTCACATTTTCATATGGCTAACAGATACTTTTTTCATTCCTTTATTTGAATTTTACCCTCCCCCCAAAGTAATCACTTTGAGGACTAAGGTGTGTCATACCTAAGTCACAACCTATATTACACAGATGACACAACTTTGTTTGCTGCTGATCAAGAGCTATTGCTTTTGCTATAGACTATATCTTAATAATAAGAAAACAAAGGTCCTCACTACAGGACCAACAGTCAATGTTACGATAGATGGAGAAAGGACTGAAATAGTCAATGATTTCATCTTGCCTGGATCAATAAACAAAACCCTTGGTACCAGCAGCCAGAAAATCAGAAAATGTATCTTATTGGGAAAGTTTGCTGTAAAGTACCACTCCAAAATGCTGATTAGCGATGATGTCAGTTTGAAGACCAAGATGCACCTGATTCAGACTATGGCCTTCTCAATCACCTGCTACTCTCTTCAGAGAGCTGGATAATGAAGAAGGATGACAGAAGAAATGATGCCTTTGAGTTGTGGTGTTGTACAGTATGGAATAGCCTACAGACTGCCAAAAGAACAAACAGATGAGGCTTGGGATACGTGCAACCAGAGTACACCTTAGAAGCAAAGATGGTGAAGTTTCATTTTTCATACTTCCGATATGTAGCTAGGTGAGGCTATTCCTTGGAAAGGGACATCATGGTTGGATAGCGGGTCAATGTTGGAGAGGAAGACCCCTCCAATGAGATGGATTGAGTCAGTGACGTCAACAGTGACATATAGTGTGCCAGAGATGATGATGATGGCACAGATAGGACATGGTTTAAGTCGGCTGTTCATAGGGTTGTTAACAGTCATACTCAACTTGACAGCGCCTAACCACCACAACATACTACCAGAGAAAACTTTTTGTTTTCAGATATTTTTCAATAAAAATGCTAGCACTTCTCTTTGGACTGTAGCAATTTAGATTCTATGTGGTAAAGAATATATAAAGAATTGAGATAAAATACAGAAGAAATACAAAAGGAGGGCATTGGTATGATATTTGAAGATGAGATTTCTCTTTTCATCTTGGCCACCAACTGTAAGACCTTGGACAAGCTGTGCTTTTTCTGTCTGTTTCATCATCTTAGAAAGGGGGGCTAAAGTCAAATAACCTCATGACCATGGTCTTCAAACTTTTTATTCAAATTCTCCTAAAATAAAGTGAAAACTCTTTAACATGTTTTAGATTTGAGATAGATTTTTAAAAACATTAGAGCCTCCTGTGTATCCTAATCGGCAAAGTCAGCACTCCTAATATATTTTTTAATTTTCTTCTACTCAATATTCTAGTTGGAATGAAAGGTCTAAGAATTAAGTGTTGGCTATATGAAGAAGTCATATGGAGTAAAGAAATAAACATTCTGAGAATATAAGCCCAGATTTTTAAAAAGCCATTTATTTTAAAAAACTGGTTTGTCAAATCACATACATGAGCAGATACACACTACCAAAGTGGCCCTGTAATAGACACCAGTGGGCGTTCACCACACAGTACCTGAAAAATACAGCTAAAAAAGAGGAGTCTGTTAAGTATTTAATCTCAGATCCCTACTTGACTCCTTGTTGAATGGCTTTAAATTAGCAGACAGTGAATGAGAGGTAGAGTCCCAAGTATAAGATCTGATGCCTCAGGGCTCCATTTAAAAACAAAACAAAAACAAAACCAATTTCCCCCCTCTGCACAAGGGAAGTCTATCCTAATTTTTTTTTCCTTTGTGAAAACAGAAGCCAAGTTTCTCCTTCCAAATGGTTCAGCATTCCCAATCAAAAAGTTCTGTGTGGCGACCTAGATATTGTGCTTTGCTGAGGATCTAATTCTCCTCACCTTCCGATTCAGATTCTAGGAGAAAAAAAACAGAAGGAAGAATAAAACATTTTTCCCCAGATGATTTTTCAAATGAGGTCATGAAAGAGTTTCTAATAATAATAATTTTAAAGAATGTCCTTTGTCCCACATAAAAGAAACTTTAATCCTAGACATCCATTTCTAAGATAAGACAGAGAGTTATGAGAGCAGATAGGAACTTTTTGCTCCTTTTTGTCTTTCTGAAAATATAAGAGGCACATGCATAGTATTAAATACATATATTATTCTTTTGGAGGGAGCTCAAGTGGCCTTGTGGCAAGAAGCTGCATTGCAATCCTGAAAGCACATGATTGGAGGCCTCTGGCTACTCTGCAGAAGAAGGATGGGCAATCTCCTCCCATGCAATTAATCGCCTCTGAAAACCCATTAGAAAGTCAGCTGCTATAGGTTGGTTCCAACTCCACATTACACAACAACAACAACAACAAAACCATTTTAAATATGTGTCAACTGGTGAAAGGTATGACGAAAGCCTACATAATCCCATAATACATGATTAAATCAGATGCATTTTACTTTTCTTTTACATTGATTTGAGGGGGAATAATTTAAGAAATTCCTCCCCTCCATAAAGCACATTTTAACAAAAATGGTTGAAAAAGAAGTGCCCTAAAAAAAAAAATCTTACCTGTAAAACAGGTAGTATAGTAAGATATTATTTGCTAGATGATTGCCAAATTTTAAATAGATTCATACCTTCTTCTGCGTTTTGTAACCATTCAACAAATTTCTTCATCTGGTCAAGAAAAACACTTTTGCCTTTGGCAACATGTGCTTCTTTATACCACTTCAATATCGCTTCTTCACTCAGGACGTCAGCTGAAATTCCAAGGAGAAAAGATTTCAAAGTTAATCCATAATTGTTATAGTTTAAGATAGCTTCAGACCTAAGAGCCTATAAAATCCCACCATTCTCTTTTAATTTAAAAAGAGCTAATATAGAAGAAACCCATACCTGAAGTTAGTCATTATTTTCATGGAGCATGGGACTGATTTAGTGGTTAGCTCAGTAAACATTTTTAGTGACAATATAAATCTCATCAAGCACGATTTCATGGGAGCCTCTAGGTCACCACCAGGATGTGGAAATCTCTAACAGTGCTAATTTTGCTGGTAGGAAGTAGAGTTATTTTGTAATTTTGCAAAAGAATCAGCAACTCCAGCATTTGAGAACATTCATTGGGCCTGGCAAGTTCAACCATATCTTGATTAAACAGACTCTTCAGATAAATAGTCTGTCAAAGGGATTTTTTTTGGTTTGTTTTTAGAAGAAAATGGCAAATTTTTTAAAAAAGTTGTTATTTGCCGTGGAGCTGCTTGCGACTCATAGCGACCCTATGTACAACAGCTCTAAACTCTGCTCTGTCCTGTGCCAATCTCACTGTCTCCGACACACTCATCCCGATTGCCCCACTCACTGAATCAATCCACCTCCCCTCCTGCGCCTGCCCTCCACCCTCCCAAGCACGATGTCCCTCTCCAAAGACCAATCCCTCCTTACAACATGACCAAAGTATGTCAGACAAAGCCTCAGAATCCTTGCCTCTAAGGAGCAGCCAGGTTTAACCCTCTCCAGGATGAATCTGTTTGTTTTCTTAGCAGTCCATGGCACCCCAGCACTCTTTTCCAATACCAAAGCTCAAAAGTATCAATTCTCCTTCTATCCTCCCTGGTCATTGTCCAGCTCTCTGACGCATAACAAGTGATTGCAAAGACCATGGCCTATACCAGACACACCTTAGTCTCCAGAGACACACCATTGCTCTTGAGTTTATGTATAAAGATAGCTTTCTGGGCATGCTGTTGGATCAATAAGTACACCCTGAAAAATTTCTACCAATCCATTTACTGAAAATCATACAGCATAATATTTGAAGAACAGGGATAATTCATTTCTTTACTTTATAAAGAGAAAACCTGAGGCACATTATATTTTCTACAAGTTCTTCCTAAAAAATATGCTGCTAGCTCAAAGTCTACATTTCACAAATTTTCCTAGATACCCTGGGGTTACTATTAATTCACCATTTTTAACGCTATGAATAGAAAGAGGATTATGCAAACAACAGCCTACATACTCATCTAAATGGGTTTTCTTTTGGGATTTGGGAGCAGAAAATGAGATGGCAAACAGATAAAAAGAGTTGTGATTGTCCTCAAAACCTGCTCAGTCCATTATAAATGCTCACCAATCCATGGGAAGCAGTTAAATCAATCTAATGATGTATTTGTAGATCAAATGCAATTTTGACTTAGGAAAATGAGAAAAATAACCCAGTACTGTTCTTCAAATATATATTTGATGAATGTAACATCACTGGCCTTTTCCTAACAAAACCCTTTAGGTTTTCTTTCTTTTTTTTTTTAAAGCCAAAACAAAACCCCCCCAAAAAACCTGGTTTTTAGAAAAGGCTTCTGGATTAAGCTGAACCAAATGAATTGACTAAAACTGAATATGATTTATTTTAGAAACTATTATAATAACTTAAAAAGGATTATTTTTTTTTGTTTGCTCAAGTTTTATCAGTTATGGCACATTTTGCAAAAGGAAGAGGAAACCTGCTTTTATGAGTTTATAAGGACCAGATACTACAGCTGTAATCAAGAATCCTTTAGGGAGCTCTGATGGCCTAGAGGCAAGAAGCTGCATTGCAATTCTGAAGGTACACCTGAAGATACACCGTCCAAATCCTCCGGCTGCTCCACAGGAGAAGGATGGGCAAGCTCCTCCCATGTGATTAACTGCCTCTGAAAACTTGCTGGAGGGTTAGCTATGCATCAGTTCTGACTCAACTGGTACACAACAACAACAATAGAGTTTTTGTTGTCTTTAGTTTCTCACTCTCCCCTCAGAATGATGAGAAACTTCACCACTCACTTGCTATCAAAGCCCACCATTCACAAAAGAGGTGTGGAGGAGGCAGTTTACAGTCTGTGGTCAACCATGGAAACAACTGGTTTTGCAAGACATCTCAGGAATATTTCAAGAACATTAGTTAGAAGCAAAGGGAGTTCTGGTGGCTTAGTGGTAAGGAGTTGTGCTGACAACCCAAAGGACCATGGTTCAAACAGACCGGCTGTCCATGGGAGGAAGACGGGCCATCTCCTCTTGCCTCTAAAAACCTGCTGGAGGGTCAGCTATGAGTCAGTTCCAACTCGATGATACATAACTACAATGATTACATAAATGTGGATCTTGCAAGCCCTTTACATAACTTCAAATTATCTTATTAAAACAAAATAAAAACCAAGCTAAAATGTTTCCAAAAACCAAACTTCCAGATTTCATGATAATGCATCCTTCTTAGTAAGATGGTTCTGAGCCAGTGCCCCCACTAATATGTATTTTTAAGTTTATAAATTATATGCCTATACTAATGAATGTTATTTTTGTTATAAAATAAATGAAATTTTTAAAAATATATTTTTTAAAGGGCCATCTATTTTTTCCTTTCCTCTAAACCTTAATGGATTAGAGATGACACAAAGGACACCATGTAAAGCTGCTTAGGACAGCAATTCATTCATCCTATTTGAAATTTTTCCTTCTGAAGGTCGAGAGCTCATTTCTGAGCTGTATTGCCCCACAGAGGCAGAAAGAGGCTATGCAACTATAAAAACGCCTGTCGGTGAGGGCTCTTGGAAGCTATTAAATGTCTGGAGGTAAAGGCATCAAATGCATTGCCCACAGAAAACAACACTAATTGTTTTATGTACATGCAAAGTTGAGGTCTTCATAGTTAGGACTACAATTTAGTAATATAAATACTTGAGCATTAATGAGAAGACCCCATTTCTGACACCAGCAAACAAATATTTATAGTCTAATAAGGAAAGAAAAGGAATAACTACACATACACATTTATGGGGCAAAGCATGACCATCAAAAAAGTTAAGAAGAAGTAGCATTTGTCTAGTGAAAAAAGTTTTGTCCAGCAAGAAACTACTTGATGAGGAATTAGCAATCTGAATGAAGAAAAGGTTGCCTTCCACATCCCTAGTTAAGAAGTAGATAGGGCAAGGTTCTCATCTATTGTTCATAGTGTTGGTATGAGTTGTAGTTGACCGAAACAGCACCTAACAATAATAACATTAAGGAATTAATTATAATTGGGAGAGCACTAACGTTTTGCTCAGCTCTTCCAGAAATGACTAACTTCAATACAGACTATAAATAAACATAGGGAGGTTAGAATCTATATTATTCTATCTGACCAACTTTAAGGCTTCTAGTGAAACACTTGTGTCCTATGATAGACTTTCTCTCCTTATAAATCAGCATCAACTGAGTCAGATGCCTTATCTCTGCTTCTAATCATACCCATATGAGCTTACTTTGACAATGGTTGTAACCACAATTTTCTTTCTATTCTCTAAAGCTCTATAAGCTAGTCATAATTTCATCCATCACCTCATTTCCTGCACTTAATGTAAGACCCTCCATATAGTATGGATTCAATAAATTTATAGCAGGCAGATTATTAACTTTATGAAGAAAATTAACTTCTATTATGTGTAGAGTTCTAATTTAAAATTTCACATGACAGGAAGATCACAAGATTCTTAAAGTGGTTTGAAGATCGGTTAGATCAATATGCCATGAGCACATAGCATTCAGTATATATTCTAAAATAGAAATGTCACATAAAAACAGACAAAAATAATTTATCTTAGTTACGTTGAAAAAATGAGTCAGAAGGGCGCTCATTTCTTTTTAGAAGATGGAGAAGAAACTGCTTTTAAAAAATCTTGCAGGCGAGACAGAATTTCAACCTAAGAAATTTAAGCTTATACAGTAACTCACAATAGAGATACCAAAACTATACATGAGAAGGCAGTTTCATATCTTTTAGACTTGCATAATGAGAATATAGCATTTATCTTCAGAAAGAAAAATGAATGTGATATTTGAAAGTTCATTCTGTCTATCTATCTATCTATCTATCTATCTATCTATCTATCTATCTATCTATCTATCTATCTATCATCTATCTATCTATCATCTCCCCCTTTCTGCTTTGTTGTACATGCTGTCAAATTAGAACCGACTCCCAGCTGATCCTCCAAATCACACAAGAGGAGATTGTCTATTTCCTACTGAGCAGCTGGTGGATTTGAACCACCTGTCTTTTTGGCAGTGTTAATTCCTTATCCATTAGGTTATTAGAGCTTTAGAAATATGTATTTTCCATATTTTAATATAGAAAGTGAGTCCTCACTGTGACCAATTTAAACCTTTACTAAAAATAATTATCTACAGCTTGTTTATATTTATTGTACTGATTTAATTTAAAAATGTAAAAATTCCAGTTCTAATCCACCAGATACGGTGCTGGAGAAGGAGGGACAATCTCCTCCTGTACCAGTCAGATATGATTTGACGGTATGTGCACACACAAAATAATAAAATTAAAAAAATATTTAAAAAATGTAAAAATTCTTTCCTTAGCGGTGTTTATGTAATACTTAGTAATTAAGTTTGTAGAAGGGACACATGTAATTGTACCCTCAAGTTTCTGTTAACTTTATACTCTGGAAATATGAGGAAGGTGCGTGTACATGCACACTCACACATGAGGGAGGTTTACATTTGTTTTAATTTTTATAATCTTATTGAAGAAAAATACGTACAAGCAGTACCTGACTAATGAACCTTCGTGTTACAGTACCTATGAGCACATTCAAGATTGCTGTCTTATTTTCTTGCTGTTCATGTTCTTGTTAGTAACATGTACTACCTACATAAATGTGGGGAAATCACACAAAAAACCAGACGCACACACTTGTGCTCATGCTTGTGTGTGTGGGGGGAAATGCACATATGTAGGCAGTCATTCAAACAGAAAAAGGGAATAGTGCATGGCTGAAAGTCAAGGAAGGTACTATATCCTTTCACCAGACTTATTCAATCTTTAGACTAAGGAAACAATCTGAGATGCCAGACAATTCATAAGAAGAACATGGCATTAGATTAGAGGCAATCTCATTCACACAGTGCAATATGCAGGCAATACAACCTTGCCTGCTGAATATAAAGAAGACTTTGGGAAATTACTGATGAAGCTCAGATGATATGCTGAAGTATGGATTATACTTTAGCATTGTTGTTATGTGCTGTCGAGTCACTTGCAACTCATAACAACAGCTCTAAACCCTGCTCTACCCTATACCAATCTTATTGTCTCCAACACACACCTATCCCCATTACCCTAGTCACTGAATCAATCCATCTCATTGAGGGTCTTCTTCTCCTGCACTGTCCCTCCACCCTCCCAAACATGACGTTCCTCTCCAAGGACTGGTCCCTCCTTGCAACATGCCCAAAGTATGTCAGACGGAGCTTCAGAATCTTTGCCTCCAAGGAGCGGCCTCTTTTCACCCTCTCTAGGATGAATTTGTTTGTTCTTCTCGCAGTCCATGGTATATCCAATATTCTTCTCCAGCACCACAACTCAAAGGCGTCAACTCTCCTTTTATCATCCCTAGTCATTATCCAACTTTCTGATGCATAGCAAGTAATTGTGAAGACTGCGGCCTAAATCAGGCACACCTTAGTCTCCAGATTGACATTATTGCTGTTCAGTGCTCTGGAGAGAGGTCCCTGACAGCAGACTTTCCTAATGCAATTTGCCTTTTGATTCCTGGCTGCTGGTACCAAGAGTGGTGATTTTGGCGCCAAGCAAACTAGAGCTGTTAACAATCTCAAAATCCTCCCAATTGGATCAATTAGCATCATCATTATACAGAGAGACAAGATTAAAGTTATTGAAAACTACATTTTTCTTGAATTCACAATCATTGTCCAGGAAAGCAAAAGTCCAAAACTCAAAGCAGCATTGCTTTGGACAAATTTGTTGTAAAATACCTCTTCAAAGTGTTAAATGTTTAGCAAGTAAGTCTCTTTGAGGGCTAAGATGCAATGAATTCAATTACTGGTATTTTCCACTGCCTCATATGCACATGAAAGCTGCACAGTGACAAAAGAGGGCTGGTGAGGAACTGATGTGTGAATTATGGTGCTAACAAAGAATACTGAATATACTATGAACCGCCAGAAGGATGAATATATCTATCTTGGAAAAAGTAGAGCTGATGACTTCCTTAGAAGCAACTATGGTACTTCCTGTTATGTACTTTGGGCATGTTTTCAAGGAGGGACTAGTCCTTGGGGAAGGATGTTTGGTAAAATAGATGGTGAGTAAAAGAAAGAGGAAGATCCTCTAGAAGATGAACTGACACAGCACCTGCAAAGTGGCTTAAGCACCGTAAAGGTTACAAGGATGGAGCAGGACTGGGCAGTGCGTTTAGGGTCCCTGTGAACTGGAAACAGCTCAACAGCAAGGTACATCACAGTGCTGCAGCACAGGATCTGTTGTTAATATACTCAGAGTCACTCAAGAAAGATGAATAATGGAATTTTCAAAGATATTGTTACGTATTGTTGAGCTGCATCAATTTATAGAGACCCTGTATTAAACAGAATGAAACTCTCTCTTATCTTGTACCCTATTCACAATCTCAGCAGTGCTTAAGCCCACTGTGGCAGTCACTCTGTCAAACCATCTCAGAGCTCCTCTACATGTTTAGCTGATACTCTTCTTTTCCAAGCATAATATCCTTCTCCAGGAATTGGTCCCTCCTGATAACATGCCCAAAGTAAGTGAGATGAAGTCATACCATCTGTGCTTCTAAAGAGTAACCTGGTTTCACTTCTTTCAAGAGAGTTTTGTCTCTTTTGGCAACCCATGGTATAGTCAATATTCTTTACCAACAATATAATTTATGGGCATCAATTCTTCTCCTGTCTTCCTTTTCCATTGTCCAATTTTCAGATAGATATGAAGCAATCAAAAATACCATGGTTTGTGTTAGGCACACCTTAATCTTTAAAGTGACATCCTTACTCATTAGCACTTTAAAGATGTCCTTGTCAGCAGGTTTGCTCAATGCGTTGTCATTTGATTTCTTTTTTTTTTAAATTTTGTATGTGCAATGATTTATTTATAGCAAATACCTTTTTTTTTAAAAAAAAATACAGAACATCAACAGTGGCTTTACACATAGACATCCTGATGGATAGCATAGAAATTAGATTGACTACATCTGTGGAAGGAATTGTTGGATAAGATGAATATCAGGAGTCAAAACAAGGCTAGGTGTTAACATAAAACAAAAAAATTGTTTTGTAATATACCACCAGGTCACCTGTGTCTCATAGCAACCCTATGGGGTTCTGAAGCCTCCCTGTCCTGAGCCAGTGTAACTGACTCTGACACACCTACCCCCACTGCCCTAGTTATTGTATCAATCTATCTCATCTGGGGTCTTCCTCTCCTGTGCTGTCCCTCCACCCTTCCGTGCATGATGTCCTTCTCCAAGGATCAGTCCCTTCTTCTTTTTTTATTTTCATAATTTTTAAAATAATTTTAATGAACATTTACAGAGATCTGGATTTCCATTCATTCATTGCTGCACTTCTCTCTCTGCCCAGCCCAGCCCCCGCCCCCCCACCTCCCTTTGTCCCCTCACCCGCACCCCGTTCGCTCCTCTCTTTGAAAAGTAAAAGAAACACTCCCTCCCTGGTACACAATCCCCTGCAACCTTCTCCCCGCCCCAAGTACATTCCACTATGCAACCTTAATTGTGGACTCTTGGGATAACCATAATACTCTTTCATACATCGCTTTTAAATTATCCTCTCTCCCTCATCTGTTTCAGTGCAGTATACACAATTTATCCAGTTTTTCTCAGTCTTACCCCAAACCTGATATCAGTCCCATTTTACAGCAGTGGCACCATGCAATATTTGTCCTTTTGCGACTGAGATATTTCACTCAGGATAATGTCCTCCAGAGTCACCCATTTTGAATAATATTGCATGAGTTCCTTGTTTTTCAATGCAGCGTAGTATTCCATTGTGTGAATATACCACAGCTTCTCTATCCATTCGTTTGTTGATGGGCACCTGGGTTGTTTCCAACTTCTTGCTATTGTGAACAAAACCGCAGTAAACATGGGTGTGCATATATCTGCTTGGATGCCATTTATGGTCTCTTTGGGATATATTCCCAGTAAGTGGAATTGCTGGGTCAAATTGTATCTCTATTCGCAACTTTTTGAGAAAGCGCCACACCACTTTCCACAGTGGTTGCACCATTTTACACTCCCACCAACAGTGAATAAGGGTTCCAGTTTCTCCACAACCTTGCCAGCATTTGTAGCTAGCTGTTCTGTTAAATTCTGCTATTCTGACTGAGGTGAGATGCTATCTCATAGCTGTTTTGATTTGCATCTCTCTTAGAGCTAGGTATTTTGAACATATCTTCATGTGCTTGTTGGCCATCTGAATGTCTTTCTTGGTGAAGTGTCTGTTGATATCCTGTGCCCATTTTTCGATTGGATTATTTACCTTTAACTTGTTGTGGTGCTCAAGTATTTTATAAATTCTAGATATAAGTCCCTTATCTGACATGTCATTACCAAATACTTTTTCCCAGTCTGTGGCTTCCCTTTTTACCCGGTTGGAGAAGTTTTTGGATGTGCATAGGGATTTGATTCTTAGAAGGTCCCAATCATCTATTTTATCTTCCCCCGGTTGTAGATTTTTCAGGATACTTGTAAGACTGTTTATTTTGTGGATTAGGACTACTAGAGTTCTTCCAAGCTTTTCTGTAATGAAGTTTATAGTCCTTGGTTTTAGTCCTAGATCCATGATCCACCTTGAGTTGGTTTCTGTATATGGAGTGAGGTGTGGATCTTGCTTGAGTCTTCTGCAGGTATTTTTCCATTTCTGTCAGCAACATTTCTTAAAAAGGCTGTCGTTTGCCCACTTAGCTGATTTCATCTCCTTGTCAAAAATCAGTTGACCATAAATAGATGGGCTGATCTCTGGGTTCTCAATTCTATTCCATTGATCTATATGTCTGTAATTGTACCAGTACCACGCTGTCTTAACCACCACGGCAGTGTAGTAGGATTTGAAATCAGGGAGTGAGATGCCTCCTACCTTTTTTTCTATTTTTAAGGAGTGCTTTGCTTATTCGGGGCTTTTTTCCAATCTAAATGAAACTGGAGATTACTTTTTCCATCTCCTTGAAGAATGGGATTGGTATTTTTATTGGGATTGCATTGAATGTGGAAATTGCTTTTGGTAGTATTGCTATATTCACAATATTGAGTCTTCCTATCCAAGAGCAAGGGATATTCTTCCACTTCTCCAGGTCTCTTTTTGTTTCTTGTAGTAACGTTTTATAATTTTCTTTGAAAAGATCCTTTGTGTTTTTGGTTAGATCTACTCCCAAGTATTTAATCTTGTGATTCACTATTGTGAAGGGTATTGTTTTTGGACATAGTTGACCAATTCAACAAAGTAGAGGATACAAGATCAACATACAAAAATCAGTTGGATATCTCTTCAGTGACAGCTGAACAATACATAACAGTATCTTTGAAAATTCCATTATTCATCTTTCTTGAGTGACTGAGTATATTAACAACAGATCCTGTGCTGCAGCAGTTGCCTATCAATATTATTCTATTATGTACCTTGCTGTTGAGCTGTTTCCAGTTCATAGGGACCCTAAACGCACTGCCCAGTCCTGCTCCATCCTTATAACCTTTATGGTGCTTGAGCCACTTTGCAGGCGCTATGTCAGTTCATCTTCTAGAGGATCTTCCTCTTTCTTTTACTCACCATCTATTTTTTTGTCACTGAAGAGATATCCAACTGGTGATTTTTGTATGTTGATCTTGTATCCTGCTACTTTGCTGAATTGGTCAACTATGTCCAATAGTTTTCTTGCTGAGTCTTTAGGGTTTTCTAGGTATACTATCATATCATTTGCATAGAGAGATAATTTTACATCCTCTTTGCCAATTTGGATACCTCCTACTTCCTTCTCTTGTCTTATTGCTATCGCTAAGACTTCCAATACAATATTGAATAAGAGAGGTGATAGTAGGCATTTTCCTCGTTCCTGTTCTTAAAGGGAATGCCTTTAACCTCTCTGTTGAGAACGATGTTGGCTCTCGGATTTGCATAAATACTTTTTACTATGTTGAAGAAATTCCCCTTTAATCCTATTTTGTTGAGTGTTTTAATCAGGAAAGGGTGTTGGATGTTGTCAAAGGCCTTTTCTGCATCAATTAATAGGATCATGTGGGGCTTGTTCTTTGCTTTGTGAGGAATTACATTGATTGTTTTCCTTATGTTGAACCACTCTTGCTATCCTGTTATAAATCCCACTTGGTCATGATGGATTATTTCTTTGATGTATCGTTGAATTCTATTGGCCAGTATTTTATTCAGTATTTTTGCATCTATGTTCATAAGAGATATTGGCCTATAGTTTTCTATTTTGGTGGTGTCTTTTCCTGGCTTTGGTATCAAGGATATGTTTGCTTCATAGAGTGAATCTGGGAGAATTCCATCTTTCTCTATTTTCTGAAATAGTTTATGTAGAATTGGTGACAATTCTTCTTTGAATGTTTGATATAATTCACTTGTAAAACCACCTGGTCCAGGGCTTTTTTTGGTCAGAAGTTGTTGTATTGTCATTTGATTTCTTGACTGCTGTTTTGCTGATTATGTATCCAAGTAAAATTAAATCCTTTGCAACTTAAATATTTTTTCCATATTATCACATTTTTCATTGGTCCAGTGGTAACATATTTTTTCCTCCTCCTCCTCCTCCTCATGTTGAGGTGCAATGAATACTGAAAGCTACAGTCTTTGAGCTTCATCAATAAGTGCTTCAATCTTATTTTCTGCAAGTAAGTACAAAGTATATACAAAGATACTGATACTAACAGGCAACATTAATGAAACCAGGGAGGGGTAAGTTAACTTATACCAGAACCAACATAAATAAGATGCAGACTTTGAAATAGAAACTTGTCAGAAGCTGAGAACTACTGACATAAAATTTTCCATTTGAACCACTTTTTTTTTGGAACCACTTTTAATGAACAGTTTAGTGAGATGAATTATAATCACAAAGTTGCATAACCATCATAACTATCTATTTCAATTGTTTTAATCACCTCAAATAGAAACTCAGTACTTCCTCAGTATAATACCTCCACATTCCACCCTCTCCCCAGCTGCTGGTGAATTTCTTTTCTGTACATTTAACTATTCTAGATACTTCATGTAAGTGGAATCACAAACTATTTTTCTATTACATGTTTAAAATACTGCTTCAAGCAACAAAATTTTTATTGCACTAACCAAAAGAAATCCACATTATTAGACAGAGTAAGTAAGCAAGATAATATTTAACACTGGTAAAATGTCTATGAACATACAGGATCCAGGAGAATATGACTGGGACTATGTTTCCATAAACATTATTTTACATTTTATAGCATCATCAGAAAGCCTGATAGAAAATAAAATTCTGAAACACTTTCCTAGACCTGATGAACCAGAATCTCTGGGGAATTTGTGGTTTAACAAGCTTTCCAGGTGATCTTCTGCACAGTAATGTTAGAAGAGGAATGTATTATAACATCCTACTCCTCAAGCATTTTCTATAGGCACATAAAATACAGAATAAGAACATTCAACTTCCTAGAAAAAGAAATCAAACACATGTCTGTCTCCTTGTGCACACATACTTGTCAGAGAAAATAAAGTCAAGGTAAAAACCAGCAAATAAAAATATTAAGAAGGGTTTAGGGCTGTTGGACAAAGGGTTGCTATGAGTCACAAATGACTCGGTGGCACATAACAACAACAACAACAAGAAACACAGATACTTAATAGTGGAACGAGACAACATTCCCTGGGGATTCCATATTCTCAAGAGAAAACATGGAATAATTTCTTTTAGAATAAACAGATCGTACTTATAATTTCATGGAAAGCTATCATAAAATTTCGTATAAACTTTTGTTTAGTTTTAAAACCCTAATGATATATTTCACACTTCAATTATAAAAATGAATAAAAAAAGTATTTTTAAAAAGGTTGTTTTATTTCATTTCCATTATCTACAAAATCAGGAAAAACCTGATTTTGATACTATTCCCCTCTCATATATCCTTAGGTCTGCTCATTCTTGACACAGGCCTGGCTAACTTTGCATTATTTAAGATTGTTTACCATGTAAACAAAAGGTTCAAGGAAGTTAATGATGGCTCTTCCTTTTATTTCTTGTAGATACTTTGCTATTTTATTATTACTTTGTGTCAGTATTCCTTAGCATTTAAATTGACAACAAGAAAGAAAAACAGCTGTTAGTTATCCACCTGTCAGTTGTTATAAGAAGTAAAATGGGGAAGGAGGTTGGAATTAATGGTTAAAATGAGAAATTTGAAGATAGTAATAGTTAAGTCACCTAGATGCTATTATTAACAAGGAGTGACAAATTTGTTTTTCTGTATATTAAGTACAGTAATGAAACTGAATAGTACCTCAGATGAGGATCAAATAACTACCTTTAAAAAAAAGAGCTTAAAAACTCTTTTAAAAAATTTTTTTAGAGATTGGTTATGCTACAGAATAAATGTCTAGAAAGAAAAATGTGTGTTTTGGTTACTACCGTGTCATAGGAACAATTTAGCACTCATCACCACCAAGCAATGGGACATGACCTATAGGTCTCTTTACTAGCTTTACAGTTGTAATTAAGTAATTCTCATTCTTGATTTCCAGGTACCAACTGATGGCTGGCAGTATAACATTTGGATTTGGTTCTGATCATTCATTTGTGAGTCCTAGTTTGAGGACATTCTCATATCATGAACATTTCCAAGAACATCTAACTCAAATCTGAGCACAGAAAAATTGACTTAGAGAAATTAAAATAGGAGTCAGTGGCTATTGAATTCTCCTCTAAGTATATAAATTGCTTCCAAATACCTTTACGGTACTGAAAAAGTAAAATACTACAGCAACATTTGTGGGTGCTTGTATAGATTTAAAGAATCTTGATGGCCAATTAAAATTCTGTGTGAAATGTTATTCAAATACCTTTAAATAAGTAGTATCAAATTTCATATTCCAAGTGCCTACATTTTCACTCAAATATAAAAATTTAAGAACAAAGCCAAAAGAGAAGAAACATTTGGCATAGTTCACCTTTTCACAATTATGATTAGTGTTAATAAACAATTTAGTTTGTCTGAAAATGCTGTTTATTCAATAGCCTCTAATAAGCATCAATCCTTACATGCTATTTTTTTCCTTCACAAAATGACATAAACTCAAGCCAATAAAACAGTAGAAGATCATTTTTATGTGTTGTTGTTATGGAGATTGAGAGCAGTTAAAAAACCTAATAGCATTCACCTATGGAAGGCTGTGGTGGGTTGTTATGGCAACATAATCCTTATAATACAATGAAAAGACAGTAACTGTGAAGATCTAAAAATAGCTATTTCCTTGGAAAAAATAATAGCTTGGCCAAACATCTAAACACAAGGTAAAAAGGCCCAATTATTTCAGTGGAAGTCATATTTATGATATTTGTAAGATTCTGGGCATATGATCTACTTATTACTCTTTGTCTTGCCCCCCAGCTTTGCCCATTCAAATGCTTCAATAAGACATTGGCACATAGGAGGGGAGAACACAATGAATACCTTTATAAAAGAGAACCACAATCTTCTGAAAGGCTTTCATGAAATGGATGTTGTCGTAACAGTATTCCTGAACCTTCTGGAGGAGGATCAGCTCCGATTGGCCTTGAGAGCTGAACACAGCCAGTAGGGGAGCATATTGCTAAAAGAGAAATGAGAAAGTCTGTTAAAACTATTACATGTAACGTCAAGCTAATCTAGAGGTTTGATTAGAAAACATTCTCTACTAAGATTATCTTCTTATTGCATTATCATGTCCAAAAGAAATTATTTTTATCTCAACATCTTAACAATTTTTCTCGTATCTACTAAAAGAAGATCCCAAATCCAAGATTCTCACTCTATGAAAGAGAACTACTATGCCTTTTCAGAAAGATATTATGCCATGAGACAGAGTAAGGTTATCTGAGGTTGCTGCTAGACCTTTAATACCGATGGAAGTGACCGTGCTATTTTGTCCTTACGGCTTTGTTCTTTTGTCCCCTTTCCCTGCAAATGTCCTTGCCTTCCAGTCACTGACGCATATCCATTGTTTCGTGTAGGACTGATTCTGTTCCACTTATCTTTCCCCAGAAGCCTTCTCTGATTAATTTAACCTGCAGTTTAGTCATCGCACTGTTCTCACAAACACTGAGAGTTGTTTAACTTTATGTTTTGAAACCAAGTTTTTCCAATTCTAAGAATTCTAATCTATAGAACAGAAGCCAATGGTTTGGTTAGATTTTACTTTCACCTGTAAGCCTATATGGGACTATTGTGTGGATTTTTTTAAATTTTGTTTTTCTAAATAAGAATTAATCTCTATACGGTATAGAGGCTCTCACATGTGAAACATTTTGGGCAGCAGGAGATCTGAAAAGAAATAAACAGGAATTCAATGTTTGGGCTGAGTCTTGGGGTGGGGTGGGGGTATGGACTGCAGTAGTAAGCCTTTGGTCCTACTCTTCAGAGCTGAGGTTGGCCTGACTGCTGAGACAGGGCTTTGTTACCTTCAGGTGCTTGAGGGCTTGCTCAGCAACAAGCTCCTCCTTCTTGTTCCATTCTACAGCATTCATAACACAGGTCCACAGAAGACCAATCACTGCCGTTTCTGGAAGGTCGTTCCTCTTCATTTCTTCTTTGATATAAAGCACCACCTAACAGCCATAGAAAAAGTGGGTCAGAGAGTAACAAGCAGATGGAGAGTGCCTCACCCGTTGCATTGTCAGGAAAAAAGTCTGCCAGAGAGGAATATTCTGTCAGTTTCTCCCTTCCAAGGGTGTATTCTCAGACTGCAATAGGAGAAAAAAATGACTTGCTCTCAAAGCAAATTTAATTTTAGTCCAAAAATTAAGAGGCTTAGTTCTGCCTGGAAACTGCTGGATAACACAGGGCAAGAAGGAATCTTTGTTTCCTAAGAATTATTCTTTTATATGCAAAAATCCCTTCAGGTGAAGCAGAATAAGAAACCAGTATAGCCCTCTCAGGTTTTGGAGAAGGAGAAGGCAACAGAGCTATGAAATTTTTTAGCTTCTTCCTTCCCCATAATTCAAACTTTAACAGACACCATTGATGATCTTCAAACCCTAGCTTGAAGCTAACTTATAAATAAATAATAAAGTCTAAAATTATTATTTTTCCTATTTGCTACCTATCAATTTAGCAATCCTCAGCAAGTAATTCCACACAAAATTATATTTAAATATTCAAATTCATCCAAAAATCTGACTGTATGTAATCTATGTCAATTCAGTTCATTGTCTGATATTGGTTTAGCATTTTTTTTTTCCTTTCAAATAAGGTTGCATGTGTAATAAAAGACATGTGTTAGACTGTCTGCATATCCCTTCCTTATAACATATGGGACCTAGGCCAGGAAGTTTTCATCACTTCTTCAAGATGTTAGAGACTCTTAAACGATTAAAGACAGTAATGTATTTCAAGGATGGGAAGAAGCTGGGCAATCTCAGCCAGCAAAGTGGCTGTAAAATTAAAGTAAAACCTGTAAAGAAATGTGATCTGTATCTTAAAACATCAAAATGCTTCTCACTCCAAGGAAAAAGTTCAAGTTTTTGTCTAAAGGAACTTATCCTTCTTGCTAACTTCAATGCCATAAACCTGTACGACGCCTATTCCTTTATCATCTCCATCTGATGTTGTTGTTGTTATGTGCCCTGAGTCCTTTCCGACTCATAGCGATCCTATGCACAACAGCCCTAAACCCTGCTCTATCCTG
>NW_006399757.1:16023415-16090806 GCF_000299155.1 Elephantulus edwardii | reverse complement strand
TCAGGATGGATGACGAAGAGACTGAGAGTGTTCACAGCTTCAGTTTGCTCGGCTCCACAGTCAACACTCTTGGTACCAGCAGTCAGGAAATCAAAAAGCATATCGCGATGGGAAAGTCTGCTGTTAGGGACCTCTCAAAGGTGCTCAGGAGCAACAGTGTCTCTCTGGAGACTAAGGTGCGCCTGATACAGGTTATGGTATTTGCAATCGCTTGTTATTTGCAATCTCCATCTGATAGGTAGTAATAACGTGGAGTTCCTAGCATCAAACCAAATGAGATGCTCGGAGCATGTGGAGGAGGAGGTTAGGGATTTAGGATTGTGTGTCAAAAAGAACAGACTCTAGGATTCGATTTCATGTCATGTAAAAGCTTTTAAAAGTTTGGTTAGGACATTTTCTCTATACATGTACTAAAATAAAGCACAAAACTAAAAAGTCAAAACACAATACTGTAATAATTCTATAAACTGAGGTAGTGTTGATATTAAGAGGTAAACAACAATTGTGTGTGGACAAGATGACTCTGGTTGAATTGATTCCATGGTATAAATATTAAATCATCTAACTTTTCTCCTTTTAATATTGAAAAAAGACAAAAACACTTGTATAAACACCTAGTTTTAACTTTAAACATTAGTAAAAATCTGCAACAAAAAGAAGGACATAATGAAATATTCTGGTAACACATGGTCAAATCTAATTGACACATGACATACTGAAGCAAGTATAGAAGCTTTAGTAAAATCTAATATAGTCATTTGTTTGAAAACTGCCATTTCTGCCACAGCCTGGAGTGTAATAAAACGAAGATTCTGAAGAAACACTGCTATTGTGCTAACTTTAATGGTAGAAATTAGCAGATAAAGTTTATAGCAATCAATAAAGGGAGCTCACCTAAAGCGAGAAAACACTTGTGTTACACGACCTAGGTAGCTTTGCTTACTCTAGCATGTGGTGGTGATGCCTGCTCACCTCCTTGATTGGGCATTCCTGAGAAAGTCGCTCCTGAAGCTCCTTCTGGAGTTCCTTCCTAGTGCCCAGAGATTGCTGGACTCGGAGGAAGTCAGAGAGCTCCTTCAGACCCGCGTCTGTGAAGTATTTAGCAAAATGATCCACACTCTGTCGGTTAACTGGAAAGAGCTCCTAGAAGAGAAGAATGGTTGTTGTTAGGTGCTGTCGAGTACGACTCATAGGTACTCTGAGAACAACAGATCTGAACCCTGTCTTATACTGTACATACCATCTTCATAGTCTAGAGAAAGAGAAGAGAGACAGAAAACAAACTATACAAAGTTCAGCAAGCATAAAGGGTAATAGTCTTATGAATGGTATCCACTTCCTAAACAACATGTCTCTGGAAACTATGAACTGTGATAAATGTCGATAGTTATAGAAAGGTTTCAGGCCTTTTGTTCATAAGGTCACTATGAGTCATGTTCGACTTGAAGGCAATCAACTACAACAACAACAACAACATGGAAAAGATTTCATATTGGGAAGAACAAAAACCAATTTCAAAAGAATCTTTTTTTTTTTTGCCCTTGAAAGTTTTTTAGTTAACAACTGTGGTGTTAGGGTTTATTATTCAAAATGGTTTTCCTAGCCTTTGAATTTGACTTTACCATGGCCAGAAATAAGTGAATAGGGTATGTTAGCCTATCCACAAGGGGGTTGGCTAGTCTCACCACTAAACTGAGCAGACTCAGTGGCAGGCTGGAGAGTAAAGAAGCAGTGAATGGAGTGTGTCCTCTTGGGTCACGGCCTACAGGAACAGTCCCCAGAGCAGCCACAGCAGAGAACCAAACACATAACCAGTCATATGAGATGGAGAACCAGAAACCTGACATGAGATGGGACCTTCGAACTGCTATGCCAAGGAACCAGAGCCAAGAGCCTTTGCCCAAGATTATTGGACAACTGAGGGTGGGGATGGAGGTGAGGTGGAGTGGAGAGAGCCGTAACTGGCAGGACTGAGAGCTGTGTAACCCTGGCCTAAAGTCACATGGCTCAAGGTTGAGGTCCATGTGAGCACATTTCAGAAGCTGCCCTGTTTTCTGCTACTAACCTGGATTCTAACTTTTGACTTCCTCAATATGGTTTTGTGTGGTCTGCAAGCTCTCACAATGGATTCTGGACACAGTGTAGCAATGTGACTGGTGTTAGGATGCGTAGAAAGAGATGTGGGGGTATGGGGAACATGTCTGACCAAATGGAAATTAGTTTTGTGTTGTTGATGTTGTGGACAGTGACAGTTCCCCTTTTTGAAGTTGGGAAAGGTCAGCTCCGGGGGCCTAGTGTTAAGAAACTACACTGCAATCCCAAAGGCATGCAGTTCAAATCCTCCAGCTGCTACACAGGGAAGGGTGGCAATCCTCTCTCATGCAAGTAATTGCCTTTGAAAACCCTCTGGAGGGTCAATTATGGGTCAGTTCTGACTCAGTGGTACTCAACAACAGCAACTCTTGGTGTTAGATGCTTTCAAGTAAACGAAGAAGGAGAGTGACCTTCTGAACAATGGATCTAAACCCTGCCCTAACCTGTGCCATCCTCACCATTTCTGATCTACTCGGTCACTCTGTTACAGTCACTGTGTCAACCCATCTTGTTGAAGGTCTTTCTCTCTTTCACTGAGCTCCAACTTTCCAAGTATGATGTCCTTTCCCAAGGACATGCTCGTCCTAACAATAAGCTTAAAGTATGTCGGTCAAATTTTCATCATCCTATCCTCTAAGGAGCACCCTGATTGCACTTTCTCCAAGACATGTTTGTTTTCTGGCAGTTGATGGGATATTCAATCTTCTTCTCCAGTTTTACAACTCAAATAAACTTAGAGATGCATAGTAAGTACCTGAAAGGAGTGTGGCTTGGGCCAGGTACCCCTTACATCATTAAACTAAGATGGTTGCTCTGTAACACCGTGGAGAGGTCCCTGTCAGCAAATTTTTCCAATGTAACCTGTCCTTTGCTTTCTTGACTGTTGATACCAAGGGTGTTTATTATAGATTCAAGTTAGATGAAATCATGAACAACTTCAATCTTTACTCCATCTATTATGATGTTGCTTATTGATCTGGAGGTGAGGATGTTTGTTTTTTGGATGTTGAGTTGTAATCCATGAGAGTCTGTAGCCGCTGACCTTCTGCAGCAAGCATTACAAGTCTTCCTCACTTTTATCAAGCAAGATTGGTTGTTAATGAGTTCCCCAATCCTGATGCCACATTCTTTGTAAAGTCCAGCTTCTCAAATGATTTGTTCAGCAAGCAGATTGAAGAAACGTAGTTTCTAAAATCAGATATATCCTCAAAGACTAAAGAAACATGGCAACAAAGGAGATGGTATTAAGGGTTTATTGTTTAAAATGGCTTTCCTAACAAGTGACTTAGCCTTTGTCTTAAAGATGGGTGGGAATACGTGAATAGGGCATGTTAGTCTAACCACAAGGGGACTGGCTAGTCTCGCCACTAAGTTGAGCAGATTTTAAGACTTTCACCACCAGTAAAGAAGAAACAGAGAATATAGCATACCCTTTGAGTGCCAGAAATTCTTGTGCCAGCCAGGCCTACAGGAGTATGGCAACAGCCGCGGGACAGGGACCTGCCAGCAGATAGAGCTGACCTTGCTAATTGCTATCCCATGGAACCGCAGCTAAGAGCTTTTGCCCCAATTTGTTACAAGACTTCATTGGTAGGATTAAGAGTTTCCTAACACCGGCCTACCTAAAGCCATGAGGTGGAAGGCCGAGGTGCCTCAAGCACATTTTGAAAGCTGTCCTGACTGAGTAATTTTATCTTGCTGCCAATTTGCATTACAGCCCATTGACTTTCCTAATATGATTCTGTGTAGTCTGTGAGCTATTGCAATGGATTTTGGATGTAGTACAGCAAGACTGGTGTTGAGATGAATAGAAAGAGGTGCAGGAGTATGGGGGACGTGTCTGAAATCCTAGGAATTTGTTTTATGTGTGGATATTGTTGATGGGGACAATTCTCTTACTATGCTGAATAACATTTGAATTGTTTCCTTGTAATTGACAAGAATAAACTGAAATAATAAGATAATAAATTGTTTCCTTAATTATGAGTTAACAGAAAAAAAATCCGTTTTAGCAATGCTGAAATGATTTGAGATGATATTAGAAAAAATAATTAGCCATTATCATCTCAAGGACATGCACATTCTGAGAAAATGGTGCTATTAAGGCCTAAAAGACTGTCACAGGAGTTAAAAGTAACTTTGTTACATATTTTAATGATGATGGCTCTTAATTAAACTTATAGCAGACATGGAATCTAAATCCATTCTGTCAACTCTTTCATTTATTACATAATTCTTGTGGAAGAAACAGAAAGAGCAATGTACATGACTGCTATCCTATTTTTACCTCATTTCCACTAAACCCTACACAGCTTGGCAAAGTCTCAGCAACACTTAGTCATGTTCTAATCCTGAGTGAGTTCAACAGCAAACTAAGAAATTAAGTTATTCTCACAGCACTCACATTTTTCAGACTTTTGCAGTCTAAAAAAGAAATCCTTACTTCTTTATTTATTAGATTGCATACATATGGCCGATGGCTGTGTATTTTCAATAGAATGCGGGTAGAACGATGTGTACTGGATTTGCCATCGTGCGTAGAGGCACAGTCAAGGGAAACTTACATCATGACCCAAATTTCAATAC
Source organism: Elephantulus edwardii (assembly GCF_000299155.1). Lineage (NCBI taxonomy): Eukaryota > Metazoa > Chordata > Mammalia > Macroscelidea > Macroscelididae > Elephantulus > Elephantulus edwardii. The sequence continues at coordinate 16,086,126 of NW_006399757.1, read as the reverse complement.
TCTATGTATCTCATTCCATATTTTCCCTGCTTGAGTCATGAATTAATTTCAAAAGTCAGAAAAGTATTGGTGGGAGATACTATCAAACACACATGCTTATTAAAGCAAATATTTCATACTAGATAAAAATTTTGCTACTAACATCTGTGCTATTACTCATGAAACCTTCTAAATTTAGGGGACAGAGAAGTCATTTAAGCTCATTGAGTTTCTCTGGTGAACCAAAATAGGCTGAATACTCTCCCCATAATAATCATGTGAAGTAGAACATTTTCAAACTCAAAGTAATGAAAAAAGATGAGTGTAGACCATGGGGGGCAGGTTTAATAAAAAAAGAAGAAAAGAAAAAGACCAAGGCTTACTGACTGACTAGAGAAACTTATCCCATAATCTTTAAGTACTTTCCAAAACAGGAACTGAATTTAACCCCCACTTCTCCTTTTCCCAACTTGCAGGCAAACAACAGACAAGCATATAGGTGAACAATAACACCAGGGGGTAAACATGCCTTAGAATAATCAATCATATGGAATCAAAGGGCCAGTATTTGCCCAGGAGGTCAAAAGGCAGGGTTGGTAAAGCACAGAGTAAACACAGGGAGGAAGTAGGAAGAGTATTGTTACACTATGAAGATTTAGAATCAATATCATGAAACACAATGTGTATAAATTGTTGAATAGAAAGCCAATCTGCACTGTGAAATTTTACCAAAATTACAATAAAGTAGAAATCCACTTATCTAGATGATTGTGGTGTTAGCCTAAAAGCTGGCATGTTTTTTTTTGGTTTTTTTCAAGCCATTAGATAGTTACCCTCATCTGGTCTCCAGCGACCTTAACTACAGACACACAGTCTTGCAAATCAGCATCAGCTGTGAGACTAAGATAAAAAAGAGTGCTTCTCACACTGAACAGCAAGACTGGAGGCAAGCAAAGCTTGTGGTGGCAAGAACTTGTTAGTAGAGAGACTGTGAAGAAACTCTGGCAAGGTGTGACCTGAGGCTTTTTGTATTTGTGCGAGGTACAGTTAAAGGTCTGGCTGTTCTTGCCAGACGTTTGATGGAGAAACTGAGTTACAACTGCTCTGAGGCAAACCTTTCTGGACTTGACTGCTGAACTGAAACCAGAGCCTAGACTAATTGAGGAATTGTACCTTGGAACTGTTGGGCAAAAGCCTGGACTTGTACTGTGAAATATTCTTTGCATCACCCACTCACCTCCCTAATAAATCCTATTGTTTGTACCATGAGTGTGTGAGGCAGCAACGAATAAACGAACCTCTTGCTGTTACTGGGGCTCTAGAGGAACCATGGGGTTGGGCTATGGCTCTTTATCTGCTTTTTGCTCTGGGGCAGTGAAAGGCTGTGCTATTCTTACCCCCTCTAGCCCTTTCAGAGAGACGCTTATGGCTCTGTACCCCAATGTCCTGTTTTCTGCTATTCAGACATAATAAACTAAGTCTCTATAAGACTAAGCAGCTTGACTCAACATACGAAGGCTGAAAAAAATTTACAATTGCCAAGTCAATGCTTATTCCACAACTTCACACTGGCACTAACCCATTCTATTTAGTAAGACTGCAACTGTAGAATTTAATATAAAGTTATGTTTATTCCCAGTGCAACAGGCAGAGTGGTTCTGTTAAAACTCAACATCACATTACGTGCATTGCAGCATTACAATCCTTTATAAACTCTCAGATCATCTAGAATAAAAGTCGTAATGCTTCAGAGTAATGGCTGTGTTATCTTGCAGAGATGATCTGTACTTTCCGTGTCATGCACTCTCCTTGTCCAGTCCCCACACTGTCATAGATGTGCCTACATCAAGGCCCAGGTGATTGTGTAGAACACATTTCCAACAGATGCATGACTAATTTCCTTACTTGCTTCAAGTCTTTATACAAATGTCACTTATCAGAGAAGGGTTTTCCCCTTACCTGAAAAAAAAAAACATACCCCACTGAGACTCTTGATCTCTTCCTTATTTCATTTTTTTCTCCACAGAATTTTTCTCTTTTCTATTATGCTACATATTTTGGATATATATTCTATAGAAATAAAGGGGAAAAGGTAGGAAGGGAAAGAAAGACCTAAGGTGTACCTGATCCAAGTGATGGTATTTTGTTTCTTCCTATGCATCTGAAGGTTGAACAATGAACAAGGGATGACAGAAAAAGAATCAATGCCTTTGACTTGTGGTGTTGGAGAAGAGTATTGAACATCCCCTGGACTGCCAAACAACAACTCTGTCTTGTCTATCATAGATTGGAAGGATGGTGCACAATAGATATGCTTTTAATAGGGTTGTTAGAAGTTGCAGTCAACTCGATGGCATCTTTTCAGCAACAAGAATAAAATATTTTGTTTATTGCCTATTCCCTTGCAGTAGGTATTATGTCATATTCACCACGATCCTGTCATTTATTTAGATACCAAAGAGTTAGACAGAATGAATCTCCCTGTCCTAATTAGTTACAAAGAAACAAAAGGACACCTGGACACCCCACCCTCCAACACACACATACACACAGACCAAGGTATTTTGGTCATGTTTTGGCAGGTATTACCAAAGCCTCAAAATAAGTATCAAGCACACAGTCCTTTGATCAGGTGACACTTACAAGCAGCCGTTTGTCTATGTTGGCTTTTCTCAAGGAAGAGGTAACGGAGTTGGCATCTTTTTCAGCCATCCATGCTTTAAAAAGCTTGACAGCAAATGAGGCCGCAATGCCTGTTTGGAAAAAAAAGAGTGGGAGAAAGAATAGTCATTTCTTTGCTAAGCCAAAACACACGTGATAAAGCTTCTGAAACAAGTAAAAGATTTGACGGAGTTCAAGAGAAGAACGAATGGGTAGAGTGCTGTAGGCAGAGCTCAATTATTTTCTTTCTTCAAGAGAAATTTTCCTTAAAAATGAAAATATTTTTCTCAAGTTAGACTTACTATTGAAACGTAAATAACTGTAAAGGCTTATTTATTCTAATTGGCAATACTTGCTTACTAATTTGCAGATGAATGATTCAAGCATAACAACATTAATATTAGCCAATATAAATAATGTCGATTTCACTTTCTTGTAAAAAAAAAACAACACAAACCAACAAAGCAACAAACAAACCCCCAAAGAAACTCCTAATCCTGAGTTAAACTGTAAGAACAAATAGTAAGATGATTTCAAGTCTAAATCTTTCCTGCATATTTAAAAATGATATTTTTGTGTTGAGTGAAGTCAATAACAAAAGTATTATTATGGTATAAGACCACTATTATGAAAAGCCAACAAAACATTTACATACAGGATTATTCTTAGATGGTTATAAGGGATGGCATAGGAGGGAGTGAGGAGTGAAAATTAGTAAATAGATAATAGACACTTATTAAGATGAGTGACTGCAGGAAATATATAATAAGGGGATGATCAGTACAATATAACTAAAGGAACAGAAGAAACAAAGGAAGGGACCACATAGTATCAAAGGAAATTAGCATTAGAGGGAGGAAGTGGGGAAAATAGGATTACATTGTATGTATTGAAATGTTATGGAACAAAATGTGTATGAAGGGTTGAAGGAAAAGTTAATTTGCTTTGTAAACATCTCTTCCTGGATATTTTTAAAGGCATCTAGGTTGGTCACGAAATAATGTAATCAAACATCCATATTTATATTAGGAATAACAGCCAAACAAAAGTAATCAGAAATCTTGTAGATGGTTCTTTCCTCCCAGTTTTCATCCCTTTACTGAGGAAGGAAAAAAAAATTGAGTATTTCTGTTGTATAAGGAATGGGTGCTTTAGTCAGGTACTTATATTCCTGCCCTTAGCCTCACACACTCCTGTTATATAAAGCTACAAGGCAGATCAGAGTTAGAACTGAAAAGAAAGGGCCAGGGACAGACAAATTAGATATGAGTGGGGAATGCAGAAAGAACAGTAGCCACATGGGTGCCAATCAGACACTTTTAGTCCCTGCAGCAAAACAGAAGTTGCCAACCAAGTCACTGGCTGATGACCCTGCCACAGATGCAGGTGAAAATGTTCAATATCAAGGTAAAAAGTGACAAGAAAGGAAACTCTGGGCCAAGATCTTAATTATCCAAGAGGAATATATGTTAAGGCAAGATGATTGTTTTTTGAATACTTCAAATTAATCTCAATGGCAGTGGTTATAACCCTTTAGGGAATGGGCTGTCTTTCATATACTAATGAGGCAGGATTAGTGCAGGGTATATCTTGAATGTATCTCATTTGAGATATAAAATGGATTAAATGCAAACTAAGATGGGGAAGAAACTCCAAGAATACTACCTTGAAGGAGAAGCTCATAAGAGAGGAAGACTTCCTCTAAAGCTGAAGAGAGAAAACCTTCCCCTAGAGCAGGGCCCCTGTATTTGGATTTCTACTCTTCTAGAGTCAACATTCTTGGCAACAACAGCCAGGAAATCAGGAGACAAATTGCACTGGGAAAGTCAGCTGTGAGGGACCTCGCAAGAGTTCTGAAGAGCAATGACGTCAGGCTGGAGACTAAGGTGCGCCTGATCCAGGCTATAGTCTTTAAAATTAAACACTTGTGACTTTCTGTTCTAGTTAGCTAGGTCACTTAGATATCCTGAAATTTAACCTACTTTTAGCCAATTTGCAGGAGAAAGCATTCATTATACAGAGATATCAACTCTTATTCTTCTTTTTTTTTAATAGCTGAAGAACTGGAAGGAGGGGGAGAAGATACAGCCAGAACAATAACATTTTACAAAATTCAAACTCGTTGTTCTTGAGTTAGATCTGACACATAGCTGTTACCTCCCACCCCCACCCTGCAGTGGTTTTCAGAGGATGTAAATGACACTGGAGGAACCTGACAACCTTCCCTGAGGAGTGGCTGTTGGGTTGAAACTGACAGGCTTTAGGTTAGCAGTGAAACTCCTTATGTACTATATTACTAGAGCTCCCCTAAACATATTACATTAGCAGAAATGTTTGATGTTATCAGCTTTTAAACATGGATTTAAAAAACAGTAGCTCAGAAAAATCAAGGTAAATTTGGATTCATCTACAGAATTAAATGTACCTATCAATTAAAACAAATTAGGTAGAAATAGACTTGAAACTATAATGAAACTACCTTGAAAGTGATTGGGATCAAAATCATTGCCACCAGAAATTAGGAATGTATAAAGTAGCTAAAAATTGTAAGTAGGCCAATGAGATGGATTGACTCAGTGACTGGAGTCATGGGGGTAAGTGTATCAGAGACAACAAGGTTGGCTCAGAATAGAGCAGGGTTCAGGGCTGTTGTACATAGGGTTGCTATAAGTCACAGGTGATTTATAACAACAACAATAGGTAAAATAACTGGACTCCACATTTGTGGAAAGAATCATTGGAGAAACTCAATATCAGTAGTCAAAACCAGGTGAGGTGCTGACTGTGGAACAGACCACCAATTAGCCATGTTCAAGTTCAAATTGAGATTGAAGACTAAAACAAATCCACAGGAACCATAATATGACCTTGAGTCTATACTACCTGAATTAAAAAATTAACTTAACAGGTTTGCGGCATTGATCACCAGTGATCAAAGACCAGAGGAGCTGTGGGATGAAATAAAGGATATACATGGAGAGAGCAGAAAGTCATCACAAAGATGGAGGGCAAAAAAACCCAACCCAAAATGATTTCCTCTAACATTTTATTATGAAAATTATCAAACATATAGAAATGCTAAATAAATTGAACAGTGAACATTTTAATATGCTAAGCACCTAGATTCCACAACTTGCCAATATTTTGCTATATTTGCTTTATCACTGTGGTGCAGGCTGATTTTAAAAATGGCTTTCCTAGTTCAATGACTTTGACTTTCACCTGATTATTGGGTTGGAACATGCACACAGGGTGTAAAAGAACAAGTAATATCTCATCAAGTTTAAATAGGTTTAGAGATAGAAGATGGTTCAGTACTAGTGAGTCCTTTTCCTCTAACATTTTGTTACAGGAATTGTTGAACACAGCAATGCTGAATAATAACAAAGAGAGCTGATGTTAGAATTGGTAGAAGTATGTGAAAAGCACGTTGTCTGACCTTAAGGGAATGAGTTTTATGCTGTGAATGTTGTTGATGAGGACTATTCGCCATTTTGAGAACAGACAAGGCTTCCCTCATACCAGGCACAATGTTTTTACAATCACATATCATGTTATCCATTTGGTGGTTTCATTTTTAAAACATTCCTAAAGAAATTATAGATGTTAATTGAGTTTTTAATATAACTAGCAACGAACATTAATACATGGCTATACATGTTTAACATATTAAACATGCTAATACATGTTTAACACTAGGGCTCTGGTGGCCTAGTGGGTAAAGAGTTGCGTTGCCAACTCAGAGGCAGGTGGTTTGAATCCATCAGCTGCTCCAAAGATGGGTAATCTTCTCCCATGTAATTTACAGCCTCTGAAACCTACTGGAGAGTCAGCTGCGACTCTGTTCCAACTCAATAACATAACAACAATAAAAAAGTAATTATTTTCTGTACAGTTAGCATAATTTAATGTAACTTTGTTTATATTTTATATTCTGCTAATTTTCCTGAGTGCTAAAAATGGCTATTAACATAAATATTAAGTGTGAAGTCTGATGAATTCTTTTAAGGAAAATTTGTTTAAGTGTCATAATATTTACAACAAATTAATACCAATTAGTTTAGAGTCTAGAATGGTTTAAATATGAACTATTTTAAGCTAGAAACTGTAGAGAATCTGTAAATAATATTATTTGACTAGATTTACTACTCCCCACCGCCCTTTCAATTGTTAGAAAACAATTTCACTATTGGCATGTATGAGGGTGGGATTCCACTATGTAGGAGGAACATTTTTTAAGTTCTTAGGACTCACTATTTATGTTAGTTTACTTTTAAGGAAAAATAAATCCATGTTTTGTGTTGCATTATAATTTGAGTATCAGTATCCTCCTAGAAATAAACAGTCCACATTTGTTTTATTCTCTTACTTAATCATTGCATAGATGCCATCTAACGCTTCATAACTTAAACAAGACCCTTTTGATGCAGTGGTCATGACTTCTTTCTACAACTGAGATATTGATTATCTTGAAAATCAATCACAATAAACATCTGAACCAGTTTCCCCAAGGTCTTGTTGTTGTATGCCATCAAGCTGGAAGTGACTCACAGCTCACCCTCCCGCCGGTTTACAGAGGCTGTAAACAATGGGAGGAGATTGCCCATCTTTCTCCTATGGCGCAGCTGATGGATTAGAATATCCTGCCTTTGGGTTGGCAGCACAACTCCTCACCCACTAGGCCACTGGATCTCCCTTTGCTTCCCCAGGTCTTAGATGTACCAATTTTGAAAGTATCGACTAGGGAAATCAGCACGTATATGAGGGACATTTGGAAAATGTGATGGGACATTTTTCATTGTTAACATGAATGCAGCAGTGTTCTACTGGCTGGCATTTAAGGGGTAAAAAAGTTAAATATCTCCTAGAATAGTTACACACAAAGTAACTATTGTAATGAGTTGTTCCCACAAACTATTCTAGCAACAACTAATTTGAGATAAGTGATTTGGGGCCAATCACTGGACTGACACATTGGGTTTTATACCAAAAAGTTCCACGTACTTACTCTTTATATGTCTTCATATAGATGTGAAATGTCTTTTTTTCTGGGTTTGTTTTTTTTTTAAATCTATTTATTTATTTATTTATTCATTTTTTAATTTATGATAAATTTAAGAAATCACTGGATAAAGAACTTCCTGCTAACTGAAAGGTGGACGGTTCAAACTGACTAGTTGGTGCCCAGGGAGAAATACGTAAAGATTTCGAGCCTTGACAACCCTATGTGACAGTTTTACCTCTGTCTCATAGGTTGTTATGGAGCTCAGGTGGTGTAGTCCCTGGGGAGTCTCACTGCCCACCGAAAGGCTGTGCCTATCTGACAGTTCAAATCCATCAGCAGCTTGAAGGCAGAAAGATGGCAAAATTTACAGCTTCAGAAACTCAATAGAGAGGGAGCTATGACTTGGTTCCATGACAATGAGTTTGAGGTGTCCTTTTTAAAAATAGAGCTGCTGCAATTTACCGCCTCTGAAAACCTACTGGAGGGTCAACTATGAGTTGCAATCTACTTGATGCCAGTAGGTTTGGATATTTTAATCATAAATTTGTACACTCATTTATTATTTGGAGGAATATCTATACATATAGACATATGTTCCATCTCATGTGGTGAATGGAGGGTAGTAGAAAATTGTTTAAAGCTCCCAGTATTTTTCTGCGTATAGGTCTGCTTTTTTGTTCCATGTGACAGCAGAGGAAAAGCCTGGTGGGTCATTACCTTCTTTGACTAAGCTGTCGGTGAAGAGACTGGTGAGAATTGTGGCAGGGAGGGTGCCGTTGCCCAGCAGGATCCCTGACAACATTGCCAACTTCGTCTGCTCTGTTTCAGAAAAGGCTTTAAGGAAGAGGAGAAGCTGTGGGTCAAACAAAAGAAACCATGTCTATAAAGCAAAGACTAAAGTAGGAAAATATAAACAATGGTCTTCCACGGCTAGATGGCACACAACGCGTAGAGGATATGCAAAGCATACTTAATAGTCACTGAAAACGCAGAGAGTGCTGTTTACGAACTGGACACCAAGACACACTAACTTATCAAACAGGATTCCTTTCTTTGAAGCTCTTATACTTTTTAATGTTACTTTCAATCCATCTATAGACAATATGCATGGGTAAGAAAAATTTGGAGATTTGGAGAACAATATGAAGAGATTACATATCATTTCCATTAGACTATGGAATAAAAAAATTCATATGATAAGTAAGTTTTGAAAATATATTGTCTTTCATGTTTTCTTCACTTCTTGGGGTAACCTACTTGCTGTATCTATGTATTTGCTTTGGTGAAGAGTAGAATTTTCATAGAGGGAAAGGAAAAGAAAACCAGGAAATAGTGGAAGTTTTTGATGTCTGGTATATATTTTTCCAAGTTCACAAAATACAAGTCTTCAAAGGAAGATGACTGTTAAGTGTGTGTATGGGGGGAGGATTTTTAGGTTCTTAATATTTTCTTTAAAATATCAAACCACTGAGACTCACAGCTTACTAATATGTCTGATGATGAGAAAATGGAAATACAAGGTAAAAAGAAGTTTCAACCAAAGAATATCAGGATATAGGAAGCTTTCTGATTTGAGGCAGGAAGAGCAGTTTTGGAAGGGATGCCAATGCTCCCTGAGTTCTCAGTAGTCTCATTCCCTGGGCTTCAATTACACCAACTCCACTGCCATGGATTCTTGGCTGGGGGGGGGGGGGTCACATTCTACTCCCACTTTGAATTCTAAGAATAACTGAACAATGCTTTGCCCCTGCACCCCCCCCCCAATAGTCCTTCACCTTGTACTTTGACCACATTGGAAAAAAAACAACCTTGACTCATTGTCATCAAGTCAGAATTCATTCATGGCTGCGTCTCTAGCAAGTTTTCAGTAACTAAATGAGCGAGGAGATTGCCCACCTTTATTCCCCTGAGAAGCTGGTAGATTTGAACCGACTACCTTTAAGGTTGGCAGCACAACTCCTTACTCTCTAGGCCACCAGAGCTCCCTTTTGACTATATGACAACCATTTTCTCTGTTTTAGTAGTTTTTAGGCATGTTACAGAGATTCTCCAGGGACCACTGTCACTATTAGAACCACAGACTTTTTTAATACTTTGCACCAATGAAAAGTTACTGGCACCAATTCAAGCTTAAATGCTTTCATGTAAATGACATGATTCTTTCATTAATTCTCTGAGGTAGGCAGGGTAATATGAATTCATTATTCTCAGTAACTGAAGGGTTATTATGTTACAGAGAGAATTTGACTTTCCAAATATTTACATTATGAGTAAGTGGTAGAATTGGAATCAAACCATTTCACGTCTTCCAATTTATGCCTATGAATACCTCAAAGAACTAAAATGGAAGCTGTCGTCAAGTCTTGGATAGTGGAGGGGCTCAGAATATCAGAAGCTGGAGCTCTAGGGAGCACCAGAGTGGAAAAAATAACAGAAGTGCTGACATTTCATATTGGTCTGGTCTTTTCTCTGATTATAAAAGGAAAAGGATTCAAATGAAGACAGAATTGCCTCCAAAGTAAAATAACTTTAGCACTACATTTTAAAGCTTGTCAACTACTCACATTTACTACATAAACATACCTAAGGATGGGCAATCTCCTCCCATGCGATTAACTGCCTCTGAAAGCCTGTTACGTGGTCAGCTACGAGTGGATTCCAACTCAACAGCACTCAACAACAATCATAACAAAATGGAGACACAAGTGGTGTCATTATTTTAAAAGTAATTTAGATATTGCTCGGTCACATTGCTTAACATGGTATAAGATGCGGCACTATAATGCAGTAAAGCAGCCAAGTGTTTAAACCATTTTGCCACCAGGGCCTCTGCCTAAAGGCCAGTTACTATGTTAAGCACTCTAGATCTCATTTATCTCCATAACAACCATAAAGTAAGTGCTCTTCCTATAGCTTATTTTATAGAGAAGAAAAACCTGAGATTTCAATCCAGACATTCTCTTTCCACAGATGCACTTTTATCCTCTTGGCTAAATGGCGTTTTTAGAAATGAAATGAACTTTATGATTATGTGCTATGCTATGCTTTTCTTTTTTTTAAGTTTTTTTTTTTTATGCTATGCTTTTTCACTTGCTTTATTTAATCACCATATTGTGATTTTTTTCCTTCGCTTTACTTATGTTTCTTGAATAACTCTAGGCAAAGAAGTCAGAGTTTATGTTCTATAAAAATATTTCTACTGAACAAAAGTTTGTTTTGCACTAACTAGAAGTATAAAAGTTACAGATAGCCCCATATTCCTATTAGCAATTGAAACAGAAGCTAGACTCAACAGTACCTACTAACAAACAACAACTCTAACAGAATTATTATTAGCTAATAATCCACCATACTTGTGCAGCACGCATTTATTATATTGTGGCACTTAAAGGCTATTAGCATGCCTGTGATTTTTTTAATTCCCCTCCATTCCATCATTCGAAACAGACAAGGCATTATATAGGCTTTTTTACCTTTTTCATTTCATCCTCAAATGCTTTTTCCAAATACTTATATCTCCTGATGAGTTTATTGAAGACCTAAACAATAAGGGGGGGGAAAATCATTCTTTATTTACACAAACAATTTAAAAATACATAGAAGGCAACATGGAAAGTTTCCAAAATCATGTATTTGTAATAATAAAAGCGTGAGTTAAATGTGTACAAACTGCGAGAGAAGCATTCCAAAGGAATGAATGTGATCAAGTGGAAAACAAAAAAAAAAACACCCCAGGATCTCAAAACCAAGTAATTCATGATTATAACAGAAAGAAAAAGATCCCTAATAAAATAAAATGAAGGTAAGTTTAAAATTGTCAGATATAGAAACTTAAGATAATGGAAATGAAGAAGACTTAAAATGTAATTGCATAAATACGCAGGGAATGGCATGATCAAGAAGAAAGCAGAGGTAAGGAGAGCTCACACCTAGATGGACGTGAATAGGTTTTCAGCAGATGTTGGGGGTGGGAGGAGTATCATTGAGGAGCAATAAAGGCAGACTGTCTACCTTCTTCCCCCTCAATGTGTTGTCAGAACCCTGAGCAGATGGAGAGGTAGGATGAAGAGAAAGGGAGGGAACAGTGAGGATTTGATGAGACAATTGCAATAAATAGCAGTGATCAGTTGCAATTAATGTTAAAAAGCCAAAATGGATGATTGAAAACTAATTTTAAAAAGTGTTGGATAAATTTGGGTTATTTGGCAAGTTGAATTATTTAAATTACAATTTTTGTCTATTGATCATTTTAGTAGCTTATGGACATGTTCTGTATCTAGTTCCTCTTTAAGCCCCATGATATACTCTCACCTACTCTCTTATTCATCAATGATTAACCAACTCTAGCAATAGCTACATATGAAACCAAGAGGTATTATGTTATAAAAGTATTCTCAAATAAATCAGCAGTTTATATAAAATAAGTCATGACCAAATGCTCTGTTCTAGTCAATTTCTTTCTTTTTCTCTGCCCTTCAAATTGATCATGTTTTTCTGTCAGTCTTTTTACCTATTAAGGTTTACACATAAGTTAAGACAATGTAACGGGATATTTCAAATCATGTTAAAGACAGAGAATTTAATGAAACTGTAGAAGCTACGCAAGAATGTAGCAAGGACACTGATCAATGGGAAGCTGGCAGGGACAAAAAAAATTCTTTTAAAGATTGTGTTCAGAAAGTCAGATGTGAATACAAAGTATTCACTGCATTGTTTTAAAATTTTGTTGGAAGTTTATGTAAACATTTGAATATGATTCCTTCGTTGTTATATAAATTAATTAGTTCAAGATTAAACTATCTTCAAAATGTTTATTTATTTGTATGTAATTTTGGTTTTCTGTTGTAAATTAATTCAATGTAAGTAGCCTAGTTTTAAAACAAATCACCTTTCAATACACATCATGTATAAACTATCGCTTATGGCTGATCAGTTTTTTTTTTCTGATTGCATAGCATCTGGATGTGTTGAGCGTGCATGGTATACACTCAAACAAGGGTGGTCATGCGGTCTGCTGTAACTTCTGTTCTGTTTTGGGATCAGAACTAATCAAAATAGATGCAAACTCTTTTCTGAAAAGCTATTAAGTGTTCTACAAAGTTACCTCCTGTTCTCAATGGGATAGCAGAAGCATTTAGTTCCACCAATAGAAGATTTTGGGATCCCTGGTAACTACTATTTAAAGGCTATAACTATCATCCTCTAGCTACATGTTAGCGCCTACAAACATTTTTCAGGGAAAATAATCATATTCACCTTTAAGAAACTCTATTTCCTAAAGTCTAAAGGAAATTAGTTGCCTGATATAGGTTAAATGTTTCAGCTCTTTAAAACTCTTATTATTTGGCCCAGGCATATCATAAGCCAATGTTGACAAATCAATTCTGACTCAGAGGGACTCTATTGGACAGCACAGAATTAATTGCCCTCTGTGGTTTCCAAGGCTGTAACATTTACGAAAGCAGACTGCTTTGTCTTTCTTCTGTGGAGTGGTTGCTGAGTTCAGACTTGACCACCTTTTCTTTAGCAGCCTTGTGTTTTACCCACTGTATGCTTAAAAAGTCTTCAATATCTCAATATTTTTAAAATCTCATTTTAAGTTCTAATAGTAATACTAAACTATTACTTCTTAGAAGAAAAAGTCCCAGAAGAATAGATTGGATTCATATGAGGAATACAACCAGACTGTTGTATTTGCTTATTTAATAGACAAAAGTGGAACATTTTCAAAGTCCATTAATTGACTTGAGTATATTTACTTTAGCATTCCTCTTCTTAAAGCATTTGTAGCCTTTTCCATGCACAGTGGAAGTAAACATTTATAGAGGATGAGTTAAGAGCTATAGTCTCTTTTGCTAATCATTGTCTTTTGCTCTACTTCATTAAAAAAAAATTTAGACAGCTCTTAAATAAAAAAGCAAAATAAGTATCTTTGATAAAGTAGCGTAATTAAAACTATTTTTTCAAAGCTTAAATTCTTAATGGCCACATATCCCAAATTATTTGGCTCAAGATATCTTATACATTTAGTAACCCAAATAAAGGTATGATTTCTTACCTCTGAAATTCGGCCACTGAGTTGCAATTAATTCCTATAGCCTTTTCATCTGACATACTGAAACAGTTAACAAGAAGACTTATTGATGCAGGACTTACCCTAATTGTTTAGTTGGGGAGAAAAAAAAAACACCCAACAAACTGTCTTGTAAATAGAATCAATGACAGAATTGGAACAGAAACAAGCTAACTGGGAGCTCATTGTCCATGATTTATTTATGACCACTTTCATAAATCCATTGTCCTACTATATAATCCTATCACTTCCTGTGCTATATAAGGGCCTATGATATCTGAGCTTTTTTATCTGTCCAGTGTTTATAAAATGAGAGTTCATAATTTTAATCCAAATGTCCCTAGTTACTAATGGATTTGAACCTATCTTTGTATGTTTAATGAGGATTTGTGTTTATTCTTCTTTGAGATGCCCGTGTCTTTTCCTAACAGGAAAAAAAAAAGATTTTGTTGTTGTTGTTGAACAAAGTCACAGCAAAAGAAATATCAGTTTAACAGTTTGTATATGTTCCATTTAATCTTTCTAATTACATGTCACTAAATGTGAAAAAGAAGCTCTGGTGGCTTAGTGGTAAGGAGTTGCGTGGTTAAGCCAAAGATGTGAGGTTTGAATCCATCAGCTGCTCCATGGGAGAAAGATGGACAGTGTCTTCCCATGCAATTAACTGCCTTTGAAAAACCATTGGAGGATCAGCTATAGGTCAGTTTCAACTCGACAGCACACAACAACAGCAAATGTAAAAAGGTGGTGTACAAAAGATCCTCACTAATCTTTCAAGTTGCTATTGTCAGTTTGATTCTATATAGAGCATAATGCTTAAGGAAGACACTTATTTTCACTAGGTAAGCTAAACTATTGTTTGGTTTTAAGACTTCATGGGGAGAGGGGGATATTCTTGGCTTAAGGTGTAAAGATTATCTCAGGGTAACAGTTCAAGGGATTTATCAACATTCTGAGGAATACTCCAGGAAACCTGGGTCTAATAGGAGTAGAAATTCTAGTTTGTATTTCCTTCTTTTTGATCAGGATTCTTCTATAGAAGTTTTGATTAAAACATTCAGTACTGGTAGGCAGGCACCATCAATTCTGGTGTCATGAGAAAGGAGACAGTTGTTTCTGGTGATAATTAGCAACACATTCCATATCCACCTCCTATTCCTAAATCTTTTCCTTCCTCAGTTGCTCAAGGTGTATAGAGGTCAATTGCTACCTTGGGTGGTAGCTTGTGAGCTTTTAAGCTTTTCTCCCACTTTTTTAATTGCAAGATTTTTCTCCATTGCCTTCAAGTCAAAATTGACCCTCCAGTGAGCTTTTTTCTTAGGCTATTATGCTTTCTTTTCAAATGCTAGATAGCAGTCTATTTATAGACTAGATTGAATCTTATTAGTCTACTACTGAAGAGTTTAAGAACACCTGGTGGTGCAGTGCTTAAGCATGGAGCTGTAGGTGGCACAGGATCTGGCTTTTTGACTAACTGTTCAAAGGGTTGCTATTACTTTCTATGAAGTTGACACCAAAAACGAAGAAGAAAGCACCAACCCCTCTCAAAACTGAAGCCAAATCAAAAGTGTTAAAGGCCAAGAAGGCAGTTCTGAAGGGCATCCACAGCCACAAAAAGATCTTCATGTTACCCACCTTCTAGTGACCTAAGATGCTGAAACTGCGAAGGCAGCTCAAATACCCCTAGGAGAGTGCCCCCAGCAGAAACAAGCTTGAAAAACATCTACAGAACTATCTAATGCTTCTACACTTGTGTCACATTATCAAATTCCGTGGAGAACCAGCTCATAGCTCACTCTACTGAGTTTTCAGAGGCTGTAAATAGCACGGGAGTTGAAGGACCATCTTTCTCCTGTGGGGCTGCTGGTGGATTTGAATTGTGTGCCTTTGGGTTGGCAGAAAAATTTCTTACCCCCAGCCCATCAGAGTTCCCACTATTAAGTAGAGAGTCTCTCACCTTTTCCTTAAATCTCGTTCAAATGCTTTCCTTCTAATACAATGGCACCCCCTCACTTATAGTCCCTACCTGAGCATAGTTTCGGATGGTTTCATGATCTTCATTTGCTGAAAACACACAGTGGTTGGTCATCTTGGTCTTGTCACCATCATCTATGCGTGTTCCACCAGGGGCTAGAAAGGAAAAGTAAATTGCGATAAAGATAATGTTGAAATGAGAGGTAAATTTGAAGAAAATGAGATCTTGCATATCAAATCAATGAAAGTAAATGTAAAATCTAAGAGTTACATCTAACTTCACAGAATTATGCATATATACAAATAAACTCGTTATATGTTTATTTATGCTTCTGTTAGAATATCACACTGCTGCTCATTCCATGTTATATTCCTACCCCACTATACATAATTGTGTTTCCATATCTTCACACTAAAGCCTAGCAATATAAGAGGAATTGAGGATCAGCTGACTAGTTTATCTTTTTATGTTCGGCAAAATGGCTACTCATAGTCAAGTAAAAATATTAATAATATTATTAAAAGTAATAACAACCAACCTTGGGATTGCAAAAGAGTTCAGTCAATAAGTGGCATATGTAAAAATAATCAAGTAAGGAAGGAAGACCCCTCAAGCTAAGTTAGCCTAATGGTCAAATTTCCTTCTTACCTCTAAATTGGATCATATCCAATGTTTATTCTTAACAATGAAAGCTTCAGAATAACCTACATGCAGTGAATTAATTTCCAATGTAATTCCTGATTCTTCCACACATCAGGACATGATTTTCTTTCCAAGTTTGATAACATTTCAGTGGACTCCAGCATATCAATTTTTAGACTGACAAGGTTTGGCTTTTCTCACCACCTGAATATAGTAGAACTGGTATTTCTAATTAGTTAGGTATTAATTAATATGATTACCTTCCTCACCAATCCACTTATCTATTCGGTATTGAGTATGCATTGATTTTTCACCATTTTATTTCATCAACCCAAAGGCTGTACTGTGTAGGAGAGAATTTTATTCTCTCTCATCTTTCCATGTCTCCTTAGCCTACATAATATGATGGAATAAAGAGAATAAAAGAATTCCTTTTCCTGTGACTCAACTTTCTATACTCACAAGACTCTTGAGGGCTCCTACAGTAAGCTTTAATGGTGACACTGAAAGCACTGGTTGCTTAGAAGAGGGAGTCAGAACACTAGATATTTTTGTTTTCTGGCTCTACTTAACTGTATTTACAGTAGAAGTTTGGATCAGGCCAAGTTAAATCTGTATCTTTCATATATTAAACAAACAATTGTTGAATATACACTTTTTTCTGAATAATCTAGCAATCAAAGATACAACAATAATAAAAACTGAAAAAGGCAGATAGTATCTACTTATCAGCTACTTTTGATATTCTTTTTTTAATTTATAAAGATTTAAATTACAACTCCAGGTGTTTAGATTAAAAGGGCTAAGAATAGCCAACATTTTCAGTAGACACACAGATAAGAAAATTCAACTGAGTTATACTTTCCTTAGCTTATTATCTCCTCCATGGACTTCAGACTCCAGCATACAGTTTAAAGTAAATTAGGTTTTAGAAGTCAGCTCTTCAGGGGTCTATTTCACTTGATTAATTTATGCACAGCATTTAATTAGCCCTTGGTCATGAATACAACCACCTGGAACAAAATTTTATTAAGATAATCTTCTTAAAACTCTAGGCTAATGATTTCTGTCTGATAAATACATTTTGAAATTGCATTCTTTTAAAACTGGAAACACTTGTTACATAACACTAATGATTTTTCTATAGATTGCTTTTTAAGAAGTCTTTTGTATTTCTTTTAAATTTCTTCCATTTAGAAATCGACCTAACAGTACTCTTTTTAGTTTGCTTATTTTAATTCATATACATTGTGTTTCCTTCATGTAGTTTGTTTTATACAATTACTCACATACATTATGTTGTTGTTGTTGTTATGTGCCATCGAGTTGCTTGCGACTCATAGCGACCCTATGTACAACAGCCCTAAACTCTGCTCTGTCCTGTGCCAATCGCACTGTCTCTGACACTCCCATCCTGATTATCCCAGTCACTGAATCAATATAATGTATATGTACTATGTATGTATGTACATATACATTATACTTTATATAATTATTTTCTATTGATCTGTGCCTATTATTACTTTGTCTCTTCAAGTTCCCATTACATATTTCCTATTTCTTCACCTCCTAGATACTCCTTAACCTCTGCTGTCTTAGTGATTTTCCCCATTCCCTGTCCTCCTTTGAATATTTTGCTGTTATCCTCCTCTTTTCACTGTGGCCTTATGCAGCATTTGTCCTTATGTGACTGAGTTACTTTATTCAGCATAAGACTCTCTAGAATCTCTCATGTTATTTCCCCAAAATCATTGTTCCTTAGTGCTGTATGTTCCACTGTGTGAATGTACCACAGTTTCTCAATCCATTATTTGCTGACTGGTATATGGGCTGTTTCCATTTTCTTGCTATTGTCAATAATGCTTTTATGAACACAAGTGTACATATCTCCATTCATGTCTAAAGTCTATTTTTTGGGGGTATATTCCTAGCAGTGGAATACCTGGGTCATATAGGACATCAAACTAACGGCCTTCGTTATACCATTTGATAATCCCATTAGCAGTGCCTGAGAGTTCTAAAATCTCCACATCCTCTCCAACATTTACTGTTTGCTGTGGTGTTAAACTTTGCTACTACTGCTACTGTGAAACGGTATTCCATTGTTGTTTTGATTTACATCTCTCTGATTGCCAGTGATTTTGCCAGACACATTTTTTTTTACATGTATGTTGGCCATCCAAATGTCTTCCTTTGTGAGTAGGTCATCACTCTATATCTTGTGGAGGTCTTGTAGTATTTTGTAAACTTTAGATATGAGATCCTTGTCGGAAATGTCATTGTCAAATATTTCCCAGTCTGTGGACTTTCTTTAAATCCTATTGAAGAAAGGCTTTGATGCACACAGTGATTTGATTTTAGGATTATTTATCAATTTTATCCCCTTCTGGTTGTGTAGTTTTTTTGCTGTTTGTAGAACTATTTATGCTGTAGACGAGGGCTTCCAAATTTGCTCCCATATTGTCTAATATGATATTAATGGTTTTAGGTTTTACCCCCAGGTTTCTGGTCCACTTTGAGTTGTTATGTGTGTTGAGTATGACTTGCAGTTGCTGTTTCAGTTTTCTTCAAACAGATGTCCAGTTTTGCTAGCACCATTTGTTAAAGAGACTGTTATTTCCCCATTTAATGGGTTTTGTTTCCTTGTCAATGATCAGTTAATCATAAGTAGATGGTTTGATTTCTAGTTCTTTGATTCTATTCCACTGGTCTATGTATATGTCTATTGTTGTACCAATACTATGCTATTTTGATGACTAAGGTCATGTATAAGGTTTTAAGGTCAGGGATTGAGATGCCTCCTATGTAATTTTTCAGAAGAGTTTTACTTATTCTGTGTCTCTTTTCCAATTGAAATGAGAAATTGTCTTCTCTATCTCCTTGAAGAGTGAATTTGGTATCTGTATTGGGATTGCATTAAACCTGTAGATTGCTATTGATAGGTTTGTAATTTTCACAATGTTAAGACTTCCTAACCCATGCCAAGGAACATTTTTCCATTTTGTTTCTTGTAGTAATTTTTTAGATTTATTCCCAAGAATTTCATCTTGTGGTTGGCTATTATAAACAGTATTTCTTTTCTAGTTTTATTTTCTGTGTTTATTTTGTTGATATAGAGAAATCCAATTGATGCTTTTCTGTTGATCTTATATCCTGCAACTTTACCAAACCCATCTACTATTGAGTTTTTGGGGTTTTCTGAATACACCATCATACTGACTGCAACAGTTTCACCATCTCTTTGCCAATTTGAGTATTTCTTATTTTATTCTCTTGCCTTATTAACTTAGCTAGAACTTCAGATATAATATTGAGGAAGAGTCTGGTCCCTGTTTGCAAGGGGAGTGCCTTTAGTCTCTATCGAAAATGATTGGCTACTGGTTTCAGTTTTTTTTTTTAATGAGAAAGGTGTGTTAGATTTTGTCAAAGGTGTTTTCTGTATCATCTGAGAGGATCATGTAGTTCTTGTTCTTTGCTTTACTAATGTGGTGAATTACATCAATTGTTTTCCTTATGTTGAACCATCTTTGCATTCCTTTTATGAAACCCACTTGATCATGTTGTTTGATTTTTTTCCTTTAAATATACTGATGGATTCTATTGGCAGGATTTTTGCATCTGTGTTCATGAGAGATATGGGTCTATAGTGTTTTTTTTTTTTGGTGATGTCTTTGCCTGGTTTTGGCATTAGGGTTATGCTTGTTACATAGAATGAATAGGGAGTGTTCTTTTTTTCCCCTTTTTCTATTTTGAAATAATTTAAATGATAGTTCATCTCAGAATGTTTGACAGAATTAGTCCCTAATCCACCAGATTCTCTGCTGGAGAAGGAGGAGCAATCTCCTCCTGTACCAGTCAGATCTGATTTGACGGTACACACACACACAAAATAATAATAATAATAATAATAATAATAATAATAATAATAATAGTAATTAAAAAAAAGAATTAGTCCCTGCAGCCATTTGGATTAGGGAATTTTTTTGGTGGGGCTAGAGAGTCTTTCTATGCCCTGGTTAATTACTTTTATGACGGGTCTGTTCAAGTGTCCTACATTTGTCTGTGTCAATCTAGGTAGGGTGTGGGTTTCTAGGAATTCATCCATTTCCTCTGGGTTTTCAAATTTATTGGAATTTTATTTATTATATAATCATCTATAATTTTCATTTGAACTGGTTCTATTGAGATATCATTTCTTAATGGGTTTAATTTCTTATTGGAGTTATTTGTATCTTGCCTTTTGTTAAGATTGCCAATGGTTTGTCTGTTTTGTTATTCCTTTCAAAGAACCAGCTCCTGATCTTATTGATAGTTTCAGTTGTTTCTCCATTTCCTATCCTATTGATTTCAGCCTTGTGCTGAAGTTTCCTTTCTTCTAGAGGCTGTGGGATTAGTTTGTTGTTCTTGTTCTATTTGCTGGAAGTGCTGAGTAGTTAATATTGCTCCATTCTTTTTTTTTTTTTTTTATGTTTGCTCACTGCTATGAACTGACCCCTGAGGACTGCCTTAGCTGTAATCAAGGTTTTGATGTGTTGTATTTTCATTAATTTAAAAGAACTTTTCATTTTATTTTTTATTTTGTCTATAACTTAGCAGTGCTCAAACAAGGTATTATTAAGCTTCCACATGGGTGTTCTCTTTTCATTTATCATCCTGTTAATTTATAGTTTTACGTTTTTATTTCAAAATTGAAATGCAATTTGACTTTTTTAACATTAATATTTTCACTTGGGTTATACCCTGGATGAAAACAAGTGGAGGGAAAAAAAACCCCCAAACAAACCCCAAATCCCCATCATCACTTAACATGGGAAGAGTGCATGTTATATCTGTAATCTGAATGCACTTCTGTTTTGGTAGAGATATTAACATAAAGACTTGCATTAAAAGTCATGGTAGACTCCATTAATTAGATGGCATTTTCAGCAATACTGCTCACTAACTTGTAACTAAAAACATAGTGAAAACAAACATGACTCAAAAGCTGCTATTTTTAATCACTTTGCTTATTTTGTCTCCTACTAACTCCCCTATCTTTAAATGTTGATAGATTAAGGACTATGCAAAAAATTTTAAATTGTATGTTATATAAAGAAGGCCATTCATGTCAGTCAATAAAAACATTAATTTAAAACCCCAATACATAATTGGAAGGCTATAATCTTAAGAAAGAGATTAGAAATTAGCATGGCTATATGCCTAAACTGTAACTGTAAGGATAAAAGGAGTTATTCAATTTCATTCATTAAAGTAAAGATATTTTAATGAGTTCCTAGCTCTTTGGAGTTTAAAACAATAAATACCCCTTTTCCATGAAACTTAAGAATTTATGACAATGATCATTAACTCCACTTCCACTTAAGCACACTAGGGGAAATTGAAATAAAATTTAAAAAAAAAAATACCAGTGCTTAGGCTGACCTCTGGAGAATCTGATATAATTGGTCTTGGGTGAGAGTCAAGCATTAACATTTCTCAAAGTTCCCTAGGTATTTCTAATGTGCAGCTAGGAAAAATAAACACTGTTTAAAAGATGATATGGAAAAGTAAACCGGCAAAACAAAAACAGCATGATTATATGAAATAGAAAAGTATATGGTACTTGGGAGTCTCAGGTAAGGGAAGGCATAAATCAAACTTGGGTTTTAGAAGACTCTTCCCCAATGGTTGATATGAAAACTGAATTCTAAAGGACTAACAAGAGTTAACCTGGAAAAGAAGACAAATAAAGGGCATTCTGGGTAAAGGAAACAATTTATAGAAAGATTGTGAGAGTCAAAGTATATTTAAGTCCATTTAGGGAATCATAGAAGTTCAGAAGAGTTAACAGCAAAGCAAAATCAAAAGCAGGGGGCCACTTTAGAGGCTTCTGCAATACTCCAGGGAGAGATAAAAGAATTGACAGGATCTGGGAGTTTATCTGACATAAATAAGTAGGGAAATCAAGACATTAGGGCTGGGGCCCAGAGTGGAAAGCAGTGGCTGATGGTGCCACTCACTGAGATGGGACACTGAATAGGAAAAGTGTGGACAAGGACACATTTTTTGTTTTAGATACACTGGGTTTGAAGTACTGACAAGACTTGAGAGTTTAAAATTTATGTGTGATAAAGACTTAATCTTTAATATATGGTCTATACCTGGTAGCTAAAGCCAGGCATATTAATGACAAAGCTTGGCATGGAAAAAAGAGAGTGAGATCTCGTAACTCTTTTTTAATTTATTTTGTTATTTTGTTTTGGTTTATTTGGGGGACCTTCTATGCTACAGTTATTTTGTTTCCCAAGCTCAATCAGAAGAAGAAATAACTGTTATGCCATGTATGTGTCACTTTTGAAGACACGAACTGATTGTGTCTTTACTGTATTTTAGAAGGAGTTATTAAAAACTTTGTATAAGAAATTCTCAAGACATAAAGATTAAAAAAAAAAGAAGAAAGAACTGGAAATGGTCAAAGGAAATGTGTCTAAGCAGTAAATATGAGCAGAGTTAGCACAAATTTAAGGTAACAGAATGGTTGGTTCTATGCATATTACTTATCTCCTAGATGGCAAAACATTCAATGCCCATTTACTTTCCCTTTTATGACACTCTAACATTCCCATCTATCTTCACATTGTTTTTCTAGCAGTTCAATATTTAATAATATGCTCTGCTAGAGATTATGAACAAATAGCCACTGAACATCCTTGCATCAAAATGACAGCTGAGATAACCAATGATGTGCAGTTATACAACATGTAATTGGCCATGAGTTAGGGACTAACCAATGGCAGCTGATGAGACAGATCTAAGAATGAGTGAGAGGGGAAAAGGGGGTTGTTGGTTGCTATTGAGCGGCTTCTGGGCCATGCCAACCCCACACGTGTAGGCAGAACTTCACTCCGTAAGCTCTTAAGACTCACTCTTTAGAAGCACATTGCTTTTTCCAGCATGGGTCTGAACTGCCAACATATTGGCTCGTAGTCAAGGGCTTAACCATTTGTACCACCCAAGATGCTGGACTCCTAAAGTGACTTTTCAAAACTAGTTTTAAATTGTATTTCATTCTTTTTAAACCTTTTGGTTGGCTTTAGGGGTAAGTTTACATGACAAAGTAGTTTTCCCAACCAATTTTCAGCACCATTTGTTTTGTGACACTGTTGCAATCCTTGTCATGTGTGAGCACTCCCAGTTTCCTTTTGGCTTCCCCATTCCTATTACTCCATTTCTCTGTCCAGCCTCTTCCTCTTATCTTTCAGGCAGATGTTATCCTGTTAGTCTTTCAGAGTCACTTTCTCTGAGAGGCACATTCTTGCAGTTGTTTGTTTTCTAGTCTGGTCTATTACCAGACTAGGGAGCTTTGGTGGCCTATTCTGCAATGTGTTATGTTGCTAACTAAAAGGCCCTACATCTGAAAATATGAGCAGGTCCATTGGAGAAAGACAAACGGTCTCCTCTCATTTGAGATTTACAGCCTTTGAAACCCATGGAAGATCTCTGCGAGTCAGAGTTGACTCAATGGTAATGAATTTGAAGGTCTTTAAAAATCAGTATTTTTCTGGAAAGTGGCCTGTGGCAGTGTCTTGAGTTTCAAGTTAGAAGGTTTTTTCAGGGCAAGTCTCAGAGGTTCCTCTAGTCCTTTTATGAGCAGTAAGGCTGGGTGTTTGGGCTTTGAATTGTGTTTCACTCCCCACTCCACCCCCAATTCTAACACAGACCTTCTATTGTGGTCTCAGTGACAATAGTCAGTTGTAGCAGGCAGGCATCATCTGCTTCTCTTGGTCTCAGGTTAGAGAAGGGCGTGGTTCCTGTGAGTCATTAGTCCCCTGGACTAAGTGCTTTGAATTTTCATTTTCCTTTGCTCTCCTATGCTCCACGGAGGAAGAGACCAATAGCAGCTTCTTCTATGGCAGCTCTAAAGATTTTAATGCCTTAGACACTACTCACTATACTAAAATGTAGAACATTACCTTTATGAACTGTGACTCGCCAATTGACTTCGATGTCCTCTGATGTTACAGTCCTCAGCCTTCAGGCCTAGTGGTTCTGTTTCAATGTCTCCATTGATTATGACTCATAGTGGCTCTATGAACAACTGATCAAATCCTTGCCCTGTCCCGCACCATCCTCCTAATCTTTCCCATGCTCAAGCCTACTAGTGCAGCCAGTTTGTAAATACGCAAATAGAAATATTCACTAATGCGCACGCACACGCGTATTCTGGCGTCTGACCCCACCTGCATCTACTTACCATACTTATTTCTCTAGGTATTTACTCATAAATCACTGTTAGTTATTAAAGCTGTCACATGACTGAATATGCCATGCGTTTTCCTTTAACTTGGTGATACTGTACTAACTTCCTGTGGGGTTGGTATTGCCTTTTCTTTACTAAAATTGACTCTTGTCTACTGTTTAGTTGTTATTACTGTTAGGTACCATTTTTTTAGGATGAGTTTTTTTTGTAATTAAAAAAAATTTATTATTGATTTCGATGAAAATTTACAGAGACTTTGGGTCTCCATTCATTCATTGTTGCACTTTTCTCCCCTCCCAACCCTCCTCCCTCTTGGAAAAGTAAAAAAAAAAAAATTCTTTCATTGTTTTACAAACCTCCCCCAGGTACACTCCACTATGCAGCCTTCACTCTGGACTCCTGTCATGACAAAAATACCTAATCACACGTCCCTCTTAAACAGTTTTCTCCCTTATCTGTTTCAATGCAGTATACATTATTGAACCCATCTTTCTCAGTCTCCCTCCAACCCCGATGTCAGTCCTGTTTTACAACAGTGTCATCAAGCAGTATTTGTCCTTTTGTGACTGACATACTTCACTCAGCATAATTAATGTACTTCAGGGTCACCCATTTGGAATAATATTGGATGAGTTCCTGGTTTTTCAATGCAGTGTAGTATTCTGTTGTGTGAATATATCAGAGCTTCTCTAACCATTCGTTTGTTGATGGGCACTTAGGTTGTTTTCAACTCCTTGCTATTGTGAACAAAGCTGCAATAAACATGGGTATGGATATATCTGCTTGGATGGTGGTTATAGTCTCTTTAGGGTATATTCCCAGTAGTGGAATTGCTGGGTCAAATGGTATCTCTATTTGCAACTTTCTGAGAAAGCGCCATACTGCCTTCCACAGTGGTTGCACCATTTTACACTCCCATCAACAGTGAATAAGGGTTCCAGTTTCTCCACAACCTCGCCAGCATTTGTTGCTTGCTGTTCTGTTAAATTTTGCTATTCTGACTGGGGTGAGATGATATCTCATAGCTGTTTTAATTTGCATCTCTCTTAGAGCTAAGGATTTTGAATATTTCTTCTTGTGCTTGTTAGCCATCTTAATGTCTTCTTTGGCGAAGTATCGGTTCGTATCCTATGTCCATTTTTCTATTGGATTATTTACCTTTATCTTGTTGTGGTGCTCAAGGTTTTATAAATTCTGGGTCTAAGTCCCTTATCTGATATGTCATTACCAAATACTTTTTCCCAGTCTGTGGCTTCCCTTTTTACCCGGTTGGAGAAGTTTTTGGATGTGCATAGGGATTTGATTCTTAGAAGATCCCATTCATCTACTTTATCTTCTCCTGGTTGTAGGTTTTTCAGGATACTTGGAAGACTGTTTATGTTGTGGATTAGAACCTGTAGCATTCTTCCAAGCTTTTCTTTAATGAAGCTTATAGTCCTTGGTTTTAGTCCTAGGTCCATGATCCACCATGAGTTGGTTTTTGTATATGGAGTGAGGTGTGGATCTTGTTTGAGTCTTTTGCAGATACTTTTTCAATTTTGCCAACACCATTTGTTAATATGGCTGTCGTTTCCCCACTTCACTGATTTCATCTCCTTGTCAAAAATCAGTTGACCATAGATAGATGGGCTGATTTTGGGTTCTCAATTCTATTCCATTGATCCATGTGTCTGTCATTGTACCAGTACCATGCTGTCTTAACCACCACGGCAGTGTAGTAGGATTTGAAATCAGGGAGTGAGATGCCGCCTACCTTTCTTCTATTTTTAAGGAATGCTTTGCTTATTTGGGGCTTCTTTCCATTCCGAATGAAAGTGGAGATTGCCTTTTCCATCTCCTTGAAGAATGGGATTGGTATTTGTATTGGGATTGCATTAAACGTGTAAATTGCCTTTGGTAATATTGCCATTTTCACAATATTGAGGCTTCCTATCCATGAGCAAGGGATATTCTTCCACTTCTCCAGGTCTTTTTTTGTTTCTTGTAGTAATGTTATGTAATTTTCTTTGACTATATCCTTTGTGCTTCTGGTTAAATTTACTCCCAAATATTTAACCTTGTGATTAGCTATTGTGAATGGTAATGTTTTTCTTATTTCCGGCTCTGGATTCTCTTTGTCACTGTAGAGAAATCCAACTGATTTTTGTACGTTGATCTTGTATCCTGCTACTTTGCTGAATTGGTCCACTGTGTCCAATAGTTTTCTTGCTGAGTTTTTAGGGTTTTCTAAGTATACTATCATATCATCTGCATAGAGAGATAATTTTACCTCCTCTTTGCCAATTTGGATACCTTTTATTCCCTTCTCTTGTCTTACTGTTATCGCTAAGAGCTCCAAAAGAATATTAAATAAGAGAGGGGATAGTGGGCATCCTTGCCTAGTTTCTGTTCTTAAAGGGAATGCCTTTAATCTCTCTCCATTGAGAACAATGTTGGCTCTCAGGTTTGCATAAATACATTTTACTATGTTGAAGAAATTCCCCTCTAATCCTATTTTGTTGAGTGGTTTAATCAAGTTGGATTTTGTCAAAGGCCTTTTCTGCATCAAATGATAGGATCACGTGGTGCTTGTTCTTTGCTTTGTTAATATGATGAATTACATTAATTGTTTTCCTTATGTTGAACCATCCTTGCATACCTGTTATGAATCCCACTTGGTCATGGTGAATTATTTCTTTGATGTATTATTTATTGGCCAGTATTTTATTCAGGATTTTTGCATCTATGTTCATGAGAGATATTGGCCTATAGTTTTCTATTTTGGTGGTGTCCTTTCCTGGCTTTGGTATCAAGGATATGTTTGCCTCATAGAATGAGTCTGGGAGAATTCCATCTTTTTCTAGTTTCTTAAATAATTTAGGTAGAATTGGTAATTCTCTGAATGTTTGATAAAATTCATTTGTAAAAATGAATGTTTGTAAAATTCACCTGGCCTAGGGCTTTTTTTGGTTGGATTTTTTTTGTAATTTTGACAATGATTTTTTTTGTAATTGAGATTACAACAGTTCATAGCAACTTTATAAACAGATCTGAACTGTCAGCTGCGCCATACTCACAATATCCGATATGCTAGAGTCCATTGTTTAATCACTGTGTCAATCCACCTCATTGTGGTTCTTCCTATTTTTCTCTTACCCTCTACCTTGACATAGGTAGAAATGTTATGATTTTCCAGCATGGTGTCCTTTTCCAAGGACAGACACTTCCTGATGAGCTCAAAATCCAGGAGACAAAGTTTCAACATCCTTGTCTTTAAGGAACATCTTGATGCATTTCTTCTAAAACAGATTTGTTTGTTCTTTTGGAAGTCCAAAGGATATTCAATACTCTCCTCAAACACCACAACTAAAAGGCATACATTTTTCTGTTATCTTTTTTCACTCTCTACCTTTCAGATGCATAGGAAGCAAGTAAAAAGACCAGAGCTTGGATCAGGTGCATCTTAATCTTTAAACCAGACATATTTGGTTTTTAGAATTTTGCACAAGTCCCGACAGCAGATTTTCCCAATGAAACATGTCTTTTCATTTTTTGACTGCTGCTACCATGTGTGTTGATTATAGATCTGAGTAAAAGAAAACCACTGACATGTTCAGTCTTTCTCCATCTATTACAATGTTGCTTTTTGTTCCAGTGGTGAGGATTTTTCTTTTTTTTTTTTATATTGACACATAATCCATACTGAAGGCTGTAGTCTTTGAACTTCTACAGCAAGTGTTTCAAGTGCTTTTCACCTTTAGCAAGCAAGGTTGTGTCATTTGCATAGTGGATGGTGTTGATGAGTCTTCCTACAATTTTGATGCCATATTTTTCTTTATATAGTTCAGTTTCTTGAATGATCTGTTCAGTTTAGTAGTTTTTATTATATACTGTCAAGTCTCATAGTGACCCTATGAACATGAGTTCTGAACCTTGCTCTATCTTGAGCCAACTCACCATCTCTGACATACCTGACCCCACAGCCATAGTCACTGTGTCAATCCATCTCATCCAAGGTCTTCCTCTTCTGCACTGACCCTCTCTTCTTCCAAGAATGATGCTTTTCTCCAACAATTGGTCCCTCCTGAAAACATGCCCAAAGTATGTGAGATGGAGTTTCAAAATCCCTGCCTCCAAGGAGCAATCTGGTTTCACCTTCTCTAGGACAGACCTGTTTGTTCTTTTGACAACTGATGGTATGTCCAATACTCTTCTCCAGCACAAAATTCAAAGGCATCAAATCTTCCTCTGTCATTCTTAGTTACTGTTCAGCTCTCAAATGTAAAGTAAACAATTAAGGCTTGGATCAGATGCACCTTGGTCTCTAGACTGACACCGTTGCTCTTTAGCACTCTGGAGAGGTCCCTGACAGCAGACCTTGTTAAAGTAATTGTCTTTTGATTTCTTGGTTGCTGATGCCAAGAGTTTTGATTGAACAACCATGCAAGATAAAATTATTAACAGTATAATCTTTTTTCCATGTATTATGATGCTGCCAAAGAGTCTTTTCTTGATGTGCAGGATACAAATTGAATAGTTATGGACAAAGGACATAACTCTGATGCACACTTTTCCTAATTTTAAATCATGCAGAGCTCCCTTGCTCTGTTTGAACAACAGCTTCTTAATCTATGTATAAGTTTAATCTGAGGACAATTAAGTGTTCTAGGATTCTCATTCTTTTTAAAGTTAGCTATAATTTGCTTTGATCCCCGCAGTCAGAAATCTTTGCATAATCAGTAAAACACAAGTAAATACCTTTCTGGTGTCCTCTGCTTTCAGCCAAGATCCAGCTGACATCAGTAACAACATCCATCATGTCGTGACCTCATCTGAATCCAGCTTAAATTTCTAGCAGTTCCCTATCAATATTATTCTACTAATTTCTAAATATTCATTGGGATTCTTTTACTTGCATATGATAATAATCATAATAATATTTTTGGTAATTTCCACATGTTTAAACTATAGTCCTTAGATAGTTTTTTTTATATTGATCAAATGGCATTAGTTTGGCCTTAGACATATCTCAAATTTTTTTTTTTCACCTGGCTACATTCTACTGGGGAAAAAAAAAGATTAAAAAAGTATTTATAGATTTTTGGGTTCATTATGGAAAGGTCTAAATACACATAAAATGATAGGAAAAAATACCTTTCACATCCACTTCAGATACTTTTAACAATTAAGGCTACATGGGAAAGTTGGCTTTAAATACAATAAAGGGGCCAACTGTTGTATAATCTAATACAAATTCTCAAAGCTGTGCCTTTATTTAGTAATACTCACTTCATAGACACATTAACAACATTTTAAGCTGTAATCTATTACAAAGCGAATGAGGCCCTTATTCTTATTTTCTCAATAAACTCTGATAACAAATGCACAGTTACAGAGATTTTAAACTGTCTAAATATCATAAAGAAATATTTTATTGGGATTTAATGTATATTGTAAGAAGATGCTATAACACATGGTTTACCAAGCATGCTGCCAGCCACCAGGATATCGAAGAGTGTGTCTGCATAGCGACGGTAATCTAATCTTGAGCCTGTGGAGTCTAAAAACTTGGCTACAGCTTCAAGGTCATCACCAGCCTCATTAAGCCCCTGGACGAGTGTATCCCTGAAGACTGTGGGTTCGAATTTCTCTTTTTCATCTAAAAGTTAAAAAAAAATTATAAAAGAATTTCTTTTTTAGACATCATACACTCCAATGAAACTTGCCATTCAAGGTCATAGCTTTTTCTATCAAATTTCCATGTTTTGAAAATTCTTGTTTAAAACATATTCAAGGAAATAATTTCTTTGTGCTTGTAAGTGTTACAAAAGTACGTTTTACTCAGTCAACAACATAATAAAATTTGTGACTGTTCCTAAGTACATTTATTAATTTATTTACCTTAGTCATCAAGAAAAAAAAGAGTTAAAGAATTAAACTTAAATTGTTTTCTATCCTAAGATAAAGAAAATGATTCAGGAGAATGGTTAAGTAATAAGTGAAGGCATATAAATACAAATAAAGATTAGGAGAGAAGGGTATTATCTCTTTTATAAAATAAATTATTTCAAGGTACTTATATATTTAGAATAAATCATGAGTCTACATCTGTATTTTATATACAAGGTCAGAACAGAGCTTCTCAAACTTTTTGGCCTCACGATTCCTTAACATTTTTAAAAAGTACTAATGATTACAAACAACTTTTTTTGTTTATGGAGATTATACATGAGGACATTTTATTAGAAATTAAAACAGAAAACAGAAGATAGATGGATTCACATCTGTTATTAAATGGCAAGAAGCCTCTGAAAAACTCCCTTGTAAGTGTATGAGTGATTATATGAAAAAGGCAAATAATATCTTAGTAGTAGTGTGAAAATAGTTTCAACTTGTGGATTCTCAGAAAAGGTGTCAGAATTCTAAAGGAAATGGGAGATGCTGCAGAAATCTGAAGACTATAAAGGTTTCCTATAGCTTTTTCACTCTCAATAAATATAGACAGATTACTACAGAGCAGTTGCTATTAAATACGACCAGTAGATTTCAATTCACAGTGACCCCAGGTACCACAGTAACCTGCCTACAGAGGTTTTCTCGGGAGCTCTGGTGGCCTAGTGGTAAGAATCTTCGCTGCAAACTGGGAAGAATGAGGTTCAAGTCAGCCAGCTGCTCTGTGGGAGAAGGATGGACAATCTCTTCCCTGAATGATAAGCGGCTTCTGAAAACCTACATTGAAAACATATGTTGGTTTTCACTTGATGATACACAACAATACAACAACAACAACAACAACAACAACAACAACATAACATAGGGGTTTTCTGGAGTGTGATCTTTATGGGATCAGATTGCTTGATCTTTCTCCTACAGAGCCACTAGGTAGATTTGAATTGTCAACTTTTCAATTAGCATATGAACCTTTGTGTTCCTTGCATTCCTTTTACCAAACAATTACAAAGGCATATGCTAAAAGTATAGTCAAAGGATTAAAGAGAACTGGATATACATGTGTGAAGTCAGAAATTTTGGCCTAGACGCTAGAGAAATTTCTTGTGGACAGGCAGTTTGGACCAGATATTGAAAAAAGAGCTCTGGGGGCTTTGTCTGTGGTGTTGTGCTGCTAACCTAAAGGCTGGTGTCTAATCCAACAGCACCTCTGTGGGAGAAAGATGGGTGCTTTCCTTTAATGAAGATTTACAGCCTAGGAAACACAATGGAGGGCCACTGTGAGTATGAACCAACCTGACTGCAGCAAGCTGTATTTGAGGGATGATACATAAGCAGATAACATACTAGAGGTCAGGCTAACCAGAACCATTGGATTAAAGGCAACATTTTCTCCCTAATAACAATGGATCTGAGTATAGGAAAGTGGACAAGGTATGAATCTAAAAATCTATCTTTAAAATAACTATCTTTAGAGATACAAGTGAAGATACTGAAATTCTATGTATGTGTGTGAGAAAGAGAATGAAAGAAAAGGCTTATAAACATTTTGTGAATAAAAAAAATAGCCTTAAAAATGAAAAATGTGATTAAAATGAAAAAATCAATAGAACAATGAAAAAGAAAGCTGAAAATGTCTTAGAAACTAATGTGAAAAAACTACAAAACTGGAGGAAAAAAGATAAGGAAAATAGCAACGTACTATCAAAAGGGAAAAAAAAGGAAATAAAATTATTTTTTAAAGTAAAAAAAGTTTCCCAGAACTGAAGGATATGAGTTGTCAAATAAAAAGCATCATCTTGGCACCTTGCACAATGAATGAAAGCGGATCCACAACAAGCACATTCATCAACATGAAACTTAGGAATACTGTAAACAAAGTAGCTATCTGCAGATTTCTGGGTCAAAGAGAATGTCACATATAGAGTATCAAGAAACAAATGGCATTGATGTGCTCCACAGAAATACCAGCAAATAGGAGAACTAACCTCAAAGTTCTAATGAAAAACAATTTCCAACCTAGAATTCTACAGTCCACCTGTAGAGAGTCAATGGTAAGAGAATGAATGTATGTTGAGATACTTAAAGCTTCAAAGTTCTGAAGGATATATTCCACTAAAAGGTGCAAAGAAAGACAGAAGAACATGAGAGAATGGGCTCTCCAGGACTGTGGTGAAAGAATGTCTTGGGTTGACAACTGTACAGCTAGCCTCATGAACAACCTGATTGTGAGAGAGTTCCTCAACATAATAATATAACATGATGTGATATATTAGAAGTCTTTCAAAATGGTAGAATTGCTATACTTTCTAAAGTGTACTAATACATTTACATGACAGTGAAAGTGAAAGGCTGATGGGTTTTAAATCAAGAACTGCCTTGTTGGATTCAGCTGGTGGATTCAAACCATGCAGAAGTTAATATATAGAAAAGACGTGAAATAGCCACATAAGAATATGTGTCAATATGAAAGTAAATATTCAAAGAATCAGCTATAAGTGTTAAAGGAGTTCTTCCGGGAAATGAAGACTGGTTGTTTTTTTTAAATTTTATACTGGTTTACTTATAAAGGTCGTATACATTGTTTTTCACAACAATATTCCCCATACCCCTCACCCACCCTCCCTACCCTCATCAAATTGTGTGACCCTATGGTTAACTCCTTCTTTCCCCCTCGGCCCAGGCTCATCCCTCGCCGCCCCCCCATACACGTTCTACAATATTGAAGACTGTAGTTATTAGCATGTATTTGCCAGGGATAGGGTTCTGAAGGCAGGAGGGGACAAATAAAGAAGGATGGATGGAAATGGGAGACATAGGATAGGGAGAATGTGAGATGTGTGTTTTATAATGTGGGGAGTGTAATCAGTGTTATGAAACAATAAAATATGTATGAATTGTAGGATGGATAACAAATTTGCTCTGCAAACTATTTTTTTAGATCAAAACCAAAAGTTGGTTTTTTTTAAAAAGATTACTGTTATAACAAGTCTAACATGAACTAATTAACTATTTAAACCATATGCATACAGAATTCTGATAAATTGAAAAACTATACTTAAAAACACAGATAGCAACTGGCAGGCTTGTAGTGATTGGTCATCTGAAGATGATTGAGGGGGTGGGCTGCAGGTAGTCAACACCACACCATCAGAACCAGAGCATTTCTAGTACCAGTCTGAGCCAAGCAGTGTGAGATAACATAAAGGCACACATAAATTAACTTGAACAGTATCTGACATGAGTAAAAGTCCCTTTGATGCCACACACGGAAAATGTTATCCATCCAAGAACATGCAAATGCTCGCTGCAGGAAAAATATAATTAGGGTCTTGTTGTGTCGTGGCGGAGGGAAAGGAGGATGGCTTTCTAGAGGAACAGATTGTACAGAACTAGAGGAGGGAGAAACTGGGCAGGAGAAGCTGTCTGGCAAGGCATGCCTGCTTCACCTCCTAAGTTTGGCCTACCAAAAGGGTGATTCTCCTTTTCCACATGGAGAAAGATGTTTTCTTTCCTTTAACATGAGGACACATGAGGAGTAAATAGACTGCAGTTGCTTATGAAATCTTGTGACCAGCTTCCAAAATCAATCAAGTTCATCCCAGAAATAGCACAAAGACACACTTTCCATGTTGACTAAAGTGGTGAACAGACTTAGGTGATGATTTTCAAATGACAAATTAAATTGAGGCAGTGGGAAATACAAGTTGGTAAATAAGATATTGATGCCAAGAATTCATTCAGGACTTTCTTTTGATATGAGACAATTTTTTAAAAAAAATCCATGTTTCTAAAAATCCTTCCTTCTATGATTATAATTTTCCAAAACAACTAAAAAACAGTAGTCAAAAGGAGGGGAAAAGCATATCACAGCCAAGGACTTCAACAAGGAGCAATCATACATTAGCTCAAAATTATTACAGTTATAGACTAACTTCACTAAGGGTTGGGATCTTGAAAAATTGTCTAAATCTGTAGTATAGGATTAATTTTTTTGCATGTGGAAACAAGTTTCTGTCTGCTAAGTAGCCATAAAGAGTATAAGAAAATGCCAAGGACATCACTGGGAGTTTTGGGAAACAATTCAACTTTATTCAACCACTCATTTCTATGAGAAACAAAATCATATGTAGCTTTCATGTCATTTAAGGATAGCTTCACAGAAACACTATAAAAACTCTGAAGAAAACATGCCATTGCTTTCCTTGAGTTACCATTTTGCAGATTGAAACTTGAAGTTTTAAGTGTGTAATTAGGACCTCAAATGTAAACTGTGTTGGTGAATCACAAGCATGACACTGAACAGTTAATCATACAGCTTTTATATTGACACATGGAGAAACTGGTTTATTCTTGACACTAAAATATGCCTGTAAGTTACATAAGCATATTGTTTATAATGAAAATGACAATGATTACTTATCATAGCATTTTTATAACATGTAAATGTAATCTGTTTGCACTATTGGACATTTGACCAGCACAGATTAATATCTCAAAGAGAAATCCAATTCAATTGTGAGGTCACTCTTAGCATCTGGTTGTTTTTATTCTTCTTCTGATTTTACTGATTTTGATCCAATTTCACTATAAAATGTACACAGGGAAGCCAGTTAAGCTATTGTTTTACTTAGCAAAATATAATAATCAGGAGAGAAATTTTCAAATCCTCTGAGAATCCTGCAAACCATATTCTCACTGCTGTTGGTACGGACTTGGTTGACTGCTGACCTGCTACTGGGTTTCACAGCACATTGCAAATAGCATGGGAAGAAATTGCTCATTTTTCCACTGAGGAACCACTGATGGATTTGAACTGCCACAGTAGCTTGGCCATTAGGTTTAGTAGTACAACTCCTTATGGACTGTGGCATAACAGCAAGCCACAGAAAGTATAATTTCTTTGGAGAACATAAGATGTGATTATCTTAGAATGCAAAAGGTGGATTAGCTGCAGTTCTCTATTTATGTACTACCATAGCTGTATTTTAATGTTAACTAATAAGAACTAATTGACACAACCCTGCTTGCTGAAACTGAGGAGGACCTGAAGCTCTT
This sequence comes from Elephantulus edwardii, assembly GCF_000299155.1. Lineage (NCBI taxonomy): Eukaryota > Metazoa > Chordata > Mammalia > Macroscelidea > Macroscelididae > Elephantulus > Elephantulus edwardii. Next base: position 16,050,566 of record NW_006399757.1, on the reverse strand, counting down.
GCTGCAGAGGGTCAAGGACTGCAGCCTCCAATATGGATTGAGGCTCAATGTCAAGAAGACAAAGATTCTCACCACTGGACCAATTGGCAGCATTAGGATGGATAGTGAAGAGATTGAGATCGTTCATAGCTTTAGTTTGCTCGGCTCCACAGTCAACACTCTTGGCAACAGCAGCCAAGAAATGAAAAGACGTATTGCGATGGGAAAGTCTGCTGTTAGGGATCTCTCCAAAGTACTGAAGAACAATGGTATCTCTCTGGAGACTAAGGTGCTTCTGATACAGGCCATGGTCTTTGCAATCATTTGTTATACAACACATAGTTGGACAATGATTAAGGAGGATAGAAGGAATTGATGCCTTTGAGCTGTGGTGCTGGAGAAGAGTATTGAGTGTACCATGGACTGCTAAGAAAACAAATAGATTAATCCTTGAGAGGATTAAAGCAGGCTGCTCCTTGTAGGCAAGGATTCTGAGGCTTTGTTTGACATACTTTGGACATGTTATAAGGAGGAACTGGTCCTTAGAGAGGGACATCATGCTTGGGAGGGTAGAGGGACAGAGCAGGAGGGGAAGACCCTCTATGAGGTGGATTAATTCAGTGACTGGGGTAATTGGGATGGGTGTGCGATTGGCACAGGACCGAGCAGAGTTTAGAGCTGTTGTACATAGGGTTGCTTTGAGTTGCAAGCAACTCGATGGCACATAACAACAAAAATAACAACACAATAAGAACTATGCTTCTGTATAAGTTGGCATGGATGCGTATTACCTCTACTAGGAAATAATTTCAAACTGAAGACACATCTTCAGAAGATAGGCAACTGATCTTGATAGATTTTTGCAAGTTTCTTTTTAGCTTGACAGAACTGCTCAGCCAACATTTATCTGAAGTGAGCCTCATTCAAGTAGTAAAGTCAGAAGACAACAAATCACCCAAGAGGTCATTCACTATTATGAAGAAAGAACGAGGTAGAATCTATTTTACTTTTTACTCCCTGTCAGCAGTTTGACACAAAACAGTTTGAGTGCTCTGTAAGTCCCAGCAGACTAGTTATAGAAATCTAGATCATCTGACAAATAATATATCATCTATTTCTCAGGAAGCTCTTCCTCAGTGCTCCTGAAGCAAAAGACCCAGGCACTGTCTGAAGCCCTCAATGAAACAGAGGTCAACCAGTTCAGAGAGAAGAATCTTTTGGGCTTCAAGCTGAAGACTGCCTCGGAGGACCAGCTTTCCTGTTGAATCATGTCTGCTCTTGAGCAACACGTTCTCAGGCCGTCTCCTGGCTCTGGTGCTCAATTGCAATGAATCAGCGTCACGTCACGGTCATAAAGCTGACTGAGCTGCAGATCCTGGTCCTAGATTAACACATTCCCTCAGCAGGCAGGGAGCAGCAAACCTTTCTGCACCTCAAAGTCAGGCATATATGAAATATTATCACTTTACCAGGTCCAAAAATGTCTCAACTGTAATTAGGTTTCGGGACTTTATTGTTCCTACTGCTTAAGTTCTTTTGAAATCAACTCTTTTATTCCCCCCAAGACTGCTTTAAACAATGACTTAATAGCTGATGCACGGATTCCATTCTGAAGGTTAGGATGAGGAGTAGAAGGAGGCGGGGTCATGCTGTACTGGTGTGTAAGCCTTTGAAGACAGCCTGGGAATCAAAAAACTGGGGGAGGCAGGAAGGGACATCACAGGACTGAAATATGCTAAAAGTCATGTTTTTTACCTTAACATGTTGAAAACTTTAACCTTCTAGTGTGAATGCAGAAAAATCCTCAACAGAGCAGAGGTATAAATCCAAATCAGCACTTTCATCCCAGTCCTCACAGGTAAAAAGTCAAACTTACGGCTATCTAGTGACTGTTAAAAAATAACTGATCCAAATGCTCTATTATTATATGTGGTTTTCTTTCCTGTTTAGATGATTAGACTTGTTATGGGACCTTTGGTGGCCTAGTGGTTAGGAGCTGCACCGTCAACACAAAGGCACATGATTTGAACTCGCCAGCTTTCGTCCTTTGAGATTTATAGCCTCTGAAAGCCAACTGAAGGGTCAGCTATGAGTTAGTTCCAACTTGATGGAACACACAACAGCAGTAATAGCAACAACTTCAACAGTTAGCATGGTGAGAGGGCAGGCTAGTGCCACCTCAGCCCTGATAATATTTTCTTTACAAAGAATGAATAATGAAGTGAAAATTGTATCACCAAAAGAAGCCACTCTCACAGAGTAATTTTACCAGCCATCACTGAACTGGGTCTATCACTACTCTTCTCACAATAGAAAGTATTCAGAAATACATGAATTATAAGAGTATACAGGCACATGGAAACATTAGTTTACTGCACCCATAGAGCTTACAATTCTCAACTTCCATGATGCTGAGATCAGAAAAACTACATGGTGCCTGGCCACCATTGCTAACTGCTTTGAAAGGAAGAAGAGTAGAATGTCTGGATAGAGTGGAAGAAAAAGGGAGAGTAAAACACAGAATTACAATAATGGATAGATTCTCCTGCTCTGAGAGACAGTGATGGAAACCCTGGTATTAAAAGACTTTAGCCCCCTGCCGATCCAGGAACTCAACTTACCCTAGTAATTTTCTGCCAAACAACAGACAGACCTTTATGGTGAACAATAATACCAATGAGACACTCAGCTCTTAAAACAATTAGCCACACACAGGATCACAGGAGAAGTATGTGTCCAGGGATAAAATTCAAAGAGTAGGAAGAAGGGAGTGAATGCAAACAAGATAGTGGGAAGAGTAAATGGTATATGTGAGGACTGGGGGTGGGGGTGAGGGTGGGCAACCTAAAATAGAAAGAAAGGGAATTAAAACCCCCAAACCATAGCAACAGGCTGTCTGACACAGTGACCGGAACAATGGGCTCCAGCATATCAGAGATCAAGAAGATGGTACAGGATAGAGCAAGATTCGAATGTTCTGTTCAGAGGGTCACTATGAGTCAGTCAGCTTGAAGGCACCCAACAATAATATGTGAATATATAAACTTTCTTCAGTAGCTGATCTACCTCCTTAATTTCCATTTTCTCTTAGTTTGACCAACCATCTTTGTCAATGACACTAAAAAAACAAAACACCAAAGAAAGAAAATAATGCTTATGTCAAAATCAGTGAAGTGCTTCACATAACAGTAAGGCAGCCAGAAGAAGAATGACTGGCAGGTCTGTAGCTGTTAACAGAACTTCCGGTTCTATACTCAGGGTTCAACTCTGTGAAATTAGTAAGGCTAAGTGGAGCTTTCCCCCCCTCCAGTCTTACATTTTTATTACATCTTTAAATACACAATACAAACACACACAAATACACAACATAACCTACCCCTTTTCCGAGTTTTGAACCGCTGGCCTGTTAGCACTGGCTTCTGATGCTTATTCATAAAATTTCTGGAAAATAAGATAAAAAAAGATTATGTGTTTATTAAAAATATTAAATACTTGATGAGCAGATATTTTTAAGTTTATTAACACCTATTGTTAGATAAAGACATGGGAAAAGCAAGTACAGATAATTTACATAAAGGGTAAATGCAATACAGTGTTACTGGGAAGACTTGGAGAATATTTGTAAAACTGTTCTGTGATATACAAACTTTTAGAAAAACTCTGTCCTAGAAACTCTCTAGGAATTTATCCTATAGTTACACTCACAAGAACATACATATGTCTTAACATTGTGTGTTAGTTAAGTGTGCACTCATGTGCTAATAAAATTCAATTACAACACTGTTAATTTTATGCCCAGCCAGGTTCTGGCTTCTGAAATTCTATACCTGCCATTCTTTTGGAAGGGATTTCCCCTCAGTGTTCACATGGTTTATTTCTTACATCTATGCAAAAGCCCCCTTTACAGAGAGGCTAGCTCTGTCCATGACAAGTAACCCAGCCCTAAATTGCATGGGAAGAAACTGCCCATCTTTTTCCTGTGGAGCAGCTGGTGGATTCGAACCACTAATTCAAACTACTATTTTCTCCTGGAGAGCATCCTCTCCTGGAGGCCAGAGGCTATATGAGTTTTACTTAATACTCCAGGTTTTATGACCCAAGCCACTCTCTAGCAATCATTAATGTCACTGATAGTCACTGTGGAGTTAATTCTTGACTCACTGTGAAACCAGGTGACAGAGCAGAGAAGCTGTACTCTGGGTTGCCTAGCCTACTCTTTTTGGAAGCAGATTACCTGCCTGGCCTTTCTCCTGGGAGCTGAGTTCCAACCTCTAACCTCTTATTTCATAGCTGAGTGCTTCATTGTTGATAAGCTATAAAGTGGTTCCAAGTAGACAGCAATGAGTTGGAAAATGAATTTATAGTAATAAATAATGGTCAAACTACTGTAATGATATAGAAAGATGTTCAGGATATACTGGCAATGACAAACAGCAATATGAATAAAAGAATAGAAAATATACTATTACTTGGCTACAAAAGCTTTATGTACCATTTTCTGTATGAAGAAAAGTTAAAGATACAAGAAATTACTAAAAGGTTTTTGTTGTTTGTTTTAATCTCAGAGGATGAGGACTAAAGTACTTTATATTTTCTATGGGATTGAATGTATAATTTGTTATCATAATGCTGTATTCTGAGAAGATGTTTAAGTCACCTAATTTGTAAAGGTCAAACAATTAAGATATTGTGCACTATGAATGAAAATTATGTTTTCTTTCAAAGTTTTATAAACCTAAACAAAAACAAATCCACTGTCATTGAGGTTCCAAGGCTATAAATCTTTCTGGAAGCAATCGCCACATCTTTCCTTTGAGACATGTTTGATGAGTTAGAAGGATTATTGCACCATCAGGATTCTTTTGGTAATTCCTAGGTTTCTGTATTACTCACCTCAATATATAATCAAGAACATTTGCAGTACTCAAAGGATTTAATGTTTTCTCAAGGTTTTGAAAAGCTCCTTAAGAATATGGGAAAATTATTATTTCATTTATATACAAAATCCTTCTTCCTTAGCTATAAGTGAAGAGAAATATCAAGCTTGATTTAAAAAAATTGGTTTACCACTAAAAAACTTCAAGTTATATCACTACAAAAAGACTGAAGTCAGTTAGCAAAAAAGTCACAAACACAAAAAAGTAATTTTATGGATTAGTAGAATGAATTTTATCAATTAGATAAAAGTAAAATGAGCTTCATGGTATTAAGCTTTCACATACAAAGGTAGAATTTATGCCCTCAAGAAACACAAGGTCTAGCAGAAGGATAAAATCGAAATATATACAATATGGTAAGTCAAAGAAAAGCCATACCTACAACAAGAGGAGAGAAAGAGAGTGGAGTATGTTTCTGGGATAATAGCTACATATTACAAGTTACAAATGCAATTAATGTAATCAATGAAATCCCATTTTATTTTATGGAAACAGGAAATAGCTTCTAATTAATTATTAGTATGTACTATACAACTTTTTCATTGAGAAATTTTCCTGTTTGCATTTTTACTCTGGATCACTGTTCTGGGATAAAAATTTAATAACAAGGATCCTAGGACCCCTCACAGACACCAAAATCCACAGATTCTCAATCTCTTATATAAAATGGTGAAGCAGCTGCATATAACCTACAACAGCCCTCCCACATACCTCAAATCACTCCTAGATTACTTCTAAGACTAATGTAATGTAAGAGCTATGTGAATAGTGCTTTCCCCCCACATCTTTTGAAGAATCATTTGGTCATTTGCTTTTTATGAGCCAATCCTTCCCAGCACCCCCAGTATTTTTGATTCAGGTTTGGTTGTGTCCATAGATGAGCAGGCCCAACTCTGTATGCACAATATAAATGTGTGTGTTTCCCATACTATGTCCTTTCAAAAAAAAACCACAAGTAGGAAGAATATATTTGTTTTCGAACATTTTAGAACTGGTTTGGATGAAAGCTTATAGAGTAAATAATTTCCCCACTCAGTTATTTATATACACAATTTGCTTTGTAACATTTAACTAAACTCTTAGCACTTTTTCTCAGGGTTCTTGTTCATTCACCCACCTTTCCTTCTGAAGTTTGTTTCTGGGAAAAATCTGTCCTTTTAAGTGATATATATATAATGATTTCATATTCTGGTAAGCTATATAGAAGCACATTCCTCCTGGGTGTTACTGTTCACTTTGAATTGTTTGATTGGAAGTGTGTTGAAATCCAGATTTGAAAGAATAAAATCTATTCTTGTGTTAGTAATGAATTTCTTGAGAAGAATTTGGGGCTCATCTCTCACTCATTCTCATTGTTTTTTAGTCAGAACCAACTCACAGTGGACCCTCTCATGTGAGGAGATTGTCAGACTTTCTCCCTTGGAGCAGCTGGTGAACTTGAACTACCTGTCTTTGGTTTGGCAGCACAACTCCTTTAAACTAGACCCCCTTCAGGGATCATATTCAGGAGCAAAACCAAATAAAGCAAACTAGGTTGAACATTCTCTAGCTAAAAAGCACAAGATGAAAGAAATTAATATATGAGCATTTTTTATTTTAGAATTAATAATCTTTTAAAATGTGAGCCTTCTCTATAAAAGTTATTTATTTTAGGGTCCAGAAAGTAAACTCAGGAATTTCTTACCTAATTTTATTTCTCCACTAATAGAGAATTTTCATCAAACATGGTCTACAAGAGAATTACTCTACTTTCAAAAAATATTTTAGCTTTGTTAATATTTATTTCAGTTCTAAATAGAAAAGTTTGTTTCTTCACAGGCTACCCATATAGATTTACTTTTTCAGCTGCCAGTATACTTTACATGGATAAGAATGCAACATAATAATGCCAAAAAAAAATCAAAAGTAAAACAAAAAAAACAAGACTCACCAACTGGTAGTGAAAGATTAAATGAAGATATTCCGCTTACCAAGACTGGTGTCTACTGTTTAGCTGTTGCTATTTGGAGCAGAGGCTCTGCTCCCTCTAAATTTAGCTCTCTCTGCTACACTATAATCTGCTCTAGTCAGGGTCAGACTTTATAAGGCACTCACTCAGCCCTAGCTAAAGAGATGCAAGGGCATTTTGAGTAGGAGACTGAGATAACTTAAATGTAGGGACATAACAAAGGAACACAGTTCCATTAGGTTAAAATATCAAAAGCTTACTTTTACTGTACTGCATCAGAAAGTATTCTATATGTACTGCATTAGAAAGTATTCTGTAGAATCAATATGTGAAAAGTAAATCCAGTCAAAAACTGTAATCAGGTTGCATCAAAATGAAACACCGTCATAGTTTTAAAATAGTGCTTTCAAAACACAAGTAGATTTTATAAGTAGATTATTGTTTTTAAAAAACACATTTTCAAGATAAGTAGATTTTATACATACCAGCTAACAGAACAAGTTTGTGATTTTGTTTTGTTTTGTTTTACAAGGTGTTAGAGAAGAGAACTGAACATTCCATGGATGGCCAAGAGAATAAACAATAGGTTTTGGAGAGGGTGTAGGCACAGTGCTCTCTGGAGGCAAGAATGATGAGGCTTTGCCTCATATACTTTGGGCATGTTGTTAAGAGGTGCTATTCCTTGAAAAAGGACATGATGTTGGGAAGGGTGGGGAGGGTCAGCAAAGGAGAAGACCCTCCACTAGGTGGTTTGTCACAGTGACTGCTGCAATGGGCTCTTGTGTGTCTGGAAGTATGAGGAAGTTGTAGGATAGAAGAGGGTTCAGATCTTTTGTTCACAGGGTCGCTATGAGTCATACTCGACTCAGTGGCACCTAACAACAAGAAGAACAACAAAATTTAAAAAAGCTACTATTACTGTCTAGTTGGGTCTGCCTCCTGGCAACCTTCCACTAGTTCCCAAAGCTTTAAATCTTTATGGGAGAGGACTATTTTTCTTTCTTCCATGGAGTAGCTGATATTGAACTGCCAACTTTTTGATTAGCAACTCAACATGTAACATGCTCCATCATCAGGACAACTTACAAATAAAACTCACCCCGAACCCATTGCCTTGAGTCAGTTCTGAGCAATAGTTACCCTCCATCAAGCTTCCAAGGCTATAAATCTTTATGTGAAGAGACATCTCATCTTGCTCCCAACGAGCAGCTGGTGGACTTGAACTACCAACCTTGAGGTCAGCAGTCTTACCCCTGTGAAATCTTATGCCATCAGGACTCCATACAAGATAAAAAAGGACCGCAAGTGGACTAATAAGCAATATCATGAAATGGAGAAAATATTGAACTGGTCAATTTCATTTTACATGAGAGTCCATAACTAACATTTGTGGATGTAGCGGTCAAGAAATAAAAGACTTATTTTGTTGCCTAAATCTGCCTAATATGTGTTAAATAGCAAAGACATCACTTTGAAATCTAAAGTGTGCCTGAGTGAGCCCATGATATTTTCAATTGTCTGATACGCATTTTAAGGTTGGATAATGAATATGGAAGACCAATTTAAAATGGATTTGAATTATTGTATTGACAAGGAATATTAAATATCAAATGGACTACCAGAAGAATAAAGAACTGTTTTTCAAGGATTCTACTTAAGGTGAGGATGATGATAGTTTATCCTAGAATGGTCAAGTTATCGGGAAGGATCACAGTAAATTTTGTTTATTAATAATTTTCAAATAAAGTAACTCCAGATGAGCCTTGCCCAAGTTCCATAACCACGTAACTAAAGTGAAAAAGAAAAGAAAAAAATAACCTTGAAAGTGAAAATTTGTGTGTTATTATTATTATTGTGTATCAATATTATTATCACAAAAATTGGAGAAAAGTAATTTAAATTCTAAGAAAATGTAAATATAAAGCAATATTATTACTAACAAGTTAAAAAATGCTTCTAAAAGAGAAAATAACATTGGTACATAAAAATTTTTAATGACGTTGAATCCCTTCACTGTATTATTCTAATGAAGTATTTTGTCCTAATAGCAAGTTCCATGAACCATCTTTTATTTAATTTTCTAAACAAGGAATAAAGTAATTTACCATAAAAAGAAAAATATTAAAAATGTTTCATAATTATAGACTATTGTTTTTTTAATTAAAACTAAAAGAGTAATAATAAGCATCATAAAATGCTTCTCAGAAGATGATGTTTAAGTGACTACATTGTCACATCCAGAAATTTTCAAGGATACCAATAACTCTCAAAAGAAACCAAAACAATGAAATTGTTTTAAAAGTTTAAGTGATTAACAATATAAAGCAAAACACTAAATATAAACAATATACAATTTGCATATATTATAGTCCAGAGTAGTATTTACTTACTCAAAATATATTTCAAATTTTTGTTAGCTCCTTCACAGTCAAAATTCCTTGTTGTTGTTAATGCCACTGAGTTGAGTATGAGCCATATCAACCCTACAAACAAAAGATCTGAACCCTGTCCTATCCTGTGCCATTCTCACACTTGCTGACACACTAGAATCATCATGGCAAGCACTGTGTCAATCCACCTGGTTGAGGGTCTTCCTCTCCTTTGATGACCCTCTGCTTTTCTGAGCATCATATCCCTCTCCAAGGAATAGCCTCTCCTAGCAACATGTCCAAAGTGTGTGAGGCTAAGCTTTATCATCTTTGCCTCAAAAGAGCACTCCAGCTGCACTTTCTCTCAGAAAGTCCATGGCAGTCCATGGGATGTTCAGTACTCATCTTCAACACCATAGCTCAAATGAATAAATTCTTTTTCTATCATCCTTACTCACTATCCAGCTCTCAAGGCATAGCAAAGGATTAAGAACACCAAGCACCTTATTCTTTAAAGTAACATCATTACTCAACAATTTGAAAAGGTCCCTAACAGCAGACATTCCCAGTGTGATGCATCTCCTGACTTCCTGACTGTTGGTACTGAGCATGTTGATTATGGATCCAAGTAAGATGAAGTTGTTGACAGTTTCAATCTTTTCTCCCTCTATCATGACGGTAATGAAAGAAGAATTTGAAGCTGCACTGAAAGCATTCACAAAAAATAAGGCCCCCCAAAATCAATGGGATATCAACTGACTTGTTTCAATTAATAGATGCTAGATGTGCTCACGAGTCCATGCCAGGAAATTTGGAGGGCAGCTTTCTGGCCAACAGATTGGAAGAAGAGTATATTTGTTCCCACTTCCAAGAAAGATGACCCAACAGAATGTGGAAACTAATGAACAATATCATTAATATCCCATGCAAGCAAAATACTGCTGAACATCATTCAAAAGAGGCTAGAATGTTGCACAGATTTGGAACTGCCAGAAGTTCAAGCAGGATTTAGAAGAGGCCATGTCACTAAGGATATTATTGTTGATGTCAGCTGGATCCTGATTGAAAGTAAAGAACACCTGAAAAATTTCTCTATGTGCTTTATTGACTAGCAATGGTGGTAAAATGGTTAAGCATTCAGCTGGCTTATGGAAACCTTGGCAGATGGAAACTACCAGCAGATCAATGAGAGAAAAGACCTGGCAATCTGCTCTTGTAAAGGCTTACAGGCTAGGTAACCCTATGGAGCAGTTCTACTCTAGCCTATAGGTTTGTTATGATTTGAAATCAACTTGAGAGCACACAGCAATACAAATTTATTTAATGGAATAAAAGAATAGAAAAGGCTTTCTTAAAGAGCACAAAAGTTAATAGTTTCCTTCTCAGAAATGTGTATCCCTACTTTCCAGTGAGGGACATTAATTGTATTATCTTCTGAGCAACTATCTTTAGTATGATTGAATGAAAGCTTACAGAATAAACTGGTTTTTCATTCAAAAGCTCATATCTTATTTCATTTCATGGCAGTGATTGCAACCCCATAGTGTGACTGCAAGTCTCCCACTTCCTCTGTGTTCCTCAATTCTCCTTCTTTCCTATTTATTCCTTGCCTTCTCAGTTTTATCCCTGGCCAGTGCTGCCCTTTCGGTCTTATGTGGTTAATTATTTGAAGGAATGCATTCCTCCCTGGTTTTACAGTTCACCCTACAGGACTGTCCATTGTTTAACTAAAATTTAAGCTCCAGAGGTGAGCTCAGCCCTAGGCCTGAAGGGTAACTAAAGGTTAGAGTTTCCATGCTTCCATCAGTTTCTATCAGAGTAGTAAGTGTTTTTGGTTTCTTAAAATAATTTTGTTCCATTTTTCTCCAATCAATCTAAAACGGAGAACTCATTGCCACTGGGTCAATTCCAGTACCTAGTGACCCACTGGCCAGGTTTCTAAGGCTAAAAATCTTTATGGAGATTAGCTGTCTTTTGCTGTCAGTGGGACTGGCAGATTTGAACCACCAACCTTTTAGCAGCCAAACACATATGCACTTTCCCCTCAGGACTGCTTTGTCATTTAGCTCAGGACCCCTTATTGTGATCCATTTCAGAATGGACAAAAGCAGCTAACTTTAAAACCCCACAAATATTAAACTCATAGGAACTGTGTTGTAAAAAAAGGCAGATTAATGAAAAATCTTCCTTAAAAACATAAATGCACCGTAAATTCACTTAAACATTTCTAAAATTAATTTACATCCAAAAAGTTCTAGTATAACTATCTAATATGTGACTAAATTTTATTTCCTTTTAAATATAGAAAAATTAGAAAAAATACATAATTTAATTTTATTTCTATAAATTTCTTTCTAAAGCTTTTCAAAAGCTAAAATTCCATTACACTTACCATCTCATGCCCACTAGTCCCTGTGAATTCCCTTATGACACAAACAGCCTCTAGTGGGACCCTTCCACTTACCATAGGGAAATTGCTCCCAGCTTCTTTTTTCCCTTCCCCCTTCAACTGACCACATTCAGTCAACCTTTCATAATCTCTCAAGCTTACTGATAACATTTTTATCTCTCTCAGCACTTTGAAAGTCACATAACAAATGTATGCAAAACATGTAGGAACATATTTTGCCCATTTCAAAGTCCTTTCTTCAAATATAATGTTTCAGGTTATTTAAACAGCAAAGCTTTCTTAAAACTTCCCCTCTAGATTAAGTTAAGATCCTCAGGACTTGTGACGCCAAGATAATATGGCTGTGATAACTGCTACATGCGTACAATATTTCAGATAGTAAATTTTGAGTATTTCGCAGAAATGGTAGTATAATAAAAGGAATGCCCAGGGACTAAATGTCTAGTTGTGTTTTAAATATTCACTGACTTAGCAAGCAATTTGGAGGAAGGTACTTATGTTTTATGTGTCAAGACAGTGCATTAGATCAAATGAAGCAACAAGTGCATAAATATATATAAACTTATACTATTAGGTTTATCTTATTAATAGCATATGTTCATACATATTATATATGTTGTTGTTAGGTGCTCTGTTGAGTATGACTCATAATGACCCTGTGAACAACAGTTGTGAAACCTGTCCTATCCTGTGCCATCCTCATAATCTCTGACACACTCAATGCCACTGCTGCCACTGTGTCAATCCACACGGTTAGGGTCTTCCTCTCTTTTGCCCCCTCTACCTTTCTAAGCATTACCGAGGTAACCTTTAGCTGGGATCAACTTGAGAGCAACAGATTTTTATTATCTGACAAAGGTATAAAAATAAACACCTTTTTTAGAAAAGGGTTAGCTATGATTTGGCTCAAATTTGATGACAATAAATCTTCACTTTGCTATAAGAATCACACATGACTTTTTAAATATACATATAAACTTGAAAATAAGGAATTGTACACTTTTGTTAGGCATCTAACATGTACGATGGTACATGTTATCAAATATCAGTGTTTTGTGGCTTGTTCTCCTTCTCCAAAAAATATGTATCTTAACTTTTGTTTTCTTATTGTGAATGTAATTTACCTTAGAGGTAGTATGTTGTTGTTATATGCTGTCAAGTCTACTACAATTCATAGCCACCCCATTCACCATAGCTTTGAACCCTGGTCTATCCTGAGCAAATCGCACTGCCGCTAACACACCTACTCCCATTACCCCATTTACTGTGTCAATCCTCTCCTCTGCTTCCCCTCTGCCCTTCCCCTTCTAACCATGCTGCTCTTCTCCAAGGACTGGTCCCTCCTGGAAAATGCCCAAAGTATGTGAGATAGAGCTTCAAAATTCTTGCCTCCAAGGAGCAACTTGGTTTCATCCTCTCCAAAACAGACCTGTATGTCTGTTCTGTTATGTTCAATACTCTTCTCCAGCACTGTAACTCAAAGGTATCAATTCTTCATCTGTCACTCTTAATCAATATTCAGCTCTCTGATGCATAGCAAATAACTGTGAATACCATGGCCTGGACAAAGTACTCTTTAGTCTCTAGACTGACACTGTTGCTCTTTAACACTCTGGAAAGGCCCCTGACAGAAGATTTTCCCAATGCAACATGTCTCTTGATTTCCTGACTGTTGGTGCCAAGAATGTTGATTGTGTGGAAACAAACCAGCTGAAACTGCTATCTCAATTTATTCTCATTCTACAATGGGCCCAGGAATGAGAATTTTTGTTTTCTTTATTTTTCATATAAAAATATTTATTTTATACTGGTTTACTTACAAAGTTACTATACCTACATTTCACACCAGATCTTACCCATTTCCTTAACCCACACATTCCTCTTCCCATCAAATTGTGCGACCCTATGATTACATCCCCAGCCTACCCCTATCCTCATCCCTCTCTCTCCCCCTTAGATCTTCATACATGTTTTGTTGGTTATCTATTTCTACAATAATGGTCTTATACAACATTTGTCCTTATGGGTCTGAGCTAGTTCACTTAGCATAATGCTCTCCAGTCCTTCCCAAATTAGATACTGATTTACAAAATCATTGCTCCTGCGTGCTAAATAGTATTCCGTGGTGTGAATGTACTGTAATTTCTCAATCCATTCAATTGTGTTTGGACATTTAGGGTTGTTTACATATTCTTGCAATTGTGAATAATGCTGTTATGAACACTGGTGTGCAAGTCTCTGTGCCTCAGATCTCATTTTCTTGGGGTATAGTCCAAGCAGTGGAATAGCTGGGTCATATGGAATTTCTATGTTCAGTTTTCTGAGGAAATGCTAAACTGCCTTGCAGAGAGGTTGTATTACCAATTCTACTTAAAGTATTTAAAAAAACAGAAAAAGGAACATTCCCAGAGTTATTCTATGAAGCAAGCAAGAATAACCTTAATACCAAAATCAGGCAAAGATACTGCAAGAATCTCTCATGAATTAGACGCAAAAAGCAAAATCCTAGTCAATAGTATCCAAAAACACATAAAAAAAAATTTCATCATGACCAAGTAGGATTCATAACAGGTAAGCAAGGATGGTTAAACATAAGAAAAACAATAAAAGTAATCCACCATATTAATAAAGCACATAACAAGAACCTTATGATCCTAGGAATTGATGCAGAAAAGACATTTTACAAAATCCAACACCCTTCCTGATTAAGACACTCAGCAAAACTGGAATAGAAGAGAATTTCCTCAAATAGTAAAAAGTGTATATACAAAACCAAGAGTCAGTATCATTCTTGATGGAGAAAGACTGAAAGCATATCCTTGTGAATAAGGACCAGATAAAGATGCCCACTATCATCACTCCTATTCAATATTGTATTAGAAGTGCTTGCCAGGGCAATACAACAAGAGAAGGAAATAAAGGCATTCAGATTTGCAAAGAGATAGTTAAACTGTTGCTATATGCAGATGATATGACAGAGTACACAGAAAACCCCAAGGATTCAACAAAAAAACTGTGGAGCTGAAAGACCAATTGAGCAGAGTGGCAGAAAAACAAGATCAATATTAAAAAATCAGTAAGATTCTTCTACAGGAACAAAGAGAATTCAGAGAAGGAATCCAAGAAAGCAATACCATTTACAATAGCCAAATTAAAAAAAGAGATGCTTGGGAGCGAACCTAACTATAGACACTAAAGACCTGTACAGAGTTTTGATCCATAATGAAAATGGCAGTCCTTGACTGTCTGCATCAGATTTTTTAGGTCCTCCCCAGTTTCAGCAAGCAAAACTGTCATCTGCACAATGCAGGTTGTTGATGAGTCTTCCTCCAATTCTGATGCCACATTCCTCTTGAAGCCCAGCCTCCCAAATGATCTGTATTGCATACAGATTGAAAAGGTATGGAGACAGGATCAATTCCTTTCCCGACTTTGAACCCTGCAGTGTTTTCTTGCTTTGTTCTGACAATGGCTTTATAGGTTGAGTGGGAAAATAAAAAGGGCTGAACTTGCTTAGCATTTATTAAGCTGAAGGAACTGAAGAATATTGGAGTTGCAATACTAAGGATGCTATGGGTAAAATATTGAATGATGCAGGAAACTTCCAAAGAAGATGGTAAAAATATGAAGAGTCACTGTACCAAAAAGAAATCTGCTGACACAAGAATTTAATGAAGTGATATATGACCAAGAGGCAATGTTGATGAAGGAGGAAGGAAGTTCAAGCAACTCTGAAGGAATTGGCAAAAAACAAGACTCCAGGAATTGATGGAATACCAAGTGACATACTTCAACAGATGCAGCCCTGGATGTGATCATCACATTGTGCTAAGAAATATGGAGGACAAAAACCTGGCCAAATGACTGGTAGAGATCTATATTTATTCCTATTAAAAAAAAAGTGATCCAAAAATTATTGAAAATCACTAATATCATACACATGCAAAATCCTGCTGAAAAGTATTTAAAAAAAATGACTGGAGCAAGACATTGAGAGAGAACTACCAGAAGTGCAAGCTGGGTTTAGAAGAGGTTGTGGCAGTAGGGTCATCAAAGGCAATGTCAGATGTATCTTGGCTGAAGGCAGAGAGGACCAGAGGAATGTCTGTGTTTCATTGACTTTGCAAAGACATTTGACTATGTGGATCACAACAAATTGTGGCTAAGCTTAAAAAGAATGGGAATCCCAGAACACTTCATTGTGCTTATGTGAAACCTCAATAGTATAGACTGCCTCCATTCTTTTTAGTGACTCTATGTTATTGTTAAAGACGTGAACGCTTGTATAACTTTCATCCTTTCTCAAGGTTGGTAGGGTTTCTGTATAACTTTTTTCCTTTCTCCAGATTGACAGGGTTTCTGGACGCAAGCTATTTCAGAAGTGGATGCCACTCCTGCTTCCAAGCTTGTTTTAATCGGGAAGCTCCACCAACGGTACCCATTATCACATTTGACCCATCAGTGTCACAGTCCATTATGAATAGACCACTATTTGGTTAGCTAGTTTTGTTTTCAGTGCATGAAGTATCAGTGGTTCCATGGTAGAATTCTTAGTTCTTGTTCTGGAAGACCAGGATTCGATTCTCATGTGCAGCCAACATCCAGTCACTGGTGGGTTTACCAGCTTCTTTGGTGCCTAACAGGTTGCAGCAGACTTTCCAGACAAAGACAGAATAGTATGACATTCTATTTTCAAATGTCAGCTAAAATGATCCTGTGGATTGCAGTGGTCTGATTTGCAATCAATAGTGGATATAACATAGAATTGAGCAGCATTATTATATTCAGCTGTACGTCAAGTCTCCATGAGTTACAGACCAACTCAAGAAGAACAACAGTTTGTTCATAACATTTGGATATTTTCAGATTTCTCTTTAAGATGAAATAAATATTACTGTACACGTTGATACCTTATAAAAGAATCTCTCTACCATAAAATCCCTAGGAACAGGGTAATTAATTTGAAAGGTGTACTTGTTTTAAACACAACCTGTCATAATAAGGGATATCAATTTATGCTCCCATGCATAAGCTACTTTATTTCCATGTAAAGGGATTTCAAAGTAATTTTCTAATGTCTAGATAGTCTTACAAAGATAGCTTCGTCCTTGAAATATGAAGGTCAGTTTTGTGTTAAATGAAAGGGAATCCAGTCATGCAAGAGACATAGAAGGAAACCCTGGTGGCAGAGTCATCAGGAAGCAGCACTGCTAACACAAAGGCTGTGCCTTTGAATCCACCAGCTGGTCCATGGGATAAAGATGTGCAACCTGCTGGGGGAGTAGCTATGAGAAGCCATAAAAAAAGTGGTAAACTCTTAAGAGAGATGCAAATGAAAACAATTGTGAGAGATCATCTTACCCCAGTAAGAATAGCAAAATTCAACAAAGCAGTGAACAGCAAATGCTGGCAATGTTGTGGAGATACTGGAACAATTATTAACTGCTGCTGGGAGTGTAAAATGGTGCAATCACTATGGAAGGAGATATGTGCTTTCTCAAAAAGTTGGAAATAGAAATACCATTTAGCCCAGCTGGGAATATACCCTAAAGAAACCAGAACTATCACCCAAGCAGATATATGCACACCCACATTTACTGTGGCTTTGTTCACAATAGTAGAGTTGGAAACAACCCAAGTGCCCATCAACAAACAAATGGATAGAGAAGCTCTGGCATATTCACACAATGGAATATTATGCTGCATTGAAAAACAAGGAACTCATGCAATATTATTCAAAATGGGTGACCCTGGAGGACATTATGCTGAGAGAAATATCTCAGTCACAAAAGGACAAATATTGCATAGTGCCACTGTTGTAAAATGGGACTGACATTGGGGCTGGGGAAACCTAAGAAAAGAGGGGAAAACTAAAGTATACTGCATTGAAACAGATGAGGGAGAGAACTGTTTAAAAGGAATATAGGATTAAGTATTATTTTCCTGATAAGATTACAGAAAAAGAAATGCATATTAAAGTGGACTGTGGACTGGGGGAGGGATTGTATAACAATGAAAGAATTTTTTTTTTCTTCAAAGAGAAAGATGAACTGGGAGGGTGGGGTGGTCAAGGAGGAAAATGCGCACCAATGAAAGAATGGGGAAAAATTAAATGTAAAGAATATGCTGAAAAAATATATATGTTGCATTAAAAAATAATAAAAAAATAAACAAACAAAAAAGTGGTAAACTCTAAGTCGACTACTACTGCAAGAAATAGTTTAATTACTTTGCCAATTCTTTATGCTTTTGGTTTCCATAAGACAATAAAGGTCCTTAATTTTTTCATCCTGGAGAGCATTAAAAAAGGTTACTCCTTGGAGGCAAGGATTCTGGGGCTTTGTCTGACATACTTCGGACATGTTGTAAGGAAAGACAGGTCCTTGGAGAGGGACATCATGCTTGGTAGGGTAGAGGGACAGCGCAGCAGGGGAAGGCCCTCTATGAGGTGGATTGATTCAGTGACTGGGATAATCGGGATGGATGTGTCAGAGACAGTGCGATTGGCACAGGATAGAGCAGGGTTTAGGGCTGTTGTACATAG
Source organism: Elephantulus edwardii (assembly GCF_000299155.1). Taxonomy (NCBI): domain Eukaryota; kingdom Metazoa; phylum Chordata; class Mammalia; order Macroscelidea; family Macroscelididae; genus Elephantulus; species Elephantulus edwardii. The sequence continues at coordinate 16,032,379 of NW_006399757.1, read as the reverse complement.
GGTCGCTATGAGTCGCAAATGACTCGATAGCACATTAACAACAACAACTTTTTAATTTAGTTGGTATAAAGTATTTTACCAATATTTAGTTCATGGCAAGCATTTGATAATTACTTCCTTTCTAATCTATTAGAGTTTCTATTTTAACTTATAAGGGAGAGGGGACAGAAGAAATGTTAAACGGTAGGTTAGAAGGAGCTGCTGTCAACTTCTTACAGAAGTAACTTACGTTTACAAAAGGATTTCATTTTTGGTATAAAAATATAATTATCTGATAGAGGACAGATTTGCATGTTAACTAAAGAGGAAACCTTATTCCGACAGAAAATTGCAAATTTAAGCATCAAAAAGTGACAATTTTCATAGAGTCCCAGAAATCTTATGGTACAAAGCTATTAAGAATGTCAAGTCAGCCCTACTAGCAGATTTCATTCTTCTTTGATATTTTTATCTATATTGAAGACAAAAGTAATCTGTATATTAAAGAGTTCTCTCAAATATTCTTTCCTCTAAGAAAGTGCTAGTTTATGGGAAGATAGTTGAATAGATTTCAAAGCTCATTTAGTAAAGCAGAAAGGTGATTTTACATGAGAATTACCTTCTGCCCAGAAGCTCATTGAGAGCAATAGGGCCTCTAACTGAACTGAGGCAGACAAGGAGAGGAAGATCACCAGGGGTGGAGCCCCAAATATCAGTGAGCAAATGAGTTCACTAAGTCTTTTTTTTTTTTTGAGCCAAACATGCATTTATTCAATAAACGAGTCGAGTTCACTAAGTCTTGATAGACACAAAATTGATCCAAGTAAAATGAAATAGTTGACAATTAAAATCTTTTCTCCATCTATCATAATGTAGTCTACTGGTCCAGCGGTAAGGATTTTTGTTTTGTTGATGTCAAGATTTAATACTATTGAAGGCTGTCTACTTTCCTCTTCTGCAGCAAGTGCTTCAAGTCTTCGCATAATGCAGGCCACTGATGACTCTTCCTCAAATCCTGGTATCATTCTCTTCTTTGTGTAGTCCAGCTTCTCAAATGATTTGTTTGGCATACAGATTGACTAGGTACAGAGAAAGGATACAGCCCTGACATACCTTTCTTGATTTTAAACCATACAGTGTTCCCTTGTTCTGCTTCAACAACAGCTTTTTGGTCTAGGGATTGATTTTGAAATGTTCTGGAATTCCCATTCCTCTCAATTTAGCCATGATGTGTTATGATCTACAGTCAAATACCTTTCATAATCAATAATACTTAGACAAACATCTTTCTGGTATTGTCTATTTTCAGCAGAATATCTGACATCAGCAATGGTATCTCTTGTGTTATAGCCTCTTTTGCATCCAGCATGAATTTCTGGAAGCTTCATGCCAATGCACTGTTAATAACTATCTTTTAACAATCTTCAGCAAAAATTTACCTGCAAGTGATATTAACTGTATTTATTCCATGATTTCCACTTTCTGTTAGATCACCTTTTTTTCTGATGGGAGCAAATATGAATTTCTTTCAGTCAGTTGGCCATATAAGCTATCTTCCAAATTCCTTGGCATAAGTCAGTATGTCCAGGGCTGCACCTGTTTATTGAAACAGGTCAAATGGTAGTTCATTAATTCTTAGGGATGTATTTTTTGTCAATTTTTTCAGTGCAACTTGAACTTCTTGAACTTCATTATCATTGGTTCTTGATCAGATGTAACTCCCTGAAATGGTTCACTGTTAACCAATATTTTTTTTTTTTTTGGTACAGTGACTCTGTGTATTCCTTCCATCTTCTTTTGATGCTTCCTGTATCATTCAAGATTTTGCCCATAGAGACAAAATCAGATGAATTTCATTGTGTTTCCACTGAAGCAAGTGGGGCTTTCCCCCAAACACTGCTCTGCAGTATAAGTTAACAACCACTGTTGGTCACTGGTGGTGGTAGTTGTTATATACCTTCGAGTCTACACCACCACCAGCAGACCCTGGCGTGGGCTTTCAGAATCAATTATTCACCCAAGAGAAGAATGCGCTTCTCCCATGGTGCAGCTGGTGAATCCGAACTGCATGTCTTTGGTTTAGCAGTGCTATTCCTTACCACTAATCCACCAAATCTCTCTGATGGATGGTCTCTGATACAATATATCATGTGATACCTTTGCACAGAAGTTTTTGTTAATATTTCAGCAATTAATTTAACATTTTTATTATTCAATATGCATTTCTTTCTAGAGAAGGTATTGGAAGTTCAGTAGGTGAATTCTTGGCTTTCAGGTAGGGGGAAAACAGGTTGTATTTCTTATCCACAGTCACCCCAGGCTAGCCAGTGGTAAATTGTGTGTTGTTACAGTACTGTAACATACTAGGATGGCTTAGGAAGAAAGGTTTGGCAATCTACTTCTGAGGTCTTGAGGGTCACAACAGTCAGATCCACAATTCATGGGGATGACACAAGATCAGATGGCTCTGTGTCCAATTTCATGTCAGCTAACAACACTAACTTACAATTGGTATTCATGACATAATTAATATCCAAGAGGTATGAACCTTTTGAAAAGGATGGATCTAAATCCAAGGAAAATGATGGATCTAAATCCTCTAACACACCACTGCCTGAAGTAAAATATTCTATTCTAGCATTGTTGACACAGCAGGGAGCAAAGCAGAAACCCTCCTAACTGGTGAGGAGTTACACACAGGGAAGAGCTGGGCCAGCAGCACATCAAATCAGTCTAAAACCTTAGTGCCCTTTCCAAATACCCAACATCATTTGTTGCAATGTCTTGGGTAGTTATTCATATAATTCTCAAAGGCAGTGTTTTCATTACTTGCTTCAATGGGTTTAGGGTTAGAATTAGAGAAAAGAATGGGATAATTTAGAATTTAGTTCAGTGCTTGCAAAAATTCAATTCACACAAGTTTACCTTCAAAATGTCAAATAGTCCTCCAAACAGTACTGGAAATGAAAAAAAGCTGTTCATCTTCAGAGAGAGGATGAAACAAAATTCTTGCCTCTTAGAGATAAAAAATATTAGGAAATTTAAGGTGATGGTTTTTGGCAATGTAGGATACAGTTTTCCCTTATTTGTCAATCCTTGCAAAAGAGGCTCAATCCTAACAAATACATAGACTTCACACTCAGATATCAAGACACATCTCTTTCTTCTGACTGGCGGTATCTTCTGCACCATCAACTTGGTGATTTCTTTCTTATTTATAATTATCTCATTCTTGAACGTTGAGATGACAAGTCAAGATCCCTAAAACCCTCTTTAGAAATGACCCTAAATCTAAGAAACTGTTATTTTGAACTTCATTAAAATTCTTTGTGTGAACAAATACAGAGAAGAGAATGATAATAGAATACTATAACACTGCCTATTCCATAGTGGGTTATGATACACTCTCTAAAATTATTATTATTACTTAACTCAATTATTTCTTGAGATTCAGCAAATCCTCAAAAAAGAATAATACATCCACAATTAAAATTTTTTTCATCTAGTACAAAATTAAGTCAAAATATAAAAAGAAAAACATAATTCTACATTTTAAACAAATTTAACTTTTTACTGTTTTTTCACTAAAATATTAATCTTTTCAGAATGAATGAAATCTAAGCGTATAATATATATTACATCATCTCTCTTCAATATTAACTAGTTTGGTCATTATCTTTTTTTATTATATTTTTTCTTTTTTGATAAAGGAAGCATCTAATGTTAAAAATAAAGACTTAATAATGAAAGATTTCCTTGGCATTTAAGGAGAAAATGAATCATTCACTCAGCTATCTAAAGCATAATTTTCAAAGTACATAGTTTACAAATAAGACTATGTGAATATTTTGGGGAACTATTCACTCAACACAGACCAAATTTATAACAGGCCAAATCACTCCACTTGGCACATAACTGTTCAAAAGCTACCTGAGACCATAGGAAATCCATGGCGTCATTAAACAGCAAAGCAAGGTGAAACTGAAAAGTACACTTGAAAAGTATCCTTAGTAACACTGGTGGATCTTGTATTTAAGAAACAAAAGCTACAGGTCTAGGAACTCTAAATCACCACATATGCTTTTCTTTTCCCTAATAAATTTACAAAGGATGCTCTAATGGCTGGCTTAGTAGTAAGGAATTACACTATCAACCCAAAGGCAGGTGGTTCAAATCAGGAGGATAGATAATCTTGCAGGAGAAAGATGGACAATTTCCTACTGTCCCTGAAAACCCACTGGAGGGTCAGCTATGAGCAGGTCTGAGTTGATGGTATGTAACAACAACAACAACAACAACAACAACAATATATAAAGACAATTCTGTGGGCTTTTAAAGACCACTACAACCCTGCCATTAAAACAGTTTGCAGTATCTTAAACTATTAAATTCCAGAGCTGTGTCTCTCAGTGTTAACTATCTTAACAATGTCTTTGTTCTTCCACTCATCAGCATAAAGCGAAAAATAACTAAAAAAAAAAACACCAAACCAACAAACCAAATAGACTATAACAAGAAAAAGAATCAAATTGAGAAAAGTCCTAAAATCCTTTTACAGTAGTGATAAAAAAAAATTATTCCCTGGATTAGATAGACATATTTTATTTCAAAATAAACTTCATAAAGTAATTCTTTCTAATTTTACTCTCTGGTGACTTTGGATAAATTAAAATAGTTTTGTATACAAAAGAAAGACCTAGTATTTTTTTTCTTCCTCATTTTTCCTTTTTATATTCATTATCAAAGGAGTTCTGGTGGCCAAGTAGGTAAGGAGTTGTGCTGCCCCAGGCAGGCAGTTTAAATCTACCAGTTGCTCTGTGCGGGAAAAATAGGCAATCTCCTCTTTTGTGAATTTACTGCCTCTGAAAACCCACTGGAGGGTCAGCTATGAGTTGGTTCCAACTTGAAGGTACATAACAACATACTCGTTATCAACATTTTTGCTCCCATTACTTTTGAAGATGCTGGTTTATAATTTCCAATTAATCCTAAACATTAAAATGTAATCACATTGAAGAAAAAAAATGCATCTGAACAACACAATTCCTCTATCCAGTACAGTTAGTTACAAAATTAACATATTTTATAGTTTTGGAATATTCTATATAGGGTTCTTTCACTGTGGGGCAAAAACACCCTCTCCTGGGTCTGGATTACCTTTCCAAATTTACCAATCCTTCACGACCAATCAAGCCTCTCCTCTTTCATAAATTAGCCCTTTCAAAGATCTCCCTTTTCCTGAATACCACACTTGCATCTGGTCTGCACCAGAGATAGAGAAGACTGTATGAAGGAGGAGCATTTAAGCTTAGAAAAAATTCAGTGTAATTTGATAGGGGGGGGCGGGGAATGAGTTAGGGAGGACAAAGTGTGATGGATGAGCAAAAAAGTAATAACATGAGAATTAAAGTTGAAAGATCCTCAAGGGATAGATAGCAACTTGAAATCCAAATGAGTTCTGAAAGGTGTCTGAGCTGTAGGCTGACATGAGCAGAGCAAGGTTTTAGGTTTCCTTTATTTCCCATTGTTTCAGAACTGTTTTCTTTATTGAGAATAATATTAAGTCTTTTGTAGACAAAGATTATATCTTACTCTTTTGGTTCAGTGAATACAACAGATGCACACCAAGGTCTGCCTTATTTATTTTGAAAAAGAAAGTAATCATAATTTAACAATTACTAGAATTATTATCTTTCATTAAAGGGCGAGTCTCTTAAAAAGTAATTTTCACCTTCAAAAATGTAAGAAAATACTTTATGGTAAATGCTGATAACTATTCAAATTTTAAGGAACTCTGGTAGAACAGTGTCTAATATTCTGGGCTGCTGACCAAAAGGTTGGCAGTTCGAATCTACCAGTCTCCCTGTCAGAGAAAGACATGCCATTTCCTCTGGTAAAGATTTATAGTTTCCGAAACCATGTGAAGGGTGTTTATGAGTTGGATCTGATTACGCAGCAGTGTGCTCTTTGGGGTGTTGTTTTTTTTAAACACAAATTTTCTTTTGACATGAGCTATCAACTAAGTTTATTAACTGTGTCTCTGAGATATTTTCTAACTATAAAAGTCTGACAGATTGGACCTAAAGTAATAATTTTCATTTAACATTTTTTTTTCATTTAACATTTTTATAGTTTATAGGCTATTCTCAAATATTGCCAAAGTCATTCTACCTTTGGTTACTCTCTATTTCATGTATGAGGAAGCTGAAAGGAAAGAAAACTGCCTTGGAAAATATATCTACTCACTGGAGACTTGAGCTTGGTCTTCTCACTCCAATTCCCAGGCCTGTAACTATGCTTGGCTGTCTCCCAGGGGCATCACAATTACTCCCTAGCTGGCCAGAAGAGGCCACTTAATGGGGCCTTTATACTCCACAATCAACAGACCCAGGATGAGGTTTTACTCAGAGGCTGATGAATGTGTGCTAAGAGCTACGTTGTCTACTGGATCTAACACAATTCTACAACAGATAACCAAATGGCAAGACTGAAAAACCATCAGTTTCCTAGCATAGTACGTGTTCACTGGGAAGGTGAATGCTACTTTTTTTTCCTTTTGAAGTGGAAATGCCATTCTACTTTTAATTATTAGAACAGTCTTATCCCCAGTCTGGTATTTTAAATTTCACAGTAACACCTCCATTTAGTGTACACTGGAGTTGAAAAGACTTCTCCTTTACTGAGCAGTCATAATGGGCCAACCACTTTGTCTTAGACTTTTTGCAAAGACTTGATTTTAAAGTGAAATAAAGTACCCTTAAAATAATCTTTCAAGTCTAGGAAGACATACTAGGAATTATATGAGAAAGATTTTGCAAAAAGTGGTTTTTGCAAGCATTAATGTAAACTAAGTCTAAATCATAACGTAATAAACTTAAGATATTAAGAAATATTAAATTATAAAGTAGCACGAATCTAGAAGTGTCAAAATAAGTATTTTATTCAGTAAACCCGTCTCTCTTTCTAATTGACAAGTAGCAAGTGACTCATAGCTGACTGTCTAGTGGGTTTTCAGAGGCGGTAAAATCACATGAGAGGAGCCTGCCCATTTTTCTCCCTCCAAGTAACCAGTGGATTTGAACGTCCTGCATTTGTGTTGGCAGCACAACTCCCTACCCACTAGGCTACCAGAGCCCTTAAATACTCGAGTAGCTTTATGAATATCTGGTGATGAGCTAGTCTTGACTTTCCTATATGAATAAAATCACCTGCCGGTGCTGATACTGCGTTAGTCCATTTTTATGCCTTCTGAGTTGGCTTATGAGGCATACAGGAAAGGCAGTATCTCTCCATTTCATTCACATCTTGACATTCTCAGTTAACTGAAAATATTTCCACCTCTTGTTCAGACATATTACTTGTCAGTTTTCAAAAGAGATGAAGATTAACTGCTGCTGGTATGATATTTAAGCCTGTGACACAGGCACTGAGTAATGCCACCTACCTTTTAGTTTTGTGGAGAAGCTAAAATGTGATATGGCGTATATGGAAATGCATTGTTCCTAAGACATTACTCTGCAGAGTAGGGTGTGACAGGAAAACAGTTAAAGATATAATTGCATAAGCTAAACTCCAAGCAAAGAAAAATAACATTCACATTCATATTATCTTCCTTCTTACATCATTTATTTACTTAAAACAAATAAAATTAGAGACTGTTGTACTTACATATTTTCCCTTTAAAATTTTATTTTAAAACACATTCGAAAGCACAGAGAACAGAATAATGACACCAATGTACTCATCATCTAACTTCAACAGTTAACACCTAGTTAACTAGGTCTCTTTCATACTTTCTCCCAGTCTCTGTTCCCATAGACACAGGAGCATAGTAAAGCAAATCTCAGCTATCATATTCGTTTCTCCTGCATATCTCTAAAAGGGAAAAGATCTTTAAAAAACATAACTATAAAATTATTTTCAAACATAAAAAAATCCTTAATAAAAACAAACAGTTGGTTATGGTTAAGAAATACATTTAAGAAACTAAAGTTAAATGTCAAGTAAAATATTACTCTGAAAAATGTAATCCTCACGTCATTTCATTTCCCTGAAATAAAAATGGCATTCTCTTAAAGCAGGGAGCTGTAGGTCAGAGATTTTAATGGGGAGAATTCAGGAATGGTATGTTTGTGTGCATGTGAACTTTTTTTTTAGTTAATTGCATTCAATGGCATGTCAAGTAGCTTTATAAGACCTTCTGCTTTTGGTTATAGTTGTTTGTGCTTAATGCCACATCATATCACATTGCCAGGGAGGATTAGTCAAGTAGGGAAACAAATCCACCTAAAATAACTTAAGAGATCAAATTGAACTCAGCATGTACTGAGCATACCCTAAGTGCAAGATATTGAGTTACCTTCTTGAGAAATAAAGGTCTATTATATTTTGTTAGTGTATAATTTGGAAGAAGAGGCCAACTGATTACTACTACTACTTGCATTACATCTGATTTCTGGTGGCTTAGTGGTAAATTGCTCTGACAATTCAAAAGTTGTTATTAGGTGCCATCAAGTTGAGTACAACTCCTATCAACTCTATGAACAAATGATATGAACCTGGTTCTATCCTATGCCATCCTCACACTTCCTGACACACTAGAGCCCACTGTAGCAGATATTGCATCAAACCACTTAGTCAATGATCTTCCTCTCCTTTGCTGATCCTCAACCCTTCCCAGCATCATATCCTTCTCTAAGGAACAAGCTCCTCCTAGCAACATGTCCAAAGTATGTGAAGTGAAGCCTCGTCATTCTTTTCTCCAAAGAGCACTCCATTTCCAAGACATATTTGTTTGTTCTTTTTGGCTTTCATGAGATGTTCAGTGGTCTTCTCCGACACCACAATTCAAATGTATCAATTTTTCTTCTGTCATCCTTATTTACTATAGAAATCTTGGATGCATAGCAAATGATCAGAAAGACTATGGCCCAAATTAGACACACCTTAGTCCTCAAAGTGACATCATTACTCCTCAAATATTAG
>NW_006399757.1:16014205-16023315 GCF_000299155.1 Elephantulus edwardii | reverse complement strand
GACAACAAATTGAAAGACCTGCAAAGTATCAAAAGAAGATGGAGGGAACACACAGAATCACTGCACTAGGAAGAACTGACTGACACTGAAAAATTTCAGGAAGTACCCTATGAATAGGAGTCAATGGTAATGAAGGAGGAAATAGATGCTGCACTGAAGGTATTGGAAAAAATAAAGCCACAGGAAAAAATGGGACACCTATTGACTTGTTTCAATTAAGAGATGCAGTCTTGGATGTGCTCACTAATCTATGCCAGGAAATTTGGAGTACAGCTGTCTGGCCAAAGGATTGGAAGAAGTCCGTATTTGTTCTCATTCCCAAGAAAGGTGATCCAAACTGAATGTGGAAGCTATGGAACAATGTCATTACCATTATATGCAAGAAAAATATTCCTGAAGATCATTCAAAAGTGGCTGGGACAGAAAATACATAGGGAACCACCAGAAGTTCAAGCAGGATTTGGAAGAGGCCATGTCACCAGAGACATCATTGCCGATGTTAGATGGATCTGCGCTGAAAGTAAAGAATACCAGAATATCTGTGCTTTATTGACTATGCAAAGGCATTTGACTGTGTGCATCATATCAAGTGATGGCTGACATTGAGAAGAATGAGAGTCCCAGAGCACTTAATTGTGCTCATATAAAACCTATACCTGGACCACGAGGCTGCTGTGTGAATAGAGCAGGGGAATACTACATGGTTTAAAATCAGTTAGGGAGTGTGTCAGGACTGGATTCTCTCTCCATACCTATTTAATCTGTATGCTGAGAAAATTATTCGATAATTTGGACTCTCTGAGGAGGAATGTGGCACCAGGTTTGGAGAGACACTCATCAATAACTTGAGTTATGCAGATGACACAATCTAGCTTGCTGAAAGTGAAGAGGACTTGAAGCACTTATTGCAGAAGATCAAGTAATACAGCCTTTGGTGTGGATTGCATCTCAATGTCATAAAAACAAAGATTCTTACCACTGGTGCAATAAGGCAACATCATGATGGATGGAGAAGAGATTAAAACTGTTAACACTGTTAACAGCTTCATCCTACTTGGATCCACAATTAACAAAATTCAAAAGTACATGGTTCAAATCTACCAGCTCATGTGTGGGAGAAAGATGGGTAATCTCCTCATGGGAGATTTACTGAGTCTGGAAACTCACTGAAGGGTCAACTATAGGCTCTGACTCAACAGTACACAACCACAACTACCGCTTGCTCTAGGTTGCCAGTTTGTCCATTCCAACTCACAGTGACCTCATGTGTACAGAAGAGAATTGCTCAGTGAGGATCTCAAGGTTGTACCTTTAAGGCAGCAGATCCTCAGGTTTGTCTTTGGAGGTGCATCTGAGAGGATGTGAACTACCAACCTTTTGATTAGTAATATAACACTTAACCATCTACACCATCCGGGAACTTCACCTTTCTAGTAATAAGAATACTAGAATGTGGTGAGAAAAGTGCTTTAGGTAATTTCATGGGATCAGTATAAATAAGCAATGCTGTTAAGTAGAGAGAGAGAGAGAGAGAGAGAGAAGGTACAAGGCCATATGAAGAGAGATACTGTTGTTACCAGCTACCACAAAATATTGGCCCCTCGACTCATGGCAACTTCATCCACAATGAGATTCCACTCTTGTGATCCAAAGTGTTTTCCTTTGCTGGTTTTGGGAAGCAGGTTGCCAGATCATTCTCTCTTTTCTGTTTTACTCTAGGAAGTGCTGCTGATACTGCTCAGCATCACATCAGCACACAAGCCCTCAGTGACTGCCCAGTGGTGGCAATGCACTGGCCACCTATCTAAGAGGGCTTTTCTACCATAAACTACCACTGCACTCCTGGGAGAGAACAGAAAACACCAATATCATTAGCAGCAATGATGTTACAAGTCCACAGCATCCTTATATAAAGATGTTACCTAATCCCCTCCCCCTTGATGAGGAAGACACATATCCATGTTAATGTGCTCTCATCACTGAATGGAGCGAGGGAGGCAGAAATGAGGTGATCATGGAAATTGAAGAAACAGATTTATTTAAGCAGTATAAAAGTTGAACAGTTTAACAGTTCTACAGGGTGGGGAGGCGGGAATCAGTAAGGAGGGAAGGGAAGTCATTCCAGGAAGAGAAAAGCAGGAACAAAAGGGTGGAAATTACTGGCATGTTAGGGAACCAACAATGTGGTGATGTTTGTGCAGAGCGTGTGGGAGGGGCAGGCTGACTGGAAATGCTGGCTGGGGCCAGAAGTGGGAACCTTCCAGGCCAACCTGAACCTCTAGACTGCGGCCAACAGCAAGCCATTGACACATTCTAGTCTTCCCAGGGTGTCTCATCCTCTGTGGATAATGGGATCCTCAGTGCTTATTGACCTACTAGTTTGGGGTGTGTGTGTGTGTGTGTGTGTGTGTGTTTAATTAACTGGATTGAGAGAAGTGAGAGAAGATTTAGGATGCACTACAAAAAAGGCAGGAGTAACTAAGAGTGCAGCAGTAGAACACAGGAGATGAGAGCTCCAAGACAATTTCAGACACATCAGAAAGAATTCTCTTTAAACAGGTGAAGAAACGGAAGAGATACCAAATCACATATTCTGTAAATATAGAACAAGATATTAGTATGTTCCCATTTCTAGAAATAAAGTAGAAAGGAAGAAATAAAAAGATAAGGCATGTTATTGTCCTGTTAGGTGCTGTCAAGTTGACTACAAATCTTAGTGTCCCTGTGACAGATCTGAACCTGGCACTGCCCTGCACCAGCCATCCTTGCAATCTCTGCCATGCTTGAGCATTGTTATAGTCACTGTGTCAATCCATCTAGTTGAAAGTCTTCCTCTCTTTGAAAGATAGGATATAAGCACATAAAATATCTTTGGTAAGATATGAATGAAATAGGTTGTGGGGCATTGAGAGAGGCCCCAAGCAAGAGGTGGGAGGGAAACAACTCTGGTATTTCTGGCATGTTGAACCACAGTAATGTATTATCTATTAGCTAGTGAAAAGAACATATAATTTCCCCCTTACTGCCAGGCATATAATAAGAGTCAGAGAAAAGACTTTAGAGCCAGAGCTAGGTTTCAGTTCTGTCTCTGACTCTCTTAACTGTGGGGTTGTAAGCAAATTAACCAACTTTCCTTAGTTGCTGCCTTCTTATCTGCAGACACAGGAGGAAATGGTCAACCTGAGTTGTTCTAACAGTGATTAATTAAGACTATGTGAAGCATCTAGTAAAATATCTGATGCAGATTAAAGATTCAACATGTAGTAGCTATTTCTGTTAATCGGAAAACTTTGATGCAAATACACTGTAAGTACTAGAAAAGTTCCTTGGACTAATCAAATGTATGCTTATTACCTAATCTTATTCTTCCATTAAATATTTACTCTAACAAAACTTTGCAACCGATCTGATGAGCACTAGCCATTATATATGTTTCAAGAAATTTAAAGTGCACATATGATGTCTTTGCCTTTCTTCGTAGGTGTTAGTTTTCCTTTGTCTTTAAATCGTGGTGAATCTAAATTTACTTAGGTCATGCATTCACTGAAGACTAAATTCCAGTCATTAGATACCAGGAGGCAAAGAGAAAATAGATAATAAGTTGCTATCCTCCAGGAACTGACAATCCCAGTGAGACAAACAGGTGTGACCTTCAAGTAATCAAAGCCAAAAACTGACACAAGAGATGGAAATACTGGCAATGAAAATATTCAATACAGCCCATGTGTCCAATGGTAAAATGTCCAGTCTTATGTTGTGGGAGGTTACTCCTCAAGCAGATAGGGGTTCCCTCTACATGACTCTGTGTTACAAACCAATTGTAACTATGGCAATAACAGTATTGTATGTGTTAAAAATACCACTCTCCAAAGTCTTACTTGCTGCTTGTTGTTTTAAACAGTCAGATCATTATTAAACCAGAGTCAAACAAAAGTTTCTTTGTTATGCATTATGATGAATAATTCCAGGCCATTTTCTTGTGAGATGTCCTGGCTCAGATTGCCCCACCCATTCAAAGTTGAAGCTTTAGAAAATAGCTAGAGTTTAAGAAATGATTTTATTAGGCACAGAAAATGAAGAGAAACATCTTTCAGGATTCTCAACAGTGTAAGTGCTTTGAGCATATGAAGGCATAAAGCCAGAGGGACATGCATTTCACTTCTATATGTGTCGTGTGGAGGAGTGTCATGGGGATGCTTAACAAAAACCCATCGACACAATTTCTCAATGAAGCAGATGAGTCTGGAGAGAAGAGACGTCAATACTACTATGTAAAGAAACAATGGTAAAATATAAATATTAATTTCTAAAGAAGCTTTAATTGTGCTCTGGATGTGTGCTCTGGAGGAATGAGTGACTTCATAGTGAAGCAAACAAGTCTTGTGTCTGAGCCCCAGGAGGCGACACACTTGCATTTACCCCCTTATTTACCTAGGGTCGAAGCTCGAGCCTGCTTGTCACACTTGAATGAAGGTTGGATTAAAAGGCTAATCTGAGGCTATATATAGACAGAAACACTAGTTAGATCCCCGCCTCCAACCCCCCTCCCCCATTTCCATGAATCTCAAGATCCGAGTTACAAAGAGGCTGGGAACTCTAGGCAAAACCAAGATGCCATTCCTTCTCTCCAAGGCCTTCTTATTATGCAAGTGCACACTGCTTCCAAAGAGCCTTAACAAGCACTGTAGGGCGATGAGGTCCGGTTTTCTACTAGTGTCCAGAGAAGCTAGAGAGGAGATGACAAGTGGGTGGGGGGGGTGAGGGTGCCAGGGGGCGAGTCTTGCCAAAGAGAAATGCATGCTCTCACCTTGCTCATAATGGGCAGCTCACCTTCCCCACCTCTAGCCTACAACGCCAGCCCGGCCTCCCCAGGATCTACATCTGGCGGCGCCACGCAAAAGGCGATGCACGCTCCACTTTGCACCGCATGGCCGGCCCTCGTCAGCTCGCAGTGCCAGGGTCTTCGGGGCCGTCAAACGTGGCGAGCGGGAGGTCTCCATCCCGGGACACTGATGAGCACTCTACAGGGTGGTGATGGCATAGAGTAAGTTTCCCCACCGAGCGCCGCAGGAGGCGCCCCAGCAGGCACATGCTTCCTCCTGATCATCTCTAACCCCGGTGGAAGCCCCCGGAGGGGCGGCGGCCGCGACTCCAGCAGCCCGCCGTGCTGCCTCCGTACCACCTGAGCATCTCTTACCTGTCCGAGGAGGTAGCGGCGACGCGCGAGGCTGGAGGCTGCGACGATTCGGGCAGCGGAGGAGGTGGTAGCGGCGGCGGCAGACAATGGAGGAGTGAAGGACAGACACATTGACACCGACACACTGAGCCCAGCGCAGCCCCGCCTTCCGCACCGCCCGGCCTCCCAGCCCGCCCCTTCGCGGGCCAAGCCACGCTTGGGAGGTCCATGGAGGATATCGCGAAGGTCAGAGGTCTCTATCTGACCCAAGTAGCCATCGCAGAATAAAGAACAAACAGGAAAATAATATTAAATACTTTATTGCCATGCATATATAGGAAGTTCTGGAAACTAGTGGAGAACGTGTAAAAGAAACCTAGATATCCCCCTCCAATTTTTTCATTTGGTTTCTTCTACTAAGGTTGGTCCAATGGGAGCTCCTCGTTACCTCCTCCTGCAACTCCTCCTCCAGGCCGGGCCAATGACGCTCAAGGGGCGGTGACTGCAGCGGGGCCTGCCGCCCAGCTCGCCGGAGCTCGCCTGCTGCGCACCAGCCAGCCTAACGGAGGGAGGCGAGACCAGCGTTACTGCGGTCGGCTGCACTGAGTCCCGGCCTCCAAAGTTGCCCCTTTGCTGCTGACGTCCCTAACACAGGCATATCATTTAATTTCTTTCTGATACTCTTAAGGAAACGGAATAACTTTCAAGCTGGCGGAAGCAATGGTTCACATAAAGAAAGGCGAGCTGATTCCGGAGGAGAAGGAGCTGCTGGAAGTCATCGGGAAAGGTATGGACTCTAGCCTGCTTCTGGCAGTGGTCCGCCTGCTCAGGGGGCGTGGCGGGACCCTGGAGGCCCCCCCCCCCCCCCGACGGTGTACTTGTGGATGTGGCTCTTGGGATTGTGGCAGGCAGCCTAGTCCTGGGAGAATTGTGTTCCTGCAATCGGCTGAGGGGGTGCAGAAGGGAGAAGCTCTGCTGGGGCACCAGCGGAGGGTTGCTGAGCCTCAGTTTTTGGAAACCTGCAGATTTCTATGCTCTGCTTCTGATTACACTCCCCAGCATGTGCAGCTTCTAAAACTCCTCAGGTGATCCTTAAACAAGGCCCTTCTTGGCAACAGCGCATTCATAGTTTGTAGTTTTGGGCGGTGTCTGTCTAAAGGACCGTTTAGACTTCCGGAGGCCGAGATCTCGATCCTTTGCGTTTCTCAGAGGTGGAGTGGGCTCCTCCAAAGAGAGTTTCTTTTTAAGGCACCGAGCAAGGCCTGTAATTGCTTGCATTGAGGCTTCAGCTTTGGGGACATCCTTTGCTTCCTTCTAGAAGAAGGGGCCGCTGCAGAAGCCCTTGGAGAGACTGGGAGGGCGGCGAGGCCTACTCATTCCTCCGCCTGCGAGCAAGAGCACCATGGCGATCTTTCTCATTGCACTCCTATGAGTTTTCACTGCACTCTTCAAGCGCATGCCATTTTCCCTGGAACCTAGGAAAGGAATTTCATGCCCTAGGGACCAGTGGACCCACCTTGAGCTCTATAAAAGCCTTGTTTCCCCTGCATTCTACTAGTGGACACACCAGAGAAGATCCCTGGAGGCCTAATACCTGACAGGTACCATTAGCGGTGTTAGGGTGCAAGGATAAGGATGTGCGGACTGCCAGGATAATTAGTTGGTTTTAAGCTCAAGGAAATGGGCTCCACATCTGTGTGAGAACGGCAGAGAAGCCAGCCACTGTATCTCCCCTAGTCTACAGGCTACTTTTTAAGTTGTAACCAGAGGGACAGACACAGACTCCTATTCAGATCTGTCCAAAAGAAATCCTAAACGTAAAGAAAAGAAAAACAGGTTTGAACTCGACGGGTGTTGATGAGCTGAGCCCAAACCTCATCTGATCTTATTTCTGGCCAAATTAGTCACAGCTATGGTGATTGGCACTAGTGTTCTGTGCTCGGAATCCTAGGGGCTTGAGAATTTCTGTTGTACTACATACATTCTGTTTCCGGCTGACCCTTCTGAGATTGCCATCATTCCCTTCTACCTGTGTCTGGGTCATCTTTGCTGCCAGGGAAATTCATCTCAGCAAACAGTGTATCCCTACTGTTTGCCAGGTACTGGGCTGGACTAGACTGAAACAAAAGATCAGCTTTCAATTTAGGGTCAACAATTGTGTCTTTAAAATAGTTGCAGGGCTCTCTTACATATTCTATCAAAAGTGCCAATGAAGTAGTAATTCCATAATTTGGATAAATGAGGAAAGTAGGAAAGGACCCTGGATATATTCTTACATGTCCATTTATTGGTTTTGGTGTGTCATTAATTTGGTGGTTTGTTGGTGTGTGTGTGTGTGTGTGTGTTTTAATTTTGAAAATAATGCCAAATTAGTTTTATTCTGGGAATATTCTGGGGCTCACATCAGTTCTGGCAACTTGATACATGAATATGAATACCCTCCTACGCCTCCTCATTGGCCCAGACTGATAAGGGAACAGCTAGAAACTTAGTTGGGATACTTTCTTGTCAAGCAAAGGCACACGTGACCCTAATGCATTCCTGAAGGCAATGGAAGATAGAAGAGAGTAACAGATCTCCCCTTCACTTAATGTTATTATGAGCCGGGCATAATTCTAAGTACTTGACATGTATTAATGCATTTAATCTTGATGAGATAGGACTTGTTTCTAAGCTATTATATTCTTAGAGGCACCATGGGGTCGTGGTTAACCTTGAACGTCTGACTTGAAATTCCATCTCAGTCATTTACAAGTAATGTGACCTTGAGTAAGTGACTTTTAATGATATTCGCCAACTAAAAAATGAGGATAATAACAGTGTCCACTTGATAACGTGATTGTAAGGATGGCATACATTAGTATAGATGGAACATTTGACTTACTGTTTTCATTAGCTATTATTCTGATTAATGACCCTGAATGATCTCTCAGCACTGCCTGTAGTGAGTTGCACAGCTAACCCAAAGGCTGCGTGTCTTTGCTGGTTCAAGTCCACCAGTGTCTCTTTGGGACAAAGTTGGGCAGTTTCCCATTATAACTTACGCACTCGGAAACCCAATGTGATTTGGAAATTACTTGATGTCAGAAATTTGAGGAGTAGCGCTGCTAACCAAAAAGTCATTAGTTCAAATTTATCAACCTCTCTTTGGGATAATGATGGTCAGTCTCCTTCTTTATGTCCACAGCCTCTATCTAGTACCATATGGAAGGCAGCTTGGCATTTTCTCAAAAAGCCAGAAATATAAATGCCATTTGACCCAGCTATCTCACTATTGGGTTATATGAAACCAGAGCCATGAAGCAGACAGATGCATATACACCCTTCTTTATGGCACCTTTATTCACAATAGTGAAGAGATGGAAACAGCCCAAGTGCTTGTCAGCAAATGGATAGAAAAGCTTGGATACATCTATACAATGGAATATTATTTAGCACTAAAGACAGTAAACTTGTAAAAGACTACACAATATGGATGACTCTAGATGACATCATGATGAGTGAAATATCTCAGTCACCCAAAGGACATATATTTCACAGGGCCACTGTTATAAAAGTAGGATGGACATGGTGGAAGGGAGAGCAGAGAAAGGATAGGTCATGCCAAATAGTCATGAACACTATACTAGAAGGAGAGAAGGGAAGGATTTTTCCAAAGGGAATGGCTAATTAGACATAGTGTGCATGACAGTTGACATCTGGAACAAGACAGGCATTACAATGTGAATTGGGGGAGCAAGAGAGGAAAATGTGTGTCAATGAATGAATGAAAACCCATCCTTTCTCTAAATGTTCACTAAAATCACTGTAACAGAGGATGTTGTTTTTGTTGTTGTTATGTGGCGTCAAGTCATTTGCGCCTCATAGCGACCCTATGTACAACAGCCCTAACCCCTGCTCTATCCTGTGCCAATCTCATTGCCTCTGACACACC
>NW_006399757.1:15993190-16012180 GCF_000299155.1 Elephantulus edwardii | reverse complement strand
GGAAAATTAAACCGAATCCACAGGAGCCAAAATATGACTTTAATTTCATACCACCTGAATTTCAGAATCATCTCAGGAATCTCAATAGAGGATACGTTTGCTAAAAAAAAAAAAAAAATAAAATCCATAGCTTTGGGGCCTCAGGAATTTGAAGAGTCAGTATTATTTAGAAGCCAGGGGGTTTTAGCTGTTATTATTATGGTAAATAAGTAGCCTCTGGGTGGTGCAGTGGGCACTATACCAGTCTGCTAACCAAAAGAGCAGCACTTCAAACCCCCCCCCGCCCCCCAGCTGCTCCTCAGGAGAAAGATGGACAACCTCTTTGAGCAAAGAGTTCCAGTCTTTAGAAACCTGGTGAAGGATCACTACAAGTTGGAACCAGCCCCACAGCAGGGGGTTGGGTTTTATGCTAAGTGTGGCATACTATCTGCGAGGAATTGCAGCCAGTGTGCTCCCTAGAGGCAAGGACGGTGACACTTCATCCCACACACCTGGGCATGTTGTCCGGGGGAGCCAATCCTAGGAAAAGACATCATGTGGAAAACGTGGAGAGCTGGAGAAAGAGAGGAAACCCTTCAGATAAGATGGATTGACATGGTGACTGTAACAATGCACTTGAGTGTAATAAGAGATGGTGAGGAAGATGCAAGAAAGGGCATCGTTCACATCTGTTGGCCATAGGGTTGCTGTGACTGATGGTTGATTCGATGGCACCTAACAACAAAAAACAAGCCCCATGCGTTACCAAGCCTTTGTTGTTATGTGCCATCAAGTTGGAACCAACACACAGCTGACCCTCCAGTGGGTTTTTAGAGGCAGTTAGTTGCACAGGAGCAGATTGCCCATCCTCTGGCAGAGCTGCTGACAGATTTGAACTGAGTGTCTTTGAGATTGCAGCACAGCATCTTACCAATAGAACACCAGAGCTCATACTTTGGGTGTTTTGCCAGGAGTGATCAGTCCTTGGAGAAGGACCTCATGCTTGGAATTGTGGCGTGGAGGGACAATACAGGAGAGGAAGACCTGGAAGAGATAGATTGACACAGTGACTAGGGTAGTAGGGGCAGGAGACAGAAATATTGGCTCAGGTTAGGAAAGGGTCCAGAGCTGTTCTACACAAGACGGCTAAGAGTTGCAGCAACTTGATGGCACATAACAACAATAAAAATGGCAATCTATTTTACACATAAGGAAATTTAAGAGACTGAGAGGTTAAGTAATTTGCAAAATGCCAATCAGATAACAAGTGGCAGATGTATAATATGAACCATGTTATTAGGTGACATTGAATCTTCTCTGACTCATAGTGACCCTGTGTACACAGAACAAAACCATGCCCAATCCTGCATCATTCTCATAATCTGCTGTGTTTAAATCTGTTGTTAGAGCCACTGCTTATCAGTCGATCTCACTGAAAGTCTTCTCTTTGTTTGCTGATCCCCTTTCACCAAGCATAATAACTTTCTCCAGGGAGTCACTCTTCCTGATAACATGTCCAAAGTATGTAAAGTGAAGTTTTACCTTCTTCTAAGAAGCATTCTGGCTGTACTTCCAGGAGAAATTTGATTGTTCCTTTGACAGTCTGTAGTCTGTTCAGTATTCTGCACCAGTACCATGATTCAAATGCATCAGTTCTACTCTGGTCTTCTTTATTTATTGTCCAACATTCCACGTGCATTTGGCATAAAGGAAAAAATGCCTCAGTGGCTTGGGTCAGGTGCACCCAAAATGACATCTTGTTCTTTAGCACTTTAAAGAGATCTTTTGCAGAAGATTACCCATTAAAATCCTTTGATCTCTTCACTGTGCTTCTGGAGGTGTTGATTGATTGTGGATCCAAGTAAAATGAAATCCTTGACAACGTCATTCTTTTCCTGTGTGTCATGATGCTTTTTTCATTGGTCTAGTTTTGAATATTTTTTTTAACTTGTTGTTGAGATTTAATCTATACTGAAAATTCTCATCTTCATCAGTAATTACTTCAAGTCTTGTTTTCTGCAAGCAAGTTTTTGTCGTCTGCATATCACAGATTGTTAGTGAATTTTCCTCCAATTGTGATGTTGTATTCTTTTTTATATGTCTGGCTTCTAAGATTACTTGCTCAGCATACAGATTGAATAAGTATGGTGAAAGGATACAACCCTTACACATGCCTTTCCAGATTTTAAATCTAATATCTACCATTGTTCTTTTGAAACTACTATTTCCTAGTCTATATACATGCTCCCACATCAACACAATTAAGTGTTCATTAACACTTAAAATATGATCAATTGTTGTTTGTTGTTATGTGCCGTCCAGTTGCTTGTGACTCATAGCAACCCTATGTACAAGAGCCCTAAACGCTGCTTTACCCTGTGCCAACCTCATTGTCTCTGACACATTCACTTCCACTAACTTAATCACATAATCGATCCGTCTCATTGAGGGCCTTCCTCTCCTGCGCTGTTCCTCCACTCTCCCAAACATGTTGTTCCTCTCCAAAGACCAGTCTCTCCTTGTAACATGCCCAAAGTATGTCAGATGAAGCTTCAGAATCCTTGACTCCAAGGAGCAGTCCAAAGAGCTTCACCCTCTCCAGGACAAACCTGTTTGTTCTCCTAGCAGTCCATGGTATATTTAACAAACACTTTTTCTAGCACTACAGGTCAATAGTCATAGAAATATGCTGGATTTAAAATGGCTAAAACCTATACTAAAGCAAGAAATAACTGATTCACTTCAATTAACATTTTTCTTTCAATAGATTATCATCTGCAATGTTATTTTAATTATAAATGTTAATGATTTTGTAGTTTTATGTGCATTTGACCTGTAAACTTTTGTAGTTAAATAAAAGCCATAAGCAGAATGGCAAAGCTTTCTACTTGTATACAGGAATTATATTTATTTAGTGGGTTGAGATGGGTTCTTATTTGCCCCCCCCCTTTGATATACTTTTCAACTTTAGAAGAGATAGACTACATAGTAGGGATCTCTGGTGACCTAGGGTCAAGAAGCCATACAGCAATCCAGAAGGGACATAGTTTGAGGCCACCAGCTACTCCACAGGAGACGGATGGGCAGTCTCCTCCTGTGTGATTAACTGCCTCTGAAAACCTGCCAGAGAGTCAGCTATGGGTCGGTTCTGACTCTATGATACACCACTACAACACAACTACAAGACTACATAGTCAGTTCGAGAAGTACTTGAAACTAACATATTTTCAGCAGTTTGACATGTCATTTTAACCAGTCTGAAAGAAACTCAACAGCTAATGATTTGAGTATCCTCTCTGCAAGGCACTGTTCTTTAGAAATTAGTAGACAGAGTGTGAGAAGGGTTTATAGTTTGTAGAAAAGTGCAGAAGAATACTGTGCAAATAGTCTCTGCTTTACAATGATCCATTTTGGTTCTGAGGAATCGTATTCATATCAATGCTTACTGTTATACTGATAGTCTGCAGATAAGGAGCTAGGTTGTTGGCCAAAAGGCAGAAAATTCTAATCCACCAACTTCTCTAAGGGAGAAAGATGGGAAATCTCCTCCACTGAGGTAGTTACAGCTCGTGGCACATAACAACAGTGTACTAAATGGAGTGTTAATTGTGTGCTGTCCAGTTGTTGGTGACTCATAGCTCACCCTCCAGCAGGTTTTGAGAGGCAGTAAATCTCGTGGGAGGAGATTGATTGCCCATCCTTCTCCCATGGAGCAGCTGGTGGATTTGAAATGCATGTCTCTGGGATTGTAGCACAGCTTCTTGCCACTAGCCCATCAGAGTATAGCAGCCTATAATTGTTTACTTGCAAATGTTTAGTTTTATGATTTACTGTTCAAAGCACTGCTACATTTATAAAAATACCTATCATGAAACATGTAAGAATGAAAACTTAAGTAATATAAGATGTTCCATTTCCATCAGAAAAGGCATACATTTTAGTCATTTGACTGGAACCCATTTGTAAAACAGGGACAGCTTGCACACTACTTTTGGGCACTGTTACAAGAATGTCTTGCTCTCAGTGCATTTGGATGCCAGTTGTTCTATAGATTATGTATACATACATATTTGTTAGAATGCAGAGCATTCTGGACAGAATTGAGAAGCTGCTTCCTACATGCCCATTTTAGTCATAGTTGACAGGAAATCCAATACACAATATTTAAGAAGAGAAAATTGAAATCACTGAGCCATGTTTAACTGGCCTATATTACTTAGACGTTGACCTACTTTCCAAGTTCTGACATCTTTTTCAGTAAGCACTGAGGAAACCGAACCAAATACAGCAAACCTTTTGTAAAGGTATAACCCAGATTTTTCTATTACATTTTTTAGGACTTGAAATTTCTGAGGTCACTGTTACTGATTTAAAAAGAAAGTAATAATACTTGCTGATTTAAAAAAAGTTTATGTAAAAAGGAACCATGAAACCTGTTTTAGGTAAAAAAGAACCTTGGACAATAATCTTATTTTTACCAATTTTATTGATGTATAATCAAGCTTCAGTAGATATTTAAAATATTTAAATATTTAAAATGTTTGATTTTTATCAGTTTTGACATGAGGATACATCATGAAATTGTATTACAAGCATGATAATAAAACAGTTCTACCTCTGGTGGCATAGTCCATGGGGAATTGCATTGCTTACCCAAACACACTGCCTCTCATGATTTGAATACACCAATAACTCTGCAGGAGAAAGAAGGAAAGTCTTCTTGCCTGCAGTTAACAGCCTCCAAAAAACCCATTGGAGGATCAGCTATGACAATGAAAGAAAGATTACCCCCAAAGAATTCTATATGCCCCTTGGTAATCTGCACTCTACCCAACTCTTATTTCCAGTAACCACCGATTGATTGTTATATTTTATGATTTCTATATTCTGAATTTATTTAGAGATAGAATTATATTATTGTTACTAAAATTACATTTTATATACAATTTATAATTTAATATATGTTATTATATTAATTATAATTATACTATCATATATTGTTACTTTTATCTTTCCTGCCCTGCCCCTCCTTTTACACACATCATGATTTTGAGGTTAGTCCATTGGTCCCAATACTGAATTTCTCTTTTTTTTTTCTCCCTGAGTGTGTATGTAGGTAGATAAATAACTACAAAATACTTATCTTTTCATGGCAAGAGACATCTCTAACCCTGCCCGTTCCCAATTTTTTACTATTAAATAAAGATCCTGCCATAAGATTCTGCGCAGAACTCTGGTGACTAAAAGGGCAGTTATTCAAACCTTACATCTGCCTCATGGGAAGAAAGTGTGGGATTCTGCTAACATAAACATTGGGGTTGAGGGAAGACTGAGAAGAGGGGATGAATGATGTATACTACATTGAAACAGGTGAGGGAGAGAACTATTTAAAAGGGATATATGATTGGGTATTATTGTCAGGAGTCCAGAGTGAAGGCTGCATAGTGGAGTGGACTTGGAGGGAGGGATTATGTAACAATGAAAGAGTTTTACTTTTCAAGGAGAAGAGTGAATTGGGGGGATGGGAGTAGGCAGGGAGAAAAGTGCAACAATGAATGAATAGAAACCCTAAGTCTCTGTAAACTTTTATTAAAAATAAAAAAAAAAAAAAGAAGAAAAACGGTCATAGCCTTGGGAACCCTATGTAGCATTGTGTTGTGTCCTATATGGTTGCTGTGATTTGGAATCTAATCAGTGACAATAGATTCCCCCTATTTTTAAAAACAAAGCTATACATAGTTAATATCATTATAGCTAAGGTATTTATAGTTTCCAAAGATTCAGGCTTGCTATTAGTCAAATACAGAACTAGTTTGAAGAAAGTTAATTTAAAACATATGGTGTCCTTTAGCTATGTGACAGAGCAATTTATGCAGTCTCTATGGATTTAACAGCTGATCCTCTAGCAGATTTTCAGAGGCAGTAACATTGAAAAGATTGGGAATCCGAGAACAATTATCTAAACCTAAAACTTAGACCAAGAATATTTTGTACATAACAGAGCAAGGAAACATTGCACAGTTTAAAATTAGGAAAGGTGTGCATCAGGGATGTATCCATTCTCCATACCTGTTCAGTCTATATGCTGAGCAAATCATTTGAGAAGCTGGACTCCAAGAAGAATGCAATATCGGGATCAGCTGAAGACTCATCAACAACCTGCATTATGCATGTGATACACCCTGGCTTGCTGAAAGTGAGGACTTGAAATATTTGCTGCAGAAGATCAAAGACTACAGCTGTCAATATGGATTGCATCTCAACATCAAGAAGACAGAAATCTTCACCACTAAACCTTTAAGTAACATAATGATAAATGGAGAAAAGATTGAAGTTGTCAATGATTTTATCTTACTTGGATCCTCAATGAACACCCTTGGTACCAACCATCAGGAGATTCAGAGACATACTGCATTGGACAAGTCTACTGTCAGAGACCTCTCCAAATTACTGAGGAGCAGTGATGTTGATTTGAAGATTAAGGTGACATTGACTCAGACCATGGTCTTTTCAATCACTTGCTATACATCTGAAAACTGGACAGTAAATAAAAATGACAGAAGAAGAATTGACACATTTTAGCTGTAATGTTGGAGAAGAATACTGAATATCCCATGGACTGTCAAAAGAACAAATAGATAAGACTTGGAGAAAGTGAAGTCAGAATGCTTCTTGCAGGCAAGGATAACAAAGCTTTGTCTCACATACTTTGGGCATGTTGCTAGGAGTGGTGTAAAAAGAACAAGAGCAGCATGGGGACAGTTGTATACAACCTCCACCAACTCTACAAGGGGAAACTGCCCCTACCAATAACATCCACAACACAAAACCAATTCCCATGAGATTAGACATGTCCCCCATGCTTCCACACCTCTTTGTACTCTACTGGGTCTGAAATCCATTGTGATAGCTCAAAGACCACACAAAACCTTATTAAGGAAGTCAAAAGGCTATAATCTAGGTTGGTAGCAGATACAATCACTCAGCCAGTTCAGCTTCCAAAACAAGCTCATAGGAACCTCAGCCTTCAGTGATGTGTCTTTAGGTTAGTGTTACAAAGCTCCCACCTTGGTCCTCCAAAACACTTGGACAAAAGGCTTTTAGCTCTGATTCTATGGGATAGCAGTCCCAAGATCAGCTGTGATTCATGTCAGATCTCTGATCCTCTGCTGTGACTATTGGTACTCTCCTGTAGGTCTGGCTATTGTAAGAATCCTTGGACCTGAAGGGCACACCGCGTGCTCCGCTTCTTGGTGGTGGTGAGATTCTCAAAGTCTGCAACTGAATCTGCTCAGTTTAATGGCAGGGCTATCCATTCTCTTTGTGGATATGCTAATGCACCCTATTCACATATTTCTGCCCATCCACATGGCAAAGTCAAAGTCCTATCTTGTACCATGCTCACCATCTCTGATATTCTTGAACCCGTTGTTGCAGTTACCGTGTCAATTCATCTTTTTGAGGGTCTTCTCCTAGGCTGACTTTTAAAGCATAACGTTCTTTTCCAAGAACTGGTCCCTCCTAACAGCATGGCCAAAATATGTGAGGAGAAGTTATACCATCCTTGCTTCCAAGGAACACCCTGGTCACACTTTCTCCAAGACATGTGTGTTTGTTCTCTTGGTAGTCCACAGAATTTTCAATATTTTTTTTCGGACACCAAAATTCAAAGGCTTTGATTCTTCTGTTATCTGTAGTCATAGTCCAACTTTCAGATGCATAGCAAGTAATTGAAAGACCATGGCTTGGATCAGAGACACTTAGGCCTTTAAGCTGATGTTCTCTCTCGGCAGCAGTTTGGAGAAGTCCCTGAAAACAGATTTTCTCAGGATGTATGTCTTTTGATTTTTTTTTTAATGTACCATGGACTGCCAAGAAAACAAACAGATTCAGCCTGGAGAGGATTAAACCAA
This sequence comes from Elephantulus edwardii, assembly GCF_000299155.1. Lineage (NCBI taxonomy): Eukaryota > Metazoa > Chordata > Mammalia > Macroscelidea > Macroscelididae > Elephantulus > Elephantulus edwardii. The sequence continues at coordinate 16,004,288 of NW_006399757.1, read as the reverse complement.
GCAACTCCCTGGATGCAAGGATTCTGGGGCTTCATCTGACATACTTTGGGCATGTTGCCAGGAGGGATGGGTCCTTGGAGAGGGACATCATGCTTGGGAGGGTGGAGGGACGGTGCAAGAGGGGAAGACCCTCTATGAGATGGATTGATTCAGTGACTGGGGTAATCGGGATGGGTGTGTCAGAGGCAGTGCGATTGGCACAGGATAGAGCAGGGTTTAGGGCTGTTGTGCATAGGGTCGCTATGAGTCGCAAACGACTCGACGGCACATAACAACAACAACAACAGTACACCAAATGTTGATTGTGGGTGAAAGTAAGGTGAAATCAATGACAACTTTAATCTTCTATCTATCTATCTATCTATCTATCTATCTATCTATCTATCTATCACAATGCTGCCCATTTGGCCCAATGCTAAGTATCTTTGTTTTCTTGATGCTGAGGTGTAATCCATATTGAAGGCCATAGTCTTTGATCTTCTGTAGCAAGCACTTCAAATCCTCCTCAAATTTCAGCAAGCAATGTTACATCATCTGTATAATACAGGTTGTTGATAAGTCTTCCTTCGATCCTGATGCCACATTCTTCATAAAGTCCAGCTCCTCATATGACTTTTTCAGCATACTGAATGAAGAGTTATGAAGAAAGGATACAACCCTGACACACGCCTCTCTTGATTTTAAAACATGTTCCCTTGTAATTACACATGTAATTACACAAGTTGTAATTTGTTGTGATCCACACAGTTGAATGCCTTTGCATAATCAGTAAAATACAGAGAGACATTCTTCTGGTGCCTTTGCTTTCCATCAAGTTCCATCTGATATCAGTAGTAACATACCTGCAGATATACCATCTCTTCTAACTCCAGTTTGGATTTCTGGCATTTCTCTGTTGATATACTCTTCTGGCCATCTTGCACATGATATTAATGATATTTTTTGATAGTTTTGCATTATGTTGGATCACCTTTTTTGGGAATGAGAACAAATATAGATCTCTTCCAGTCAGTTGACCAGATACCTGTCTTCCAGAGTTCTTTGCATAGTCTGGTGAGCACATCCAGGGCTGTATCTATTTTTTGGAACATGTCTATTGCTATTTCATCAGTAAGTTTTATATAGATGGCTTAAAAGAGCCTTTCTGGGAGATAATAGGAAATAATGATTGAAACCCATTCATATCTAAATCTCTTAGAAGACTGATAGAATTCTGGGGGGAAAAATCCACAGGTTTATTTGGTTTGGCTTCATTGGTTTGTCTTCGTGGAGAATCCAATCTAAATGAATTATATTGTGCTGTCCTGGCTCTAAGGTAACAGAAGCAATGCAATAGGTACTGGGGGATTACTGTGTATCCCTCATTAAAGCAAGTACTTAGTCCTCAGAATTATATCACAAGCTCAAACCTGATTGCTACTCTGAGCAGACCCTCCATAGGGCTTCTTGAGCTAGCAAGTGCGATGAGAGTCAACTGCCCATCTTTCTTCTGGGGAGCCCTTACTGTGATTGAGTACTGTGGAGTTGGAACCAACTCACAGCTGACCCCTTCGTGCGTTTTCAGAGGCTGTAAATCTCACAGGAGGAGATTCCCCATCTTTCTCCCATGGAGCAGCTGCTGATTTTGAACTGTGTATTTTGTGTGTTTTTGTTATGTGCTGTCAAGTCGCCTGCAACTCATAGTGACCCTATATTCAACAGTCCTAAACTCTGCTCTATCCTGTGCCAATCTTATTGCTTCTGACACACCCACCCTGATTACCCCAGTCACTGAATCAATCCACCTCATAGAGGTTCTTCCTCTCCTGCACTGTCGTTCCACCTTCCCAAACATGACGTCCTTCTCCAAGAACTGATCCCTTCTTGAAACATGTCCAAAGTATGTCAGACAAAGCTTTGGAATCCTTGTCTCCAAGGAGTAGCCTCTCCAGGATGAACATGTTTGTTCTCTTAGCAGTATATTCAATACTCTTCTCCAACACCACAGCTCAAAGGCAACAGTTCTCCTTCTGTCATCCCTAGTCATTATCCAGCTCTCTGATACATAGCAAGTGATTGCAAAGACCATGGCCTATATTTTGTGTAGCTAAGTCCTCAGAGCTCTGTCAAAGAGGGATACAAACTACTGGGGACCCACAGCCTTTGGGTTAACACAACAAATCAATGCCAACTCAATCCATCACTGAGCTCCTTCATGTTTTGTTATTAGGTGACATCCAGTCCATGGCAAATCACATCTACCATGTGAACAGTGGATTTGAACCTTGCCTTATTGTGTTCCAGCTTCATAATCTTGATATTCTTGAGCCCACTGCTAAAGTCACACTGTGAATCCATCTTGTTCAGGGTCTTCCTCTCTTTCTCTGACTTTCCCCCCTTGATGTATTTTTCCAATAACTGACCCCTCCTGACAAAGTATGTGAGATGAAGTTTCACTATCCTTGCCTCTAAGGAGCAACCTGGATGTATTCCTTTAAGAAATACTGGTTTTGTCTGCCCCAACACCACATTCAAAGGCATATGTTGTTGTTGTTATGTGCCATCGAGTTGTTTGCGACTCATAGCGACCCTATGTACAACAGCCCTAAACCCCACTCTACCCTGTGCCAATCGCATCCCATCCCGATTACCCCAGTCACTGAATCAATCCACCTCATAGAGGGTCTTCCCCTCCTGTGCTGTCCCTCTACTCTACCCAGCATGATGTCCCTCTCTAAAGACCTGTCTCTCCTTGAAACATATCCAAAGTGTGTCAGATGAAGCCCCAGAATCCTTGCCTCCAAGGAGTAGCCTGGTTTAACCCTCTCTAAGATGAATCTGTTTGTTTTCTTGGCAGTCCATGGTACATTCAATACTCTTCTCCAGCACCACAGCTCAAAGGCGTCAATTCTCCTTCTATCCTCCCTAGTCATTGTCCAGCTCTCTGATGCATAACAAGTGATTGCAAAGACCATGGCCTGTATCAGGCGCACCTTCGTCTCCAAAGAGACACCGTTGCTCTTGAGTACTTTAGAGAGGTCCCTAACAGCGGACTTTCCCATCGCAATACGTTTTTTGATTTCCTGGCTGCTGGTGCCAAGAGCGGTTACTGTGGAGCTGAGCAGACTGAAGCTGTGAACAATCTCAATCTCTTCGCCATCCATCTTGATGCTGCCAATTGGTCCAGTGGTGAGAATCTTTGTCTTCTTGACATTGAGCCTCAGTCCATACTGAAGGCTGCAGTCCTGGACCCTCTGCAGTAAGTGCATGAGGTCCTCCTCAGTTTCAGCGAGCAAGGTTGTGTCATCTGCATAACGCAGATTGTTGATAGATCTTCCACCAATCTTAACGCCACACGTTTCCTCATAGAGCCCAGCCTCTCGGATAATCTGCTCTGGATACAGGTTGAAGAGGTATGGAGATAGGACACATTCCTGGCGCACACCCTTCCCAATTTTGAACCGTTCAGTGTTGCCCTGCTCTATTCTGATGACTGCCTCTTGGTCCAAGTATAGGTTTCGCATTAGCACGATTAAATGTTCTGGGATTCCCGTTCTTCTCAGAGTCAGCCACAGTTTGTTATGATCCACGCAGTCAAATAAATGCTTTTGCATAATCAATGAAACACAGATAGACATTCTTCCGGTATTCTCTGCTTTCAGCTAAGATCCATCTAACATCGACTACAATATCCCTAGTACCACGACCCCTTCTAAACCCAGCCTGGACTTCTGGCAGTTCTCTGCTGATGTACTGTTCCAGTTGTTTTGGGATAATCTTCAGTAGAATCTTGCTTGCATGTGAAATCAATGCTATTGTTCTGTAGTTTCCACACTCAGTTGGGTCTCTCTTCTTTGGGATGGGAACAAATATAGATCTCTTCCAGTCAGTTGGCCAAGTGGTTGTTCTCCAGATTTCTTGGCACAGCTTGGTGAGCACATCCACGGCAGCATCTGTTAGCTGAAATATGTCAATTGGTATACCATCTATTCCGGGTGTCTTATTTTTTGCTATTTCCTTCAAAGGCATATAGTACTGTGTTTTATTGTTAGTACTATATATTGTTTGTATGTGAATGTACCATTCATATAGTATTGTATATTATAATAAGATTTTTACTAAATTAGCTTTAACAGTTTTATTTCCCAAAATAGTGTTTTCAACTTAATTGCAAAATATTGTTTAACAGTTAGTATAGAATTCTTCTATGTGAGCTGTCTTTTTCATGTTTCCTTGCTGGCCAGGACCTTCTGATGCCACTAAATTAAGAACACTAAATTACAACTCATCACACAGTGGTTGTTTGGGGTTTGTTTGGTTCTATTTTTTACCTTTTAGGGGATTATTTGCTCATCTATTTCCCAAAAGTCTGTTTTCATTTTATGGAATAAGACATTTAATTGTTCTTATACTGCTGTGCATTTCTAAATGGGAGGCTTAACGATATTTACTGGGGGGGTGTGTGTGTACACACACACACACACACACACACACACACATCCCTCTCCTCCATCCCCTAATTGCTCCCTGACATATTTAACTTAAATTTCCCATCATTGGCTTAAATATTTATAAAATTATTGACAAACCTCTTCGCTAATGCCTAGGTGTATTGTAAAGTTAGGATCCTCTTTCCCTAGTACATCAGGTTTTCACACACCTAATTCTGTTACAGTCGGCTAGACAGACAGTCAGGAGCTGTGGTGGTGTAGTCTGCAGAGGATTGCTCTGCTAACTCAGAGGCTGAGTCTTTCTGGCAGTTTGAATCTACCAGCAGCTCTGAGGGACAAAGATGGGCAGCCTCCTCTCTGCAATTTAGTCTTGGAGACTCAGTCATTTATGAATCGGTTCCCACTTGACAGCAGTGAGTTGGAGGGTCATTTAAGAATTGGTTCCCACTTGACAGCAGTCAGTGAGATAGATACTAATTTCCTCAGTGGATAATGGCAGCCCTTTCCTTATGTGAAATTAACTGTGGGAATTGTCATTCTCTTTTAATTCCCGTATGGGGGTGTTTGAAAAAGTTGCTGATGAGAAGTCACAGATGTGAATGAACTAGAACCTAGAACTTGCTTTTGTTTTTGCGTTTGTTAGATGCCCTCAGGTGTAGCATAGTTTCCGAAAAATGCACTATTTATAAAAACAGCTGCTGTTGCATCCAGGGACTTGTAGATCATTCACATGACATTTTCCCAGCAGAACCATTTCTTTGGGAGATATTTCTGTCTCTCCTCTTCTGGTTCAGGGCACTCATGATTTACCTAAATCTAATCTGCTTTCAATCTCTCTCACGGCTTTAATGTTCTCTACTAGAAGACCAGTAGAATTTAACCACATGTTAAACTATACTCTAAATTTAGAAAAGAAATAACTCCTGCTTGAGGTTAGCATGCTTTATTCTTTTATAAAGTTATATATAACACACACACACACACACACACACACACACACACACACAGAGTCTTTTTAGAGGAGAGACTTACCTCAATCTTTCTTCTCAAGAATACACAATTTCATTGTTCTTTTGCCTGTCAAATCAGGACCTTTTTGGCAGAACGTATGACTGTTTCAGTTGGTGATGATAATAGCACAACATTCTTTCCAGCAACAATTTGTTTCCTTGCAAAATACTGGATAAACCTGACAGTTGTGGCCCAATTACAGTCTATTTCTAAATTACTGGGTGGTGGACCTTCAGGTTTACAATTTGGGTATGGAAATCTGAATATTGAGTGTAGGTCACTTCTGTGTAGGCCCAGGCATTAAAGGTACGCTGCAGACTAAACACTTCCTAACTGAGCACTGTGCTACCTTCACAAACCCTCATCGTGATAAATTTAAATAAAAACTGACTGTATTTTTGAACTCAGATTATTGTATTGACAGGAAATTAAGCTTTAGATGCTAGGTTGGAGTAGATGACATTAAAATGTATTTCTGTATTAGCAATCTTGGCCTTAGTGGTTGTTGTATAACTGCCATGAGGAAAATGTATCTAATTTAATATGCTCTTAGGTCAGTGGAGATAAGCAAAATGGCATTATTTTTGTTTCTATAAATCTACTCTTCTGGGTAATTAATTTTTGAAATATCATGTGATTGAATGCATTTTTAGGCACTTAATGTGACTGATTTTAGGATAAACTTTTAAGCTTTATTTTTTTATGCTCTGCTTTTTAGTCTGTTCTAACGATAAATGACCTTAATTTGCATTTTTGAAGGTACTGTCCAAGAAGCAGGAGCTCTGTTAGCCAACAAGGATGTCCGTGTCAACTGTTTAGATGAGGTAAACTTAAAAAAAAAGTTTACTAAGCTTTATTTTATATGAAATGTATAATATATAAAGCCCAAGAAAAACAGAAAAGTGTGTAGCAGGCAGTTGAGGTGGAAGACAGGTAAATGGGCTAAAGTGGTTAATATAGATGACAACTAAAACACAAACAGATGTGGGACCATGAGAATAGTTTGCAATACAAGATCAAAAAGCATTGCTTTGTTCTGAAGCGTATTATCATTTGGTGGTAAAAGCTTTTTAAAGCATAGGACAGTTTTACAGTCTCCAGGTTATTCATTTACAGAGCTTGGTAACTTCTAGTTGTTTAAAGGAGATGGTTGGCTGATTGACTATTCATCTCTTCTTGGTTAATAGAAAATGCTGAACTTTCAGGCTGAAGTCTAGGGCATAAATGCCTATAATGAGAATTGTTTTAATACTTGAGTTTTGTTATTTTTTTGCCCACAAATCAACAGACTATTTCAGATAAGAGACATGACTTGCTTGAATCATATGACTAGTACATGGCCAGAGCTGAAACCAGAAACTAGATTTTCTAGGATTCTCATGTCTACCAAATATGTTTAGTTCCTGGAAAAAAAAATAATTATATACATATGAGGAAAAAGATGTGTATGTTAATAAAATAATAATCATAACCCCTCAGAACAAATGGAATCTCTATTTTAGGGAAAGTGAATAAAACATATATAAAACATGCTATATTATTACGTGAAACATTATGAAGCTATTAAGTAAATGTATTCATCTGTATCTGTTGAACTGAAGGAATGTCTATAAATTACTACCAGGAGAAAAAACAAGGCTCAGAAAAAGTGAATTAAAATAACCTCATTGCTATTGATTTGGAGCTAACTCAGTGCCGAGGCTCAGGGTTTCAGAAGCTGTTAATCACATGAGAAAAGATTCCTTATCTTTGTCCCATGAAGCAGCAGCTGAATCCAAACTGACCAAAGGTATTGTCATTGCTTTATTTTAATAGTCTCATTTCCCCCCCTTAAACAATAATCCAGAAACCCCCCCTAAGCCTATAAAGCATATGTGTGTGTGTGTGTGTGTGTGTGTACGCACACATTTGTAATATATAAATATAAAAATTTATAGCCTTAGAAATCTATTGGGGAATTCCTATGTGTTGGAACCAACTCAATGGCAGTAGATTTGCTTTTTGGTTTTATAATATATGTACATACACATAAGGTGGCCTACTTGTAAGGAATAGCACTGACAATGCAAAGGTATACAGTTCAAATCTACCAGTTGCTCCAAAGGAGAAAAATGAACATTCTCTTCCAGTGTGAATAACTGCTGCTGAAAACCCACTGAAGGATCAGTTATGGTTTGGTTCCAACTCAATAGTACATAACAACATCAAATAAACACATATACAGATAATATAAAGATAACTAAAATTATGTAACATGTGCACACAGTGTAAATAACATTTATTATAGATAATATTTAAGATGTATATATGTGCACACTTACAGCTAATTCATATCATATGTGTATTATTTTTAAGAAATTGTTTAAAGAAAAGAGAGACTATTATAATGTTTCTTGAGCTTTGTTTTTCTTTTTGGTACACTTCATGGACATTTCTCCAATTCAACGTGAATTGAATTCATTTACTTTAATAGCTTCATAATATTCCATGAAATGATACAGCATACTTTATTCAGATTTTTCTCTAGGTAGACATTTGTTTTGAAGGTTTGTGGGTTTTGTTTTCTTTTTTCTTGCGTGTGTCTGTATTTGGATTTTTTCCTCCAGGAGCTGTGGATGTCTAGTAGAGTGAGAACCCTAAAAAATTCATGTTCTGATGTGAGACTGAGCAAATCTTACCTGAGTCTGGATGTTAATTTATAAAAACTCAGGTTTTAGAAACTTTTCCTCTGTTGTTCATGGGCAGTCCAAATGAGAGAAATGAGTATAACAATATACTGATTATGAAGATGATTTATTAATTCACTTTAATGTTTTTAAATGAAATTTTAGAAATATAAGTAGAAGAAGAGAGATATGTCAAGATAATGCATTTTTCTTTCTATTAAAGAATGGAATGACTCCTCTAATGCATGCTGCATATAAAGGAAAGCTTGATATGTGTAAATTACTCCTGAGACATGGAGCTGATGTAAATTGTCATCAACATGAACATGGATATACAGCCCTCATGTTTGCTGCACTTTCTGGTGAAGTTTTACATTTACTCTCTTTATTAATATTAGTTACCATTAGTAATTTGTATCTGTATGTGTAAATTAAATACATTTTTATTTTTATGATTTTAAAGATTTTTGAAAAATAGTGATAAGAATTGGTGGGAATTTTCTTTTTCTGGAAACCTATCATGAGTGAAATGTATAGTAAATTTGGTAATCTGTTTCTTTAGTTATTCAAGTTAATGTATTCCTTATGTTAACCATATCATTTTTATAAAGAGTTGGGCAACTGGATATATTAGTTTTCAAATTTAGCTTCTATTTTATTTTTATAAATATTGTTACCTTTTCAAACAATGTAGAAAAAAAAAATCTTTGTTCTTCTCTCAAGAAAACAGCTTCTCTGACAGTTATTTGTTTATTTTACTAACATTTATGAACTAAAGATGATGACTCATTTAGAAACTTAATTTAACTTCCATTGCCTATGATATGCTAAATACGGGCAATTGTAACCATTATAGAAAACTAAATACAAATATGTGTAACAGTTGCAAGGATTCGTTTTTGTTTTACTTTTTTTCTAAAAAAAAAAGATAATTTTCTCATACTTTAAAAGCAGTAATTTCTAGGGTTCTCTGGTGGCCTAGGGATCTCTGTGGAAAGAAGCTGCATTGCAATCTCAGAGGTACATGGTTTGAATTTACCAGATGCTCTGCTGCAGAAGGAGGGGTAATCTCCTCCTGTACTAGTCAGATCTGATTTGATGGTACACACACAAAAAAGAATAAAATAAAATTAGAAAAAAAAGCAGTAATTTGTATTTCTGTAATCTTGGATTGGGAAAACATTTTGAAGCATAAAATAAAATTTAGAATCCAAAAAGGACAACATTGACTAATTTGATAACAAAAAATACTAACATTTTCATCTCTGAGGTACTATAGAATTAAAATAAAAATGAAAGTTGAAAATAGGATGTATCTTCAAGGTTTATATCTTTATATATGAAGGATTCTTAGAAGGTGATATCTTTATATGTGAAGAGTTCTTATAAGTCAATTAGAAGAAGCCAAATACTAAAATTGATAGTAGAAAGCATAAATGATTGGGAAAAAGTAACGTACATCCTGAAAAAGATATGAAATATTCTCACCAGTAATCAACAAAAAGCAAACCAGAACATTAAACACTTATTTTTCACTTATATGAGCAAAGAGTAAATAATAATAATAATAATGCCCAAGATTGGGCCAGGAATTTCACTGCATTGTTTTGGGGAAACATACCAGTCCGACCTTGCTGGAAAACAACCAGGCAAAAGGAATTTAGGTTTGCCCAATTTTTGTTCAGCACATGCTTTCCAAGAAATAACCCAAGGGAATAGTAATTGAATTTTGCAATGTTGAGTAGAAAATCCTGCTCAGTAATTTTATAAAAGCTTAATATTTTTATTGATTCTATTAATAAAAGAATGTGAACAGAATAATTATGTATATTTAGATAGACAGAAAGTCTAGAAAGAAGATAACTGATTGCTAAGAATAGTTACTTTAGAACTTAATGAAGTACACAGTGCTTTGAGTGACTGGGTACCACCTTACTCTATGCACACCAGAAAGACCTGTTAATAATAACTGTTATTCAGATATACACACCACCAACAAAAAACACGTGGAAGGAACTTGAGGAATTCTATCAACTTTGCAGCCTGAAGTCGATCAAATATTGTCTAGATGCCTCAGTAATAATTGATGACTGAAATCCAAAATTTGGATACATAGTAGAAGGAATGGTAGTTGGAAATTAGGGACTTGAGAAAAGGAATGAGGCTGGAGAGTGAATGAATTTTGTATATTCAATGATATATTTGTCATAAATATATTTTTTAAGAAACACAGATGACAGCTATACACATGAACTTCACCAGATGGACTGGACAGGAATCAGATTGATTACATCTTTGGAGAACCTCATTATCAGTAGTCAAAGCAAGGCCGGGTGCTAACTGTGGAACAGATACTCATGTGCAAGTTCAAACTGAAGTTGAAAAAAATGAAAACAGGTCCACAAAAATCAAAATATGACCGTGGGTCCATCCTACCTAAATACAAAAGTCATCTCAAAACTAGGTTTGAGGCATTGAACACAAATTATCAGATGAGTTGTGGAATGACATAAAAGATAGCATCCGTGAAGAGAGCAAAATGTCATTACAAAGACAGGAAGAAGAAAAGACTAAAATGGGTATCATCCTCCTTTTCTTGGCAGGGACTGGGCATATGGTCCTGGTCCCAGAAATGTGTGGAGGCAAAAGACAAGGGCTCCGACCCCTCCTCCTCCTCATGTTTTCAGTGTTGGCGGCTTCCTGTCTTCTGTTCTATCCTTATGCAACAAGACAAAGGAGAAAAACCAAAATTAATATCAGAAGAGTCTCTTAAGATTGCACTAGAGTGTCAAGACCAGAACAAAGGGAAGAGATGTCAAAATGAAATAAATAAACAGAAGATTTCAAAAGGCAGCTTGAGAAGCCAAGTTTACTATTATAATGGAATGTGCAAAGAGCTGGAGCATAAAATGGGAAGTACTTGCTTGGCATTTCTCAAGTTGAAAGAACTGAAATACAAATTCACTTCTCAAGTTGAAATGCAAGGAGACT
>NW_006399757.1:15972182-15992700 GCF_000299155.1 Elephantulus edwardii | reverse complement strand
TGGCAATGGAAATATAATTGCTAATGTCAGATGGATCCTGGTTGAAAGCACAGAATACGAGAAGAACATTTATCTGAGTTTTCTTGACCTTGCAAAGGCATTTGGCTTTGTGGATTATCACAGGCTATGGCTAGTGTTGAGAAGAATGGGGATTCCAGAAGACTTAATTCTGCTTATATGAAATCTATAGACTAATAAGCTATCAACTGAAAAGAGCAAGGGAACACTGTTCCCTTGGTTAAAATCAGGAAAGGTGTCTATTAAGGCTGTATACTTTCTTCATATTGATTCAATCTATATATTGAGCAAATCATTAAAGAAGCTGATTTTATGACAAATAATGTAGCATCAAGACTGCAAGAAGTCTCGTCAACAACCTGAATTATACAGATGACACAGCCTTGCTGTCTGAAAGCAAGGAGTTGAGTCACATGCTGCAGAAGATGAAGGACTAACTACATCCCTCAATATGGATTATATCTTAACACCAAGAAAAAAAAATCCTCACCACTGTGCCTATCATCAACATCATGACAGATGGAGAAAAGTTTGAAATTGTCAACATTTTCATCTTACTTGGACCCACAATCAACACCCATGGTGCCAGCATTTTGGAAATCAGAAGATATATAGTTTTAGGAAAATCTACTGTCAGACATTTCTCTGCAGATGTCAATGCAGAGGGCAATGATGTCAGTTTAAAGATTAAGGTGTATACAGTTCAAGCTATAGTCTTTGCAGACACCTGCTGTGCATCTGAGAGCTGGGCAGTCAATAAAACTGCGAGGAGAAGAATTGATGCCTTTGAGTTATCGTGTTATAGAAGAGTGTTGAATATCCCATGGGCTGCGAAAGGATCAGATAGGTCTTGGAGAAAGTGCAGCCAGAATGCTCCTTGGAGGCAAAGATGATGAAGCTTTGTTTCACATACTTTGGACATATTGTTAGGAGGAGCTATTACTTGGAGGGAGATATCTTGTCTGGAAAGGTGGAGTGTCAATGAAGGATAGGAAAACTCTCAACAAGATGGGTTGACACAGTGACTATAGCAGTGTATTCAAGTGTGTCAGAGAGGACAGGTTAGGATAGGATAAGGTTCATATCTGTTGTACACAGGGTCACTATGATTCATACTCGAAAGCACCCACCATCATCAACATGTAAGAGAGAGAGTGAGATAATAGGTATTAAAGAAGAACTTCTGCTAATGTTACCTCTCTTGTCTTTCTTTGGGAGCCCTGGGACAGAGTGGTTCAGCAATTGGAACTCACCAGTTGCCCTGCATGAGAAAGACGTGGAAATTTGCTTCTGATCACAGCTCTGAAAGCCCTCTAGGAGAGTTCTATTCTGCCCTTTTGGGTCATTAAGAGTTGGGATTGGCTAGATGACAGCAAGTTTGGTTTGGGGTTTTAACTTTGTTATTAGAAAAAGCAAATATTTAGTTTTACTGCAAAAAGGAAATAATATTACATTTCTTTTTTAGCTTTTGTAAACCTTGCCAGCACCATCCCAAATTAAGAGACAAGAGTCAGGAGATTCAGCATGCCAAGCGAAACTGCAGGAAGTTTTCCTATTTAAAGGAGAAGTCACCAAATCACACCTTTCTGATACTCTAGTCAAGGCTACAGGCTTCTGCTCCCCCTCATCCCACTCTCCATCTCGGCTTCTACTCCCTAAAGATTATATCCCTTTATGTCATTTATTATTGTTTTACAGTCTCTGCTTTTCCTTGCTGGCTGGTAATCAGATTCTTGTAGCCTTATTTTTTATTTGAGGGGGAAAAATGTCCACAGGGCAGAAATGTAAAATTAAATGAAAAAGAAAAAAACAACTCCAAAACCTGATCATATAGAAGGGAGATGTTTGGAGTTCTTTATTAACAGCACTAATTATATTGCTCCAGGTAATAAAGACATCACCTGGGCAATGTTGGAGGCTGGCGCCGAGACAGATGTTGTCAACTCTGTGGGAAGAACAGCCGCTCAGATGGCAGCATTTGTAGGTGAGTCTTTTACTCCAATCTTGTATTAGTTTACAATGTAAATAATGAAATAGGTTGTTTTTTAAAAAATTTTATTAGTTTTAATGAACATTTACAGAGATTTTGGGTTTTCATTCATTCATTGTTGCACTGTTTTCTCCACCCTCATCCCCAGTTGGTTCTTCTTCCCCCACCCCCCCCAATGTCTGTTTTAATTGTCCAATTGCCACAGTGCTTGTCAAAGCCAGTTCTGATTAATCTCCTTTGTCAGTGTGTCCCTTGCCATTCCCTATTACTCCTCCCTGAGAGAGACTTCACCCTGATTCATAAGGAAAAGGGGATGGCGTATTCTCTTAGCTACTTCCTGCTGAAAAGGGACGCTGTGGGTTTCAGGGTGAATGTCTTCTCTCACTACTCCAAAGGTCCCCTTTGGCAGTAGGAAACACATAGACTATTATGGAGATTGATTTTGGAATTTAGATGCACTGTTCGATTGTGCTTAGCCGTACATGTTCATATCCTTGAAGATGTATCATGGAAGTGTTGCAGCCTAGAAGATACAAATTTAACTAACAAGTTAAAAGTGCATGAGTCAAAAATTGAAAAGCAATAATATTCTGAGTAGAGGTTCTAATAGTGGCACAAATCAAGTTACAGAGGTAAGGTGGATTCTAGAAATAGGGTTTTTTTATAAAATTAATAATAACTTTTTAGAATATAAACTAATGGATGGGGAAACTTCATCTCACACCCCTGGGCTTGTTATCAAGAGGGTCTAGTCCTTGGTGAATGGTGACAAAGATTCCATTGTGGGAAAGGTGGGGAATCAGAGAGGAGAGGAAAACCATCAATGAAATGGACCGGCACAGTGGCTGGACCAGTGGGCTCAGGCTGGTCAGAGATCCTGAAGGTGGTGTAGGATAGGCCAGGGTTCAGGCATGTGGTTCACGGAGTTGCTATAAGTTGTAGTCAACTCTATGCCACCTGCCAACAGCAATAGCAAAAATATATTCGTTTACACCCTAATATTTCATGGTGTAAGAATGCCACTCTGTTTTTCAGAATGTAAATACTATCATATTTTGTTGTTGTTGTTGTGTACTGTTGAGTTGGAACCGGCCCACAGCTGACCTTCCAGCAGGTTTTTAGAGGCAGTTAATCGCACATGAGGAGATTGCCCATCCTTCTCCCACAGAGCAGCTGGTGGGTTTGATCTGCATGCCTTTGGGATTGCAGCACATATTCTTGCCACTGGCCCACTAGAACTCCATTAAAAATCATACTTCTAGGTTATATCTATCTTAATGAAATACTGAATGACTCCTATTAGAAAATGAGCAAAGTATTTTGAATTTCCACTTTGTAAAGTCCAATGAGTGCTAAGGCCTTTTTAGTGGTAGTCCAGTGCTTTGAATAGTATGTTTTAATTGTGTAAGGGAATATACAGTTGGTGACTCTGAAATCTATTTCCATTTTATCAACTACACAAAGGCATTTGACTGTGTGGATCATGAAAAATGTGGCTAACACTGAGAAGAATGGGAATCCTAGAACACTTACTTGGGCCAATGAGAAATCTATACTTAGATCAAGAAGCTGCTGTCCAAACAGAGCAACGGAACATGGCATGGGTTAAAATCAGAAAAGGTATGCATCAGGGATGTATCCTTCCTCCAAACCCATTCAGTCTGTATGCTGAGCAAATAATTCATTAACTGGACTCTATGAAAAGAAATGTGAACTCAGGAATGGAGGAAGACTCATCAACAACTTGCATTATGCAGAGAACACAATCTTGCTTGCTGAAAGTGAGGAGGATATGGAATGCTTGCTGCAGAAGATTGAGGACCGTAGCCTTCAGTATGGATTACATCTCAACATCAAGAAAGCAAAGGCACCACAGAACCATCAGTCAACATTATGATAGATGGAGAAGGGACTGAAGCTATCAATGGTTTCATCTGCTTTGAATAACAATCAACACCCTGGGTACCAGCAGTCAGGAAATCAGAAGACATACTGCAATGGACAAGTCTCTTATCAGCGAACTCTTCTAAATACTGAAGAATGATTTCAGTTTGAAGATTTAAGGTGCACCTGATTCAGGCCGTGGTCTTCTCAGTCATCTGCCACGCATCAGAGAACTGGACAGTGAATAAGGATGACAGAAGAAGAATTGATGCTTTTGAGAATGCTGCATATCCCATGGACAAACAGAACAAACAGATGTGTCTTGGAGAAAGTTTAGACAGCATGCTTCCTGGAGGCCAAGATGACAAAGCTTTGTCTCTCATGCTTTGGACATGTAGCTAGATGTAACTGTTCCTTGGAAAGGGTCAGCATGCCTGGAAAAATGGAGTGTCAGTGAAGAAGAGAAGATCCCTGCCAAGATGGACTGACACAATGAATTTGGCCGTGGGCCCTAGTGCATCAGGGATAATGAGAATGGCACAGGATGGGGCAGGGTTCAAATCTACTGTTCATACCGTTGCTATGAGTCATACCTGACAGCACCTAACAGCAAGAACAATGTGGAGTCATTAGAAATATACAGTTGTTGACAGTGTAATCAGTAATCTTAGTTTGAAATTGTTTCTGTGCCACTTAATAGCAAGCAGTTTAATGATTTGAATCATCCCTTTCCCCATTAAAACTATTTACATGGTTATTGAAAGGAATAAATGTAGTGGCTTAGTCCATAAGGAGTTACACAGCTAACACAAAGTCTGAGCTTCTCTGACATAATCTGCCAGCAGCTCTGAGTGAGGAAGAATAGTCTCCTCCTGCAGTTTATAGCCTTAGAAATCCACAAGATCAGGTAGAAGTCACTTCACACTCAGTGGCAAAGAATTTTTAGTTTAAATTAAATGAAATACTTAAATAATTTATAGTAAGCACTAAATAAGTGATAACAATTACTTCCAAAAATTGTAATCAATGCAGTGTAAGTCTACCTTAGGAAAGAATCTTTGGTATAATATGTTATTGTTGTTACGTGCTGTCGAGTCGGAACTTGCTCATAGCTGACTCTCCAGTGGATTTTCAGATGCTGAAAGTCACTTAAGAGATTAGCTATATTTCTGCCGCAGAGCAGCTGGTGTATTTGAACTGGTGGTTTTACATTAGTAGTGCCTCTCCTTACCTGTAGGCGACCAGAGCTCGTACAAGTGATATTCACAAACATTTATTTTGTGTATACAGTAATTCCAATCATGCTAAACCTAGTACTTCAGCATAAGTGACAAAGAAGCTTAGTAGAGTGTAAGAATGAAGACTTGGCCATTATAGTATAGCTTGACTGAATTCCCAGATTAGAGGGTTTATTGGTAGAAAAGCAAAGATAGAAAAACTGATCACTAAAAATCAAGTAAGAGACCTTGTGGGGCTAATAATTCACTTACCAAATACTTCACATTCATCACCTATATACCACAAATCTTTCAAAGTGCCTTGATTACTCGCATGAACAATACGGACATTGTCCTAGCCTTCATGGCACATAGAGCCTAGCAGCAGTCACAAACAATGTACACACAAAGAAATAATTTATGTTTCCCATAGAAATACACAGAAGAGAATTTTCTATCCAATTCTAACAATATTTTGAGAGAAATTACATTTAAAGGAAGATTCAAGAAGGAATTAAGTGTAAGGAGTGACAATTATTTGTTCTAAATTTTATTATCAAAGATTATCTATCTATCTATCTATCTATCGATCATCTATCTATCTATCTATCTATCTATCTATCTATCTATCTATCTATCTATCTATCCATCTATCCTCTTCCTAAGCAAAATGTATCTGGAAACTCTATGAACTTTGATAAATGTCGATAGTTATAGAAAGGCTTTAAGCCTTTTGTTCATAGCGTCACTATGAGTGCTGCTCGACTCGATGGCAGTCAACAACAACAACAACAATGTGAAAGCAAGTGTTCTTATGTAGTTTTAACTTAGTTTCAGGAGGATTTGAGAAAGATATGCCCTTTTTGTTTATGCTTTAGTATTTTATTTCCTCCAGCTGGAAGGCCTGTGGTTATCCTCCAGCCCTCCTCTAATTTCATTTTGCGGGTATTATTTAGGCAGAAAAGAGCACTGTGTGTCTTGCTAATTATCTGTAGGATGCTGGCCAAATCTCTCCACTTCCTAGGGCTCAATTTTCTGTTCTGTACTGTGAAGAAGGGAATGAAATAATCTCTGAAGTTCTGTTTAACTCTACAAATTTTCTTTCTGTTCATAGCATAACAAAGCAGAGTTAGATATTCATAGAAGGTAATTAACTTTTCCAAGGTCATGTGGCTGAAGGTACACATACTTGGTTTTTCAACCACAGTACAAAATAATCTTTTTATCTTTATAAATTATCACTATACATATGTGTGCATACACACACTTCTATCTATCTATCTTTCTATCTATCTATCGATCTATCGATCTATCGATCTATCTCTATCTCTGTCTCTATCTCTGCCTCTCAAGAGAGTCCTGGTAGCCTAGTGGATAAGGAGTTGTGCTGCCAACCCAATGACATGTTCTACTAGCTGCTCTGAGGGAGAGAGATGAGTAATCTCCTCCTATGTCATTTACAGCCTCTGAAAACTCACCCGAATCTCAGCTGTGAGTTAGATCTGACCATGATGGTAATAAGTTGAATTGTTTGAGATACACATACCATGTCTATACATTCTGTTATTTGATACTATCAGATCCAGTACAGCTCATGAACAATAGATTGAAACCTTGCTGTGTCTAGTACCAGTCTTGCTATTTCTGCTATGGTCAAGCTGTGTATGTGTAAAATCTAAAGGACAAATTGTCTACAATCTAATGTTAAAATCAGAGTAGTGTTTTCATTCCATTCTTATCTATTTAAAATCATCTCATAGGTAGATTGCATTATACTGTTTCAGTATTTATATTTTACATATTTTTCTTTTAAAGAACATGTTCTCTCTCCTTTTGTTCCTCATAAGATAATCAGCATTGTACATATGTATCCGCAGGTATGTACAAGGTTTTTGTCATTTTAAAAGAAGTAATATAAAGAACTGACTGGAAGAGATCTATATTTGTTCTCATTCCAAAGAAAGGTGACCCGACAGCGTGCAGAAGTTATAAAAAAATATCATTGATATCACATGCAAGCAAGATTCTGCTGAAGATTATTCAGAAATGACAGAGACAGCACATCGATAGAGAACTGCCAGAAGTGCAGGCTGGGTTTAGACGAGGCCATGGCACTAGGGATATTATAGTGAAAGTCAGCTGGATCTTGGCTGAAAGCAGAGTATCAGAGGAATGTAGGTGTTTCATTGACTACGTAAAAGCATTTGTCTGTGTGGATCACAACAAACTGTGGCTGACTCTGAGAAGAAAGGGAACTCCAGAACACTTGATAGTGCTTTTGTGAAGCCTATACTTAGACTGGGAGACAGTCATCAGAACAGAGCAAGGAAACACTGCATGGTTCAAAACTGGAAGGGGGGTGTACACTAGGGATGTGTCTATCTCCATACCTTTTCAATCTGTATGCAGAACAGATTATCTGGGAGGATGGGCTATATGAGGAGAAATGTAGCATCAGGACTAGAAGAAGACGCATGAACAATCTGCATTATGCAGATGACACAACCCAGCTTGCTGAAACTGAGGATGACCTGAAGCACTTGCTGTAGAAGGACAGGGACTGCAGCCTTCAATATGGACTCAAGCTCAATATCAAGAAAACAAAAATTCTCACCACTGTGCTGATTGGCACCATCAAGATAGATGGTGAAGATGTGATTGTTAACAGTTTAGTTTACTTGGTTCCACAGTCAACACTCTTGGTACCAGCAGCCAGGAAATTAAAAGACAAATTGTATTGGGAAAGTCAGGTGTCAGAGACCTCTCCAAAGTACAAGTACTCAAGAGCAGTGATGTCAGTCTGGAGACCAAGGTGTGTCTGATCCAGGCCATAGTCTTTTCAACTACTTGCTATGCATCAGAAATCTAGACAATGACTAGGGATGATAGAAGGAGAATTGATGCCTCAGGGCTGTGGTGCTGGAGGAAAATATTGAATATACCATAGACTACTAGGAGAACAGACAGGTTTGTCTTAGAGAGGATAAGACGAGGCTGCTCCTTGGAGACAAGGATTATGAAGCTTCTTCTGACATACTTTGCACATGTTGCAAGGAGGGACCTGTCCTTGGAGAGGGGCATCATGCTTGGGAGGGTGGAGGGACAGCACAGGAGAGGAAGACCCTCGATGACATGGATTGATTCAGTGACTGGGGTAATGGAAATAAGTATGTCAGAGACAATAAGATTGGCACAATGTAGAGCAGAGTTTAGGGCTGTTGGACACAGGGTCGTTATGAGTCTCAGGTAACTCGACACATAACAACAATAACAATATAAAATTTGCACTGTGTTTCCTTTACTTAGCTATGCATCATGGTCTTCTCTCATATTTCAGTAGGTGTAAATGAATACAATCATTTTAGTCACTTTATAATATTCTATCGTATAATTATAACAAAGTTAGAGCTCTGTTCTGTTGAAGGATTTTACAGATTTTTTTAAAATTTAGTACTAATTTCAATGAAAATTTACAGAGACTTTGGGTTTCCATTCATTCATTGTTGCACTTTTCTTTCCTCCCAACCCTCCCTCCTAATACACTACCTCTTGGAAAAGTAAAAGAAAAATTCTTTAATTGTTTTACAATCCCTCCCCTCGGTCCACTCCTCTATGCAGCCTTTGCTCTGAACTCTTGTCATGACAAAAATACCTAATCACCTATCCCTTTTAAACAGTTTTCTCCCTCATCTGTTTCAATGTACTATACATTATTGAACCCATCTTTCTCAGTCTCCCCCCAACCATGATGTCAGTCCTATTTTACAACAGTGGCACTAGACAGTATTTGTGCTTTTGTGACTGAGATATTTCACTCAGCATAATGTCCTCGAGGGTCACCCATTTTGAATAATATTGCATGAGTTCCTTGTTTTTCAATGTAGCATAGTATTCCATTGTGTGAATATACCGCAGCTTCTCTATCTATTAGTTTGTTGATGGGCACTTAGGTTGTTTCCAACTCCTTACTATGGTGAACAAAGCCACAATAAACATGGGTGTGCATATATCTGCTTGGATGGTGGTTATGGTCTCTTTAGGGTATATTACCAGTAGTAGACTTGCTCGGTCAAATGCTATCTCTATTTGCAACTTTTTGAGAAAGTGCCATACCACTTTCCACAGTGGTTGCACCATTTTACACTCCCACCAAGAGTGAATAAGGTTTCCAGTTTCTCCACAACCTCATCAGCATTTGTTGCTTGCTGTTCTGTTAAATTTTGCTATTCTGACTGGGGTGAGATTAACCATTCCACTGCAAATAACATAATTATTTTGAATTAGTGCTTTAACTTCTGTCAGATACATCTCCAGAAATGAATTTACTTAGACAAAGTATACTTATATTTGAAATTTTAATGTAAATTCAGATTGCCTTTTATCTTGAGATTTCCATTCTCATTTAAATTTCAATTATAGACTTTCCCCAGAAAGGCTTATATAGGGGGTATATTCTTGAAAACCCTTTATAACCAAAAAATATCTTTCTCTTTGAGAAATTAGGCATATTTTGGCTAGTTTCATGATTTTTATATCACAGAATCAGCATTCTTTCTTTTCCATTTCATGTAGATCTTTTAAATAGAATCTTCCAAAGCTGGTTGGGAAATGAAAATAGCATTTCCTTTCTTTTGTAAATATCTCATTTTTAATTCTGGAGATTGTTTGATGTTTCTTTGAAATTAATGCATCCAGTTGTTGTGGGGGAAGGAAGGGTGGGTTTCACGAATCCTGCCTGGGTCTCAGAGAGCTCTTTCTATCGAGTGAATAAAATCTAGTGATTGCAATGGTGACTGCATCTCCAATCATTCCTTCCAGAATTGCACTTTTCCCTTGTTATATTGCCTGGTCTGTCCTTCAGCTCCTTCATGTCTGTAATGATTTTGTCTCTGAATTTTATCATTTTTAGCTTTCCTTTCATAAAGAAAAAGCAGTCGTCAGAGGTACCACCTATTGACCTGGATCTAGACACCACAGACGTTTAGTCCAGAAGAAAGCTGCTTCACTTCTGGGTTCTTTCAGCAATGCTCAGGGGCACGCAGAGCTCTATGCCACCCTTGAGTCCTAGTGTCCATTCAGCCGAGAGCGAAATCCTCCTGCAGGTCATCTGTTGTCAGTAGCATCAAGCTGATGTTCTCAGGATCATGCACAAGTTGACAGGGGGTTTACAGGTCATCTAGAGTGGGCCACTTGCAAGGAGCCATTCACCGAGGCCCTTGCCCCAGGACACTCTGCCACTGTCCCTCTGCCCTCATCAAGCAGTGAGGAGCAAAGGGTCTGCCCCTTCAAAAGTACCTTGCAGGCTCTGCTTGCTTTCCCAGAGTGGCAGCTTCTTTGCTTCACAGCAATAATGAAGAGGGAGCTGGTAAGGAGGAGGCAACAAGTCCAGGCTACCAGTTTTCTCCAGGGACAGCTTTACTTTCATAGAACCATTTCCAATTACAGAGAAGTGGCTTATGACAAGCTGTTATATGGGTTGGAAGCTTATGGGAACAAAAGCCTTTTCTCTAATTCACCAAGAGGCCAAGCTTTGCTTAAATGCAGAGTATTGGGCAGAATTAACTTAATAAAAATAAATTTTTACATAATTAAAGTCAAGTATGATTGGGAAGCGTGACTATCATTTTTGTTAGGGTGAGAGATAAGACAATAGATTAGAAGCAACTGTTTTAAAATATTCATATAAAGTGAATTTTAAGTTGTACACTGCTGTTTTGTAATACATACACTCATCATATGTGTAATCTTTATCTTTAAAATGAAATTATTTTACTACTTATAAGGCATGCCTGTAAATGTTCTCTAAAAGAACTTTTTTTCCAGCTCTGTAAAATAAAAAGTATTGATGCATGCTTATGTCATTAGAAAACAGAGGAGCATCTTTAGATTAAAAAAAAATCTAAAAATATCTTGTTTTTTTATAATAAACTAACACATTTTCCATTTTTCCATTCAAAGGTCAGCATGATTGTGTGACTATAATCAACAATTTCTTTCCACGAGAGAAACTGGATTACTACACTAAACCCCAGGGACTGGATAAAGAACCAAAACTGCCTCCCAAATTGGCAGGCCCACTGCACAAAATTATCACCACCACAAACCTTCATCCTGTCAAGGTATTGATTCAGAGTTTAAGCCAATTTTCTTGCGTAGGATCAAAGTTTTCATATATTGGATTGGTAGGCATAGATATTGCAATGGATCATCTTGTTAATTTTATTTGTTGAAAGAGGGTTCTCAGTGAAAACGTGGAAACACGAGAGAAGCAGAACAGAGGAGATGCATAAAGTCTGAGAAGTGCATTCAACAGAAGCCTGGCTTCTGGCTCAGTAAACGAGGTGCCCCTGGAGCATGACCAGCTCCACAGAAACAGGACTTCTGGGTCTGGCAGTGCCCTAGTCCTTAGGTGGGGAAAGGACAACACATGAGAGAATACTAGATGTAGTTCCCTTTGGACAAGGGCACATTCTCTGAAAAGAATGCAGCGTCTAACCCTTGAGTAGCCAATACTCCCAATAGCACAAGTAATAGGACTCTGGCCTGCTAAGAGGATCTGGGTGGGGCACAAATAGTGTCTACTACAATAATAATTCTTCCATGAAATGTTCTGTAATGAAGGCAAGAG
Organism: Elephantulus edwardii; assembly: GCF_000299155.1. Taxonomy (NCBI): domain Eukaryota; kingdom Metazoa; phylum Chordata; class Mammalia; order Macroscelidea; family Macroscelididae; genus Elephantulus; species Elephantulus edwardii. The sequence goes on along the minus strand of NW_006399757.1, from coordinate 15,980,963 downwards.
TACATCTTTAACACACGTGCTTGTTTGATATCCTTAAGTTGCAAAGCTCCTCCAGCAATTATTCCTAGTTGAGCAGCTTTTCAAACTCTGAGGACCTGCAAGTAAGTTCAAATGGATTAGCTGTGATAACTTTAAGAACCATTGTGAATTACCACTTTGAGATGATAAAACTTGTGTTATGCTGATACTTTCTGCCTAAGACAGAAGAGTAAAATCTGTAGTTCTTATAATTTAAAGCTTCTTGTTTTTCTTAGCATTCTGAAAGAGTAGTAAGGAAATCCTTGTGTTCTTAGTGGAAATTTCTTAGGACTTGGAATTTAGCCTTTCAAAAGTATTTATCCTCTTCTGTGTTGCTGGTCTCTTCCTCTAAGCACATTTAAATAAAGAGTGCACTTGCATGGTTTGGAGCATGTTTTCTTAGGGAAGGGGCAGGCTAGTTAGGGAGACAGCCTTTCCCAGGGCACAGTATTTCTCTAAGTAGTGAATGTGTGTGGTTTCTACAAAGCCCCTCGTTATTCTCCCTCTGCCAGAGCATTACCAAGACACCTGCTTCAGACTGATAGAAGGACATTTCCTGTGTTTTTCTGATTCACTGTCTTTTCATAATTTAAATTTCCAACCCTATAGCTTGCAGAAAGATTCTTTGGAATAATGCCTGATATTTATGTGGAGATCAGTGCTGAATGTCTATAAATTATTGTATCTCCAGTCATACTTAAATGCCTATATTTTGAAAAAATGAAATTATAGACGTATAGTTTAAATAAATTATATATAACATACTGGAAATGCAAGCAATCTGAAGCAGGCTACATAAGATATTTTGGAGTGATTTGTATTATAAAAGAGCCTGTACGATAACAATGGTATCTTTCTTCAGACTGGTCCTGTACTTATTGGGAGGCATAAATGCTTTATTGACTCAAAAACTTGCTTTCTTTTATCTATACTTGGAGTAAATGCTGCTTCGTTTCTTTGTGGTCCCCCATTGTTACTGCTTTGCATCTTTTCAAACTAATAAGATTCCTCATGTGCAGTGTCATAAAAATGCAACAGCAACTCTAAATAAAATTGAAGGCATTTTGAATAAACAGAAATCTTCCCAGATACATGACTTCCCCTTTTTTCTATCATCCACCTAACATAGCTTTTTCTGAATGTAGGTTAAGTGGCTGCTATAGCAATTGGACGTGTTTGTTTTCCAGAGAAACTTGGGGAATTGTGCTTAGTACAAAGGTTATGAAGGAGAAAACAGAAACAGAGGTGGGGGGGGGACCAACATGATACAGAGATGAACAGACTTTGTAAGTGGACAGGAGGCAGGTGTGCCACCGTGGTGAAGTTTTTCTCTCTGATTATTAACCTGACTTCCAAGTCCAGCATTGCTGCTTTAGCAAGTCAAAGGAAAAACAAAATAAATTTAAAATAAAAAAAGAATTCAAAATGTCACTGTTTAAACTCATTCTAAAGCAGTGGTCCTTTGGGAGATAAGCGCCATCTGGTTTTTATGCTGACCGGAATTTATTTACCCTACTCATTCATTCATAATAAGGATTTCCTTTATGACCTGTTACTTCAAAATGCTGCAAAGATTAAAGAAAAGAAAACTAGTGCAAGTCTTTTTCTTTTTTTATGCACAGCTAAGTAAAGAACTCAGCAAGTTTATGGTAGAACAGTGGTTATTTATAATTTTTCTTTGTCTAAATTGCAAAATAATGTCCAAAACAAGAAAAAAAAAATCTTTGAGTTTTAGTTGAGGTTTTGGGGAATAATTCCCACTTTGAAAATTTAAGATTTTATGCTTTAATTTCAAATACCATATAATAAAATCTTGACTGTCCAGTTTCAGTTGAGTGTGTTTTATGGCAACAGTATAAAAGGAGTCAAAGAGAAAAAAAAAAGAGCCTAAAAACTTTAAAGCAAGCATATAGAAAATGGGTTTTGTTAATTGCCACATATTAATTTTGTGTATGTTATGGTAGGAAAAGTTATCAAAAAAGATATCAATAATTATTCTGTTTATACTTGCCTCGGTTTAATTTACTAAGTGCTAGAAAGCAAAATAGTAGATTACATGTAAATGTAGTAAAGTGAAAAGTACTCATTTTCAATTTCACCAGCACATTGTGAACATAACATATATTTATGTTAAATATCCAAGTAAGAGGCTAGGCTTGCGGTTTTAAAATGGCGGATGGTTTTGTTTTTGGTGTGCTTTCCCCCATCTCCAATGAGAAGGATCAGAGTTAGGAAACCTGCTTGTATTTAGCTATTATATGTGGGTTAAGTACCCCTGGCTCTCTGATGGAGGTATGCTATCAGATGAATGTTACACACATGTTTGCCTTACTGTTATGCCACTGAGAAGTTTTATGGCTCTAGTTATGGATGACTTCAAGTGATACAGCATAGAACAAAGTCAAGCGTCCTCTCTTTGCTGTACTTGAGCTTAACCTGTGCATATGTGGGGAATTTTTGTGACTCCTAATACATAACATTTGATTAACTCTAAAACCTGCCCCTTTAAAGCTATTTATGGTTTTCATTTTGATCTCCTATTATTACTGTAGATGACAGGAAGCATATCTGGGAAAATGTCAATGGGGAAATGTAACTAATTGGAAACTAAAATATATTTCACTTGGGGGACTTTTTCCTGTAAAAGTCTTATTCCTCTGTAATAAATAAGAATGATAAAAATTATATTTCTCCTGGCCATGATATTCTAGAGCTAAGTAATAATAACTAATAAATCAATGGCCACTCGGTTATCTGATACTAGATATAAAGGCATATGCACAAATATACACTGCTTGTCTTTAGGAAGAGTGCTTGTAATAGAAATAGTAAAACCAAGCTAGTAACTGGTTCAGTTAGGTGGTTGATTATGTGATAGCTTTGATGTAGACCATTTAAGAGAATCCAAAATGTTAGGGCCCAAGGCTTTAAGTTTTATAGCTTTGAACAATGATAGTTTGCATCCTAGTTTCTAATTTTAGTTAGAATAGTAAAGAGATGACTGTATACAGATATTCTGAAATCCCTGAAATAATTCAATACATAATGGAAAAGTCTCTCATGGCATTTCTAAGCTCCCTGGAATTTCTTCTAGATTGTGATGCTTGTAAATGAGAACCCTCTGCTGGCAGAAGAAGTGGCCCTGAATAAATGCTACAAGGTGATGGATTTGATTTGTGAGAAATGTATGAAGCAAAGAGATATGAATGAAGTATTGGCTATGAAAATGCACTACATTAGCTGTATCTTTCAGAAATGCATTAACTTCTTAAAAGATGGAGAGAATAAATTAGACACTCTGATCAAAAGGTACTTATTTACGATGTCATGTACACAGCACACTCAAGTGGATAATGTTGTCTATATCGCGGCTTTAAAAATTAAGCATTTTAATAGTAGTCTTTGTTGTATTATATTGTTATTGTTGGGAATTAGATTCATACTTGGAGAAATTGTAAATACATTTTCTATTTAGACTATACTGAATGAGTCTTCAATTCTAAATATGCTACAAAAATACTGTGTATTAAAAGGATTGTTTTCCCCAATACATAGGTAAGGTTTAGAGAGGTTAAATAGTGCCTGTAAAATTGTACAGCTAAAAAGCAAAGTCCACAGTAGGAAATAGGTCTGTTATGCTGAAGTTCCCAGTCTTGTGTTCACAGAGACACCCAATGTCTGTTGTAGTTTCTTAGAAAGCTCACATGGTATCCTTGTTCTCTGACCACCAACGATTGAATTCTACCATCAGTGTTACAAGAAAATAGAACAAGGAGGGCATGACTGGATGACCATTTCCATTCATTATACAAATAATTGACATTTTAATAGGAAACTGGTAGTAGAATAACAATCTTGAATCTGTTTCCTAACAGGACTCACCTTTGCATGTCTATCTCAGGGCCCCTAGATCTGACAAGACCTAGCACCAGTTACTTTTAATTGAGTCTGTGGACATAATTTGAATAGATAATGGAAGTCTCAGCAAGGAAGGAATTTTAAAGATTCGATAGGTTTAGCTGGGAGGAAACTCTTAGTTTTTAAACTTAAATTACTTTTTTAAAAAATATTTTTCAGCTTGTTAAAAGGCCGAGCTACTGATGGCTTCCCAACATATCAAGAAAAGCTCATTAGAGAGAGTATCCGAAAATTCCCTTACTGTGAAGCTACACTCCTCCAGCAACTGGTGCGAAGCATCGCTCCTGTGGAAATTGTAAGGCTCCTCTGTCACTGAATTAGCTCTGTCAGTAACACCTAATTACTGCCTTTGTTTTCTTTGGTGTTAGCATGTTTTATTTATCCAAGCTATTGCAATGTAGAACTAAGTTTTATAGTTTAACTTTTTTTTTAAAAATGAATTTTTATTTCTTTTTTTTGCATACTGGTTTACTTACAAAGTTCACATACATTGTTTTTCACACCAGATCTTTCTGATTTCCTTTATTTTCCCTCCATCCACCCATCAAATTGTGTAACCCAATGACTACCACCTCCCCATCATCACCCCTCTACCTCCACCCCCCCACCTTAGATCCTCATACATTTTTCACTAGTTATCTATTTCTACAATAATGATCTCATAGAGTATTTGTCCTTATGGGACTGAGTTCACTTAGCATAATGCTCTCCAGTCCTTTTTAAGTTAGGTAGTGATTTAAAAAAAAATCATTACTCCTGTGTGCTGCATAGTATTCCATCATGTGAATGTACTGTAATTTCTCAATCCATTGTTTGTGGTTGGACATCTGGGCTGTTTCCCTGTTCTTGCAATGGTGAATAATGCTGCTATGAACATTGATGTACAAGTCTCCATTTGTGCCTCAGTTCTAATATTCTCGGGGTGTAGTCTAAGCAGTGGAAGAGCTGAGTCTTATCGAATGTCTATGTTCAGCTTTTTGAGGAAACTTCAGTCTGCCTTCGAGTGGTTGTACTGGTTCATACAATCCCACCAACAGTTTAATTACTCCCTTTTGAACAGTTATGGGCAAATTCTTATTAAAACTCATTTTTGTTGTTTTGAGAAAAGTTCTAGAACAAAGGTGGAGGTAAGTTTGCCTATCACACCTAATTCTTTTTATCTACTTCTCTTGTGATCTTTTTCTTACACTTTTTAAAATAGTTGGTATTTTAGTAAGAGAAGCTTCTGGTGATGTTGCTCATGGCATGTTGTGCTGCTAACCAAAAGGTGCATCTGTAGTGGTTCAAATCCACCAGTGTCTCCACAGGAAAATGATGGGTAGTCTCCGAAGGAAGGTTTTGTGTCACAATTGACAGCTGACTATGAGTTTTGAGTTTTAATAAGCAAAACTCTTGAAGTCAGTTTGTAGATGATTTTAAGGATTACTTTTTAAATTCCTCTTTTTTAAAAAAAAAAAATCTTTGACAAACAGGTATTTATTCTCTCACAATTTAAGAGGCTAGAAATCTGGATTAGGGCATTCACTCTTCTCTCTCTGTCAGCTATGGGGTAGATCCATGTCTCCTTTCAACATCTGTGGGCCTGGCATTCCTTGGAGAGCTTCATGAACTTGACCTCCGTCATCCTATGGGTCTAAGAGACCCTTAGTGTAGGAACCCCAGGTCCAAAAGGCATCATCTACCCAAAGCTCTTCTTTCTGTTGGAACTGAGATTCCTCTGACCTTAAATTCCACTTTGAAAACTGTATATGTAGGTACATAGTCACTATGTACTAAAGAAACAAGTACTTGTGAAGTAAAGTAAAATGTCAGTACAAAACTCCATACTAAAGGAACACAGAAAATTGATCTTACAGGTGTTGATCTGAGGCCAGTGAAGGGTGTGTGTGTGCGTGTGTGCGTGCGTGTGTGTGTGTGTGTGTGTATGAGAGATATATTCTCTGATATCAATCTCAAAGTATTTCTCACTTCCTTTTTTTTCAACTGTCATAGTTGCTTATTTTTTAAAAAATTGACTTTCATGCCATCATTCATATACATTGTGCTTCATTCATGTCTATTATGTTGTATAAGGTCATTCATATACCTTGTGTTTTATTTAGTTAATTACTATTGACCAGTGTCCTTTTGTCATCCCTCTACATTGTGCTTTATACATTCGTTCACATACATTGTAGCTTGCAAAATTAATTACTGGGTTTTCTTTTCATTTTCTCCTCCTTCTACACCCTTTCCCCTTTTAAACAGTTATACATATTTTATTCTCATTAGCCACATTGTTCTTTGACAATTTTTCCCAGCTTGATCTTCCCTCATCCTGATCCTTTATGGTGGTTGTTGACTGATCATTCTTTTTTTGAACATTCTCCTCTCCCACACCCTTAGTTACCCTCCTACTTTCACAGTAATGATCTTATGCTGCATTTGTCCTTTTGTGATGAGTATAATTTCATTCAGCATAATGTTCTGCTGTCACTCGCATGTTGTGTAGTATTTTATGAAGTGGTTGTTCCTTAGTGCTGCATAGTATTCCATTGTGTGAAAGTACCATAGTTTCTCTATTCATTTATTGTTGTTGTTGTTGTTGATGATGATGATGAGAACTTGGCTTGTTTTTATATTATTGCTGTTGTAAATAATACAGTGATGAACCTGAATATACACATCGCCATTTATGCCTCAGTGCTGATTACCTTGAGGTATATTCCTAGTAGTGGAATAACTGAGTGATATGGGATTTCTATATTTACCTTTTTATATCTAAGTCTCTTACATTCTACATAAAGCCTCTGATTATAAATTTTGCAAACATGGCAAGTGATTTTGTAAATTACTTACTATGTGTTTATTACATATATATTTCAGCAGTATTTTAAAGGATAGTTCCTACATTTTTTATCTTGTCAAGTGTCTGTTTATTGCATCTACACCATTCATGGTTGTATATATTCTAATCAAAGCTTTATCAGTCCTTGTTTATCAGTCTAGAATCTGAACCTGAGATCAGTGCTGTTCATGGCTTCCTCTTTCTTTTTAGAAATCTCAGTTCCTTTCTCTGCCATCTCTAAGCTGTTACAGAGTTCTTAGGGCAGTGAATCAAGACTAGAAACAGGTTTCAGTTGTTTCTGTATACATCAGCATCTCATCCGTTCAGAACATAAACAAGAAAGATTTGAACAGACAAGATGATTTTGTGAAGATTGTACATTCCTTTCTTTACTCATGATAGTTCTCCATATTTTTACACAGTCTTTTTTTTCTCCCTTTTTACTATAATTTTCATGAAAGGGTACAAAAAACCCAGATTTTCCTTCCAACTGTTCATTCAGATTTTATAATCTTAATTACAAAACACAAAATATAACTACACATATCCCACTTGCCTCAATGATTTATCACATTCATTAAGCCTTTTATCCACTTCTGGCCTTCTGAGCATTAACGTGGACCAATGCTACTCTTTTGACCTTCTGTAGTTGACTATTCTGAGAAGTGAATGCCTCCCTGCTGTTAATGGTCTGTTTATTAACGGCTTTAAGTTGAGCTGAAAGGATGAGTTTTGTGCAGGTTGAAAGATTATTTAAGGGCCATACATCAGATTTCCACCAGTCTGTATTAAACCAGTAAAGTCAGGTCATTTTTATGTTTTTGAGTTTTGTATTGAGTATCTAAGGCTTCATTTTACTTATCTTCCCACCATTATACCAACTTCATTCCAAAGCTAACTGTTAGCTCTTAACAAGAGAGCAAAACCAATCTTTATTCTTTTTGTTCAGAGAATAACATCCTAGAAATGAGTACTATATTTAAAATACTTAGATTACATTTGTGGAAAGACTCGGTGGAGAAGCTCAATATCAGCAGTGAAAACCAGGCTGGGTGCTGATTGTGGGACAGACCACCAACTACTCCTCTGCAAATTCAAGGTGAAGTTGAGGAAAATTAAATCAAGTCCACGGAAACCAAAATTTGATCTTAAGTCTATTCCACTCGAATTTCAAAACCATCTCAGGAACAGGTTTGAGGCTTGAGCACCAATGAGCATAGGCCAAACGGGCTCTGGGAGGATATCAAGAAAATCATCCATGAAGAAAGAAAAAGATCATTACAAAGGCTAAAGAAGAAGAAAAGACTGAGATGGATGTCAGATGAGACTCTGACTATTGCATTAGAGCGCCGAGGAGCCAAAGCTAAACGAAGAAATCAAAGATCTAAACAGAAAATTTCAAAAGGCAGCCCAGGACGGCAAAGCAAGATACTATAATGAAATGTGCAGAAAGCTGGAGTCAGAAAATCAAAAGGGCCGAAGTCTTAAGCTGAAGGAGCTAAAAAACAAATTCAAGCCATGGTGGCAACACTTAAGGATACTTTGGGTAGAATGTTAAATGATCCAGGAAGTATCAAGAGAAGATGGAAGGAATACACAGAGTCACTATATCAGAAGGAATTGGCTGACACAGAAGAATTTCATGAAATGACATATGAGCAAGAGTCTATGGTGATGAAGGAGAAGTTCAAGTTGTTCTGAAGGAATTGGCAAAGAACAAGGCTCCAGGAGTTGACGGCATACCAATTGACATATTTCAACAGACACACACTGCCCTGGATGTGCTCACTAAGTTGTGCCAAGAAATCTGGAGAACAGCCAGCTGGACCACTGACTGGAAAAGATCGATGTTTGTTTCCATTCCAAAGAAAGGTAACCCAATAGAGTGTGGAAATTATCGAACAATATCCTAATATCACATGCAAGCAAGATTCTGCTGAAAATTATCCAAAAATGTTTGGAACAATATATCAACAGAACTGCCAGATGTGCAGGCTGGATTTAGAAGACGTCGTGGT
>NW_006399757.1:15951606-15971014 GCF_000299155.1 Elephantulus edwardii | reverse complement strand
CTTTTAAAAATATTTGACTATCTTGAGTATCCAGAACAATTGCCAGATCTTGTTTCAACATTCTGTTCTATAGATTTGGCAAAAGAAACTAGTTAGGTTTCCTAAAGCATAATCAGCAAATATTTAAATTGAAACTAGGAAGAGTGTCAGAATGACTTGTAACCATGAGCTGCTAAGACATTTGGTGCTGCAGTGGTGAAGAGCTCGACTAGTAACCAAAAAGTAGCCAGTTCAAACTCACCGGCCACTTTTGGAGAAAGATGTCCCTGTCTGCTGCTATCAAGACGTATAGGCTTGGAAACACTGAGGTTTCTCTTCCTCTGTGGTCACTTTGAGACAGAATTGACATCACAACCACGGGTTCGGTTTTGTGTTTTGTGAACTGCTATGAGGACCTCATGCACTGGCTGCAGAGGATCAAGGACTGCAGCCTTCAGTATGGACTGAGGCTCAATGTCAGGAAGACAAAGATTCTCACCACTGGGCCAATTGGCAGCGTCAGGATGGATGGTGAAGAGATTGAGATTGTTCACAGCTTCAGTTTGCTCGGCTCCATGGTCAGCACTCTTGGCACCAGCAGCCAGGAAATCAAAAAATGTATTGCGATGGGAAGGTCTACTGTTAATGACCTTTCTAAAGTACTCAAGAGCAATGGTGTCTCTCTGGAGACTAAGGTGTGCCTGATACAGGCCATGGTCTTTGAAATCACTTGTTATGCATCAGAGAGTCGGACAATGACTAGGGAGGATAGAAGGAGAATTGACGCCTTTGAGCTGTGGTGCTGGAGAAGAGTATTGAATGTACCATGGACTGCCAAGAAAACAAACAGATTCATCCTGGAGAGGTTAAACCAGGCTCTCCTTGGAGGCAAGGATTCTGGGGCTTCATCTGACATACTTTGGACATGTTGTAAGGAGAGACAGGTCCTTGGAGAGGGACATCATGCTTGGTAGGGTGGAGGGACAGCGCAGGAGGGGAAGACCCTCTATGAAGTGGATTGATTCAGTGACTGGGGTAATCGGGATGGGTGTGTCAGAGGTCATGCAGTTGGCACAGGATAGAGCAGGGTTTAGGGCTGTTGTACATAGGGTCACTATGAGTCACAAATGACTCGATGGCACATAACAACAACAACAACAACAAGGACAAGTAAGTAAGATAATGAAATACTCTGTAATTATTTTTGTTTATTCTAATTAGCTGTTAATAACTTCATCCCACATAAATATTTACTCTTAAATTTTTCTATTCAATTACAATGTCATAAATCTTTAGCAATCCATCCTAGAAGGCACTTAACAGCAATAACAACATAATCGCACTTTTCACACCTTGTTTTTGAAATACCACAAATGAAATTGCACATATGCCATGTTAATTGACAGGCTTGGAAGTTCTGAAGACAAAGGTGATAATTTAATTATTTGAATTGAAGCATACGTCAAGCAAATAGTTTTTAAGGCACCAGTCTTTAAAGTACTTTAATAGCATAACAATTTTAAGAAGTGAAATCTTTGAACATTTGTAGGGTACTTTATGAATTATCCCTCAAAATATGTAAATTGTCTTGATGTCAGTTCTCATATGAATGCTTCACTCTGTACTTACAGTGAGATGAACTGACACAGTGACTGCAGCCATGGGCTCCAATGTGTCAGGGATGATGAGGATGGTACAGGATAAGGCAGGTTTCAGGCCTGGTGTTCATAAGGTTGTTGTGAGACATACTCAACTTGACAGCACCTAACAACAACAGGTGAAATCAATCAGAATTAGGAAACTAGTCCTAATTTCTTCAGGAGGAGTGCCATCTTCTTCTGCTTAATTAGTGAGATCAGTTACTTCCCGTCTGTCTACTTTGTGTAGAGAGCAAGGTGTACTGAAAGAGTAGGATAGATGTTGTTTTGTCATAAAGACTGTAGACTTTGTGCAGACCATCACATCTTTCTTCTGTGGGTTCCAGCCCTTCACCGTTCAGCAGCTGACACTTAGCCCCGGTCAGAGCTGGGCTCCTTTGTGTACTCTTAGCTTTCATAATTTTTTTTCTTCTTCTTTTATGTCTCTGTTCCTTTAAACCCTTTTCAATGAATGACATCTTTCTTGTGTTTCCATAGTGATTTGAGAGCTGTTCTTTTTTCCTGTCTGCCCTAGGGTTCAGATCCCACTGCCTTCTCCGTACTGAACCAGGCCATCACTGGTCAGGTGGGTTTTGTGGATGTTGAATTTTGCACAACCTGTGGAGAAAAAGGAGCAAGTAAGAGATGTTCAGTGTGCAAAATGGTAAGGATGGCGTCCTCTTAAATTCACTGATACTTGGTGTGGATTTTATTCCAAGTCAATATTAAATTATACTGTAAATATAAGAGTAAATATTTCTGTTATATTGGTTTACTAATGTAGTCTATTCCATTGGTCATACGTTAGACTTTGAAAATAATGTTTTACTGTGAATTATTGGTATATGCCATTGAGTCTGAACCAAATCATAGTTGACCCTCCAGTAGGTTTTCACAGATAGTAAATCACACGGGAGGAGATTGCCCATTTTTCTACTGCAGAGCGGCTGGTGGATCTGAACTCTGTGCCTTTGAGTTAATAGCAAAGCTCCTTACTTACCACTAGGCCAGCAGACCACAGCAAATTAGGTTCTCATTTAACAGTCTCTACAAAAATTATTCAGGGAGCTCTGATGGGTTAGTGAAAAGAGTTGCACCATGAACCAAAGGTTTGCTCTTCCAATCAATCCACCAGCTGCTCTGGGAGAAATTTTGGCAGTCTCCTCCCATTCGCTTAACTGTCTCTGAAAACCCACTGGAGGGTCAGCTATGAGTTGTTTCTGACTTGCTAGTACACAGTAAGAACACCACCATCACAAATTTTTAGTGATACTAGTTACATTTTTCACAGTCATCATTCCCATGAATTCCATTTCTGCTTCACTATTTTTACTACTCTAATTTCCCTTCATTCCTTACTTTAACTTTGCTTTAAGCATATGAGGTTTTATATCTAATACTTGAGAAGTAATTTGGGGGACACTTGTGGTGTAGATGTAATTCTATACCATTTCTGCCTTCTGTCAAATTGTCAGACTACCTGATCTGCTAAGCTGACCACCTTGAAGAAAAAAAAACAAAACAATAAATGAGTAAATAGGATAATTCTTAAATATACATTTCAACCCTTCTGATACTTACTTTAACTATAATGTCATTGTTAACTCTTTCCTCTAAAAGTACAGCTTAATGACAGTCACCAACCTCTACCTTTTCTGGATAGTACCCCTCATTCCTCAGACCCCTTTTCGCAAATGGATTATGATTTGGTTATGTTCTTCTCAAATGTGTATGTCGCATACAAAGATGTTATCTATACATTCAGTTCACTCTGTAGACTCAAAATCAAACCCACTACTTCAAGTAAATTCCAACTTACGGTGAACATTGACTTTCGGAGGCTGTGAATCTTGATGGAGGGAAAGGGTCTTATTTTTTCCTACAAAGTAACTGGTGGATTTGAACAGCTGACCTTTGCATTAGCAGCCCAAGACATAATGCAATATGTCAACATATGTAATATTAATTTCCTATTGGTTTTAAGGTTGATATTCTTCAACATAAGATATGAAACCCACCCAGTATATCATAACCTATTTTTCCAGCTTTGTCTTACTTTTCCAATTTTCTTATCGTAAAGTTACTGAGATCATTTTTATTATAACTGTTATTACATTGAAAAACCCCATTCAAATACTCTGCTTAGAACAATAGCCATTTACTCTTTTTCTCATGTTTGTGGTTGGCTTATCTGTGACAGCTGTGCTCCATGTGTCTGATATCCTCTTGGATCAGCAGGCTAACCTGAGCATAATCTATGGCAATGACAGAGTCACAGATGAGCAACATACAGGTTCTCTGAGTCAGCCTCAGAATTTTCATTCTGACTCATCTATTGGTCAAAACATGTCACATGGCCAAAACCAAAAATCCACAGTCTACTTCTTTAGTAAAAAGAAATTTTGAAATCACATAGGGAAGGATATGATGGAGGGCTGAGCAAATAACTGGGATCAGTAATGTAATTTAAGGGAGCTCTGGTGATGTATTCTGTGAGGAGTTACGCAGCTAACGAAAGGCAGCACTTCTCTAGTGGTTCTAATCCACCAGCAGGTCTTCACATTGGAAGTCTCCTCCCATGTGATTGAAAGTCTTTAAAAAACCCACTGCAGAGGCAGTTACAAGTCAGTTCCAACTCAATGGCAATGAGTTTGAGAATGTAATTTACAACACTTTTTATATATATACCTAGGGTGAGAATCATGCTTGGAAAGGTGTAGTGTCAGCAAAAGAGAGGAAGACCCTCAGTAAGATGGATTTAATGCCATTGTTACCATAATAGGTGAGAGCATGACAGTAGTCATGAGGATGGGTCAGGACAGGGCAAGGTTCATAGGATCACTGTGAGTTGCAGACAACTTGATAGCACCAAATAACAACTTGGAAGCGAGAATTTGGAAACTCTATCTCACGTACTTTTGGCATGTTCTCAAGTGGAGCCAGTCCTTGGAAAATGACATCATGCTTGGAGGGGTGGAAGGTCAGCACAGAGAGGAAGACCCTGGATGAATGGAATGATACAGTGCCTGTGTCAGTGGGATCAGGTGTGTTGGGAATGGTGAAGTTGCCTCTGGAGAGGGGAATGTTCAGAGCCATTGTTTATAGGGTTGTTGTGAGTCATAGTTGACTCAAAGGCACGTAACAACAACAACAAGGGGTGAGACTTCATTTCATTTATTCTAGACATGTATTCAGGAAAGGCTCTTCCACTGAGGACATAGAGCTTGGAAAAAATAGAGGGTCAGGGAAATAAGGAAGCCCCTCAATGAAGTGAATTGACACGGTGACTGTCTTGTATACCTATTATTTTTTTTAAATCCAATCTAAAATTTACAGGTCTAAACCAGGACAGATTCACACATTGTGGTTTTAGAGTAAAATGTGGGAAACCTATCCTTAAAATATATTTCTTAATTTAGAGTTGTAATTGGAAAATTGTGCAATCACAGTTTTTGAAATGAAAATAAATGTACAATTCCTTTCAGGTAATATATTGTGATCAGAACTGCCAGAAAACACATTGGTTTACACATAAAAAATTCTGTAAGAATCTGAAGGACATTTATGAAAAGCAACAATTAGAAGCTGCCAAGGAAAAGAAGAGTCAAGAGGAGAATGGTATGTATAGAAAGACAGCTTATGCCACTTCTCAGGTGAGGAGAGGAGTGGTCAGTAATACTGACATAAGAATGGGCTCTGTTCTGGGAACCATAGAAACTCAAGGACAACTAACATAAGGGTCATGCTGAAACTCAGTGAGTCCCTATTTTAAATCTTTGAGGTAATGGTGTGAAATGTGGTTAGCCTGGATCCGCCTAGAAACGAGGAGACATAAAATTCTGGGAAATGAGCTTTGTTCCACATTCTATTTTCTGTCTCATGACACTACCCTGGAACAATGGAACTCCAGTGGATATTTTTATCTGTATTCTGTCCATGAAGAATTTTAAGGCCCTTAGATGTGAAAGTTGAATTTTCACTAAAGGCTTGCGACAGGTTTTGTTTTAAGGTCAGCAATCTTTAAAATTTTAAACATTTCAGAAGTGCAGATTAAATGACAGCAGAAGCTTATAAATTACAGATGGATTTATTTAGCATATTGCTGATTTCATGTGTAAATTAAATGTCTCCAAGTGTCAGAGTAGTGAGGTCCATGTTATTTTTTTCTTCATTCTTTTTTGTGCCCTGGTTGTTTCCTCTTTCCATGAGGTATGTGATTCATGCTCACTGGGGACAGTGAGTTGCATCAGTAGTGATTCTCAGACTCAGAAGGAGGAGGAGGTGTATCTGCTGCACCAGAGACTAAATGATGTGTTCTGGGGAGAATATATATAATTTGGAAGAGTTGTCTTGGTGATTCTAACACTAGGCATTTCCACTTCCATCCCTCAAGGGACTATCGGTCTTTTACCAATTGGCAGAGAAAAACTATTAGTGAGATGAAATGATTTGCACAAAATTAAACTATTTTGTATATGGAGAGTAAGTCAAACTTTCCAAGACACTATGCCTTCTGTCTCTTGAGACTAAAACTTTTTATTTCCTGTATATTGTATACAAAGAGAGCTATTTATTTCATCATGAAAGAATAGAACTTCCAGTAGTATCAGTGCTTCTAGTTGTTAAGCATCAGCCATGTGCCCACACACTGAAAGTGTTTAGAAATGCCTATATTATTAAGAAATGTAGAAAAAGCTTTATGACCCCTTCTTTATAGTGAAGAGAACTTTGCAGAGGCAAATATTTCCCCCAAGTCACTGATTAATGAAAGGGCTAATTTTAAACATGGATTTTGGCAGATCCCAAACAACTCTCATGATTAAGAGTGTTCATTTTGAATCTGAAGCCCCGAGTTCAAATCCTGCCTCTTCTGCCTATACGCTCTGCAACTTTTTAAACCTATTCTCAGTTTCCTCATTGGTAAAATGGGATGGAGAAGGGAATGCCTAGTGTAAGATTTCACATCTTGCAGATATAATGAAGATTACATGGATAAATATAAAGCATTTAGACGTGTCTGGCATATCTTAGGTACAAAATAACTGTAGTTTTTGTTGTGCATTCTTTGCCTTTTATCAGATGGAAAACCTAATGTCAATTCTAATTGCATTAATGAAGAGCAATCAAATGCTGAAGCTTGTTCATCTCAAGAGGATTCCAATACTAACGATTCTGCAGCAGGGGAGAACAATTCTCTGCAGAGTGATGCAAGGTTGGAAGGTGGACACGATGGCCCTGCAGATCCACAGGCGTCAGAGGAGTGAAGGAGAACCAGGCCAGGCATGACACTTCTTGGCAGGGAGCTGAGAAACTCAGGAGACCATGTCCTCATTGCCTCACAGCACCTGCATGGCACTACAGCGGGTTCCCACATTTCCTATAATCGATGTTTCCACGCAAAGCTCTGTCTGCTTCCCCTTAACTGCCTATTGATTTCTCATCTGTAAATAGATGAATATCCCCATGCAAATTTTTTTCTAGGTGTAGGAGAAACAATTTCTGTTCCCTTTCTGAGGCCTGCTACTCTGCAGTCATTCTCAGAGGAAAAGAAATCTCCTAAAAGAAGAAATGTAGGCTCCAAGGATCCAAAGAATAAGCAGAATAGATACGAGATGTCATTTTCATAAATGATATTACAGCCACAGAGAAGGATAACTTTTAAAAAATTATTACTTATAATGTGAATAAAATGCATAAAACTAGAATTTGCCATCGCAAACTTGCTTATAGGTGCAATGTAATAAAGAAAAACTTTATATCAAAGGGCCTTTACCATAGTTCAACTGATGGTAGTATTTTTGTAGGAATTATACTGAATAGTCTGAACTTACATACTTGCTGTGATGACTTTTTATCTATAGGGCCTTCGGAAATGTCAAACCCCACAGGAAGGACTAAGGCATAGCTAAGTTATCTCAGCTAGTGCATATCACAAAAAACTAAGGCATGGCTACATTTTCTCAGCATGCACATACAAAAAGATGCTATTTGTGATTAAATAATTGCAAAATATAATATAGCTGTCAAACTAATCCATGTGCCATATTTTCATTTGGAGGGCTGACTCCTGAAGGCTTTTCATGTGGCTTTTTCTGTCCACAAATTGTGATTTACAGCTGTCAGTTAGGGAAAATCCTAGCATTCACGTTCAGCATATATCATATTTAAATAGAGCGAGAGTACATGGTACCTGAAGATAGTGCTGTGTTTCAGTATTTCTTGTATTGATTGTAAAGTAAATTGTGCCTATGATTATTAATGACTTACATTTTGCTTCAAGGTTTATTGCTGCCTGTGGCAGGTAGGAATATTAGACAAACTTAACAAATACTAGTTTAAAATATCAGGGAGCTCCCATGGCCAAGTAATAAGAAGTGGTACTGCCATCCCAAAGGGAGGCAGTTTGAGCCCATGAGCTGGTCTGCTGAAGGAGGATGGGCAGTCTCTTCCTGTGTGATTTATAGTCTCTGAAACCTGCTGAAGGCTCAGCTATGGCTTGGTTCTGCCTTGACAGCCCATAGCAACAAATATTAAGGCATTTAAGAGATTCCAACACTCACACTCTCATCTGCCTTTGAGTCAGAACCGACCTATGTTGATGCATTTGAACTACCTGCCTTTGGGTTGGCAGCACAATTGCCTACCTTCTAGGCCACCGGTTGTGAATACCTTTGTCATTTTAAAAATAAATATGTATAATTTACAGAGCAAAGTCTAGAATTTCATTTCACTTCATATATTCTTTGACCAGGCTACTTTTCTTTTCTCATACTCACTTTTAAATTTTCTTTGCCCCAACACATATTCTATACAAACCACGTTGTTCCAGGAAGACATCATGAAAGTGGAATCATTGTTATCCATTAACTGGAGAGATATTTATCAGACAGATTTTGTCTGAACTTGTCACTCATACCATACCTTATTTGGAAAATGTGTAACTCATTAAAGTAACTAATCTCTACACAGATAAACATGCATCTTAAAAAGCAAAATGGTCCCCTAGATTTTCCTCCTCCACAAACATGCTTTATACCATGGTCCCCTGTTTTTCAAATTATAGATGGGATACTTCTTTTACTAAATCGTACTTTACTGTACTTCATCTGTGTTATATTTTTTATAAATTGAAGGTTTGTGTCAATGAGCTCTATTAACATAATTTTTTCCAGTAGCACGTGCACACTTCATGTCTTTATGCCACATATTTGTAATTCCTGTAATATTTTAAGATTTTAAATAATGCTTAATTTTTAAACAATGCTATTACACATTACAGTATAGTATAAATGTAATTTTTATGCCCTGGGGAAAAGTCTTATGACTAGTTTTATTGTGATATTTGCTTTATTGTAGTGGTTATGGAATGGAATCCTAGATATTTCGAACATATGCCTGTATTTTGTTTCAATATTTGTGTTATTCTCCTCCTGTTTTTCACCTGTTTTCCAGTGGCTATTGTACTGGGATCTTTTTACTACGGATATTGTGAAAAAGCAGAAGGAAATAAAAAAGAAAAAAGATAAGGTGTGGCAATGTAGAAGTGATTTCTTTTCCTTCATTGAGGTGCTAATATGGAGAGCATCTAACACCATGATGTTGCTGCTGTGTGCTGTCAAGTGAAACACATATCGAGTCCCAAAGGGAGAGAGTAGAACTGTCCCATGTTGTTGTTGTTAAGTACCATCAAGCATGACTCAGAATGACCCTGTGAACAATGGATTTGAATCCTCTTCTAGCCTGTGTCATCCTCATAATTTCTGACATACTTGAACCCATTGATACAGTCATCGTGTCAATCCATCTGATTGGAAGAGAGTTGTCCTCTCTTTCACTAACCCTCCGCCTTTCCTAGCATGATGTTCCTTTCCAAGGAATAGCCTCTACTAGCAACATGTTATATGGGACAAAGTTTTGTCATCTTTGCCTCCGAGGAACACTCTGGTTGTGCTTTTTCCAAGACATATCTGTTTGTTTTTTGGCAGTCCACGGGATGTTCAGTACCCTTTTCCATACATCAACTCAGAGACATCAATTTTTCTTCCCTATAGGGCCAGATTGCTAGGTCATTTCTCCAGTGGGGATTCCTGGGTGAGTTCAGACCCTGTGGTGGGCACATTACAATTCACTGTGCTCCTAACAGGTCTCCTAATGATGATAGCTGGTGTAAATGGAAACTTAAAGATGGGACAAAGAGGACTTTAGACACAAAACATATCAGTATTAAAGTTCTCAGATGTGTGCCATGGAAGAGCTATCAGGAAATGTTGTTTAAAGGAATAATGGGTTGGTTCTGATTATAATCCTTCATTCATCACAACTCTAAAGTAAACTCTTTCTACTAGGTGTTCCTTAGAGGCAGAATGGTGACACTTCATCTCACATACTTTGGGCATACTTTATGAGGGGCTGTTCCTTGGAAAAAGGCATCATGCTTGGAAAGATGGAGAACCAGCAAAAGACAGACTGACAACAAGATGGATCGACATAGTGACTTTAACAACGGGCTCAAGTATGTCGGAGATGGTAAGGATGGCACAAAAGAGAGGACACAATTTGGTTCAGTTTTTAGTAGCTGCTGTAAGTCAGTTGACCCGATGGTACCTAACAACAGTAACAACAATTGTAATACCATAAAAAGTTAGCCATGCTTGTTATTTTTTTTAAACCCATGTTAATGTATTTTCTACCTGTTATCAAAAAACTTCATGAAAAAGACAGGTTTATGATAGTCTTAAATAGAATAATTCTTGTACAGTGAGCAGATAGTAGCTATTCAATGAGCCAGTGAGGCTCTTGGACTCAACAATTCTGACTTCTGGTGGACCCATATGATAAGAATAAGTTGGCCCCATAGTGTTTGCTAGGCTATTGTCTTTAAAGAAGCATGCTCCTAGATCTTATTCTCAAACAAGAGGAGTTTGGTGGCCTACTGGTAGAAGCTGCACTACAATCCCAAAGGCATGTGGTTTGAACCCATCAGTTTGAATCTCTGCAGTAGAAGAATGGGCAGTCTCCTCCCGCGCGATCAACTGCCTCTGAAAACCTGCTGGAGGGTCAGCTATGGGTCGGTTCTGATTCAACAGTACTCAACAAAAATAACATTCTCAGAGGAGGTGCTCTGGTGGGATAGTCCATACTGAGTTGCATTATTAACCCAAAGGTCACACATCTCCAGAGGTTCAAATCCACCAGCTGCTCCAGGGAAGAAAGGTAGATACTCTCTGCCTTCTAACTTACAGCCTCAGAAACCCAATGGAGGGTCACAATGAGTAAGAATTGACTTAATGGCAGTAAGTTTGAGCTTGCTGGTTTTCAAGAGGTTTTTTCCCCCCAGCTCTTAATAACCCCCTGAGTAGGTTCAAACCACCCTCTCAGTTAAGTAGCTGACCACATAACCATCTCACCACCAACCACCAGGGCTCCGTTGAGATTCAGTAGGTAATAAAAATAGCTAACACTGGAAGTTATGAGGTCTCTGACACTATCTCGCTTCGTAGTCACAACAGCTTTATGAATTTGTCTTTATTTTAACCTTTTAACACAGATAAGAACTCCTTGCCTGGTAAAACAGTTGGACAATTAACCTGAAATTTGGTGGTTAAGCCCACCCAGATATACTTCAGAGGTCAAGCTTTAGGATCTGCCCTCAGAAAGTCAGAGACTTGGAAACTCCTTGGTGTACCTCTACCGTACACACGTTAGGTCACCATGAGTTGAATTGTTAGTACATTCCCCCAAAGTGCCAGAGTTGCACTCAATACAGCCTTACATAGTGCATGCTTAATACAGTAACATGTATTGTACATAGTATCTCTTGAGCTATCAAATAATAGGTCAGAAAGCCATTGTGTTATAGCTGTGGTATTTCCTGGGTCCTTAAGTGCCTGCCGGTGCATGGAGGCTGAAGGTTCAAAGTGTCAATTCGTTCTTCTCCCAAGGACTTTGCTCTCTCGCCTGTTTTGATATTGGCTCCACCACAATAGTGTGTGTGGCTGTTTCCTAAGTGCCATCAGAGAGGGAAAGATGTCACTCTGCCTTTTAGATGCTTCTGATCCAGTTCATTAGCCCTTGACCCACCCTCAGAATTCGGCACCTTTCTTCTGGGAGAACCAGCTGTGCCTCTGAGTTACCTTAAGTGACCAGCTTTGTCACTCAGCACCCGGCAACAGCTCGCAGCTCTTTCCGTTTCTGTTTCTACTAACAACAGGCTCTAGCTGGGCTGAGTCCAGATCATTAGCCCACACTCAGAGTCTGCAAATGCCTCCAGAGCCGAGAAGAAAAACAGTTGACTGGATTTTGAAAATAATCATAAATCAGAGTGTATTCATACAGAGGAATAATGAAAACAAAGACAACGACAGGATTATTGTTTTTAGCAACAAAATGGTTATTATATCTTACAGTGTCATGGGAAAGAAATCAGACACAAGACATCTTTGACTCTATATATGCCTTTCAAAAATGGACATGAGGTCTTGGAAGCAAGACACTCATGACGTTTGAAGAGTGAGCAGTGAGCAGTGACCAGTGACAGGAATGAGGCACTTTTAGAATGCAAAGATATATTCTGCTTCTTGATCCAAGATGCTGGTTACTTAAACATGTTCAGTTCTTAGAATGTGTTCAGCTGAATGCTTCTGATGTAGACATCTCATGGCACATGTGTTACTTCAACAGAAACGGTTTTGATTTTTTACTGAGTGTTTCAGTTTAAATGTTTTGAATAAAAAAAACATATGCTAAATCATGGAGAAGTTTAAAATGTAACTGAAAACAGCTATGATTTCTGGAAACACCGGGAGTTTGTGTTATCTCAGTGTGACGGTGAGCCTTTCAGCAGGTTCGGTGCCTTTCCCTTCAAGATATTTTTCATCTCGGGTTGGGACTGTGTTCCAGTTCAGAGACGTGATAGTCATCACGGATCTCTTCAAAGATCTCACAAAAACAGCATCTTCTGGGTTGTCAAACACAGTCCTGCAAGAATAAAAGTTACAAGAAAAAAAAAAAAGTGAGGTAGGCCAAGCTAAAATTGTTTTTAAAAATGTAAGGAAATAAAATGTTTTTCTCTGTTATTTTTAGTGTAGTACCACTAATAATTTTGGGGATCTGCTGACAAAAACTATATTGTGCGGATCATAAATTATGGCTAACATTGAGAAGAATGGGAATTCCTGAACACTTGATTGTGTTCTTGTTGTTGTTATATGCCGTCGAGTCGCCTGCAACTCATAGAGACCCTATGTACAACACCCTAAACTCCGCTCTGTCCTGTGCCAATCGCACCCTCTCTGACACTCCCATCCCAATTATCCCAGTCACTGAATCAATCTACCTCATAGAGGGCCTTCCTCTCCTGTGCTGTCCCTCCACCCTCCCAAGCATGATGTCCCTCTCTAAGGACTGGTCTCTCCTCACAACATGTCCAAAGTATGTTAGATGGAGCCTCAGAATCCTTGCCTCCAAGGAGCCACCTGGTTTAACCCTTTCCAGGACAAATCTGTTTGTTTTCCTAGCAGTCCATGGTATTCTCAATACTATTCTCCAGCACCACAGCTCAAAGGCATCAATTCTCCTTCGATCCTCCCTGTTCATTGTCCAACTCTCTGATGCATAACAGGTGATTGCGAAGACCATGGCCTGTATCAGACGCACCTTAGTCTCCAAAGAGATACCATTGCTCTTCAGCACTTTGGAGAGGTCCCTAACAGCAGACTTTCCCATGGCAATGCGCCTTTTAATTTCCTGGCTGCTGGTGCCGAGACTGTTGACTATGGAGCCAAGCAAACTAAAGCTGTGTACAATCTCAATCTCTTCACCATCCATCCTGATGCTGCCAATTGGTCCGGTGGTGAGAATCTTTGTCTTCTTGACATTGAGCCTCAATCCATATTGTAGGTTGCAGTCCTTGACACTCTGCAGCAGGCGCTTCAGGTCTTCCTCAGTTTCAGCAAGCAGGGTTGTGTCATCCGCATAATGCAGATTTTTGATAAATCGTCCACCAATCTTGACCCCATATTTCTCATAGAGCCCAGCCTCTCGGATAATCTGTTCTGCATATAGGTTGAAAAGGTATGGAGATAGGATGCATCCCTGGCGTATGCCCTTCCCAATTTTGAACCATGCAGTGTTCCCTTGCTCTGTTTTGACGACTGCCTCCTGGTCCAAGTATAAGTTTCGCATTAGAACGACCAAGTGTTCTGGGATTCCCATTCTTCTCAGAGTCAGCCACAGTTTGTTATGATCTACACAGTCAAATGACTGTTACGTGAATAGAGCAAGGGAACACTGCCCAGTTTAAAATTAGGCAAGGTGTGCATCAGGGTTGTATATTTTCTCCATACCTATTTATATGCTGAGCAAATTATTCAAGAAGCTGGACTCTGTGAAGAAAAATGTGGCATCAGGATTCAAGAAAAAATCATCAATAATCTTTGTTATGCAGATGACACAGCCCTACTTACTGTAAGTGAAAAGGACTTAAACATTTGCTGCAGAAGGTTAAACATTGCAGCTTTCAATATGGATTTCATCTCACTGTCAAGAACAGTCTTCACCACTGGCCCAATAGGCAACATCATGATTAACTGAGAAAAAACTGAGACTGTCAACGACTTCATCTTCCTTGGAACCACAATCAATACAGTTGGTACTAGTAGTCAGGAGATTAAGAGATAGATTGCACTGGGAAAGTCTATAGTCAGGGACTTGACGAAATTTTTTAAGGAGTAATTATGTCATGAGGACTAAGATGGGCCTGATTCAGGCCATAGTCTTTTTAGTCATTTGCTATGCATCTGGGAGCTGGACAATGACTAAAGATGGCAGAAGAAGAATTGATGTCTTTGAACTTTGGCATTGGAGAAGAGTGCCAAAGGTCCATCCCATGGACAATCAAAACAATGAACAGATATGTCATAGAGAAGATTCAGCCAGAGTGCTCCTTGAAGGCAAAGATAATGAAACATCATCTCATGTACTTTGGGCACATTGTTATGAAAGGTTATTTTTTTTTTATTCACAATTCTGGGGTTTATTAGGGAAGTTAATAGGCTATAAAATTCAGGGTGGTAATAGGATACAATCCTTTATTCCAGACACCTACTCAGATGTTCAGGAACTTTGACCTTTAGCCTCATGACTTAGGTCAGAGTCACAAAGTTCCCTTAGTCCTGCACATTATGACGTCTTCCTTCATTCTTCCAGAAAGCTTGGGCGAAGTCCTCTTTTTTTTTTTTTTTTATTCATTAAAGTGTATTATGGGAAATTCAGATAATTTAGGAGTTCAACATAATTAAGGAATAATATCACAATAAAAGTAAAATAAAAATATCACTTACTTGTCTACATTATTGCCAAACCTGAAATCTGAAAAAAAAAATTCTAAGTGAGTATTTTTTTAATGTTTATTCAACAATGAGACAAGGGGACAATGTCATAGAAGAAGTATAGTTTTTATATTTGATCAATCATTTGGATAGTAGATCGTTGCACTAAAATATATATTGATACCTAATAAGAAAGAAAGTTTTCTTTTAAATATGGTTGGTTTTGCCTTAAGTATTGGAGCAAATTCTTTGCTATAATACAAGTCTCAAAATCCCAGGAATAAAGCGCTTAAGCACTTAGTTATCGATGAAACCCGCATCAGAAGTGTAAGTGTAGATATGGAGGAGGAAGAGGAGGAGGATTCTTTTTACAGGCACAGGCATCCACAAGTGGACTAATAATGCCAACTGAGAAATATTTAGAGCTTTTTAAAGCATTTGGATTCTTGGCATTAACTTCAAAGAAATAAAATAAATCCTAGATCACAAGAATCTCTCTCTTCCCTAGCTTTGGAACTCCCAGCCTGGATTTCTTATGGTATCTTGCAGAGACTATCACTGCTTTGTTTATGCTCTGCTGAAGGCCTCCTGCCAGATAGAGATGGAAATTACCAGCACCTGTTGGGCCTCTGCTTGGGAGCGGCTCCCAGCCTCTCTCCCTTCACAAATGGTCTTGGATGGCCTCCTTCATCTTTGCAGACCTGTTTTCTTTTCTACATTTCTGCACACTAAAAAGTGCAATCTCCCTTTCATTTTCTATGTCTATTTCATCTTACCAGAAGTGCCAATATTGAGTTTTCTGAATGTTTACAACACACACACACACACACACACACACACACACACACCCCATGTATTTTGACATGTATGTATACCACAGGTTTGTTGACTAAAATTTTGGCATTACTCTGCATTACATTATTCTCCAATCTGTTTTCTAATACTCTATATTATGATGTGGTTATATAATGGGATAGTTCATATTGTATGAATGTGACATAATTTAGCATTCTCTATGTGAATGGTTGAGTATTGGCAGCATAGTTCAGAAGGATTTTGATAGATAAGCCAAAAACCATAAGTGAGTGAATGCATGATTATTTAGATTGTTTTAATTTTTTTTTTACTTTTACATAAATATGCATCAATAAGCAGTCTTACACAGCTGTTTGCCCTTATTTCCAAGTAGTTCTGTAGGAGAAAAATGTCAAATTGAATTGTTGTTGTTAAATTATTTACACATTTTACATAGCCATGAGGACTATCCTAGGGTCTCCCAAGAAAGTTTATCCAGTTTATATCCTACCAATAATATATGAGTTGGGGTCTTTATCTCCCTCATCTTTATGCCTGCTTAAACAAAACAGAGAAGGCGTTTTGGGAAATTACAACGTATGAGTATGTATTACATATTAGGGGTTGCTGGTGGCTTAGGGATTAGTAGTTGTGTTACCAAACCCAAAAGTACATAGTTCAAATCCACCAGCTGCTCTGTGGGATAAAGATTGGCAGTCTCCTCCTGTTCAATTTACTGGCTTGGAAAACCTGCTGGAGGGTCAATTATGGGTCAGTTCTGATTTGATGATATTTAACAACAACATTACATATCAGAATATATGTTCATAGTGATTAAATTTGTTTTAGCTGCAAAGAACAATTTAAAATATATTGATAAATCTTACAGAGGTAAATTTCCTTATTGTTAAACCATCAAGTTAAATTATTTTGGAGTGAAGTGCCCTAATGTTGTCCACCAACTACTCATATGCAGGTTCAAGATGAAGTTGAGGAAAATTAAATCAAATCCACAGGAACTAAGATTTGACCTTAAGTCTGTCCCACTTGAATTTCAAGACATCTCAGGGACAGGTTTGAGGCCCTGAGCACCAAATGAGCTCTGGGAAGATATCAAGAAAATTGTTCATGAAGAAAGCAATAATAGATCATTACAAAGGCTGAAGAAGAAGAAAAGACCAAGATGGATGTCAGATGAGACTCTGAGTATTGCAGTAGAGTGCCAAGAAGCGAAAGCTAAAAAAAGAAATCAAGAAATCAAAGAGCTGAACAGAAAATTTCAAAAGGAAGCTCAGGATGACAAAGCAAGATACTATAATGAAATGTGCAGAGAGCTGGAGTCAGAAAATCAAAAGGGCTGGACTCGCTTAGGGTTTCTTAAGCTGAAGGAGCTAAAAACAAATTCAAGCCACAGGTGGCAATACTTAAAGACAGTTTGGGTAGAATGTTAAATGATCCAGGAAGTATCAAGAGAAGATGGAAGGAGTACATAGAGTCACTGTATCAGAAGGAATTGGCTGACACAGAGGAATTTCATGAAATAATATATGAGCAAGAGTCTATGGTGATGAAGGAGAAGTTCAAGTTGCTCTGAAGGAATTGGCAAAGAACAAGGCTCCAGGAGTTGACAGCATACCAACTGATTTATTTCAACAAACAGACGC
This sequence comes from Elephantulus edwardii, assembly GCF_000299155.1. Lineage (NCBI taxonomy): Eukaryota > Metazoa > Chordata > Mammalia > Macroscelidea > Macroscelididae > Elephantulus > Elephantulus edwardii. The sequence continues at coordinate 15,953,611 of NW_006399757.1, read as the reverse complement.
TGCCTTGGATGTGCTAAGTTGTGCCAAGAAATCTGGAGGACAGCCAGCTGGTCAACTGACTGGAAGAGATGGATATTTGTTCCCATTCCAAAGAAAGGTGACCCAACAGAGTATGGAAATTATCAAATAATATCATTGGTATCACATGCAAGCAAGATTCTGCTGAAAATTATCCAAAAACATTTGGAACAATATGTCAACAGAGAACTGCCAGGTGTGCAGGCTGGATTTAGAAGAGGTCGTGGTACTAGGGATATTATAGCTAATGTTAGATGGATCTTGGAGGAAAGCAGAGAATACCAGAAGAATGTCTATCTGTGCTTCATTGACTATGCAAAGGCTTTTGACTGTGTGGGTCACAACAAGCTATGACTGTCTCTGAGAAGAATGGGAATTCCAGAACATTTTATTTTGCTAATGCAAAGTCTATACTTGGACCAAGAGGCAGTCATAAGAACAGTGCAGGGAGACACTGGATGGTTCAAAACCAAGAAGGGTCCGTCAGGGATGTATTTTGTCTCCATACCTTTTCAATCTGTATGCAGAATAGATCATCCAAGACGCTAGGCTGGATGAGGAGGAATGTGGCATCAGGATTGATGGAAGAATCATCAACAACCTGTGTTATGTGCATGACAACCCTGCTTGTTGAAACTGAGGAGGACCTGAAGCACTTGCTGCAGAAGCTGAAGGACTGCAGCCTTCAATAAGGATTGAAGCTCAACATGAAGAAAATAAATGCCACTAGGCCAATTGGCAGCATCAGTATGGATGGTGATGAGATTGATATAGTTAACAGTTTTAGTTTACTTGGCTCCACCCACAGTCAACACTCTTGGTAACAGCAGCCAGGAAATCAAGAGATGAATTGCATTGGGAAAGTCAGCTGTGAGGAACCTCTCAAGAGTACTGAACTGCAACGACGACAGGCTGGAGACTAAAGATGCGCCTGATCCAAGCTATAGTCTTTGCAATTACGTGATATGCATTGGAGAGTTGGACAGTGAGTAGGGATGATAGAAAGAGAATCGATGCCTTTGAGTTGTGGTGCTGGAGAGTGTTGAATATACCATGGACTGCTAGGAGAACAAACAAGTTTGTCCTAGAGAGAGTGAAGCCAGAATGCTGCTTGGAGGCAAGGATTCTGAAGCTTCGTCTGACATAATGTGGGCACGTTGCAAGGAGGGACTTGTCCTTGGAGAGGGACATCATGTTTGGGAGAGTGGAGGGATGGCACAGGAGAGGAAGACCCTCAATGAGACGGATCGATTCTGTGAGTGGAGTGGTGGGAATGAGTGTGTTTGAGATGGTGAGGCTGGCACAGAATAGAACGGCATATAGGGCTCTTGTACATAGGATCTCAATAAATCACAAGCCACTCAATGGCACATAACAACAACAACAACAACAATATTGTCCACCGAAAATGAAATGGTTCAACAGGATATTCAAATTTTTAAAAGCAAATATACCTGAGCTTCCTTTGCAGTTCTTGAATTGCCATTATTGGAACCTACTCACTGGGCTTCCAAGGCTGTAAATCACGTTGGAGGAGATTAACTAACTTTCTTCTGGAGAGCTGCTGGAGGAATTAAGCATCTGAAAAGCACCACCTTTGGGTTAGTTAACAGCAAAAATCCTTAAGACTATGCCACCAAAAGCTCTGGGATGTGGTAAAGGATAATTAGTAAGATGTAAAGAAAAGTTTTCTGAGGATGCCTGTTCTTCCTAAACAAAGAGGCAAAGCTTTATGTATTATTGTCAACTGCCTTCAAGTCAACTGTGACTCATAGCCTCTTAAGGAACAACGATGGAGAAATTTGTTCAATCTTTGTTATGTTGTTGTTGTTATGTGCCGTCGAGTCGCCTACGACTCATAGCGACCCTGTGTACAACAGCCCTAAACTCCGCTCTGTCCTGTGCCAATCACACTGTCTCTGACACTCCCATCCCAATTATCCCAGTCACTGAATCAACCACCTCATAGAGGGCCTTCCTCTCCTGC
>NW_006399757.1:15950257-15951181 GCF_000299155.1 Elephantulus edwardii | reverse complement strand
TGTCTTCTTGACATTGAGCCTCAATCCATATTGTAGGTTGCAGTCCTTGACACTCTGCAGCAGGCGCTTCAGGTCCTCTTCAGTTTCAGCAAGCATGGTTGTGTCATCCGCGTAACGCAGGTTGTTGATAAATCATCCACCAATTTAAATCTTTGTTATACTTTTGTAAATAATCTGCAACTTCCCCCCCCCCCGCATATAGCTAAGATTTTCTGGTTTTAATTGTTTTTTTTTCTCCTGGCATATCTAAAATTTTGTATCATTTATAACATTTGGAAAATCCCTTCAAATATCAGTATTACTAAATTTATTAACAGTTACTAAATCCTCCACTGAGTAGCATGGTAACAAAATTGATTTTGTACCTTCTCTTTGTAGTCTCATATTTGAGAATCTAATAAATATCTTATTGCTTCTTCTTTCTTAATGTTGTGTTCTGATTTCTTTCCTCAAAACGGCTTTCAAATTTAATAATATTTTTTAAATTTCCAAATGATTTCTTTCAATCTTTTTTAAAATATAAGCCAGTTCTTTAGCAAATGGGCTAAGGTAAAGGCTTTGTCTTTGCACCACTTTCATTCATCTCTTTCCTTCTGGGAATGGTGATGTGGTGCTTGGTAGCACGGCAGCAATCTTGTAATCAATAAAAGACATTAAAAGTAGCAGAACAATTAGACAGGTGTGTTAATGGAGTTTGTACACAAAACATGGACACTCTGCCTTTGTATTCTGTTATGTGAGGAGAAGGAGGTTCCATTTGTCTAGAGCCCTGGAATAAGAATTCTATTACCTCAAAGAAATGCAGTTTTAATAGGTAAAATATGACTAAAGGAATTCACATTATATTGTATTTCAAGACTATATGTGAATACAGCAAAGATACTGACAGTGCTTATTTTTTATTATAATAATTACAGATAATCT
>NW_006399757.1:15931315-15943688 GCF_000299155.1 Elephantulus edwardii | reverse complement strand
TCGCCCTCGCCCTGCGTCACCCTCCCGCTGCGTCACCCTCGCGCTGCGTCCCTCATTTTCCTTTTTTGATAATCTATATATTCTTAATAATTTTTCCTAATTTTCCAAAACTTTGATGAATTGATGAAATCGTCCTACTTTCACCTGTTCACAGGGCCCTTGGAGGTAGCGTAAAGGCTTCAATGTATACTTATTATTACCATATACCTCAATTAATGCAGTAGACTTGAACAAAGATCAAAATGGCATAGACAGTTTAATTAGACTAACAAAATTACTAAAGTTGAGAGTGTACTTTTTCCACTATCTACTGGAGTAATGGGGGTAGGCGTGTCAGAGACAATAGGATTGGCACAGGATAGAGCAGGGTTTAAGGCTGTTGTACATTAGGTTCCCTGAGTTTCAGGTGACTCGACTGCTTATAAAAAAAAAACAGCTTATTGTAATTGCAATTGTTGTGATGGTGATCTTGATGTTGAGTTTTAATTACAATTTAAGTTTCCCCCAACATACCAAAAGGTAATCTTGCGTATGTTTTTTGTTTGAATAATGACATACGATTCCATGAAGCATCAACTCTTCCTCCAAATGCGATTGATTGAAGGATATGTGTTTTTTCATGGTTAAAAATGGTAATTGCTTCTCTTCTTTCTTTTCTTGTAACTCCTGATAATAGAAAAAAATTCCCATTACTTCATAGCACCACAGATATATTTGCAGAGTCAAAAATGCATTGGACACATTCAAAACAGGGTAATGGTGGGCAAGATCCAATAGTGATTAATTTTATGAAACATAGAACATGAGAATAATAGTGTAAAACCCAGTGTGAGGGAAGAATAGTGTGAAACACAATGTATAAGAACTTTATAAAAAACTAATTTTAAAAAGTGAAAACTTTTAAAAAGTAATGAAAAAGAAGTGTATTTTTATAAACAAAGTTATATGTACTCATCCTGCCAAAACTAATTTGTAAAAGACACATCACACTTATTTCTAATTTTCACTGGATAGGTAATAAAGCACTTGGAGAGTGAAAAATGCCTTTCATATGTAAAATAATGCATTGAGGTAGATTTTGAAAAAAATGTGTCGCTTATATGAACTAGACATTCTGTTTGAAGATTTATTCATAGTGAAAATATTATTGATAATGCCAATTTTTATATTTAAAATATATTTATAGATTTCACAGAATATGGCTTTGGAAAGTTAAATAGGCCTTCAGAGATTTAATATAATGCTTTCATTTTAGAGATAAGTGACTGAAGTACCAGAGGTAAATGATTGACAATCAACACTTACTATTAAAACTAGGGCAAAAGGGAAATCTCTATTCATACTGCTGGATGGTCTTTTTCATAAAGTGATCAAGAGGCAAATTTCAAGTGCTAAAATTGTCAAAATTAAAGAATTGAAAGCTTTTTAGATACAAAACCAGCTGCTCTCCCCCCTTTTTTAATTGAGAGTTTAATGAAAATTTATAGAGGACTTGGATTTCCATCCATTCATTGTTGCACATTTTCTTCCCTGTCCCTTTCAGTTTACCTCCTCTTTGGAAAAAAAAAAAAAGAAAATTCTTTCCTTGTTATACAGTCAAGGTATTTTATTTACATTTTCATCTGCTGAGTTATGACTACCTCTCAAATATTTTCTGGCAAAGAAAAAAGGTGTCCTTACTATTTCCGTCAAGATAATCCACTCTTGGAAGGTGGTAGATTATATATAAACGATACTGATTATATTGGCACAGAGGGTTTCGAAAGAGATCTGGAAAAGAAAAAAAATACAAATTAAGATACTGATTTAGAAATGAACATCATCTACTCTTTGATAAATGTGAAAATTTAGTTTCATTTACCTTTTAACAAAGTAGTAGGTTAACATAAAACAGACAAAATTAATAAAATGACAGGATTGCATGTGTATTTATAACAAAAAAAATAAATAAAATAAAATGACAGGATTAATAAAAACCATAATACATGTAAAACTTTGTTTTGTAGACCAAATTATTGACTTCATAACCAGACCGCTCCTTGGAAGCAAAGATTCTGCAGCTCCATCTGACATACTTAATGCATGTTGCAAGAAGGGACCAGTGCTTGGAGAAGGACATCATGCTTGGGAGGGTGGAGGGACGGCGCAGGACAGAAAGACTCTTGACTCAGTGACTGGAGTAATGGGGGTGAGAGTGTCAGAGATGATCAAATTGACTCAGGAGAGAGCAGGTTTCAGAGTTGTTTGTTGTACATAGGATCACTGAGGTGGAGTCGACTTTACAGTATATAACAACAAACCTGTTTCAGAAAAAAAAGAACACAGACACACACACACACACACACCACAATAAAACACCTCATTTCAGTTTAGCTGAAACCAATTTATAGCTAGCTGACCCTCCACTGGGTTTCAAAGGCTGAAAACCAAAAAGGACGGGATTGCTCATTCTTTGCTTTTCCTATTTCTTACAATTTTTTATTTTATTTTATAAGTACATTTACTGTATTTTTACATCTATTATAGGCACCTTGCTCACTACGGAAACCATATAGTTGATTTCAATTTGCTGCAAACAAGAAAACATTAACATGTCCTTAATAAGCAACTTAGTAAAGGAAGCAAACAAGAAAACATTAACATGCCCTTAATAAGCAAATTAGTAAAGGAAGAACTAGTTAACAGGCCTTTTCTTTTTGTTGAGAATACACACAGAAAAACATGTCCGACTCAGTTGTTTACACATGCACAATTTTGTGACACGGATTACATTGCTTGAATCGTGCCACCATTTCAACCTTCCTTTTCTGAATTGTCTCTTCCCATTCATGCGAACTCCCTGCCTCACTAATGTTCCTATTTAATCTTTAGAATTTCTGTTGTTAAAGGAGCGTAATGCCCTAGCGAGACATTTTTTTTTACCAGTTAAGTTAAACTACTGTATTATTCAGTTTTAGGACAACTTCAGGGGATGTAGTTTACCTTGAATTCTAAAGATTTTCTCAGAGCAATACTTTTTCTATTTCCCCTCTTTAGATCAAAGATTCCACTATGGGATCTTTGATAAAAATATTCTTACACAAAAATTCTTTTCCTGAATGAGATCTGTAAGTAATGTTGCTCATAGTTGCTTAAAAAAGGAAACAAAATGTATTTTCTTAATGGAAAATGTGCTTATAAACCCGTTGGGCAGTTCTACTTTGTCCTATAATGGGACATCTTTGTTATTTGGGCACACCATCTACGGAGAATTTCTGGAAAATAGTTATATTGAGAAGAGTCACTAGATGGCAGTAGCAGAAAGAGCTCTATCACTCTCCTCAAAAATGAGGCTTGTTTAATGTCCATGTTAAATTTAAGACTACTGCTGTAGCGTTTAGCTATTTATAAAATATGAGATTTGATAAAGGCATGAGACTATTCATCATTAGAAGGTCAGAAAAATAACTGATTAATATGTATAAAAAACAGTTTGCAGCATAAAATAGATGAGGGGGCATGCTTAGAAGACAAACTAGATACAGACTGGAAAGGTTAATCATCTGGATGCTTTCTCTGAAGGTAATAAAACATTTTGATATTTGTCGTATAAACACAAACTTTTCTGGATAATAAAATTGTTATGGAGAGCTATTCCCCATGGAAAGCACGCGCTTTAGAGGCACTTAGAGCAGGCAATGGAAGACACCTGGTGCACAATAAACGGAAATTTTTAAAGACATAAAGGAAAATGTAGAGCCAGGAGCAACAAAGAAACTTAAAAGAAAGGAAATATGTATAGAGAGGGAAATGAGAGAAACAGTAAAATGGGAATTTTTAAAGAGTTCTTAGGTGACCAAAAATGGTTTGAATTTTAATCTTGAAAGAAAAGCAATTTAAAATGGTTACAAATAATCTTAACTACAGGATAGGGAATAGAACGGATGTATATTAAACTAATAATAAGAACAAACCAGAGGAAAAATACCTACAGGGATCATGTATTATAGTTAAGAGTAGAGAAAAGAATACCCTTCAAGGACATGAAAGCAAAAGACAATTGTTTTTAATGAGACTTTAGGAAGAAGGGGGAAAAAAGTCATAAAGGCTTTAGTGCAGAAGTCTGCTTTGTGGTTACTGTCTTGGGGAATCATATTTGACACCTCATAACTTTGTATCACATTATAGCAGCTGGAAGAGAGTCTTCCATGCAGGATGTTAACATACCAACATCTTTCAATGACATTTCCTCATGGTATCCTCTTCACAAAAGCCCTGCTGATGTAGTGGTTAGTCACTGGGCTGCTTACCAGAAGGCATCCCGGGCAGAAAGCTTGACAGTCCAATTCATAAATAGTGTTGTTATTGTTAAGTGACACGGACTCCAATCCAACTCACTGCGGGCTCATGTATAACAGAATGAAATACAACTGCTTTTTTAGCCACTCTCACAGTTGTTATCATGTTCAAGTCCAATCTCATAGTCTCTATGTCAATTCGTCTCGTGAAGGGATTCCTTCCTCTTTATCACGGACCCTCCACTTTACCAAGGACGATGCTCTCCTCTAGTGTTGTTGTGGAAAGGTACCACCGAATTCAGTCATAGCAACCTTATGAACAGATCTGAACACTGACCTGTCCTGTGCCACTCTCATCATCTTTGTCACACTAATGTCTTTGCTGTAGAATGTCAATCCACCTCATTAAGGGTCCTCTTTTTCACTCACCTCCCGGTTTTCCAAGCCCGATACTTCCCTCTAAGGAATAGCCTCTCTTAGCCACAGTATGTGAATGATGCTTTGTCATCTTTGTCTCCAAAGGGCATTCTGGCTGCACTTTCTCCAAGACACATCTGTTTGTTCTTTTGGTTGTCTACAGGATATTCAGTACTATTCTCCAACACCATAGTTCAAAGACATCAATTCTTTTTTTGCCGTCTTTAGTTAGTGTCCAGCTGTCAGATGCATTGCAAGTGATTGAAACTACTGACTTGACTCACGCATACCTTAGTCTTCAGACTGCCATCATTGTTCCTCAGTAATTTAGAGAGGTCCCTGATAGTAGATTTGCCCTATGCAATACATCTCCTGATCTCCTAATTACTGGTAAGAAGGGTGTTGATTGTGGATCTAAGCAAGATGAAATTGTTGACAAGCTCAGCCTTTTCCTCATCTATCATGAAGTTGCTTATTGATCCAGTGGTAAGGATATTTGTCTTTTTGATGTTGAGATGCAGTTCATCTCTAGGGACTGTTGTTGTTATGTGCTGTCGAGTCACCTGTGACCCATAGTGACACTATGTAAAGCAGCTTTGAAGCCTGCCCTTCCTGAGCCAATCTCACTGATTCTAGCACACCAACTCCCATTCCCCCAGTTACTGTATCAATCCATCTCAGCTGGGGTCTTCCTCTCCTGCACTGTTCCTCTACCTTTCTAAGTATGATATCCCTCTCCAAGGACCAGTCCCTTCTGGCCACATGTCCCAAGTATGTGGAATGGAACTTCAAAATCCAAGCTTCTAAAGAGAAACAGATCTATTTGTTTTCTTGGTGGTCCATGGTATATTCCAGACTCTTCTCTAGCACCACAATTCCAAGGAATCTATTCTTCTCTGTCATCTGTAGTCATTGTCCAGCATTCTGATGTATAGAAAGTAATTGCAAAGACTATGGCCTGGATCAGGCACACCTTATTCTCTAGACTGACATCATTGCTTTTCAGTACTTTGGAGAGGACCCTCACAGGAGATTTTCCTAATGCAGATAATCTTTTGATTTCCTGACTGCTGGTGCCAAGAGTGTTGATTGTGAAGCCGAGCAAGTTGTAATTGTTAACAACTTTAATCTCTTCTCCCTAATAACATCTCCAAATATATTGGATGAAGTCTCACCATCATTGCTTCTAAGAAACACTCTTAGGTTGCTAATAAATCATCCTTCAATCCTGATGCAACATTCTCCATAAAATAAAAAAAAAAATCTTGTATTATTTGCTCCGCACATATATGGAGTAAGTATAGTGAAAAGACAACACTGACATACACCTTTACTGGTTTTAAATGACAAATTATCCCCCTGTTTTGTTCAAATAGCTGCTTGTTTGTGTATACACAGGTTTCACAGAAGCACAAATAAATGTTCCCATTTTTTGCAATGTTAGCCATTATTTGATATGATTCACACAATCCAAAGCCTTTGCATAGGTTAATAAAAACAGGCACACACCCTTCAGATATTTCCTGCTTTCAGATAAGACAACTCTGACATTAGCAATGAGAGCTCTCGTTTTACTTCCTCTACTGCATCAGGCTTGAATTTCTGGCAGTTCCCTGTTGATGTATCGCTGCAATCCTTTTGCAATATTTTGTTTTGCTTTTAATCTTCAGCAAAATTTTACTTGTGTGTAATACTGTTTGGTAATTTCTGCATTCTCTTGGGTCACTTTTTTTGCTATAAATATAAATATGGGTTTATTCCATTAAATTGATCAATAGCTACCTTCCAAATTTATTGAAATAATATGAGGGACCACTTTAAGCACTACATAAATGTTTGTTGCAACATATCAGTTGGGGTTCCATAAATTCCTTGAAGTTTGTTTTCAGTGAAGCTTTGAATTTCTTCCTTCATTACCATTAGTTCTTGATCATATGCTACCTCCTAAAATGGTTAAATGTTGGCCATTTCTTTTTGGCACTGTAACTTTGTATATTCCCTCCATCTTCTTTGATGCTATCTTGTCATAGTATCTTGTCTATAGAATCTTCACTATTTCAACTTAAGTCCTGAATTTTTTTTTCTTTCATTCTTTCAGCTTGAGAACTGTTTAGCTTGTTCTTACTTTTCTGTTTTCTAACTCCTTTTATTTGGATCTTTCATTATAACACTTTATCTTCTGGAGCAATCCCTTGTAATCTGTTCAGTAATTTCTGTTATTTTTTTTTTTTTTTACAAACATTTCTGTGTGTTTATGTGTTTGACAAACTGCAGGTCCTTTGCCTTTTAGCCTGTTGGCTTAGGTCAGTGTTCCAAAGTGTGGTTATGGTATCTTCCATCAGTCCTATCAGTAGGTTTGGGTGAAGGCCTCTGGCTCTGGCTCTGTAGGGCAGCAGTAGTCCCAAGTCAGCTCTATGCATGCCTATCTCCAGTTCTCTATGGAGGCTGCTGTTCCTCTTGTATAGATCTTGGTCTGGCTAGCACAAGGATCTCTGAAGGATGCACATTACTTCCTCTTCCTTATTGGTGATGAAATTCCCAGTTTTTGCTTCTGTATTTGCTCAATTAAATGGTGAGACTAGCCAATCCTTTGGAAACAGACTAACACTGTTGACTCACATGTTCCTGCCTGCCCATGGGGCAATGTCGAAGTCAATCAATGGCGAGGAAAACCATTTCGAAAAATAAACCCTTGACACCACACAGCCCTGCCCCACTCTTGTTTTAAGTGACTTCTAACTTGAGGGCCTTAGCTTCTGGCACTGTATCAGACTATGATCTGCTGCTGTGCTTACAGTTTCCCCTAGTTAACTTTTTTCAGAAGTCCTTATTCTGTCATGAACTGGAATCGCCACTGAAACCTGTCCACCATTAAGGACTCTGCTCATATTTGAAGTACGGGAGGTATAACTTCCAGCATCACAGCAACTTTTAAAACATCAGAGTAGAAAAAAACAGATAGATGAGAGGTGGTGCTAAAGATTACAGCCTTGGGAACTCTCTGGGACAATTCTACTCTGTTGTCTAGGGTCACTATGAGGCAGAATCAACTCCACGGCAAATAGCCTGAATTTTCTCAATTTCTCAATTGTATTCTTCACATTCTCTTTTCCTCTGAAGACATGATCATTTCATTTCTTTTCTTGGCTTTCCCCTTCTAGTCTTTAGCTAAGTAAGTTTTTTTTTGTTGTGTTAATTTAAAAACTCTAGCTTCAGCTAAACAAAACACACAACTTGGATTCATTGTTCTTGCATTACTTATTAAGAAGGTGTCTTAATAATATAAACTTGAGTGCTTGTGGCAATTCACTATTCAACGCATCATAAAGTAAATTCTGAGTGACAGTAAGTCAGAAAACTGGGCTGTTAGCCCAGCCTCTGTCTAAATTAACTTAAAAAAATAGAATTAAATAATATGAAAAACATCTCATCTTTATTATTCTTCACTGTTTTCCCCTAGCTCTTAAATTTTAGTAGGAAGTAATCTTATTTTCAACTTTTTTTATCCCCTTAAACTATTAAACATTTAACATTTTGGATTTATGAGTTTTGGATTGATGCTACTAAAATTATCATAAATTAAATTTCTAAGATATGAAATCAGTTTCCTGTGTCTGAAAGTTCTAAAAGCCTCTCATGATGTATGGGCGCATTCCTTTAGAAACTATGAAGTGAAATTGCTTACACTTTCACTTTCAATAGGTTAATACCATTTAATCCACCTTCCCTCTAGGCTACTTATAGAGTACACCTCAGTGGCGCCAGCACTGTCTTGCTTATCTTAATTTAGGATTCTGAGTCTAAGCAATTTACATGTAGCCAATAATATATCAAAATGTCTCTACCGCCTTACTGCCCAAACTTTAAGTTACATGAGTTAGTTACATGTGTGAAGCTATAATGAGGTAGACAAGGTTAAAAAAAAAGTATTCATCTAGATTCTTGGCTCCAATTAACTTTTTGAAACTCTTGAAGCACAACGTAAATGAACCCAACTCTTTTTAACATCATATTGAAAAAAGTGATATAGTTAATTAGGTAACAACAAACTCATTTTAGTAGATGAGGAAAGAATATGGGGGGAGGAAGAAGCATTTATATTCTCTACCTATATACCATGAATGCCAAAAGAACAAACAAATCTGTCTTGGAGATGCAACCATGATACTACTTAGTGGCAAGGATGATTAGACTTCATCTCATGCACTTTGGGTAGGTTGCCAAGAGGGGCCAGCCCCTGGGAAAAAATATCATGTTGGAAAAGGCCAAGAGTCAGTGAAAAAGCACAGGACCCTTGATGAGATGGTCTAGTGGTTGTGACAATGGACTTGAGAATGTCAGAGATGGTGAGGATTGTGCAGGATTGGCCACATTTCTGATTTGTTGTTCATAGGATCACTGTAAATCATAATTCACCTCACAACAGCAACAACACAGGATCTCCCATGGTAGTTCACTGCCAATGATCAAACATCAAGATTTTTGGGTAAGGTTACATAGTAAAGTAACTATTTCCATTATCATCACTTTTTTATTTTAACCAAATAAAGTATATGGGTCACCACACACCATATGCTTTTATAAGAAAAAAAATTAAGCTATTAAATTGGGTAAAAGAAGAGATGAGGAGGGTGGAAGGTTCAGAGCATTCTCTTTTTCAGAAGAAGTATCAGTGAAAGATCTAATTTGTCTTTTCTGTTCCATGCATTGTTTTATAGATTGAGGAAGAAGGTCTCAACCTTAAGGATAGTCCTTGAGGACTATAACAAGTAAAAGAGACTAAAATAAAGAACTCCTTAGGATCGTAGCTCCACTCTAGTTTCTTAGTATTTCTCTTAAGTCTCCAGGGGGGAGGATGTCTTTATTTCCAAGTTCTGTTAGAAAAGTAGTCTTAAATATTATGGACTGTCAGAGTCTAGTCTAGATTGTTCTTATGCGCTATCATGTCGCTTTCAACTCATAGTGACCCTATGTACAACATCTCTAAACCCAGCCCTATCCTGAGCCAACCTTATTGTCTCTCTGACATACCTACTCCCATTACCCCAATTAATGAGTCAACCTATCTGATTGAGGGTTTTCCCCTCTTCTGTTGTCCCTCCACCCTCCCAAGCATAATGTCCCTCTCTAAGGACTGCTCCTCTTTGCAACATGCCCAAAGTATGTCAGACCGAATTTCAGGATCCTTGCCTCCAAGAAGCAGCTTGGTTTTTCTTATCAACATATAGAGAAAGTCAGGGAGAAATTAAGATGCTGAAAGTTTAGGTACATTCTTTATGATTGTTGCTGTTGATGGTGGTAAAACTTAGCCCACTGTCATTGAGTTGATTCATGACAAGCCTCCATCAGGGTTCCAAGGCTGGTTGACTTGAACTGCCAGTATTCTCATTAGCAGTCTCATACATTATGCACTCTGCCACCAGAGCTCCTTGGTAGTGATGGTTATGGTGTGATTTCCCTCCCTCCTCCTCAAGAGATGGTGAATGGGGGAGAGACAGAAGATTTGTGAAAGTAAATGGGCCACAAATAGGGTTGGCTGATTTAGAGGAAAAATGGAGGAGGGTGGGGGAAAAAAAGGGAAAAGGGAGCTGGAGAGGGAGGAGGTGGGAAGGTAGACCTCCTAGAGAGATGAGGGGGAGCCCTTCTGACTCAGCTTGGAAGTCAGAAATCCCAGCCACCAGGACTTCACACTCTGCAACAAGTTTTAGGCCTCCCTGAAGCTCCCAGTCATGTGTCTCCTGGGCAATTGTTTGGCAATTCTCCTCATAAATACCAGTAGAGGATGCAACGCTGAAATGGATTTGAGGTTTATCCTCCAGGCTATTTTTTCACCCTCTAAAGAACTTGTAATTGAAGTGGAGGAATAATAACGCCTTAAATTTTTTATATGGTATTACAACTTGAAAAGACAAAAAATGATGACATTTGAAAATACATGGATTCCTCATTTTAGTTAATGAGGTGAATCTAATCTTTGATTGCACATGAGATGCACAGGAGCCCAATCTGAGGCTATAACTGCAGGGATGCAAACTTTTTTTTCTCCTGTAATTGCTAATGCTAACCAAAATGGAGCTTGGGAATAAAATAATAAAATAAAATTCCTGAGAAGTCTTTTTGGTAATTTTACTGTTGTTATCTGTCATTGAGTTAAGAACGACTCATGGTGACCCTATGAACAACGGGTCTGAACCTTGTCCTCTTCTGTGCCATCTTCACCATTTCTGACAGTTAAGCCCATTGCTGTACTCACTGTGTTGATCCATTTTGTTGAGAACCTTCTGCTCTTTTATTGACTCTCCAACTTTCTAAGCACGAAATCTCTTTCAAAGCAATAGCCTCTTCCACCAACATGTCCAAAATATGTGAGACAAAATTTCACTATCTTTGCCTCTAAGGAGCACTCTAGCTGCACTTTTTTCAAGACACATCTGCTTGCTATTTTGGCAGTTCATGGAATTGTCCATACTCTTCTCAACACCACAATTTAAAGGCATTTGGTAATTGATCACAGAATTTCTCCAGTTTGCTACAAGATTCTTAGTTGGAACAATTAGTGTTATGTGGCTTGAGTTCCATCACTATGATTTTAAGTAGAGATCTCTTACGTTTGTTCTAGGTCAAAGTTACTTAGTAAAGCTAGAATTTAAGGGGGCAGGCAAAGATATGGCCATTATAATTCCAGAAGCCTCTGCAAATACTAGAAAATACATCCTCTCATCATACTACCTCAGACACAATTCTACATTAGAATACAGGCCAGAGTAGGGTTGAATTTCAGACTCTACCAGGCAGGGCACCTTTGGTCAAGACAAAGATGTTTACTATACTGCTTACGACGCTTAGAGTGGCATTTGTAAAATAAGCTCCATTTACTGATTGTCCTTCCATCTTCTTTTATGCTTCCACCATTCAATATATAGAATCTTTCATACTGAATGCTTGAATTTCTTCCTCATTTAGTTCATTCAGTCTGAGACTGTTAAGTTCTCCCCTCTGGCTTTCTAACCCCAGGTCTCTGTACACTTTGCTGTACTACTCTGCTTAGTTTTTATGAACTGCCCTTCTGTTCACCTACCTTCACCATTTTCTCTTTTTGCTTTAGCTTCTCTCCATTTGAAAGCAAGTTTCAGAGTCTCTTCCAACATCTATTTTGGTCTTTTCTCTCTTTCCTTTCTTTTTAATGAAATTTTGCTTGCTTTATAGATTATGGCATCTCCCAACTTTAGTTGTCAGTAATCATTGTTCAATACATCAAATATATTCTTTTAAAAACATTTTTTGTTTGCATATAATCCTTCATCTACAGCATGTTTTGTACATGTACTTTGTGTTTTATACAATCATTTATATATGTTATGTTTCATTCACATACCTTGTGTTTTATACATTCCTATGCATTATATTTTATATAATCAAATATGTTCTTGAGATGTTTTAATTAGATATACTCAAGATTGCGTTTTGGCTTTTGTGGGTTTATTTTAATTTTAGAAAGTAGTAGGGAACTCTGGTGGCCTAGTGGCAAGAAGCTGTCCTGCAATCTCAAAGACATGTGGTTTGGATCCACCAGATGCTCCACTGGAGAAGGAGGGACAATTTCCTCCTGTACCAGTTGAATCCAATTCTATACACAACAAGAAAAGGGGAGAGAGAGAGAGAGAGAGAGAGAGAGAGAG
>NW_006399757.1:15892708-15931189 GCF_000299155.1 Elephantulus edwardii | reverse complement strand
AGAGAAGAGAAAGAGAGAAAGACAAAATATCAAAATATCACTACTTGGCTCATAGGAAGTAGCATATGATTAAGAACTAAAGGTACTAAAGAGAGAAGTCAAAGCTGTACTCAAGACATTGGTAAAAAGAAAAATAAGTCTCAAGGAACTGAAAGAATATCACTTGAGGAGTCAAAGACAGCAAAATTACAGCTTTGGAAGCACTTATTCATCTATTAAGAAATCTGAAAGAGAGTTAACCTGGTCAAAAAATTGGAAGAGATCTATATTTGTGTCCATTCCAGAAAAAGGAGACCCAACAGAATGTGTAAATAATTGAAAAATAGCCTTAATAATGAATTCAAGTAAAATCTTGCTGAAAATGATTTTAAATTGCTAAAATAGCATACTTTTGACACAAAACTGTAAGAAATTCAAGCTAGATTCAGCAGAAACTGTGTTATAAGAGATATTACTGCTGATACAAAATGCTGGTTGAAAACAGAGAATCCTGGGAAGATATTTCCTTGTGTTTTACCGGCTATGCAGAGATATTTGACTATGTGGATCGTAGTAAATTATGATTAATGTTGAGAACCACAGATACTCCAGAACATTTGATTATGCTTCTGTGGAATCTGTACATAAACCAAGATGTTGTCATCAAGCCAAACAAGGGTACACTGTAAGGATTAAAATCAAGGAAAAGTGTATGTCACGGTGATATCTTTATAGTACCTATTCAGTTTGTATGCTAGGCAAGTAATCTGAGAAGCTGGACTCTATGAAGAATCTTGTAACAAAGGATTGGAGGAAGAAATATCAACAACTTATAACATGAAGATGACACAACCTTGCTTGCTACCAGTGAAGAAAACTTGAGGCACATAAGAAAAAGAGATAAAGAACTATAGTCTTCAATGCAGATTACACATCAATATCAAAAGAACAAAAATCACCAGGACTGGACCAATCGGCAACATCACGAGACATTTAAAGATTGAAACAGTCACTTGTTTCAGTTTACTTAGATAATTAATGCCCATGGAAACAGAAGTAGGAAATAAAAAGATTCCACTGGGTAAATATACTGCCAAGGATTCGATTTTATTTTTTGCTAAAGGGCAAAGTTGTTACATTAAAGACTAAAGTACATCAAACTCAAGTGTTAGTACATATGCATATGAAACAGGCAAAAAAATAAGACTGAACAATAATTGGTGTCTTTGCATTGCGGTGGTGGTGAAAAATATAGAATATACCAGGAATGGTCAAAAGAAGGAACAAATGGTTGTGGAACACATGTGGTTGGAGTGCTCCTTCCAGGTCAGCATGGTGAGTTTTCCAAGGTTGTGAATCATGCAGGAGAAGACTGTCCATCTTTCTCTCAAGGAGCAGCTGGTGTGTCTGAACTTCCTGCCTTTGCATTGCCAGTACAACTCCCAACTAGGCCCCAGAGCTCCCTAAGTCAATCTGTAAACAGAGTTGGAAAAGGAGGATTTAGCAAAGGCGAAGGAAAGCCTTGATGAGATAGACTGAGATAGTAACCACAACGGTGACATTAAGCATAGCAGAGATCTTGAGGGCAGGACAAGAACGGGCAGGATTTTGTTTTGATATGTTGTTGTTGTTGTTGTTACCACAACGGTGACATTAAGCATAGCAGAGATCTTGAGGGCAGGACAAGAACGGGCAGGATTTTGTTTTGATATGTTGTTGTTGTTGTTGTTGTTATGTGCCATCGAGTCACTTGTGACTCAGAGCGACCCTATGTACAATATCCCTAAACTCTGCTCTGTACTGTGCCAATCTCACTGTCTCCGACACACCCATCCCGATTACCCCAGTCACTGAATCAATCCACCTCATAGGCGGCTTTCCCCTTCTGCGCTGTCCCTCCACCCCACCAAGCATGATTTCCCTCTCCAAGGACCTGTCCCTCCTTGCAACATGTCTAAAGTATGTTAGACGGAGCCTTACAATCATCCTTGCCTCCAAGGAGCAGCCCGGTTTGTATGAGTTGGAGTTGACTAGTTGGCACCTAACAACCACAACACATTTTTACATTCAGCGAACTATACCATGAGTTTCTCAACAAGACGCTTTAATTCTATACAAACGATTTAGACTAAAATTTATAAAACTCTAAACCCCATAAAGACTGGAACGTTCTTGTCTGCCTTGGTTTTCCCCATTTATCTAGCTGAATGGCCTAGAAGTATATGTATTTCCTGAATAGCTGACTAAACAAATAATAAATCAGGAAAGTTTCAACTTGATTTTACACTTGGTAATTTGGCTAAATCGATGAGCCTTACATTTTGCCACCTTTAAAGGGTGAATTATTCTGATTTGCTCACAGGATTGTTGTGAAGATTTAATTGGGAATACAGTAAGGAAGAATTTTCTCTAAAGAAAAGACATCCAAGCATTCATACACATGAAAAAAACATGTTAGCAGAGTTATTGTTCAAAATGTCAGCTATTTCTTGAGTCTATTCACTTATTAGAAGAATGTAAATGCTTAGATGCCATGTATCATAATTCTTTATCTAACCTATATTATCCATAATAAAACATCCTTTATTTTTGTTACTCTTTCAAGAATGAGAAATGCTTTCTGAAAAACTGTTTTAGTGAGATATATTAATGTCAAAGCAATCCTAAGATGTAGCTATTAGCCCCATTATAAGCAAAACAAAACGAAAAGGGAGTTCTGTATCTAGCATAGCCATTTCTTTAATCATTAAAGTATTTGCTTAGCATGGAATGACTAGATAATTCAAATATGCAGGCTGATGAGGATTCTTTTTCCCAAAAAAGGAAGTTGTGAGTAATTTCTAATAGATGCCCTCATCATGTCTCCAAAATAAGCATGGGATTATCATAAATTTGTGTGGTTTTAATATTTGAGTTTTGGTTTTGTAAATGTACCTATAAGCATTTGGATCAATTCTCCTTTAATCGAATCTATATATCTAATAGTACTGAAAAGATAGGAAAACTCTACTTTCTATATGATGATGTGCTCAGAACTTTCCCTGTAGAAATCAGTTTGCAAGTATGAAAACTTACTGCCACATACAAATCTGAGAAGTGAGTTTTGTTTGCTGTTTGCCATGGAGTTAGAATGAGCCCATAGCTGAGCCTCCAGTGGGTTTTCAGTGGCAACAGATTTCACAGGAAGAGAATGCCCGTCCTTTTCCCAAGGAACAGCTGGCAGATTTGAACTGCATGCCTCTAGGTTTCCACCACAGCATCTGCCAATAGGCCACCAGAGCTTCCAGAATTGAGTAGAGAGTGAAATTGAATCAATTTCTTTCTTGGGACATTGTATAATGAAGTGTCCACACAGAAAATCTTGGACTTTTTTTTTTTTTAAACTTTGCTGTACCTAAGAACCTAAAAGAACCTTTTATTTGTATTGGGAGCATTTTTGTACATCTTTTTTAAAGCAAACCCACTAACACAGAGCTGGAAACAGCTCAGAGCGGTCCTAAAAGACATAGTTGAACAGCTCCATAGGATTTCCAAGGTTATACATAATTGTAGAAGAAGACAACTATAAATCTTCCTGCAAAGTGGCTGGTGGGTTTGAACCTTTGAGCTTTCAGTTAACAGTCAAGTGTTGAGAGCCAGGACTGTGTATTATTGAATATCATCAAAAGTATTTGTTCAAAATGGAAATGTCAAATTATTAAAATATGTGGGAAAATTCTGATTCTTTCAAAGAAGTCTAGATGCTTCTCATATTTCCTCCTAATACTGAGGCCAGTTCCTTGTTGGGTGTGTTCAACTTATGTATAAATGGAGCTTGTTTTTAATCCAATTGGAGGCCTGCAGCTGCTGTTATCTGTTTTGCTGATATAATTCACATATCACATAACTTATCCAGTTAAAGTATAAAATTCAATGATCTTTTAATACATTGACAGAGTTGTACAATTATGATCATAATTTTAGTACATTTTAGTCACTCCAAAAAAGCAATTTTAAATGGTACAACCACTCTAGAAGGCGGTTTTGCAGTTCCTTAAAAAGCTGAATGTAGAAAGTCCATATGAGCCAGCTATTCCTTTGCTTGGAATACACCCCAAGAAAATGAGAACTGAGGCTCAGACGGAAACTTGTACACCAATGTTCATAGCAGCATTATTTACCATTACAAAAAAATGGAAACAGCCCAGATGTCCAAACACAAACGGATGGATTGAGGAGTTGTGGTACATTCATACAATGGAATACTATGCAGCACACAGGAGCAATGGTTTCATTACTACCTAACTTGGGAGGGACTGGAGAGCATTATGGTGAGTGAACTAACTCAGTCCCACAGGGACAAATGCTGCATAAAACCATTACTGTAGAATGAATATGAGGATCCAAGGCAGGTGGGGGTGGAAACAGCGGGGTGAGGATGAGGCAGGGTAGGGTGTTAACCATAGGGTTGCACAATTTGTTGGGTGAGTGAGATGAAGGAAATGGGAAGGATCTTTTGTGAAAAACAACGTATTAAAACTTTGTAAACAAATAAAAACAAAATTTAACACCCTCTCCTAAAAAACAAAACCCAACCCCTAAAACAAATCTATGCCCTGTGTCCACTAGCTGTTACCTCTAGTTATAGGCAAACACTAATGATGTAATTAGCAATAGGCCTAATAATTACCTCTCAGAAATGCCTGTTTTGGACATTTCACACAATTGAGCTTATGTAACATGTGTACAAGCTGCTTACAATGTGAAACCAAAAATATTGATCATGTATATTATCTTTTGGTATTTTTGTCATTTTTTGTTTGATACAGCATTTTGCAAATTTTTTCCCGATCCATTGTCCTTTCAAAAGAATAAGGATAAGGACCGGACAATTAGAAACCACATGCATGACAAACAATAGCCCTACAAGAGGGATTAGGGGACGAAAGTGTGCATGGATAAATGAATAATAAAGAAAAAAAGAGAATAAGATCTAGACTTATTCTCAGGAATAGTAAGTACTGTAATACTTAAATTGCAGGAGGAGTGGCATCCACTTCTGAAAAAGCTTGCCTCCAGAAACCCTATGAACCTGGAGAAAGGATGAAAGTTATACAAGTGTCCAGCTCTCGTTCATAGGGTCACCATGAGTTGCCTCTGACTCAATGGCACTCAACAACAACAACAACAACAACAACAATAATTCTAAACTTGATCTATGGTACGTAAGGTCACTGAGTTGTAGGCAACTCAATGGCACATAACAACAATCTAAACTTTAAAAATGGAAACATTCTTTGCATTATTATAACTTTAACTTCTGAAGACATAAAAGGTCAGATTGATACTTAAGAACTTCAGATTTATCAGTCCTTTCATTTCCTTCACAGTTGCATCAAGGTTTGTTAGTTCATTGTGGTGCAGCAGGAGGATATACAAAGAACGCAAATTGTGCAAACCTGTAAAAGACAAACACTTTTGTAATATTTTAAACCTTTTTAATGCTAACCAAACAGTTAACAAAGTAAATAATACATCACATAAGAGGAAGAACATTCTTTATAATATTCCAAACTATTAAATTAAGAACACACTAAAACGTAGCGATTAAAATAACTTACTGCATTATGAGGATATTACAGTTCATTTCTTTCCATGTTACACCTGTTTTTCTGTAGCTTTATTGGTTTCTTTGGTTTGGGGGGATGGTTTTCTTTCTATTTATTTATATTTTTTACTTAGCTTTATAGTGTGACCTAAAGGAGGTCACTAAAATAGCTAGCATACTCCAAATTACTCAAATAGGTGTTTTCTTTACACAGTAAGTAAAATTGTCATAGTAAATTTTTTTTAGTTATAAAATGTACCATTCCTACACAAGCAAAAGTAAACCATGCTTGTACTTGTGTGATAGTCATGTCATGGTTAAAGAAAGATTTTCTTAGTGGCATACAAAATCAAGACTGACTTGGAAAATGTATGAAATTTTGGTTCATATAAAATTTACTCAGAGTGGAATAGAAATTTAACTGGTAAAAAATAACATCCAGTAAAAATTTGCAAAACTATTTTGGTCCATTATTCTATTTATTGATACTCTTAATTACTGTTAATATATGATTCCACAAAACCTAGTTTTTCCTCCAAGCATGTAAAAATCTGTTAAATAAATTTTTCGTTTTGAGTAATAAACACAATAATATTAAAATACAATGGTAATATGGCATATCTTAAAATACAAATAACACCATTACAGAGTAAAAATTCCATCACATATTTTCAACAGAAATGTTTAAATATATCTTTGCATGTCATTAGTAATATTATAGGTTAAGGTTATTATTTTATTGGAAACTTATTCAACTAAGAAGAAATTTAAGGCATACCTGTTATTTCAAATATTGCATTGTTGTTTAAATAGAGTTCTGTCAGACAATAGTTTCTAGTTAGAAATGATATTCCTTGGAGCTGAAAACAAAAGAGGAAAAGAAACTTTCTGAAATAATCTATAAATGTGTTTATAATAAAACTATAGGGAGACCTTGGTGGCTGAATGAGGAAAGAATTGTACTGCCGGCCTAAAAAGGCTCAGTTTGAATTCACCAGCAGCTCCATGGGATAAAGATAGGCAATCTCATTCCATGTGATTTACAGCCTCTGAAAACTTGCTTGGGTGTCATCTATGGGTTGATTTTGATAAGAGCTATGAGTTGAACTGAGTTGAGTTTGTTGTAAAATAGAAAGATTCTATGGGTAAGATGTTGAATAGTGCAGAGAAAATAAAAGGAAAATGGAAATCACTAATTTTTTTTGCTATTGTTTTAGTGACATAAACACTCAAGAAAAATAATTGGTCAATTTTCAAACATTTCAGGAGGTAGCAATGAAGAAAGAAAAATACTGAAGGAAGAATTTCAAGGTGCACTGGAAATGTTCACAAGTCTATGCTGAACAGTTTGGAAAAAGTGTTATCCAGCCAATCAACTGGAGAAAGGAAAAATTTATGCCCACTCCAAGAGGAGGTGATTCCACAGAGCATGGAAATTATAAAACAATATAATTACTATGCAATCAAGTTATGTTTTGTTGAAAATAAGTTACATACAGCCGTAGCATTAAATTGACAGAGAATGCCCAAAATTCAGGCCAGATTCAGAGAGGACAGGGACAGAACAGTATTATTGCTGGTGTCAGATGGATCTTGGCTGAATACCGGAGAACACCAGAAAGACATTTACCTGGCTTTTGCTTGCATTTGACAGCATGGACCATAATAAATTGTGTGGATAACATTGTGAAGAATGGAAATTCCAAACCAATTAATTGTGTTCATATGGAGATTATACAGAGATCAAGAGGCAGTTATTAGAAGAGGATGAAGGGACACCACACAAGTTGACATTAGGAAGGGCATGCGTCTGGATTTTATCGTTTATCATGTTTACCAAATTTGCATGCTGAACAAATTATCTGAGAAATCAGATTATAAAATGAAGAACATGGCACTGATATTGGTGGAAAATTTATTAACAAACTGCAATATGCAGGTGACACAACCTTACTTCATAAATATTGGGAGGATATTAAGCACTTACTGATAAAGATTGAGGACTACAGCCTCTGATATAGATTACACCTGAACATAAAGAGTGGATATCCTCATAACTGGGACAAAAAGCAGCATCATGATAAAGGGAGAAAAGATTAACGATGCCAGATGATTTTTTTTAATTTGGACTTATGATCAACGCCTAGGAAAGCAGCAGTCAAGAAATCAAACAACATGTCCCATGAGGCAGATGTGCAAAGGCAGTAAGTAAATTGCATGGGAGGATATTGCCCCTGTTTTCCCCATACAGTAGCTGGTGGATTCAAATTGTGTGCTTTACCCAGCACTTCTATTATTGTTGTTGTGTGCCATCCAGTCAGAACTGACCCTTGGCTGACCCTCTTGCAGGTTTACAGAGACAGTTAATTGGGTGGGAGGAGATTGCCCATGCCTCTCCCA
Organism: Elephantulus edwardii; assembly: GCF_000299155.1. Lineage (NCBI taxonomy): Eukaryota > Metazoa > Chordata > Mammalia > Macroscelidea > Macroscelididae > Elephantulus > Elephantulus edwardii. The sequence goes on along the minus strand of NW_006399757.1, from coordinate 15,923,223 downwards.
TGGGGTGGCTGGTAGATTCGAACTGTGTCTTTGAGATTGCAGTGCAGCTTCTTGCCACTAGGGAAGTCTGTATTTAAGGTAGCATTTGTATCATTAATTACTAAAATCTACTTTTCCTTTCCCTATATCCCTCCTATGTTTCATCTTCACAGCTCAAACAAACCTCTTAATTTATATTAGGGTTTTAGAGGCAATATTTCTTAAAATGGAGTGTTTTATTGAAGAATAAAAGAAATATTTTGGTATATTGCCTATTTTAATACTCCATACCATGTATACAGGGAGATCTGGTGGCCTAGTGCTAAGATGCTGTGCTGCAATCTCAAAGGCACATTGTTCAAATCTGGAAACTGCTCCACAGGAGAAAGATGGGACAATCTCCTCCTTTGCAAATTATTGCCTTTGAAAAGCCACCTGAGGGTCAATTATGGATCAGTTCCAACTTGACAGTACACAAAAACAACAACTATGTATACAGTATTTCATGCAAATCTTCTGGAGGGTTGGCTATGGGTTGGTTCTGATTCAATGGCTTGGTACTTAGCAATAATAACATAACAAGGACAAGGTATTAATGAAAGAGATATTGATCAAGTGTATTTTTTAATATATGGTCTTATTTGGATCCACAATCAATACCCTTGGTAGCAGCAGTCAGAACAGCAGGAGATATATTGCATGGGAGCGCTAGGGGCTTAGTGGTCAGGCGTTGTGCTGTCAGCCCAAAGGCACACAGTTCAACACACATGCTATTCTGTGGGAGGAAAGATGGGCACTCTCTTCCCATGGATTAACTGCCTCTGAAAATCTTCTGGAATGAGTCAGCTATAAGTTGGTTCCAACTCAATAGTACAGAACAACAACAAATTGCATTGGGCAAATCAGCTGTTAAGGACCTCTCCAAATTATGAGGAACAATGATGTCACTTTGAAGACATCACCTGATTCAGATCAAGGTCTTGTCAATCACTTGCTATGCATCTGAGAGCTAGACAATGAATAAAGATGACAGAAGAATAATTAATATCAGGGGAGCTCTGGTGGCCTAGTGGTAAGGAGCTGCAACTACAATCCCAGAAGCGCATGGTTCGAATCCACCAGATGCTCTGCCGGTGAAGGAGGGACAATCTCCTCCTGTACCAGTCAGATCTGATTTGATGGAACACTTACAGAAAAATAATAAAATTAAAAAAAATAATTGATATCCTTGAGCAGTAATAACCCATAGACTGTCAAAAGAATCAACAAGATAAGGCTTAAAAAAAGTACAGACAGAATATTTCTTGGAAACATACTTTGGTCATGTTGTTAGAAGATGCTATTCCTTAGGAGGAATCATGGAAAAGTGGAGGGTTAGCAAAAGAAAGGAAGACTCTTGGCAAGATGGAATGATAGAGACTGCAGCAATGGGCTCCGGTGTGTCAGAGATGAAAATGATACAGGATAGGGTTTAGATCTGTTGTTCATAGGGCTGCAATGAGTCATACTTGACTGCTCCTAACAATATATGCTCTTGATTGTATATTATGTCTATTAAAGTTTACCACAAAAATTACTATAACTAGTTAAACAGAAATATTTTGGCCTGTCCTTAATAGTTCTAAGCCAATTTATCTGACTTAGTGAGATTATCCTTATTATTTCAGAAAGGTTATGTTAGATTTATATACAAATTTTTGGCCAACTTTAAAAATATTTTTTCTAATATTTGCAATATTCACAAATTATGAAGCTATAAAGGTAAATGTGTTGTTCATCTTGTTTTTTGAGGTTTTTTTTTCTTTTCAGACTCACCACCAAATTAAGTCATTACATAAACGAATGATTTTACTACAGTTCTTATTGTGAATGGAACCTTGTTTTTCATAGGCAGGAGAAACTATTCCAGGCAGGAAGGTGGGTCACGATTGGCTTTCCATCCCTTTCCACTTTCCCTTTCTGTCTTTTGGTATTAACTCACAGTCTTCCATTCTTCCTCTCACCACTCCTTGATCTAATCATAGCCATATCTGACATCAGCATAGGAAAAGAACTTTAATGGAAACCACAACTCTTTCTTCTCTCTTTTTTTCCAGTTGTCTGCTGACCACACATCAACTCAAGATTACTAATTAGCCAAGACTTTAATTCCTCTTGCATTACACATTAACATGTGAATAAAATTCTAATAAACTCAACTATTTCATCTTGATGTGAAAATTATTTTCTCAAGAACATTAATAATCTTGGATAATAATTACTGAGATTTTAAGGCTGCATTATTTGTTGAGATGGTACAAGACAAAGTCACGTTATGGGAGCATTGGTAAATTACACTGAAAGATGTTGTGCAGATGGACGTTTTTATTTAACCAATAAAATGGCTGAGTAGAAAATGAATCAGAAGAGTGTAATAGCAACAGATAGGGAGCTCCTGTGGCCTAGTGGAAAGGAGCTATGCTGCCAACCCAAAACAGATGGTTCAAATCTACCAGCTGTTCCTTGCTAGTTAGAACTTTTCCTCCTATGTAATTTATAGCCTTTGAAAACTCATTGGAGAGTCAGCAATAAGTTAGTTTCATTAATGCGAGGAATGAATAAGGAGAGTGTGAATCTGATTCAGAAGAATATGGTGGTGGATTAGGGTGGAGTATGATAGCAGAAATGTAAAGTTGAAATAATTGAGACTTAATTCTAAGATAAAATGGACAGATTTAATAGGTAAATTGCAAAACAGAAAGCTGTCAAAGTCAATATCTAGCAACTGGAAAACATGCTGCTCTGATAATTAAGTCAAAGGTTGTTGTTGTTATATGTCATTGAGTTGCTTGCAACTCATAGTGACCCTCTGCACAACAGCTCTGAAGCCTACTCTATGCTAAGCCTGTCTCAACATCTCCTGTACACCTACCTCCATCACTCTAGTTATTTTGTCAATCCATCTCACCCAGGGTCTTCTTTCTCTCCTGCCCTGACCCTGGGCCCTTCCTAGCATAATGTTACCTCCTGGCAACATGCCCAAAGTATGTGAGACGGAGTTTCAAGATCCTTGCCTCCAGGAAGTGACTTGGTTTCATTTTGTGCAGGGCAGACTATTTGTTTTCTAGGCAGTCCGTGGTATGAACTCTTCAGTACCACAATTCAAAGTCATTGATTCTTCTTCTATTATTCTTAGTCATTGTCTAGCCCTCTGATACATCACAAGTATTTGTGCAAACCATGGCCTGGATCTGTCGCATCTTCATCTCCAGACTAACATCGTTGCTCTTCACAACTTTGGAGAAATCCCTAACAGCAGATTTACCCCATGCAATTTTGTGTTTTTATTTTCTAATGGCTGGTGCCAAGGGTGTTGATTGTGGAGCAAGTTGAAATTGTTAACAATCTCAATTTCCTCTCTATTTATGATGTTGCCAACTGGTCCAGAGGTGAGAATCCTTGTCTTCTTAATGTTGAGCTTTAATCTATGTTGGATACTGCAGTCCTTGACCACTTGTAGCAAATGCTTCTGGTCCTCCTCAGTTTTGGCAAGAAAGTTGTATCGTCTGCATAGCACAGGTTGTTGATGAATCTTCTTCCAAACTTGATGCCACATTCCTCCTCATAAAGTCCAGCTTACAGAATAATCTGCTCTGCATATAGATTTAAAAGTTATGGAGACATGATGCATTCCTGACACTTTCCTTTCCAATTTTGAACCATGTAGTGGTTCTTTGCTCTGTTCTGATGACTGCTTCCTTGTCCAAGTATAGGTTTCACATGATCATAATTAGATGTTCTAAGATTCCTTTTCTTCTTAAGGTTAGCTACATTTGTTGTGATCCACACTGTCAAACGCCTTAGACATTACTCTAGTACTCTATGCTAAAATCCATCTGACATTGGCTCTGATGTCCCTAGTGTCATGGCTTCTTCTAACCCCAGCACACACTTCTGGCAGTACTCTGTGGATGTACTGTTTCTGCCATTTTGGGATATTCTTCAGCAGGTTTTGCTTGCATGTGATATCCGTGATATTGTTCAATAATTTCCAGACTCTGTTGGGTCACCTTCTCTTGGAATGGGAATAAATATGAATCTCTTCCAGTCAGTGCTAAGTAGTTGTTCTCTAGATTTGTTGGCACAATCTGGTGAGTATGTCCAGAGCTGCACCCGTTTGTTGAAATATATCACCTAAGTCCTTTAATTCCTGGAACCTTGTTTCTTGCCAGTTCCATCAGAGCAGCTTGAACTTCCTCCTTCATCATTATTGCCTCTTGATCATATGCTATTTCATGAAATTATTTTGTGTCAGCCAATTCTTTCCAGTATAGTGACTGTGTACTCCTTCCATATTCTTTTGAAGCTTCTTGGATCATTCAGCATTCTTCCCATAGCATTCTTATTTTTTTTTAAATTGTTATTTTTATGAAAATTTACAGAAAAGTTGAATTTTCAGTTATTTACTGTTGCCCATTTTGTTCCTTTCCTATCCCTTCTCCCTCCCCCAGTTCATTTTCTTCTTTTTTTAAAAAAAAACTTATTCATTGTTGTACAATTTCCTCCCTCCTCCATCTTGCAGACCACTTTGTAGTGAACTCTTATTCTAGACTGTTGTCATGGAAATAATGTCTAGTGACATACTCCTTTTAGTTTTCTTCATTTGTTAAAATGCAGTGTTCATATCTAAGTATTGCAATTCAAAGCTTGAATTTGTTATTAAGTTCCTTCAGCTTAAGAAATGCTAACCAAGTTTGTTCCTTTTGATTATTTTGACTCCAGCTCTTTGCATGCTTCATTATAATACTTTGTGTTGTCTTCCGGTGCTGCCCTTTGAAATCTTTTTGTTTAGCTCCTTCCTAACTTTTTCCCCCTTTACTTTGGTTTTTCAGCACTCTAGTGAAATTTTCAGAGTCTCTTCTGACCTCTATCACAGTCTTTTTCTCTTCCTCTCTTTTTGTAATAACCTATTGCATTTTTCATGGATGATATTCTCAATAACCTCACACAGCTCATCTGGTCTTTGGTCATTAGTGCTCAACGCCTCAAACTTGTTCTGGAAATGGCTTTTAAATTAAGGTGGGGTGGACATAGGACAAATTTTCATTCTTATGGATTTAATTTCATGTTCTTTAGCATCAGCTTGGGCTTGCATATAAGTATTTGTGTATTTAGAAACATTTACACTATTGATTGCATGAACTGCACTGCTGTTGTGTGTCATGATGTTGGAACCAACCCTTAGCTGAGGCTCCATGGTTTTTAGAGGTAGTAAATCGCACAGAAGGAGATTGCCCATCCTTCATCCCAGGAGCAGCTAGTGGATTTGAACCATGTGCCTTCAAGATTGAGGCTTGCTATTTAGTGTGACTTTTTGTAAATTATGTATCTTAGCTTGAAATTTGGCTCACAGAAAATGTTCAGTTAATGACTACTATTATTTATTATTACAACCAGTATTCTTTTTCTAGTGCTTGTTGTTGTTAATGTTTGCTGTTAAGTTAGCACTGACTTTTAGTTGACCCTGCAGTGGATTTTCAGAAACAATAAATCTTAAGGGAGATTGCTCATCTTTCTCCCACAGAGAAGCTGGTGGATTTGAACAGCATGTTTGTTGTTGTTAAGTGCCGTTGAGTCATAGATGACTCATAGCGACCCAATGAACGAAAGTCCTCAACACTTGTGTGCGTGACTTTCATCCCTTCTCCAGGTTCATAGGGTTTCCGGAGGCAAGCTATTTACAGAAATGAGTGCCACTCCTGCTTCCAAGCTTATTTTAATTGGGGAGCTTCACCAAACACTGTCCACCATGGATAATCATTAACACATTTGACATATCACTGTCACAGGGTTCAGCTTCACAGCAACCATGATTTGACTCTGTACAGCAAGTGGACAAACCAGGGCTATACAACCTAGAAGAATGTTTGACCAAAAACAATTAAAACCAGGCCAGTGTTCCAGGCAGGAGGGTGAATCAAGACAAAGGTGCCACAGGGGGGGAAATGGCTGATGATAAAGGTTGGGTGGGGAAAAGAGCCACTGCAAACGTCTCTGGAGCACAGTTGTACTCTGACAAGCCTGAGGTCGACATGAGCAGAATTCAGTTCAACAGAAGGATGTGCCAACTTCAGCACCATTGACATTTTTGGACAAGATAATTCTTTGCAGAGCACGCTGCCATGGACTTTTCAAGATGTTGAGTAGCATCCCTGGCATCTTTTCACTAGGTGTTTATAGAAAATTCTTTCTCGTTCATATCATGACAACCAAAGTATCTTCAGACATTGCCCAACACCACTGAGAGGTAAAAATGTCTGCAGGTGAAACAAAGAATGATCTAGTCACACTTAATAAGTGATTTTATTTTTTTTAGGATAGCACTGAACTATTTTAACACATTATCTAATATATTCATAACAACAGCCTCGTATTATTTCTTTTAACCCCAGTTATTATTGACAGTTGCCATTCAGTCGGTTCTCTTTGCAAGATAAATGTATAACGTTTAGGTATAATTGTAGAGTATCTAAGTCAACTTGTAGGAAACCCAGGCTGAGAGAAGCTACATAACTTTCTCAAGGTCAGAGATCATAAACAGCAGAATGAGATTCAAGTCTAGATTGTTTGACCTCCAAACAATGATGCATATATATTAAATTATAATTGAACGCCTTGATTTGGAGGAACTTTCACATGTACCACCCAAAGCACATGCCTTTGAAAATATCTTGAAGCAAATTATTTCACAAGATTGAACAATAAAAGATCTTGCATAAATTAATTTTTCTTGGATTTTAATCCATAACATTCTCCAAGAAATTTTCCCCCAGCTAAAAGATTCTGCTTGGGCTTTGAGTTTAAAATTGTCCCAAGATCAGTAAATAGATGAAAACAGATTCACACCAAGGCATATTGTAGTAAAATGCTGAAACACCAAAGGGAAAGACGAGCCTACAAGGAATTGTACACACACACACACACACACACACACACACACACACACACACTCTAGAATGCCAACAGAGTTTTTAAAAACCTTTAATTCCACTTTGCACTTTGGACATCTTGCCAAAATTTGTACTTGTTTTTCCTTCACAATATAATACAAAATAACAAATGTAAGTTCAAGAAACATGCACTAAAAACAAGTATCAATCACTTTTGCCATACTCTCTTTTCCATCTTTTTCTAATCAGAGGTCACACACTGTGACCCAGACTATTTTTGGCAGCATGTTTAAGAGAGTTTTGAACTTGAATGCCCTTAAGTGCTTCATGCACTTTCCATTCCAGTTGTTAGCTGTTTGGGCCTCGAAGGTATTTGTGCTAAGTTTGCTAGAAATTATTTCAAGCTGATGAGACTTAAGCTTACATTAACACTAGCAACATTTTCATTATTCGTTTTTCCATTCAGTTGGTTAAAAACCAAGAATAAAGCTGCAGTGAAAAATTGAATGTTTTCATACATGTGACTATTTGAAGATTCAAGGCTATAAAAGTGGACTACTCCTTGAACCAAAAAAAACCCAAACAAACCCTACTAATGCCAAATCACATTTTATTTTTTTTATTAACTGATGTTCAAAATATCTAAATTGAGAATTCTAAGGATGGGCTCAATTTAGAATGAACAAGGCACAAACAACTGGCAATTCAAATGTCCGGAAGTTGAGGAATACCTATTGATTGGTATACTGATTATGTGGATTTGAATTTCAATTCAGTCTTACTCTGAAGCAAGGAATTTGGAGAGAGTTTAGAGCTCTCTAAAGGAGACAGGGAGGGAGGGGTTTTATTATTGTTGTTATGTGCTGTTGAGTTGACTGACTCATAATGACCCTATGAATAACAATCTGAACCTTGCCCTATCCTGTGCCATCTTTATCATCTCTGACATACTGGAGCCTGTGTTATAGCCACTAGTGTTGATCCATCTTGTTGAGGACCTTCTCCTTCATTGTCCCTCCACTTTTCCAAGCATCATTCCCCCCCCCCAGGACTGATACCTCCAAACAGAGTGCCCAAAGTACGGGGAGAAACGTTTCTCCATCCTTGCCTCTAAGAAGCACCTTAGTTCTACCTTCCCCATGACACATTTGTTTGTTCTTTCAGCAGTCCATTGAATAGTTTGTATTTTTCTCCAATACCACAAATCAAATGCAACAATTCTGTCATCTATGCCTTGTCCCACTTGCGCATGCATAGGAAGTAATCGAAAAGACCATGGCTTGAATCAGGTGCACCTTAGTCTTTAAACTGACACTGTTGTCCCTAGTACTCTGGAGTGAACATTGACAGCACATTATCCCATTGCAACACATCTTTCAATTACTTGTCTGCTGTTTCCAAGGGATCCAAGGGTTGTGGATCTAAGAAAGAAAAAATCGTTGACAGCTTTAATCTTTTCTCCATCTATTATGATGCTGTTTGTTGGTCCAGTGATGAGGGTTTTTGCTTTACTGTGATGAGTAATAGGACTGACATCAAGGATATTATCCATGAGGAAAGCAAAAGATTATTATAAAGGTAAGGGAGAATGAAGGGAGGGTACTACCTTCTAAATTTAGCTTCTTAGAAGAAACTTCAAGGACCATATACTTGAAGAGTTTGAGGAATGATCCTTGCAGTAGGGAATATAGTAATATGGTGTCAAATACCACCCAAGAAAGTGAATTGATTTAGGTAGCAACTTCGAGGTATCCAACTGCCTTGGCTCCAAACAGAAGGTCAAAAGTATGTGAGTGAGTCCTTGGAAGTGGATGTGTATCTCTGTAGGAATGTAGAGCCTGTAGAAATGTAGGACTTATCTTGCTCATCTAGAAAAGGCTAGGAGACTCTCAGTCACAAGTTCCACTATGAAAGAAGATGAAGTGAAGTTAATAGTGGCCAGCAAAGCAGGACTTAAGAGTTAGACCCTCTGCTGAGAAGTAAAACTGAGGTTGGAGGCATAGCACTCCCTGACCTCAAAACCTACTACACAGCAGTAGTAACTAAAACAGCATGGTATTGGTACAATGACAGGCAGATAGACCAACGGAATAGAATTGAAAACTCAGAAATAGACCCAGCTATCTATGATCAACTGATATTCGATAAGGCAATAAAAGCTATCAAATGGGGAAATGATAACCTCTTCAACAAACTATGCTGACAAAACTGACTTCCACCTAAAGAAAGCTGAAACAGGATCCACATCTCACATCATACACAAAAATGAACTCGAGGTGGATCACAAACCTGAAAGCAAAGCCCAAAACTATAACATTCATAAGAGACAAACTGGTCTAGTCCAAAGGTATAAAGCTCTAGTCCAAAGTATAAAGAGATGGCTAAATACAACCAAAAATGCACAATCTGAAGAGGATAAAATTGATGCACGGAACCTTCTAAGATTAAATCCATGTGTGCATCAAAACTTTTTCCAACAGGGAGAAAAGAAAACCTACAGACTGGGAACAAGCATGTCGTAATACCATCTCAGACAAGAGTCACAACCAAGTTTACAGAATACTCTTGGGCCTCCAAGAAAAAGATGGATAACCCAATTACAAAATGGGCAAAAGGCAGGGAAAGAATTTTCATAGAGGACTATGTTCGAATGGCAAACACATGAGGAAATGCTCCAAATCACTGGCAATAAGAGAGATGCAAATCAAAACCACAATGAGGTACCATCTCACTCTAGTAACTGTGGCAAAGTTTAACAGGGCAGTAAGTAATAAATGTTGGAGAGAATGTTGTGAGAAAGGAACTCATATATTGTTAGTGTAACTGTAAAACGGTAAAACCACTCTGGAAGAGAGTTTGGTGCTTCCTCAAAAAGTTGAACATAGAAATGTCATATGACCCAGCTATTCCACTATTTGGAATATACCCTGAGAAAATGAGAACTGAGGCACAAACAGAGATCTATACTCCACTGTGCATAACAGTACAGTTATTCACCATCACAAGAACATGGAAACAGCCAAAATGTCCAACCACAAATGAATGAATTGAAAAATAATGTACAATCACACAATGGAATCCTACACAGCACACAGGAGCAGTAACTTTATAAATTATTACCTAACTTGGGAGGGACTGGAGAGAATTATGCTGAGTGAACTTACTCAATCCAACAAAAATAAATTTTATATGAAACCATTATTGTAGAATGAGTGTAAGGATCCAAGGGGGTGGGGAAGGTTGGAAGCAGAAAGATGAGAATGTGCAAGGAGAGGGGGGAATTAATCATGAGGTTATACAATTTGTTGAGTTGGGGGATGAAGGAAATGGAAAGTATTTGTTTTGGAAAACAATGTTTTCTAATTTTGTAAAGACACTAGTACAAAATGAAAAAAAAAAAAAAGAGTGAGACCCTCTGGATGACACATGAAATGGTTTGAAACATTTGTTAGTGCCTGAAGTTGAAAAATCAAGGAAGAACTCTTGTTTCCTACATGTCTTTTCCTCCATTCCCAACACTTCTCTAACTTCATACCAATCTTTGAGAGGGCTAGAACAGAGGAGAAAGTGATGGAAAATAGTCAACCACACCTTTCGTCTATAGATGAAGCCATTTGTAGCTAACCAGTATCCTAGCTAGTTAAGGTATGGGTATTGTGGATATGTCACATTTATGAATGAAGACAAAATCAATGAATATTAACCAGGTGTTCTCGTTCCCCACCTCCACCACCTTTTTGTTTTAAAAAACATTTTAGTGTGCCTCTGGTAGAAGTTTATACAACAAATTATGCTTTCCCATTTGAAAAAAGGGATCTCTGGTGGCTTTGTGGTAAGACACTGAGCTGTCAACACATAGGCACACCTCTTTTTTTAATTAAATATCATACCTGTAGGTAATTAATAACCTTCATTTTAACTACCAATCTATAGGATTTTCGTCCCCTCTAAAACCTAAGGGGCTAGAAAGTGAGATCTAGTAGTGTAGTCTGTAGTGAGAAGTGTTGCTGACCCAAAAGATGGAGCATCTCTGGCAGTCCAAATTCAACTCTGTCTCAAAAAGAAAAAGGTAGCCAATTTCCTCCTGTGATTTATAGCCTCCTGAAAGCCTGATGGAAGGTGAGCTGGGGATTGGTTCCGACTTGACTGCAATGAGTTTGAGGTGTGTTAGCTTTTTGTTTGTTTTGAGTTTTTTAAAGGAGATAGAAATGCGTACGATTACCCAACTTTTCTTTCAGGAACTTAGAAATAGTTTCTGTAGTGTTAAGATGTTTTTCTTTTCTACCCACTCCCTTAGATCTAATAGTGTTCAGGTGGGAACATGTAAGTGAAATGAATCCTTGAAGCTCTATCAGTCACCCTTAACTTCCCTAGGGCCATGGTCTCCAGCTGACTCAACTTCAGACACCTGGTTTGATGTTGATCAGTGACTTCAACACCATTAACAATAGTGAGAAGTGCAGAACAGAGAGCTATTCAGATTGGAGAGAGTGTGGTAGGAGTAGCCTGATGGAGACCTGGAGACAGAGCCATAGTTAAAGGTTTTGCTTGCTGGACATTGAAGGAAGATCTTACTTGTAACTACTCTGAGATAAAATTTGCTGGATTACTGAAGGAAGCAGAAGTTTTTCTGGAATTTGTGTTTCTGGACTGAACGAATTTCACTGTGTGATATCTTTTGATTCTCCCACCCTTCAACCTATTTTGTCAATACACCCTACAATTGTGAGTAAATTCTGTGAGTCACTTGCAGTGCATCTTGGACCTAGTGATTAGTAGGAGTGGTGTAGGAGTGTGTGTTGGCAGAAGATATTTGACCTTATAAGAATCATTTTTATACTGTGGATATTGTTGATGTGGACAATTCCCCTTTGTGGAGTTAAAAGAGGTTAGACTCTCTGTAGATGTTCATTGAAAAGAAAAATAAACAAAATAAAAAAAAAAAAAAAAAGAATACAGGATAGATTTGGAATGTATAAGACACAATAAAAAAAAAAGTTAAAAAAAAAAAAGAAAGGCATCAATTGACTATGTGGACCTCTAATAGCTATTACAAATCAAGACTTCAATTATTTAAGAGGTTTTATTTATATCATTGCTCTGTTGGGACAAATAAAGTTGAAATTTAAGCTGAAAAAAAAAAAAGGTTAGACTCAGCTTTCCCCATGTTTTCTTTGCTGCTCTCGCAGTCCGCATTGAGAGGTTTCAAAAGGATATTTGACACAATACCTAGTTTAAAAATATCCCTGGTCAATATTCTCAGAGGCTAATTTCTTTTCTTAGTTTCATGATTTTGTTTTGCTTCCGACTAGTAGAAAGTGATAGTTGTAGCTTAAATGGATGTTTACAAGGTTTTAAGATCCCAGACACTACTCACCTCCCTAGGATGCAGAACATGGACTTTGTGAACTATATTATGCCAAGTGAGTGAGCTGTCTCATAAGACTAATATAGTAAACTTTCAAAACCAGATAACTAATCTCACAATTGTTTGATTATGTTTGAGAACTATTTTTATCTGTGCCCACTGAGTATATATGCTTGAACGTATATTTGTACTTAAGTCTTTGTCTAAATACTTTTAATCATGCACTGAAATGCATATATTTGTTTACAAATATGCCCATGCACACACAAATTTGACTTATTTGTAGTTATTTGTAGTAGTGTTGCAAAATAGCAAAAGAAATTTTTTTCCTTTCTTTTTTTTTAGTGAAAACATCCGTTATTCTTATGAGCTCCTTAGTGACATTGCTTATTTTGGTCAAACTGTGTTCATTACACCTTCATATCAAGCTATTTTGGGGACATTATCATTTTAAAACTGGAACATGATTATGGCTTAAATGTGGCATAAGATTTGGTATTACCTAAGTGAGATAAGAAAAAGAATGAGATTGTCCAAGTTTTCTTCCAGGAGCTTGGGAAGAAACAGTCTCCACTGAGAAAATTCAAGAGGACATTTGAGATAAAAGTAAAATTAGCAGTCTGGCTATATAGTTCAAGAAAAATATAGTTATGCTGTAGAGTGGTTTTAGATGGCATATTTATCTTTAACTTAAATTCAAATTAGGAAAATATTTGTACTTTTTAAAGACTAGGACTACTATAAACAAGAACTTAAGAATAGTCATTTAATTAAATAATCATTTAAAGATTACCTTGTTATGATGAAGCCATAAATATTTTAGCTTTTTAAACCTAGAAAGATCAATTACATCTGTGAGTTCTCTGAAAAGAAAAAAAAGTGAATATTAGTAATGGCATGACCTAGTAGTAATTAGAAGATCTTTCTCATTGTCCTTTGCAAGTATTTGACCCATTTAACTGCTAATTCCTGAGATTTCATCATTAATTTAATTGGTTTGGATTAAAATTTTGTTGGCAAGTTAATGTAAACAGTTAAAAGGAATTATATCACATTGGCAGAAATTTGTACCTCATTATGAGTCTGCAAGGTAAGAGAACAGAGGTAAAATTAAATATGCGTGGAAGATACTGGACTTTGAAAAGAAATGTACAAACCATAATTAGCACACAATTCGACATTTTCTGCAAAGTATTTCTTTTATGGTTAATTTTCATCTTGGTCAAACCAGTTAGTAACTGTAGGATTCCAAGAAACAGAGAATAAGTGAACTTTTAATTCTTTATTATTTCTAGGTCTAAATTATTACCTGCCCTTTTTTACTGTTTGGGACTCAAACATTCCAAGTGGATCTTGGAGTCTGAGCTGGTGCAGCTTATCCAGCAGAGGGGCAGGCACAAGGTTAAGTTAGAGCAAATGACTATCAAAAATACCCTGAGGACAGGCAGGCATTTAACTATGGATACTTGAGCATGTAGACCTCAAACTTATTTCTTCAGAGCAGAAAGTGTGAGACTCAGGCATGTGTTCAAAGACATACATATGTATTATGAAGTATGCTGGATATTTTTCTAAGCAATTTAATTGATGCTCATTGATATTACATATGTATAATAAGATCTGCTCCTTTGGTTGATGTTACCCATTAATATTTATAAATTTTGCCCTTTTCACCCTCCCTCTTTTTATTTTTATTTTCCCCTTACTCTTTTTAAATATATGCAAACAACATTTTTTATCAAGAGAAACTATTTTCTCCAACTTTTTTTAATTGAAAAATTTGAAACCTAAAAAAATAAAATTGAAGGGATAGTACAATGAAGATTTGAAGAACCTGCATAATTTTTTTGAACCTGCATAATTTTAAACATTTGGTCACATTTATGGTATATCTATCTATCTATCTATCTATCTATCTATCTATCTATCTATCTATCTATCTATCTATCTATGGTAACCTTGTGGGTAAGAAGTTCTACTGCTGGTGGTTTGCTTCTTGGGAAAAAGATTGGTAATCTCTTTTACTTCAGGAAATTCCAGCTTCTAGAATCCCACTGAAGAGTCTGCAATGAGCTGGTTCTGACTCAAAGGTATGTAACATTTTCTGCTGCTGTTGTTGTGTGCCCTAGTGTTGGAACAAATCCATAGCTGACCCACCAGAGGGTATTATTATTATTAATTTGAATGAACATATAGAGAGATTTTGGATTTCCATTCATTCATTGTTGCACTTTTCTCTGCATCCCTCCCACCTCCCGGTTCACTTTTCTCTCTTTGAAAAGTAAAAGTAAAATTCCTTCATTGGTATACAATCCCCTGCACCCCCGACCCCCACCCCGAGTATACTCCACTCTGCAACCTTCATTCCAGACTCTTATGATAATCATAATGCCCTAAAATATATTACTTTTTTTTATTTTTTATTTTTTCATTATTACTTATAAACTGTTCTCTCCTTCATCCATTTTGGAGGCTGCAGTCCTTTACCCTCTGCAGTAAGCGCTTCAGGTCCTCCTCATTTCCACAAGCAGGGTTGTGTTATTTTCATAATGCAGATTGTTGATAGATCTTCTGCCAGTCTTGACCCCACATTTCTCCTCATAAAGCCCAACCTCCCAGATAATCTGTTCTGCATAAAGGTTGAAAAGGTATGGAGATAGGATGCATCCCTGGCGTATGTCCTTCCCAATTTTGAACCATGCAGTATTTCCTTGCTCTGTTCTGATGACTGCCTCTTGGTCCATGTATAGGTTTTGCATTAGCACGATCGAGTGTTCTGGGATTCCCATTCTTCTCAGAGTCAGCCACAGTTTGTTATGATCCATGCAGTCAAACGCTTTTGCATAGTCAATGAAACACAAATAGAAATTCCTCTGGTATTCTCTGATTTCAGCTAAGATACATCTAACATCAGCTACAATATACCTAGTACCATGACCCCTTCTAAAGCTAGCCTGGACTTCTGGCAGTTCTCTGCTGATGTGCTGTTCCAGTTGTTTTTGGATAATCTTCAGTAGAATATTGCTTGCATGTGAAATCAATGATATTGTTCTGTAGTTTCCACACTCTGTTGGGTCACCCTTCTTTGGAATGGGAACAAATATAGATCTCTTCCAGTAAGTCGGCCAAGTGGTTGTTCTCCAGATTCCTTGACACAACTTGGTGAGCACATCCACGGCAGCATCTGTTAGCTGAAATATATCAATTGATATACCATCTATTCCTGGGACCTAATTTTTTGCTATTTCCTTCAAAGTAGTCTGAACTTTTTCCTTCATCACCATAGACTCTTGCTCATATGTTGTTTCATGAAATTCTTCTGTGTCTTCCAATTCCTTTCGATACAGTGACTCAGTATATTCGTTCCATCTTCTTTTAATACCTCCTGGATCTTTTAATATTCTGCCTATTGAGGCTCCATGTCAAGAAGACAAAGGTTCTCACCACTGGACCATTGGCAGCATCAGGATGGATGGTGAAGAGATTGAGATTGTTCACAGCTTTAGTTTGCTTGGCTCCACAGTCAATACTCTTGCTACCAGTAGCCAGGAAATTAAAAGACGTATTGCCACGGGAAAGTCTGCTGTAAGGGACCTCTCCAAAGTACTGAAGAGCAATGGTGTCTCTCTGGAGACCAAGGTGAGTCTGAGACAGGCCATGGGCTTGGCTATCACTTGTTATTTATTAGAGTGTTGGACAATGACTAAGGAGGATAAAGGATAATTGATGCCTTTGAGCTGTCGTGCTGGAGAATAGTATTGAGAATACCATGGACTGCTAGGAAAACAAAACAGATTCATCCTGGAAAGGGTCAAACTGTGTGGCTCCTTGGGGGCAAGGATTCTGAGGCTCCATCTAACACACTTTGGACATGTTGTAAGGTCCGGTCCTTGGAGAAGGACATCATGCTTGGGAGGGTGGAGGGACAGCGCAGGAGAGGAAGGCCCTCTATGAGGTGGATTGATTCAGTTACTGGGGTAATCAGTATGGGAATGTCAGAGACAGTGTGATAGTTACAGGACAGAGCACAGTTTAGGGCTGTTGTACATAGGATCGCTATGAGTCGCAAGCAACTTGAGGGCACATAACAACAATTCCCTCTTCTGTTTCAATGCAGTATATATAATTCATCCAGTTTTTTTCATTCTTACTCCAACTTTGATGTCAGTCCCATTCTACAGCAATAGCATTATGCAGTATTTGTCCTTCTGTGATTGAGATATTTCACTCAGCATAATGTCCTCCAGGGTCACCCATTTTGAATAATATTGAATGAGTTCCTTGTTTTTCAATGCAGTGTAGTATTCCATTGTGTGAATATACCACAGCTTCTCTATCCATTCATTCATTGATGGGCACTTAGGCTGCTTCCAACTCCTTTCTATTGTGAACAAAGCCATGATAAGCATGGGTGTGCATATATCTACCAAGGACTATAAACTTCATTAAAGAAAAGCTTGGAAGAACTCTAGTAGTCCTAATCCACAACATAAACAGTCTTCCGAGTATTCTGATAAATCTACAATCAGAAGAAGATAAAATAGATGAATGAGACATTCTAAGAATCAAATCCCTATGTACATCCAAAACTTCTCCAACAGGGTAAAAAGGGAAGCCACAAACTGGGAAAAAGTATTTTTTAATGACATGTCAGAGAAAGGACTTTTATCTAGAATTTATAAAATGCTTAGCACCACCAAAGGGTTTTAAGAGGCAATAAATCACATGGGAGGAGATTAGCCATTCTTCTCCCAGGTGGTGCATTTGAACTTCATGTCTTTGTGATTGCAGCACAGCTTCTTACCACTAAGCTACCAGAGCTCTCTAACAAAATCCTTCAAATAACTGGCAGGCATTTTGGGGACAGCACAAGCAAAATTAATAAGAGGTGTGTGTGTGTGTGTGTGTGTGTGTGTGTGTGTGTGTTGAGTTTTTTTCACATTTAAACTTTTGATATTTTTTTTACTCAGAATCTACAAACATTTTAAAGACATTTATTTCTATGCCAATAAACACATTTAGCAGTAATGAAAGAAATTACTTTGATGAAGAATTAAAAAGACTAACTTTCCTTCAAATGTCCGGAAATCATAACAAGAAAAAAATATATATATGTTTTTTGATAAGTTTCTTATTATTTGCAAATGAGTTGCAGACTTCTTAAGGTAGGCAACCTATTATTAAACACTTAATCTTATATTTCCCCCATATCAGGACATCCTCCTGAATAACTACCATTATCACAACCAAGAGCATGAATTCAGTGGTAGTTGTTATTTTTGTTACGTGATGTCGAGTCAGTTGTGACTTATTGTGACCCTATGTACGACAGCTCTGAAGCCTGCCCTGTCCTGAGCCAGTCTCACTAATTCCTACACACCAACCCCCACTGCCCCAGTTAGTGTGTAAATCTATCTCATTTGGATTCTCCTCTCCTGCTCTGTCCCACCACCCTTCCAAGCATGATGTCCTTCTCTAAGGACCAGTCCTCCCTGGCCACATGCTCAAATATGTGACAGAGCTTCAAAATCCATGCCTCCAAGGAGAAATTTGTCTCTTTGACGAGTACTTTGGAGAAGTCCCTGAATGCAGATTTTCACAGTGAAATTCGTCTTTTGATTCCCTGACTGCTGGTGCCGAGAATGTTGACTGTGGAGCCAAGCAAGCTGAAATTGTTAACAATCTTAATTTCCTTTCCATCTGTCATGGTGCTGCCAGTTGATCAGTGGTGAGAATCTTTGTCTTCTTCATGATGAACTTCAATCCATATTGAAGACCACAGTCCTTGACCCTCTGCAGCAAGTGTTTCAAGTCCTTTTAAGTCTCAGCAAGCAAGGTTGTGTCATCTGCATAATACAGTTTTTGATGAGTCTTCCTCCAATCCTGATGCCACATTCCTCCTCATAAACTCCAGCTTCCCGAATGATTTATTCCACATATAGATAGAAAAAGTGTAGAGATATGATGCATCCCTGATGCACTCCTTTCCTGATTTTGAACCATGCAGTGTTTCTTTTCAGCACATAGCAACAATAACATACTATGATAGGTTTTTAAGCAGAATTGGCATCCACTTTCTAAAAAACATGCCTCTAGAAGCTCTATGGACTTTGATAAATGTCAGTAGTTGTAGAGGAGCTTCAGGTCTTTTGTTCAACTCGAAGGCAATCAACAACAACAAGTGTTTCCTTACTCTGTTCTGATTATTGCTTCCTAGTCTAAGTATAGGTTTCACATGAGCACAGTCAAGTATTCTGGGATTCCCATTCTCCACAAGGTTAACCACAATTTGTCGTGATCCACAGTCAAATGCCTTTACATAGTCAATGAAACACAGACAAACATTCCTTGGGTACTCTAGTATCTAATATACTGATAATTTTTCTACATATATTACTTTTTAATTTTTTAAAAGTCAGAATATCATAAAAATGTCTCTATTATTTATTATTTTTAGTATTCATAAATTTGAACTGGTTTCCCTGTCTCCTTTTCTCCTCTCTCTTAGCTTTGATATTTTGAAGAGTCCAGGACAAGGATCTGATGAAATGTCCCTTGTTCTTTATTGGCCTGGCTACTTCCTCATGATAACATTACATGGATAGTTTACTTCTTACTGTATCACATCAGGAGGCATTTTCTGTGAGTTTGTCCCTTTCTTGGTGAAGTGAAGTTCATTCATTTGGTTAAAGTGGTATCTGTCAGTTCTTGTTATTGTAAAAGTAAAAATTTCATCACAGAATAGTAGTATGCAGGAAAAACCCCAGAGATCACATATCTATCTTGGTACCAGCAGATCAATAGCTTTAGTTTTAATTGATGATCCTTATACAGATCAATGAATTCATCCGAGGTTATAGAATAGTGCTATTTTTTTAAGGTTCTCATTTCCCATTTATTAGCTCTTTTTCTCCTCTACTCCTCCTTTCTTTCTCTCATTCTCTCTTTCTCCTCTCAACATTTTTCTTCCTGTTTTTCCACCCACTACTGTTCTTTCCCCTGTTCTTTTTTTTAATTAAATTTTATTCATTTTAATGAACATTTACAGAGATTTTGGGTTTTCATTCATTCATTGTTGCACTGTTTTCTCCACCCTCCTCCCCAGTTCGTTCTTCTTCCCCCCGCCATGTCTGTTTTAATTGTCCAATTGCCACAGTGCTTGTCAAAGCCAGTTCTGATTAATCTCCTTTGTCAGTGTGTCCCTTGCCATTCCCTATCACTCCTCCCTGAGAGAGACTTCACCCTGATTCATAAGGAAAAGGGGATGGTGTATTCTCTTAGCTACTTCCTGCTGAAAAGGGATGCTGTGGGTTTCAGGGTGAATGTCTTCTCTCACTACTCTAAAGGGCCCCCTTGGCAGTAGGAAACACATAGACTATTTATTATGGAGATTGATTTTGGAATTTAGATGCACTGTTATCAATTGTGCTTAGCCGTACATGTTCATATCCTTGAAGATGTATCATGGAAGTGTTGCAGCAGTAGAAGATGCAAATTTAACTAACAAGTTAAAAGTGCATGTGTCAAAAATGGAAAAGCAATAATATTCTGAGTAGAGGTTCTAATAGTGGCACAAATCAAGTTACAGAGGTAAGGTGGTTCCATTGCCATCCTTACACTAACTTAATTCTTTTTTTTTAAATTTAAATTTGTTATTCATTTCAGTGAAAATTTACAGAGGCTGTGGATTTCCATTCATTCATTGTTGTAGATTTGTCCCCTCCCAAGGCTCCCCCCCCTCACCAGACATTACCCTCTTGGAAAAGTAAAAGAAAAGATTCTTTCATTATTTTACAAACCCTCCCCCAGGTCCACTCCACAATGTAGCCATTGCTCTAGACTCCTGTCATGACAGAAATACCTAATCACATATCTCTTTTAAACAGTTTTCTCCCTTCTCTGTTTCAGAGCAGCATACATTATTGAGCCCATCTTACTCAGTCTCTCCCCAACCCCAAGGACAGTCCCATTCTACAACAGTGGCACCATGCAATATTTGTCCCTTTGTGACTGGGACATTTCACTCAGCATAATGTTCTCCAGAGTCAACCATTTTGAGTAATATTGCATGAGTTCCTTGTTTTAAAATGCAGCATAGTATTCCATTGTGCGAATATACCACAGCTTCTCTAGCCATTTGTTTGTTGATGGGCACTTAGGTTGTTTCCAACTCCTTGCTATTGTAAACAAAGCTGCAATAGACATGGGTGTGCATATATCTGCTTGGGTGTCAGTTATGGTCTCTTCTGGGTATATTCCCATTAGTGGTATTGCTGGGTCAAATGGTATCTCTATTTGCAACTTTTTGAGAAAGCGCCATACTGCTTTCCACAGGGGTTGCACCATTTTACACTCCCACCAACAGTGAATCAGGGTTCCAGTTTCTCCACAACCTCGCCAGCATTTGTTGCTTGCTGTTCTGTTAAATTTTGCTATTTTGACTGGGGTGAGATGATATCTCATAGTTGTTTTAATTCCCCTGTTCTTTAATTATCTCAAATTGAAAGAGTCTATGCACTATCAGTCTTTAAGCAGTTGCCTGTTTTCTGGCATAAAAACATTCTATATTCCCTCAAAGCAATACTTAACAGGGGGTTTGCAAACAGAGTACTTTCTTCTTTCTTACTGTAGATATGTGGCTTAATTCTGGGAAAAAGCACTTGAGCCTTGGCTCATGCTCACTGTGCCATTAAATCCCTGTGTACTTGTTTGACTATCTATATTACACATGCAGATAGGTAGTGGCTCAAACCTTCAAGCAGCCATAAGACTGCTGATAAACGAGACACACATACAGCCACTGGCATCAACTGTTCTTTAGATTATATGTTCTTTTGTGGTTATGCAAGAAATGTGTACAGTGTTGGTAAAGTAAAAACCTTCATTATTATTTACAAAAAGCAGGTCGTAATCAATAACAACAGTATCAGAGGGCCAATGCTTATGCTTCCCCAAATTCCTCATGTGCATTCTTTCACAAGGGAGACAAGCTTGTGTTCAGGTCAGATACTGTGTTCATATCACACTGCACCTACCCAACTATTAGGGTTTCCACTTTGCTTTGAGATCTTTGCTGCTAGCTTCCACCCTGATCTCTGGGCTCTGGGCCTCTCTAACTGGCCACATTACCTGGTTTGCCCACAAGGAGTGAGGAACACAGTTTCTGTAAAGGACACACTTCTATCTCTCTTGCCATGCACAAGTGTTAAGAACTCATTTAATTCTGTTGGCAAGTCTCTTCCAGAGTCATCTGGCTCCATTCTGGTATAGTTAAGACCCCTGCAAAGGGGGCTCTGAGGCAACTTCTTGACAGGACAAACTCTGTTTTATATGGGCAAATAATTTAGCTCTTTTATGATACTGAAAAACCTCCTTCCCAATGGCATCGTAGATCTATCTCCACAAGCCAATAATCCCACCACAACCACTTTGCTCCATGGATCAAAAAGTTACTTTTATTACTTTAAGCTATTTTCAGAGCTCTAGTGGCCTAGTGGCAAGAAGCTGTACTACAATCCTGAAGTCATGAGGTTTGAGGCCACCAGCTGCTCCATAAGAGAAGGATGGGTAATTTCTTCCCGTGTGAGTAACTACATCTGAAAACATGCTGGAGGCATGGGTTGGTTCAAACTCTTGGTATACAAAAATAATTTCTAGGTTCTTGGAGATTTTGACCGTAGGGATCCTTGCAGATATCTGGACACTATTTCAGACTCTTCTTGGCAAAGTTCTTTGAACCTCTGTGGGATTTAGCCCTTACATAAGCCCGCTGCTGTTAGGTGCTGAGAATCAGCTCTAACTCATGGCTACTGTCTGTATGATGGACACAACTTTGCCCAATCTTGCTCATCTTCACAACCTCTGCTGTGCTTAAGGCCATTGGTGCAGCCACTCTGCCAATACATCTCTTCAAAGTCTTACTCTTTTCCACTGACTTTACTTTATCAAGCATGATGTCTTTTTCAAGAGCATGACCTCACCTCATAAAATAATAAAAATATATGAGTAGGTGTCACAATCCTCAGAAACATTCTTGCTACACTTTGTTTAAGACAGACTTATTTGTTCTCTTGGAAGTCCATGATAGAGTCAATGTTTTTTGCCCGACACAAATCAAAGACATTACTACTATAATTGAGAAATTATGGTACATTCACACAATGGAATACCTGCAGCAAGCAGGAGCAATGATTTTGTAAATTATTACCTAACTTGGGAGGGATTGGAGAGCTTTATGCTGAGTGAACTCAGTCACACAAGGACAAATATTTCATAAAACTGTTATTGTAGAATAATAGGATCCAAGGGGGTGAGAGAGGGTGGAAGCAGAAGGATGAGGATGTGCAGGGGGAGGGTGGATTAATCATTGGGTTGTACAATTTGATAAGTGTGGTTGGGGTGAGGGCAATCGGAACAATCTGTTCTGGAAAACAGTGTATTGGAATTTTGTAAATACACTACCATGATAAAAAAGAAGATATTACCATTGCTTCAGTTTTCTTATTCACCGTGCAACTTTCGCATATATATGAAGTCAATGAAAATATCATGGATTGGATTAGACACATCTTAGTCTTTAAACTGGAGTACTTGCTCTTTAGCACTTTAAGGAAGATCTTGACAGCATATTTGCCAATTGCAATAATACATTGTTTGATTTCTTTACTGCTACTGCTATTAGTGTTAATTGTGGACCAAAGTAGAGCAAAATCTTTGACACCATCAATCTATTTGGCAATTATCATGTTTCGTCTTGTTTTTTTTAACTTGTCCCATAGTGAGGATTTTTGCTTTCTCTATGTTGAATTGTATTACATAATGAGGGCTTGACTCTTCAGTCTTTATATGTAAATAATGATTAGACTTCCTCTAATCTTAATGTCTCATTCTTCTCTAATTAAACTTCTTGGATTATTTGGTCAGCATAAAGACTGAATAAACAGTGAAAGAATGCAGCTCTGCCACACATCTCTCCTGATTTTAAACTATTCGGCATCTCTTTGCTCAATAAGAACACGTATTGTGTTGCTCTAGGCCCAGGTTCCTCATGAACACAATTAAATGCTCTAGAGTTCTCATTTTTCTTAATGTTGTTTTGGTGTACTGTCTAGTCAGAAGTGACTCATAGCTGACCCACCAGCAGGTTTTCAGAGGCAATTAATCACATGAGAGGAGATTGCCCATCCTTCTCTTGCAGAGCAACTGGTGGACTTGAACTGTGTCTTTGGGATTGCAACATAGATTTTCACCACTTGTTGTTGTTGTTAAGTGCTGTCAAGTCATAGATGACTCATAATGACCCTGTGAACAAAAGACCTGAACACTTGTATAACTTTCATCGTATCTCCACATTCATAGAGTTTCCGGAGGCAGGCCATTTCAAAAGTGGATGCCACTCCTGCTTCCAAGCTTGTTTTAATTGGAAAGCTCCACCAAACACTATCCACCATGGATAACCATTATTGCATTTGACACATGAGTGTCACAATGTTTAGCATTACAGCAACCACGTGTTACCTCTGTACAGCAACCACGAGTTGCTTCCATACAGCAAATGGACAAACCAGTACTACACCATGTAGAAGAATGCTTGACATAAACAATTAAAATCAGGCCTGAAGATCACAGATTAAAATCACCCACCTTTGACTTAGTGCATAACTTTCTATTCACTAGGTCAACAGAGCTCTATGTTGTTGTTATTGTTGTTAAGTGCCATCGAACCACTAGAATACTATCCATAATGTATTATAATATGCATAATGGAATGCTTTTGTATAGACAACAAAATAAAAATAGTGTTCTGGTAGTCTCTTCTTTATGCCAAACTTCATCTGATGTCAGAGACTATCCCTTGTTTTACCTCCTTTCCTATGTCCAGATTTAACCTCCAGCAGTTCTCTACTGAAGTACTGTTCCAGTAATTTTTCAATTTACTTCAGCAAGATTTAACTGTAGATGATATTATTGATATTTTTAATAATTTTTGCATACTGCTGTATAATTTTTGTTTGTTTGTTTAATTAGCCCAAGATGAATTGTGTTGGTTGGCAGGTAGCTATCTTTCAAATTTCTTAGCAAAGACGAGTGAGCATGCCAAGGGCTGGACTCATTTTGTTGAAACACTTCCTTTGGTATTCTGTCAATTCCTGGGGCTTACTTTTTGCCAATATTTTAGTGCAGCTTTGATTTCTTCATTCAGTATCATTAATTGTTTATCATATGAACACTGACCAATTCTTTTTGTTATCATCACTCTGTATATTCCTTTCATCTTCTTTTGATACTTTTTACTCCATTCAATCTTTTGCCCATAGAATTATTCAGTATTGCAATTTAGGGTTTGTATTATTTTTTTTCCTTCAGTTTTTTTAACTGAAATAATAATGTGTTCCTTCCTTTTGTTTTATATTTTGTTTGCACATTTCATTATTTCACTCTGCTTTCACTCTTTGAAATCCTCTCAGCTATCTTCACATTTCTTTCTTTTGTTTTAGCTTCTAAAGAAAGTTTCAGAGTCTCTTATGACATACATTTTAGTATTTTCTTTTATACCTGTCCTTATCCTTTTGCTTTCTTTATATTTGATGTCCTTAAGGTCATCCCACAACTCATCCGGTCTTTGGTCATTAGTATTCAGTGTATTAAATCTGTCTTAGAGATCATCTATAAATTTAGGTAAGCTATATAGGTGGGTGACTCTATTTCACAGACCTCAGGCCTGCCTTTAATTGTTTTTGGTGAATCATTCTTCTAGGTCAAATAACCCTGGTATGTCCACTTGCTGTGCAGAGGTAACTCATTGTTGCTGTGAAGCCGAACACTGTGACACTGATGAGTCAAATGCGATAATGGTTACCTATGGTGGACAGTATTAGGTGGAGCTCCCTGATTAAAACAAGCATGGAAGCAGGAGTGGCATCCACTTCCATAATAGCTTGCCTCTGGAAACCCCATGAGCCTGGAGAAAGGACGAAAGTTATACATGTGTCCAGGTGTTTCATTCATAGGGTCGCTATGATTTACTTACTACTAGATGGTATTTAACAACAACAACAACAACAACAACAACATATTCAAGATTATGACACCTCTAAAGTGCTGAAGTGCAAGGAAGTCAGTCTGGAGACTAAGGTGTGTCTGATACATGCCATGGTCTTCTCAATCACTTGCTATGCATCAGATAGCTGGACAATGACTAGGAATGATAGAAGGAGAATTGATGCCTCTGAGCAGTGGTGTTGGAGAAGAGTATTGAACATAGACTGCAAGGAAAATGAAAATGTTTGTCCTGAAGAGGGTGAAGCCGGGCTGCTCCTTGGAGGCAAGGATTCTGAAGCTTTGTCTGACATACTTTGGACATGTTGCAAGGAAGGACCAGTCCTTGGAGAAGGACATCAAGCTTGGGAGGTTTGACGGACAGTGCAGGAAAGGAAGACCCTGATGAGACGGATTGATTCAGTGACTGGGGACTGGGGTAATAATGGGCATAAGTGTGTTGGAGATGGTGAGATTGGCACAGGATAGGGTAGAGTTTAGTTAGGGCTGTTGTACATAGGGTTGCTATGAGTCACAGGCAACTCGACAGTACATAACAACAACAACATATTGATTCTTGATTAATTTTCTTCATCTTCAATTTGTACTTGCATATGAAAAATTGATGGTGCCCAGCTGGCCTCTGATCTTGTTCTGCTGATGATTTTAAGTTTTTTTGCTGTCTTTTTCCACACATATTTGTTTCTTTGATTCACAATTGCATTTTTTTTAACTTTTAAAAAAATTATTTTAAATGAACGTTTACAGAGACTTAGGGTTTCCAGTCATTCATTGCTGCACTTTTCTTTCTGTCCCCCCCACCCCCCTTTTTGGACCAATTCACTCTTCTCCTTGAAAAGAAAAAGAAAAACTCTTTCATTGTTATGCAATCCCTCCTCCCAAGTCCACTCCACTATGCAGTCTTCACTCTGGACATCTGCAATGACAAGAATACCAATTCATGTGTCCCTTTTAAACAGTTCTCTCCCTCATCTGTTTCAATGCAATATACAGCACTCCTCCCCTCCTTTTTTGTCTTCCCTCAATCCTGATGTCAGTCCCATTTTACAACAGTGGCCCTATGCAATATTTGTCCTTTTGTGACTGAGATATTTTACTCAGCATAATGTCCTCCAGGGTCATCCATTCTGCATAATATTTCATGAGTTCCTTGTTTTTCAATGCTGTATAGTATTCCACACAATTGAATTCTTGTGTATTTGGTGAAGTACTCATGTATTGTTACCATTTAATTTTTTAAAATCACATAATAAATTAAATATTATATGATAAAAACATTTATATAAGTGTTCACAATGAATATATCACATGTCATACATGTATATAGTTATATTAGAGACAGAGAAATTGGCTCAGGTTATAGTAGGATTTAGAGCTGTTGAACATGGGGTTGCTATGAGTCAAAGTCAACTCGATGGCACATAACAACAACAACATTCTTAGGATAGGAAATATGTTTTAATCTTCACACAAGAAGATCCTAATGCTGGAAAATCAGTATTTCTATTTTTTCTAATATTTTAAAATTAATTTTATTGTAATATATTGCTGTGGTGCTGAACCTTGTGCCATTGGAGTGTCAAATGCCATAACACTTATCCAAGGTGGACAGTGTTTGGTGGAACTCCCAGTTTAAGACAGGTTTGGAAGCAGGAGTGGCATCCACTTCCTAAACAACATGCCTTTGGAAATTCTATGAAATTTGATAAATGACAATAGTTCTAGAAAGGCTTCAGGCCTTTGGTTCATAGGGTCACTGTGAGTCATACTCAACTCAACAGCAATCAACAACAACAACAACAACAACATTCTTACCTCCTAATCAGAAATGTACAATTGTAAAAATCAGGGGAGATTTAGATATGTGTGCTTGTAAGCATGCAAAACGTTTACCACTATTATGAAAGTAATCAATTTATAGAAAGATTTGACGCATGGCATTAAGTGTATCAGAATTCCATGTCAATCTGCTCTATTTGAAATTTTTAAGTTATCTGAAAGTCACTAAATATTTAAAGATATCTTAAATGCATTTATTATCAAGAGAAAAATGGCCATTAAATGAGAAAATGTTTTCTGATTAATTAGAATTTAAAATAACATGTACATAACATTTATTAATAAGAAACAAAAAACAAGATAAAAATAATCATTTTTATAATGTGATAAAAATCATTATTTGATAACATGGTTTCACCTATAAAGTAGCATTTTCTTTAAAAAATAGCTAATATCCATAAATTGCTTATGAGTAAAAATTACACTGAGCTTATTTTAAAATAGTACAGAGAATTCACATGGATTAAAAATCATGAAAGGAGAGAAAATAATAGGGCTATTAAAATACAACTCTGGCTCCAGATAGTATTATTTATTGACTAGGAACAACTGTAGGGTCTGGATCCAAACCTACCCATCATATTTTCTGTTCTTACATGTAGTTTCTGTCTTATAATGTAGGAAACAAACAAACAAACACTGCTCTGAATAGCATACTGTTCTATCATCTGCCACTATAGGGAATTTGAATAAAATCAAGAAGAGTTATTGTTATAAGAAAAGAGTTTTCCATTTACCAGTAAAAGGTTAATAATCATTACTATTTCATAATAATCTTGTTATATGAGGTCGAATTGAGATAGACTCAGAGCTGACCCTCTAGCAAGTTTTTAGAGGCTGTAAGCAGCATGGAAAGAGACTGTATATCTTTCTCCCTCAGAGCAGCTGGTGGATTTGAACCACCTATCTACAACAGTTAAAGAACAGGGTTCAGATATTCTGTTCATAGCGTCACTATGAGTCGTACTCAACTCTACAGCACCTAACAACAACAACAACAACATAACTTTGGGTTGGCAATGCAACTCCTAGGACATCAGAAATCCCTTGATGTTTATACATGCCATCAAGGCGGAACCAACAAATAGCTGACCCTCTAACGGGTTTTCAGAGGCAGTAAATTTCATGGAAGGAGATTTCCCATCCTTTTCCTCTGGTGCAGCTGGTAGATTTGAACTGCTTGTATTTGGGATTTCAACACTGCTTTTTACCACTCGACCACCGGAACTTTAGAACTCCAATATAACAATATTAATCATAGTAACATTCATACCCAACTGGAAAATAGTCTCTCTAATAGAGATTATTGATCTCAGTGAAGGATAAAGTAATCAGAATTAATATGGTATTTACCCCTTTAGTCCTTGAAGGAAAAACCATGGAGAAGAATATTTTAATCTATGAAACACAAAATGATATTTTAATTCTTACATCAATTAAACTTACTTTTGACAAAGGAACAGCTCAAAGACATCAGCATCCCGCTTGTATCCACATAGCTTTAGCTCATCTTCAATTGCCTGATAACATATAATTAATCTGTCAAATCACATTCCGATGAGCAAAAATACGGAGGCATTTGCAGTCAATAACAATAACGTCTACAAAGAGATCAAAAGGAAGGTGTATATGGAGACAACCACTCCACACTGATAAATTCCAACCCTACAATTATATATTATTTACTTGTTTTTGTGGTTGAATTTCATTATCCTTAATCTTGAACACAGATGTGTAAATAATTTTTAGCCAGAGAGGAAAAAAAAATGTTTATGTACATGTCTGCGTACAAAAATAAGATTTTGATTCTTTGTGAAGCAGAATTATTTCACTCTTAATAATAACTGTTAAATGTTACTTCAAACACAAGGAATTAGTATCTCATAGGCTTCTTATATTTCCAGGAGGATGACGAATTGGGGACCTAGGCTATGATAAATGCTATCGTAGATACTATGTCACATGCTAAGCACTCCGTGATTTGCACTTAGTAAATTCTCAATAGATGTTGGAAAAATGAGTGAGTGATTATAATTTTCTGTGAGTAAATAAATGCACATTTTCCCTTTGCAAGGGAAGAATCTTCATTTTTTTTAAGGATTTCTAGCAAACTTCTACCATGGGAATTTTGACATAGAAGAAACAGCATTTTTAGTTTTGAAACTAAAGACTCAATAATAGCTATTTAAGTGCTTTTCCTTTTCTCAAGAATCTTGGTTCAGTTACCAAATGGCATTCATATTCCTTGTAGTCTAAGATGACATGGGAAAAATCAAAACCCATCCATAATTTGCTTCACAAAGACACTAGCTAACAAGACTCAACAAAAGCAAAAAGGATAACCGTTGTTGCACTTCTGGAATCTGATAAACATCGTAATTACTCGGTCAAAACAATCACCAAATTTCAGCTGTGATGTTGTGGGTGGCGAGGTTGTAATGTCAGTAAGTAATCTGTGAGATTATGATGAGGTTTTTGTTATTTAGAAAAGGACTTTGTTGTTATTAACTGTCATTGAGTTGATGCTGACTCATGGCAGCCTTATATGTACAAAATCCTGCCTGGTCCTGTCACCAGCAAGTTCAAGTCCACGCAAGTGGACTTTCAGAAGGGATGTGTGTGTGTGTACACATACATACATACATACATTCATAAGTAAAAATGATGGCTCTCTTAGGAATGGAAATGGAGATCAGCTGCTAATTTATTGTCCCAAACTTGTTTTGCTACCTTTTTAAGTAAGCTGAATCTGGGGGTTTAGGGAGTTTCACAGACAAGCACATTAAATTTGGGACTTGAAAAACTCACACTTAAACATTCACATCTGAAAATCTGAACTTAAACATTTAACTGACAGAAGAATATGTTTTGATAAATTCCACAATAAAGATGGAGCTTGAAAGTATTAATGCTAATGAAACAAGTCAATTACATAAAGACAGATTTGTATTGTCTCAGTTGTATTAAAGGTAAGAACAGGCAAATGTATAAGGACCAAAGTTACCAAGGATGTAGAATAGCAGGAGTAGGGGGAGTTGTTGTTTATAGAGCACTAACTTCCAGTTTTAAGTAATGGAAAAATTGCACTGATAAATAGTAGAGCTGCTCAGAATTAAAAATTCTTATGGATTCCAGATTTTCTAGAAATGTGAAGACTATAAAAATCCCTGAAACTGTTGCCTAGAGATAAGAGTGTTGCACTTTTTCCCCTGCTCCTCCCTCCCACCTTCTCTTTGAAAAGTAAAAGAAAAATTCTTTCATTGTTTTACAATCCCTCCCCTCAGGTCCATTCCACTATGCAGCCTTTGTTCTGGACTCCTGTCATGACAAAAATACCTAAT
>NW_006399757.1:15890027-15892548 GCF_000299155.1 Elephantulus edwardii | reverse complement strand
GCATAATGTCCTCCAGGGTCACCCATTTTGAATATTTCATGAGTTCCTTGTTGTTCAATGCAGTGTAGTATTCCATTGTGTGAATATACCACAGCGTCTCTATCCATTTGTTTGTTGATGAGCACTTAGGTTGTTTTCAACTCCTTGCTATTGTGAACAAAGCCACGATAACCATGGGTGTGCATATATCTGGTTGGGTGGCAGCTATGGTCTCTTTGGGGTATATTCCCAGTAGTGAAATTGCTGGATCAAATGGTATCTCTATTTGCAACTTTTTGAGAAAGCGCCACACTGCCTTCCACAGTGACTGCATCATTTTACACTCCCACCAACAATGAATAAGGGTTCCAGTTTCTCCACAACCTCGCCAGCATTTGTTGCTTGCTATTCTGTTAAATTTTGCTATTCTTATTAGTAAGACTGTCTATCTTGACTATTGTGTTCTTCAAAGATTTATCTAATGAATTCAAACTGACAATAGTTATATAGAAACTCTTAGGGGTGCTGAGTTTATGATAAAAGGAGAGGAACATTTTTAAAAAGGAGGATGAGAATAGTTACAAAACTCAAGGTAATCAATAACATTTGAGTTGTACATAGAAATTGTTGAAGCAGTACAGGTTATGTTGTGAATATTCTCACCACCACCACAAAGGAAATAAAATAATAAGGTGGGTCGAGAAGAAGAACAACAGCAAAACATGACAGCATTCTACTTTCCACAGCAAATCAACTTTTTGAAAAGTGTTTGAGATGTTAAGGTCAACCAAAATAGAATTAAAATTTTGCAGCTGTCTATCAAAATTTCAAATGTACTTTTAGCTTCATCCAGCCATTCCACTTCTGGGACTCAGAAATACAAATTATGGATTGAGTCATGCCCCCTCTTCCCCTCAAAGACATATTGAAGTCTTGACCCTCGGCTTTATGAATGCAACCTTGTGTAGAGCTTTTCTTTTGTTTTTCAGTTGGCTTAATGAATGCTATACTGCAGCAGGGAAGGCATAAACTCCTACATTCTCCTGTGAGGTATCTTATAAAAAAGGATTTGTATTGTCTCAGTTGTATTAAAGGTAAGAACAGGCAAGGAGGGATGCCATATGATGATGAGGCAAGTGTACCTATAAGTAGCAAAGAAATACCAAAGATTGTAGCCAATAGAAATTAGTAGAGAGAAACAACCCGATTCCGGCAATACTCTAAAGTCTAGATGTTAGCTTTAAGAACTATAAATGTGTTCTTCAAAAGCATCCACTGTGTGGTATTTTTTTGTTACAACAGCACTATGGAACTAAGACCAGTCATAAAAAGTGAACGCCATCATTAATTTTGTTACACAATGTCTAAAACTGTGAAATATTCCCTATTTATAGAAAATATCTTCTATTAATTGTAATTAAATTAAGATGTATTCACAGTGGGGTGCTGTGGAGTACTTTGGGCATTTGGCCAAGATTGGTCCTTGGAGAAGGACATCATGCTTGGAAGAATGGACAGACAGCCCAGGAGAGGAAGATACCAGATGAGATGGAATGATACATTGATTGGGGCAATGAGAATTGGTGTGTCAGAATTAGTGAGACTGTCTCAGGACAGAGAAGGGTTTAGAGCTGCTATATATAGGGTTGCTATACATTGCAGATGACTCAACGGCACATAACAACAATAACATTCTATGACAGGCTTGGAAGCAGGAGTGGCATCCACTCCTAAACAACAGTTCTCCGGAACTCCATGAACATTGATAAATGTCGACAGTTGTAGAGGTGCTTCAAGCCTTTTATTCATAGGGTCACTATGAGTCATGCTTGACTCGAAAGCAATCAACAACTAGATAGATAGATAGATAGATCGATAGATAGATAGATAAAAAGACACACATATATGCAAAACATATTTTTAAATAAAAAAGCAACAGGCAGCATATGGAAGTATAACATCCATCAAGCTGGTCCTTGGGAGAAATACAGGCAATCTCTTCCTATGTGATTTGCCTTTGAAAATCCACCAGAGGTTTGGCTGGTTCTGCCTTGGCAGCAAAGATAAATTTTTTAAAATTTGTAAATATTTACTTCATTTTGTTATTTTTTTGGCTAAAAATAATATTTTTGTGTCAATATGGACATGCAAAATGCGCCTTGATGAGATGGATTGGCACCCTGACTGCAACAATGGGTTCAAGTTAGTCTGAGATGATGAGATGGGTTCAGATCTGTTGTTACATAGTTAATATGAGTCATACCCTACTGAGCAGCACCTAACAACAGCAACAACATAATTGTTAAAGAAGTTATCATCAGATATAATAGGAGATGTGTACTTTGCCAGTAATAGTTTTTGTGTTTGAAAATGTTGTTATGAACCCAAATGCCCATCAACAAACGAATGGGTAGAGAAGCTGTGGTATATTCGCACAATGGAATATTATGCTGCATTGAAAAACAAGGAACTCATGCAATATTATTCAAAATGGGTGACCCTGGAGGACATTATGCTGAGGGAGGTATCTCAGTCACAAAGG
>NW_006399757.1:15861365-15889567 GCF_000299155.1 Elephantulus edwardii | reverse complement strand
GTTGCTTGCGACTCATAGCAACCCTACGTACAACAGCCCTAAACTCTTCTCTATCCTGTGCCAACCTTACTGTCTCTGACACACCTACTTCCATTATCCCAGTCACTGAATCAATCCATCTCATTGAAGGACTTCCTCTCCAGGACTGGACCCTCCTTACAACATGCCCAAAGTATGTCAGATGAAGTTCAGAAGCCTTGCCACTAAGGAGCAGCCTGGTTTCACACTCTTTAGGATGAACCAGTTTGTTCTCTTAGTAGTCCATGGCACATTCAATACTCTTCTCCAGCACCACAGCTCAAAGGCATCAATTCTTCTATAATCTATAGTCAATTCCAGCTTTCAGATGTATAGCAGGTGATTGCAAAGACAATGGCCTAGACCAGGCACACCTTAGTGTTCAGACTGACGTTGTTCTTTAGTTCTTTGGATAGGTCTATGATAGCAGGGTTTTCCAATGCAATTTATCTTTTAATTTCCTGGCTGGTGGTACCAAAAGCTTGACTGTGAAGTCAAGCAAACTAAAGCTCTGAACAATCTCAATCTCTTCATCCTTTATCCTGATGCTGCCAATTGGCCCAGTGGTGAGAATATTTGTTTTCTTGATATTGAGCTTCAATCCATACTGAAGGCTGCAGTCCTTGACCTTCTGTAGTAAGTGTTTCAGGTCCTCCTCAGTTTTGGCAAGCAGGGTTGTGTTATCTGCATAACGCAGATTACGGATGAGTCTTCCTCTAATCCTGATGCCACATTTCTTCTCATACAGCCCAGCCTCCTGGATAATCTGTTCTGCATATAGATTGAAAAGGTATGGAGACAGGACACATCCCTGGTGTACACCTATCCAAATTTTAAACCCTGCAGTGTTTCCTTGCTCTATTCTGATGACTTCCTCCTGGTCCAAGTATAGGTTTTGCTTAAGCATGATCAAGTGTTCTGGGATTCCCATTCTTCTCAAAGTCAGCCATAGTTTGTTGTGATCCACACAGTCAAATACCTTTGCACAGTCAATGAAGCACAGAAAGCACATATTAATTAGATAATCAGAAAAACCTAGCAAATAACACATATAGGTAAGTAATCTGCATACACATATAATGGGCAAAAACTATGTGATTATGTAAAAATAGTTCTAGCATACCACACTCATATCTTATATTTCCAGAAGCAAATTTCAGCCTCATTTCCCTTAAATCTCTCACTCAATAGTCCAAAAACAATATTTTTGATCATGTTTGTATAATGAAGGTATATTATATTATTAAGAAGTTATGTATTTCTAGCATAGCAGTGTTATTCACCATAGCAAGAACATGGAAACAATCCGAATGTTCAACCACAACTAAATGTATTGAAAAATTGTGGTACATTCACACAGTGAAATACTACGTGAACTCAGAAGAAATGATTTTGAAAACTATTATGTACCTTGGGAGAGTGGAGAGCATTGTGCTGAGTGAACTCAGTCTCATAAGGACAAATACTGCATAAGACTATTATTGTAAATATAGAAGGATAACTAGTAAAACATGTGTGTGAGTCCAAGCAGGGAAGGGGTGGGAGTAGAGGGATGAGGATGGGTAGTGAGAAATCACAGGCTTTCACAATTTGGTGGGTAAAAAAAGAGGGAAAAGGAAAAGGGAAAGATCTGGAAGGGACTTGAAAAGTCAGGGTAGTGGTGGACATAGTTCAATGGTGGTTAAATTTATAAAACACAATGTATGTAAATTATTGTATGAAATATTATGTCAATGAAAGAAAGTGTGGAGGGAAATTTGCGTAATAAAAAAGTTATGGTTTGAATGCTGTTAGGGACCTCTCCAAAGTACTGAAGAGCAATGGTGTCTCTCTGGAGACTAAGGTGCATCTGATACAGGCTTTGGTCTTCCCAATCACTTGTTATGCATCAGAGAGTTGGACAATGACCAAGGAGGATAGAAGGAGAATTGATGCCTTTGAGCTGTGGTGCTGGAGAAGAGTATTGAGAATACCATGGACTGCTAGGAAAACAAACAGATTTGTCCTGGAAAGGGTTAAACCGGGTGGCTCCTTGGAGGCAAGGATTCTGAGGCTCCGTCTAACATACCTTGGACATGTTGTGAGGAGAGACCGGTCCTTAGAGAGGGGCATCATGCTTGGGAGGGTGGAGGGACAGCACAGGAGAGGAAGGCCCTCTATGAGGTGGATTGATTCAGTGACTGGGATAATTGGGATGGGAGTGTCAGAGACGATGCGATTGGCACAGGACAGAGTGGAGTTTAGGGCTGTTGTACACAGGGTCGCTATGAGTCGTAGGCGACTCGACGGCACATAACAACAACAACAACAACAATAATTGAAAAACAAAGCAACTCAAACTGTTTGCTCAATCCGAGTCAGTTCACAGCTAGGCCTTAGACTGGGAGAGCTCCTTATAGCTAATTTCTGTCCAGGGACATTGCCTTGTTAACAGGTCTGAAGTGCTGCATGTAGTAGCTGCCACAGGCCAAGACTGTGCTGGCTTCATGGCAGTTGGAGATGTGTGGGACTCCTGTAATATTTCCCCTGCTGCCCCACATGAAGCCAGGCAGCAAGCCAGTGCAGGTCCAGGGATATCCTATCCCAGATTATGGGGACTCATGTAGCTGGTCAGACTCATGGTGTCTGAACTTCAGTGAAGACCACACTTCTCTCTGTTCCTGGATCTCAGTCGGCTCCACTGTCTCTGTCAACTGTCCAAGTAGTCTCTCCAGCCCGGGTGTAAGAACCTGTGCACTTCCTACTGGGGATAAAAACCCAGTGAGGGTTGTTTTGGGGTTAGAAAAAGCAATTTCCTTCTGCATTGGAGCAAACAAGTTTTCAAAGCAGGCAAGAAATTCTGCCTTAGACACTGCAGGGTAGGCTCGTGAGGGTCTACTACTGGGGACCAAATTTGTGCATCAGCAAGTACCAAGAAGAAGCTTTGACATTAAATCCCTTGCACAGGAAAAAAAAAATATTGACATGTCATTAACATTTAAAAAAAATTGGTATTCTGTGTTTACTAAAAGAATATCTAGGAATCATTCTGTATTGAAAAACCCACAATTTGTGTGTTATTTGCCTAAATATAATTTAACCCATCTTGAAAATTTTAGGTGAAAATCATTATTTACAGATCTAAATAATATTTTTAAAAAATAAGAGCTAGAAGGAAAAGTTGAAAGCATTAGCATACTATTCTAAATTTTAATATAATTAATTTTTATTCACTCAGGTTTTATTATGATTATGTCTTTCCAAACAAAAACTTCATATAAATCTGGTGACAAGTATTGATGTCAAAGTGCCAAGAAATGCGAGAACATACCCAAAAGTATCAAGCTTCAATGAATACCTGGGGGATCTGGTCTAGTTCTCCGTCAATAGACAGTTTCAATAGCATATTCCTTCAGTCTAAAGAAGCCCAACGAGTATTCTTTAAAATTAAAATTTTTCAAAAGTGGGTTCAAGCAGATTCACTCTGACATTTCTCGGTCACAAATACGTTTGGGTCTGGGGTAGCCATGATGGTCTGTGACTTGGCTGTTTTGGCTAATGTAACAAAGTCCATTAAGGCAGCTGCCATTGAGGAGCAAACGTTTTAACAAAGGGACCTAAAATGCTATAAAGATGGCTGCCAAGTTTCAAGGGCCATAAGTCAAGAAAAACCTGCTCTGGGCAATCAAAGAAGATTGGGGGGCAGGATTGCCAAGATGGACCTTGAAGGATGAAGAAAACTAGAAACAGAAAGAAAACTAGAAGCAGAAAGGAGTAAGTTTGCAAAATAAGAGTGTGAGGCAGGTATGGTTGCATAGCCTTTGGATGCAGTGAGAAGCACAGTGAGAAATAAACTAAGAAAGGTGGACTGAATTCATTTTATTTACATTAACTCTGACATTGAATCTCAGAGGTCTATAATATATTTCACTAGAGCCCTGAGAACTCTAATTTAAGATCACATATGTATTCTGTAATTTAAAAATGATATAATTTTGTTGTACATAGAAACATACATATGAAATAGATATATACTAACAGCATGATAAAATTAGTATAAGACAGTTCAGCGAGATTTTAATTTTCCCCAGGATAACCACATCAATGTTATGAAACAATATCTAATATCAAACTATTTTTAAAGGCATTTTTCTACATTCCTCCCTCTTTTTATGTATATTGTCTTTGCGTTAATGAACTGTAAAAGCAAGGGCTTAATTACTGGCTAAATTCAGCATTGGGTTCAATTCTGGAGTAACAAAAGGTACTGGTGGCACAGTGGTTACTTTCTTGGCTCTCAGTGGAAAAGTTGGTAGTTCAAACCCACCCTGAGAAATTTTTTCCTATAAAGATTACAGCCTAGAAAACCCTATGAGGCAGCTCTACTCTATCATGTGGCATTGCTATGAATCAGAATTGATTTGATGACACCTAGCTACAACAAGAGGGAAAAGTCCCTGGATTTTTCATTGGGGGTGAAAAAAGTAACAGAGCAAGGAAGTAACAAAGCAGGGCCTCAGCAAGTTCATTTAAATAGCCTGAGGTGCAGAGAAACACTGTTAAGACCACCTCTGAAAAACTAAGGCAGAACTAGTCAGTCTGGCCCAACATAATAGCAAGGGGGAATGAGCAGTCAACAGATGTGACAGGGTGTGAAGAGATAATTGGCAGGGACTGGCAAGCAAGTGGAAGCAGAGAATAAAGGCAGAGTGATGGTGACTTAACAATGTGAAGCTAAGAAAGGTGACAGATTACCAACAGGGTAATTACGAGTTTGCTTGTGTTTTTACTTATTAATCTATAGTGAACAATTTTATGTTGAGGGGTTTTTTTGTTGTTGTTCTTTGAAGGGTAATCTCCTCACTTGTGATTTATTGCCTCTGAAAACCTCCTGTAGGGGTCAGCTATGGGCTGCTTTCCACTGGATGGAATACAACAACAAAAGTATGTTACTATTAGTATGTATTTTCACTAACTGACAGAAATCTAGGGAGTATGATTTTGGCTGTGTTTTTTGGTTTGTTTGTTTTTGGTTTCTTTTAAAGTGGACCGTGAGACTGTTGTGCTCAGTTTTTGCTTTGCAGCCATTAAAGAAGTACCACCATGAGCGTGCTTTCTTCAAACTCCATCCAGCTTTTGACTGTCTCCTAGGGCTATTTTGGGCCCATACCTGTTATTTGCTAGGATTTAGTGTTATTGTCTAGAATGCTGAAAAAATGTTTCCCACATGAATTAATAGCGATTGTTTGAAGCTATTTTGTGTTATGGAAGGTTTCATAAGGATACTTTTGGACCAAAACAAATTCAAATTCATTGCCATCAAGTAGGAACCAACTCATAGTTGACCCACATGTGTTGAATCCATCAGCTGATTTACAGGAGAAGGCCGAGCAATCTCCCGCGGTGTGATGTACTGCTTCTGAAAACCCATTGAATGGTCAGCCAGGAGTTGGTTCTGATGCCACGGCACACAACAACAACAAACTGTATGGGAGAAGATTGTCCATCTTTTCTCAAAGAGCAGCTAGTGGATTCCAACCACTGCTAGAAGGCGTGTTTGGATTAACAGTGCAATTCCTACGTCACCAGAGCTCCCTCTATAAAAGCATAGATTTATTTAGATAGATGAATTTATTAAAAGCTATTCTTTGGTGGAAATTCTTAATTCAAGACTCCAAGTTCCTCGCCTAATCTCTCAATCATCACAATTATATCGGCAGCAGAAGTTGAGAGAAAGCCAAGAAAAGTCTTCGTGCGGAACAGAGGTAATCCCAAATCAAAAGGGACTCACCTGACGGCTGCTCTCCCTGGCGTCGTAGGGCTTCCTCTCCGTGCTTGAGACCCTGTGGTCTCGAAGGCCGACCTTTGGGCTCCGAGTCGTTGACATTCTAGGTAGCAGGAAGTGCTTGGATTTGCCAGGCTTGAATCAGGGCTTATTGCTTTCACAGTTGTTGACAGTTCCTGTTTCCTTGTCAACCAAGAATCAGAAGGTTTGAAGTCGAACTCTGACTGCTGTGACGTTTGCACGCGTTACCTGGTAGCACCATTGCATTGCCCCTTGGATGCTCACTCCGTAGCCATGTGATGTGCGTTGCAGAAACTGCAGGGTGACGGGTCAGCTATGGCCGACCCCGAGTGAGTGAGAGGGCCTAAACTGTAGTCATCTACTTTTTATTGTTGTTGTTATGTGCCATCGAGTCGCTTGCGACTCATAGCAACCCTATATAAAAGAGCCCTAAACGCCATTC
The DNA here is from genome assembly GCF_000299155.1 of Elephantulus edwardii. Classification (NCBI taxonomy): domain Eukaryota; kingdom Metazoa; phylum Chordata; class Mammalia; order Macroscelidea; family Macroscelididae; genus Elephantulus; species Elephantulus edwardii. The sequence goes on along the minus strand of NW_006399757.1, from coordinate 15,883,322 downwards.
TCTCCTGTGCCAACCTCGCAGTCTCAAACACATTCATTCCCACCACCCCACTCTTGTCTCTCATTTTTGTTGTTAAAATGCATTATAGCATTTCAGGCATTATTTGCAAATATGTTGCATAGAAAAATGTAAATACAGACATACTCAATTTTCTGTATTACACAAGTGTGATATTTAGAAACATATGCAAAATGCTTCTTGAGCACATCTTACAGGATTAACCTAAAACCCAGATAATTTCTACTGAAATAACATTTTAGCTTTCATATTTATATGCACCCTTTTAAGTTACACTGATAAAGGGGAGAAAGCAAGTCTTGTTTTTAAAAATGGAATGGACAATTTATTCATTATAAAGCTTTTGCATGTTCTTACTTCATGAGAAAAATATAACTAGATTATTAAGACTTAATTGTACCATAGAACTGTCAATTTGACACCGTGGTCACTTGCATGTTGCTGCTTTGTGAGAAGCTATGGCCTTTTCATTTCAAATACCAGCAGCATCTCCTGTGGTGAACAGGTTTCGGTGATGTTTCCAGACCAAGAAGGACAAGGAAGAAAGGTTTAATGATCTACAGCCACGCATCACGTTAACGAATGAAAAGCTTATGGTTCACGACAGAACATTGGCTTACTTGCTTGCAGTGGGCCATTCAGCAGGATCAATCTCAAGAGCAGAACATAATGTAAGAACGCCAAAGGGGCTTGGGAGACCCTTGGTGAGGTGATTGGTGAAGTAGTCACAATGATGACTCAGACATACGTTTTGTTGTGAACCAAATAATATTTCATTCTACTGTACAAAAGGGAGTTCAGAAGGTCTACTGGTGAGAAGCTGTGCTTCAATCCTGAAGGCATGCAGTTTGAATTTAGCTGCTGCTCTTCAGGAGAAGAATAGGCATTCTCCTCCAGCGCAATTAACTGTCTTTGAAAACCCACTTCAGAGTCAGTGGTGACCGTAGCACACAATAACACTGAACATAAAGTAGCCATTAGCTGGTGTTGACTGGATGGCAGATAACAACAAATGCTAAAATAATGCAATTCCGTTATAACATGTCAAGCTAATGAAAGCATTTATTGGCTAAGATGCCCTACCTCGGCATCCTCATACTGGTGATTTAAATTTTTTATGGAAGAACTATTCCTGCAAAATGACTTGAGACAGCATTTATCTCTAAAGGGGGACCATAGCCAGAGGAATCCTTTCTGAAATTTTAAAAATTCATGTACAATGTACATTCTCCTTTATAATCAATCTTGTCATAATATAAAAATAAAGAGGACCCCATAATTCCCATCAAATCTTTGAGTAATATTTACATTGAAGCAAGACACCCTCTGTTTATTCTGCGGCTTTCGTTCCCTGGCACACAGCCATTGCCTGCAGGGCTGTGCATACCCCAATCTGAAAGCTTTATCATATCATGTATGTGGGTTTGGATAAGAAGAAAGAGCTTTGTGCACCAAGTCAGGGCATGCGGAATTTAGTCTCTGCTCTGACATTAACTAGTTACTGGCCACCTTCAAGTCATTTATGTCTTTGGACGTCAGTTTCCTCAAGAATAAAGGAAAGATAAAAATTCTGTTGAGAAAATTCTATTTAGTTTCATTCCTCAAGGCTGGTAGTATGTATTATTCACAGGGGAAAGATAATTTTCTAGATGTTGACATCTTAACATTTTTTAAAGAATTCTCTTCCAGTGAAATGTATATGGGTTAAAAAAAAGATATGCATATGCTAGAGAAGATTATTGACTGTCCCATGGATTGCCAAAAACCCCCAAACAAGTTTGTCTTGGTGGAGGTGCAACCAGGGTGCTCCTTACAGACAAGGATGATGAAAGTCTCACATTCTTGGGACATGTTGTCAGGAGGAGCTAGTTCTTAGAAAAAGATCATGCTGGGAAAGGTGGCGGGCGAGAGAAAGAGAGCAAGACTTCCAACTAGATAGATTGCACAATGACTGTGGCAATGGGCTAAAGCATGTCAGAAACTGTGAGGACAGCACAGAGTAGGGCAAGTTTCAGATCTGTTGGACATAAAGTTGCTATGAGGCATAGTTAACTTGATGGCACCTAACTACTACAACAGCATAATGGCTATCATTAAAGCAAATAATCTAAAGCATTACTTTTCTAATTTTGTGTTGAACAAGTCCAGTGATAAATTTGGATAGTCTTTCTCAGTTTGAAATAGATAGCAACATCTTGGCATATATCTTAGGTAAAATCATCATCATCAGCCATTTTTTCTAGCCTGTAGAATGTACATTTTATAAATCAAAATACATATTTGTCTACTCTACACTTTGGACATGTTACTAAGATAGTAGGGATTCCTTGGAAAGGGATGCTATGTTTGGAAAGGTAGAAGATCAGCAAAAGAGAAGAAGACCTCCAATGAGATGGATTGACACAGTGACTATAGCAGTGTGGTCAAGTGTGTCAGAGATGGTAAGAATGGCACAGGAAGGGCAGGGTTCAGATCTATTGTACATATGGTCACTGTGAGTCAGACATGACACAATGGCACCTAACAATGACAACAACATGTATAAAAATATTTATTGTAGTATTTGATGACTAGGTATCAGTAGCAATACCAATACCAATACCACTATTTTCAATGTTCTAAGTCCAGGTTAAAAAGATCCATTTTAATTTATATATAAAGACATTTATATAAATTATATGCTGTTTATCCATATATATAGTTATTTATATATAGTTATATATATAAATTGTCATATACATGGTTATATATATAAATTGTCATATTGTTGTTGTTGTTGTTATGTGCCATCGAGTCGCTTGCGACTCATAGCGACCCTATGTACAAGAGCTCTAGATGCTCTTCTATCCTGTGCCAACCTAGCCATCTCAAACGCACTTATTCCCACCGCTCCAGTCACAGAATCGATCCATCTCACCAAAGGTCTTCCTCTCCTTCGCTTCCCCTCCACTCTGCCAAACATGATGTCCTTCTCCAAGGACCAGTCCCTCCTTGCAACATGCCCAAAATATGTCAGACGAAGCTTCAGAATCCTTGACTCCAGGGAACACTCTGGCTTCACCCTCTTCAGGACAAACCTGTTTGTTCTCCTAGCAGTCCATGGTATATTCAACACTCTTCTCCAGCACCACAGCTCAAAGGCATCAATCCTCTTTCTATCAGCCCTATTCACTGTCCAACTCTCTGATGCATACATAGCACATAACTGCGAAGACTATAGCCCAGATCAGGCGCACCTTAGTCTCCAGCCTGACATCGTTGTTCTTCAGTACTCTTGAGAGGTTCCTCACAGCCGACTTTCCCAATGCAATTTGTCTCCTGATTTCCTGGCTGCTGTTACCAAGAGCGTTGACTGTGGAGCCAAGTAAATGAAAACTGTTAACTATCTCAATCTCCTCACCATCCATGCTGACGCTGCCAATTGGCCCAGTGGTTAGAATACATGGTTATATATATAAATTGTCATATACATGGTTATATATATATAAATTGTCATATACATGGTTATATATATAATTTATATATGTTGTTGCGTATTGTCTAGTTGGAACTGACCCATAGCTGACCCTCAGGTAGGTTTTCAGAGGCCGTTAATACCATGAAAGGAGATTGCCCATCCTTCTCCTGCAGAGCAGCTGGTGGACTTGTGAATTCGAAAAGTGTGTCTTTGGGATTGCAGTACAGCTTCTTACCACTTGGCCACCAGTGTACTCTCTGTCGCATGCACTCTCTCTCATGTGTGCTCTCTCTCTCTCTATTAATTATGAGTCACGCTCAACTCAAAGGTAATCAACAAATGTATATATATAAAATTTGTTTCTTTGTGTAATGATGTACAATGTGTGTGTGTGTGTGTGTGTGTGTGTGTGTGTGTAATACAAATGGAAAAGGAATGCTGGGAGACCATTCTCCTTGAGTTTCTCATGTTATTGTATGTCTTGTGAGTGGACTGATTGTCTGCTTTTGTTCAAGACAGACTTTTTCAAGATGTTTTTATAGTGCAGAGACTTGTAAAATAGAGTGTCTATCTTCAGGGCTAATCCCATTACTTCATTTTTATAAATGTGCAATATAATAAAAATAAAGCTAGGATCAGCCAAATATACTTCCCAATATAAAAGATACATAGTTTCTCAGCTCAGGGCTCCTTTCTTTAAAGCATGTTCCCATATCACATGTTCTGCTTTGCATGGCCTCTGAGAGATACAGCTTGGCAAACCATCAAAAATCTCATACTCTCATGATGCCTTTCCTATGCATAATAAACTTTCCTTTGTCCTTAATTCTGGCATCTTGTGTCTTCTGCAGCATTTTTTAAACGATTACTGGCTAAGTTTTGCTTCACTTGTGTAAATAGCTTGCTCTGACCACCCCCCTCAGTTAATCTAACCTGCTTTGCATATAATCTGTTCTGCAGCATTCACATTTTTTTTACTATCATAATCTCCTTCTTCTCAAATGAACATAAATAGAAGTACTTATTTTTTAAATACCATTTTTATTTTATACTGGTTTACTTACAAAGTTCATATACATTATTTTTCACACCAGATTATTTCTATTTCCTTTAGCCATCCCTCCCTCCCAACCATCAAATTGTGTTACCCAATGATTAACCACTCCACCTCACCTGACGCCATCCACAACCACGAGACTGAGTTGGTTCTCTTAGCATAATGTGCTCCAATCCTTTCCAAAGCAGGTAGTAGTTTACAAAATCATTGCCCCTGTGTGCTGCATAGTATTCCATCATGTGATGTGCCATAATTTCTCAATCCGTTTGATGGTGGTTGGACATTTGGGATGTTTCCATGATCTTGCAATGGTGAATAACTCTGCCATGAACATTGGTGTACAAGACTCTGTTTATGCCTCAGTTCTCATTCTCTTCAGATACTTTTAAAGCAGCGGAATAGCTGGGTCATATGCAATAAGATTACTTAATTATTGATAATGTTCTGTTGCAATAAATCATATGGTTTAATTGCCTGCTACTCTGTTGATTAATATTAATTTTGTCCAGTTTTTTTGGGGGGGATATTTTATTGTGGCAAACAAGACTTCAATGAATATTCTTGTGTACCCCAGTTAGTATTTCAGTAGATGACCTTTCGTTATAACACTATTATATCATATGTGAGAATACCCCTTTCTATATAGGATGACATCAATTTTACTTTATTTTATTAATTAAAAAAATAAACTCAAACTCCTTGCTATCAAGTCAGAATCAATTTACAGCTGGCCCTCCAGTGAGTTTTCAGAGGCTGTAAATCACATGGAAGGAGATTGCCCATCTTTCTCCCATCAAGCAGTTGGTGGAGTTGACTCAACCTGCCTTTGGATTGACAGTACAACTCCTTGCCTACTAGACCATCAAAAGTCCCTTTTACTAGTTGGAGAAATTTTTTTTCTTTTTAATTTGTTTCTTTGTGTAGTGATGTTAAGAATCTTCTTAAATGTGTGTTGACCATTTGAACTTTTTCTGTGATTCCTTTTTAATGAATAGATTAAAATATTTATTTATTTTTTTAATTAGTATTTTTTTGTGTGTACCATCAAATCGGATCTGACTTGTACAGGAGGAGATTGCTCTCCTTCTCCAGCAGAGCATCTGGTGGATTTGAAGTGTGTACCTCTGGGATTGCAGTTGAATAAATTAAAATATTATTTGCTTAACTTTTAACTATAGAAATGACAACGTCTGAGGTCTTATGAAACAAGATCTTTAAAATTAGATTTGCCAATTACATCTTTAAGTCACCATTGAATTGCCATGAGTTTCATGCAGGATCTTATAAAGTTCTCTGCTCTTTTTTGTCTCTCTCTCTCTCTCTCTCTCTCTCACTAAAGCTGGCTGTCCTGCAACTGGTTAAATATGCATTGTTTCTCTATCCTCTCAGATGTCGATTCTTTAATCGCATCCCTAGGATTCATGCTCAAGATACTATCTTCTGCTCCTCTCAGCGCTGCCCTTTTCTGAGTTATTGGAGTGGTGGGTGATGGTCTTTGAGCTAGGAGAGGAAGCACTGTTCTCTCCACAAAATCATACCATATTTTATCATCAGGGTCCTGAAGCAAAGCTGCTCACATTCTTAGTTGTTGCCATCCTGCTACAGTGATAGAAAGTCACTCCAAAGTCATTCCCAGAAAGCTTGAGCTTTGTATTTGGTTGGATTTAGACTGCCAACTCTCTCAACGTGCTCTTCGCACTGTGTGAAGAAAACTCACTTAGATGGCCTTGTTATTGTTGTTACATACCATTGAGTTGAAACCAACTCATAGCTCACCTTCCAGCAGATTTTCAGAGACTGTGAATCATGCTCTGAAGCTAATTGCTCATCTTTCTCCCATGGGGCAGCAGGTGCAATCGAACCGTGTACCTTTGGGTTGGTAGTGGAGCTCTTTACCACATCCTCTCAGCCAGTCAATCATTGAGTCCCTACCATAGCCATATGCTCTGCTACAGATGGTGGTTGTTGTTGTAGTTAAGTGCCATGGAGTCACAGGCAACTCAAAGCAACCCTATGAAGTAGAGTCCTCAAAGCTTGGCCAGAGGTTGGGGTATGAAATAAAGTATTTCCTAAGGAACGAGACTGAATACTTATAGCTTTAAAAGCTCGTTTTATTTTGTTCTGTTTGACATTGACAATGAAATGAGCCATCAAAGATGCTACTCAAAGATGTCCTCAGAGTCTGAAGTGCCTAACTTACCTTAATAAGTAATTCCAAACTGTCTTGGTGACTGACTACCTGTACCGTGTGTGCTTTATGAATTTTATTTTGCTGCTAAGGCCTTGTAACTGATGAGTTTATTATCAACTTTCCCTACAAAGCAAACAACAGCAAAATGCAGTAGTACTCATTTAAATTTGAGATAGTACAAGTTTGAAAGTAGTTAAATCTTTTTCATAAAAGGCACAAAGGCCTTTACAGGTGTTTGCAATGCAAATTTTGTCTTCCTAACATCTTAGAAAGTAATTTTTATTTCATATACTTGTCGGTTATAACAGAAAGAGGAAAACCTATTTTCATAAATTTTAAGACATTTATCATTTTTCTACTTATTTAAATAGTGGAGGCACACTAAGTGCTAATTTAAGCTCTGCCCAATGCTGTATTCTTTGACTGCCAATCTAAGTTTTTCAATAAGAGGCAGACATCAAACTGACAATTGGCAGGCGTTTACTGTTTGTATTGGTGATGACTGTGGGTGCCTTTGGTAGAAATGACCCATTAAAAAATGCTCAGAAGTAAGAGAAGCAAAGTAAACAATAAGGAGGAGAAGGAAAAAAGGTAAGGAAAAAGACAAAGAAAAATTAGAATGAGGAACATAGGAGGAAAAAGAAGAAAATAAAAGTTAAGAATGTAAGAGGATCAATGAAGGGAAGGGGAAAAAATAAAATATAAAATACAAAAGGTAAAAGTTAGTGAGAGAGGTGGGTAAAGAAGTCAAGAAAAATGATAAAAAGTAACACATAAGCAAGTAACAAGGAAAGGGAGAATAGAGGCAAACATAAGAGAAATATTATAATAGGCGTTGTATTGCCTTTTGATCACCTTCATCTTTTGGAAGGAGGAGGGTTTTGAGTCACTGCTTCACCTCCAATTCTGTGGTTTTGTAAGACTGAGAATCCTACCTTTCTAAACTCTCAGCATTAAGAGTGGGTGTGCAAGCCAAGTTAAGCATGATCATTTTCTTAAATTTATTCCAATTAAAACTAAGAAAAGGAACATTCCATTTTTGGTAGAAAAGCTTTATTTTATGCTCAGAGGCCATGTGTGTGTGTTGAGTTTTTTTTAAAATAAAAGTTTATTTTAATTGTTATTTTAACAAACATTTACAAAAAAGTTAGATTTTCATTCATTCATTGTTTTTTCTTCTTCTATGCAAGTGCATTTTAATACATAGTTTAAATTTTTAATAGTTTAAATTTTTAATAAATTTTTTAATAGAGAAGAACGGGAATCCCAGAACATTTAATCGTGCTAATGTGAAACCTATACTTGGACCAAGAGGCAGTCGTCAGAACAGAGCAGGGCAACACTGCATGGTTCAAAATAGGGAAGGGTGTACACCAGGGATGTGTCCTATCTTCATACCTTTTCAATCTGTATGCAGAGCAGATTATTCAAGAGGCTGGGCTCTATGAGAAGAAGCGTGGCATTAAGATTGGTGGAAGATCTATCAACAATCTGCGTTATACAGATGACACAACCCTGCTTGCTGAAACTGAGGAGGACCTCATGCACTTACTGCAGAGGGTCAAGGACTGCAGCCTTCAGTATGCACTGAGGCTCAATTTCAAGAATACAAAGGTCTTACCACTGGACCGATTGGTAGCATCAGGGTGGATGGCGAAGAGATTGAGATTGTTCACAGTTTCAGTTGGCTTGGCTCCATGGTCAACCCTCTTGGCACCAGTAGCCAGGAAATAAAAAAAAGTATTGCGATGGGAAAGTCTGCTGTTAGGGACCTCTCTAAAGCACTCAAGAGCAATGGTGTCTCTCTGGAGACTAAGGTCTGCTTGATACAGGCCATGGTTTTTGCAATCACTTGTTATGCATCAGAGAGTTGGACAATGACTAGGGAGGATAGAAGGAGCATTGACACCTTTGAACTGTGGTGCTGGAGAAGAGTATTGAATGTACAATGGACTGCCAAGAAAACAAACATATTCATCCTAGAGAAGGTTAAACCAGGCTACTCCTTGGAGGGAAGGATTCTGGGGCTTCATCTGACATACTTTGGACATGTTGTAAGGAGAGACAGGTCCTTGGAGAGGGACATCATGCTTGGTAGGGTAGAGGGACAGAGCAGGAGGGGAAGACCCTCTATGAGGTGGATTGATTCAGTGACTGGGGTAATCGGGATGGATGTGTCAGAGGCGATGCAATTGGCACAGGATAGAGCAGGGTTTAGGGCTGTTGTACATAGGGTTGCTATGAGTCTCAAACGACTCGACAGCACATAACTACAACAACAACATCAACTGGTTTACTTACAAAGTTTGTATACATTGTTTCTCACACTGGATCTTTCCCCTTTTCTTCCCACCCCCGCCCATCAAATTGTGCCACTTTATGATTAAGCGCCCCACCTGCCCCATCCTCACTCAATTCTCTGCTTCCCTCCTCTCCTTGGATCCTTGTACACATTCTACAATAATGGTCTTATACAGTATTTGTCTTTATGGGACTGAGTTAGATCACTTAGCATAATGCTTTCTCGTCCCTCCCAAGTTAGGTAGTGATTTACAAAAGTGTTGCTATTGTGAGATGTATAGTATTCCATTGTATGAATATACCATACACCAATGTTCATAGCCTCACACAAAGAAATGGATGAGAAATTAGAGGCTATGTTTTAAGTCACATTAAGAACCTGGACCAAGAGTTCAAAGTCAGCACTTAAACAAAGGAAGAAATGGGAATTAGAAGGGTACCTGGAGATTGAATTACTGACTCACTTATCTGTGGAGTACAGCCCTTCCCACTGCTCCCTCCAACCTAAGCTCCTCCTTTTCACGTCTATTGTTGTTGTTGATTGCTGAAGAGTCAAGTATGACTCTTAGGGACCCTATGAACAAAAGGCCTGAAACCTTTGTATAACTGCTGTGGTTCTCAAAGCTCATAGAGTTTCCAGAGGCATGTTGTTTACTACGTGGATGCCACAACTGGCATCCAAGACTTCTGATTTTTGCAAGCATGAAGGAAAGTGAGGGAAGAAAAGTGATAAAAGTTGTACAAGGCGATTTGGCAAATATTGTCCTAACTTGAATATCTAAATTAAGGCAGACTAGGAAGAAGGTTTGGTCATCTACTTCAAAAACCCTGTGTACAATAGTCCACACTTAAATTAGACTAGCCGTTATAGCAACTGAGGTTGAACCCTTTGGATGGCAAACACAAAGGAGAAAGAAACAGTTGCAAGCACACATTTTCGGAACACTGAATGTGAGAAGTTTGAATGTAGGAAAATCGGATATTGTTAAAGAGAGAAATGGAATGTCCAAATACTGGCATACTAAGTGTTGGTAAAATCAGCTGGATTGGCAAGAGACATTTTGAATCAGACAATCATATGATCTACTGTGCCAAAAATGAAAAGGTGAGGAAACTCGAGATCACACTCGTAGTCCAAAAAACCATTTCCAGATCCAACTTCAAATACAATGTTGTGAGTGACAGGATAATATGCATATGCATACAAAGAAGACTTGTCAATACCACCATCATTCAAATATATGTCACCAACCAAAGCCAAAGAAGAGGAAATAGATACTTTCTACCAACATTTGCAGTCAGAAATCAATCAAACATGCAACCATGATGCACTAATAATAATGGGTGATAGGAATAAAAAAGTTGGAAATGGAGAGGAAGGATCAGTAGTTGGAAAACATGAACTTGGTGACAGAAATGAAGCTGGAGATAAAACGGTAGAATTTTGTACCATTTTGATTTAATTATTGCAAATACCTTTTATAAAAAACATAAATGGTGACTATATATGTGGACCTCATCTGATTTGCACAGGAATCAGATTAACTCTATCTGTGGGAAGCATTGTTGGAGATGTTCAATATCAGCGGTGAAAACTAAGCTATAGGCTGATTGTGGAACAGACCATCAACGTTACTCATATGCAAGTTCAAATTGAAGCTAAAGACAATGAAATAAAATCCACAAGAACCAAAATTTGACCTTGAGTTTATCCCACCTGAATTGAAAAATCAATCATCGCAGGAACAGAATTGAGGCCTTTAACACTAATGAGAGGAGTCCAGAAAAGCTGTGGAAGTATATAAAGAATATTATCCATGAAGAATGCAAACAAATGGTCATTATAAAGAAAATGGAGGAAGAAAAGACTGAGATGGAAGTATAAAGAGATTGTGAATATTGAACTAGACTACTGAGAAGCCGATACAAAGGGAAGAAATGAGTAAGTTAAGGAGCTGATCAGAAGATTTCAAAGGTCAGCTCAGGGAGAGAAAGCAAAGAACTGTAAAGAAATGTGCAAAGAACTAGAGTTGGAAAATCAAAAGGGTTGAACTCACTCGGCATTTCTTAAGCTGAAGGAAACTGAAGAACTAATTCAAACCTCAAGTTGTAATACTTAAGGAAACTGTGGGCAGAATATTGAATGAACCCAAGAAGCATCAAAAGGAAATAAAAGAAGTATACAGAGTCTCTGTACCGAAAAGAATTGGCTGACACAGAAGCATGTCATGAAACAACTTCAGTTCAGAAGCAATGGTTTTGAAGGAGGAAGTTCAAGCTTCTGTGAAAGAATGGCAAAAACAATTCCCAGGAATTGAGGGAATATCATCGACACATTTCAACAAATAGATCCATCCGTGGAAGTGTTCACCAGGTACGCCAAAAAATCTGGAGGACAACCACCTGGCCAATTGACTAGATGATATCCATATTTATTCCCATTTGAAAAAAAGGGTGATCCAACAGAGTATAGAACTTATAGAACAGTATCATTCATGTCACACACAAGCAAAATCCTGCTGAAGATGAACAAAAAGCAACTGGAATAAACACAAAACTACCAAAAATACAAGCTGGGTTTACAATAGGCCATGACACTGAAAACATCATTCGCAACGTCAGATGGATCTTGGCTGAAAGCAGAGTACCAGAAGAGTGTGTATTTGTGTCATTGTCTATACAAAGGTGTTTGGCTGTGTGATTGCAACAAATGTGGCTTGAGAAGAATGGGAATCCCAGAACATTTGATTGTGCTCAGGTGAAACATATAAATAGAACAGGAGGCAGTCATCAGAACAGAGGTAACACTGCATGGTTCAAAATCAGGAAAGGGGTGTTTCAGGGATGTGTCCTCTTTCCATACCTTTTCAATCTGTATGCAGAACAGATAATTTGAGAGGCTGGATTTTATGAGAAAGAACAGGGCATTAGTATTGCAAGAAGACTCTTCAACAATCTGTGTTATGCATATGACACAACCTTATTTGTTGAAACTTAGGAGGACCTAAAGTATCTGCTGCAGAGGGTCAAGAACTGTAATTTGCAATATGGTTTGAAGCTCAGCATCAAAAAAACTAAGATTCTCACCACTGGGTCAATTGCAGCATCATGATAGATGGAGAAGAAAATGAGATTCTTAACAATTTTCTCTTGCTCGATTCCACAATCAACACTATTGGCCCTACCATTCAGAAAATCAAAAGATTAATTACATTAGGAAATCAAAAGATGAATTGAAATAGGAAAGTAAAAAGTGAAATATATATATGCACTGAAGAGAAACCAGAGTATGCATTAGGAAAATAGAGGCAGAACTGGTGACTTAACACTTCCTGACTCATTTATCCATGGGGTCCAGTCCTTCCCTCGGTCCTCACACTCAGGGATCTCTCCAGAGTGCTGGAAGGCAGGATGTCAGTGTAGAGACTTTGCAATTACTTGTTATCCATCAGAGAGCTTAACCTGACTGAGGACTAAAGAAGAATTGATGTCTTTGAGTTGTGGTGCTAGAGAAGAGTATTGAACATACTTTGGACTGCTCAGAGAACTAACAGTTCTTGTTGTTATTGCCACAAAGTCACCTGTGACTCATATAGTGACCCTGTGTACAACAGCCCCAAACCCTAACTCCATACTTTGCCAGTCTTATTTTCTCTGACACACCTACCCCTGTTACCCCAATTACTGAATCAATCCATCTCATCTAGGTCTCCCTCCCCTGCACTGTCCCTCCACACTCCCAAGCATCATGTCGCTCTCTCCCTCCTTGCACATGTCCAAAGTATGTCAGATGAAGCTTCAGAATCCTTACTTCTAAGGAGTAGCCTGGTCTCACCTTTTTTGTTTGTTCTCCTAGCAGTCCATGTTATTATATTCAATACTCTTCTCCGGCACCACAACTCAAACACATCAATTCTCCTTCTATCATCCCTAGTCATTGCCCAGCTTTCTGATGCATATCAAGTAATTGCAAAGATTATGCCCTGGACCAGGCGCACCTTAGTCTTCAGACTGACATTGTTGCTCTTCAGTACTTTGGATATAGTTCTTAGAGAGGAAAAACCAAGCTGCTCCTTTAAGGCAAGAATTTTGAGACTTTGTCTCACATACTTTGGGCATGTAGCCAGGAGGGATGTCTAGGATATCATGCTTGGAAGGATGGGGGGTGGACAGTGTAGGCGATGATTAGATGAATTGACACAATAAATGGAGTAATAAGGATAGGTATGTCAGAGTCAGTGAGATTGACTAAGGATAGAGCAGGTTTCAGAGCTACTGTGCATAGGGTTGGTATAAGTTACAGTCATTTTAACGGTACAAAAGAACTACAGCAACAAGGAGAGTTGGAACAGATGGTCGCCAAGAAGCCACCTTCAATATATTCAGTCTAATCAATTATATTTACTTAATTCTGGCTGTATTTGGAAGTTTCTTTATGCCATAGATTAGACCTGCTAAGCTTGATCCCACTTTGTCTCTTGTGAATTTTATTGTTTTGGGCTTTACTCCTGGATCTCTGGTCTGCCTTCAGTTGACTTTTGTGTATGGTGTGAAATGTGGATCCTGTTTCAGCTTTCTGCAGGGAGCAGTACAGTTTTGCCAGCACCATTTGTTTAAAAGGTTGGCATTTCCCCATTGGATAGGTTTTATTTCCTTATCAAATATCAGTTGACCATAGGTAGCTGGGTCTATTTCTGGGTTCTCAATTCTGTTCCATTGGTCTATGTGCCTGTCATTGTACCAGTACCATGCTCTTTTAGTTATTACCACTGTGTAGTAAGTTTTGAGGTCAGGAAATGCTGTGCCTGCCTCTTTATTTTTGTTTCTTAGAAGTGTTTTGCTTATTCAGGGTCTCTCTTATCTCCAAATAAACTCATTCGGTCTCCTTGAAAAATGAATTTGTTATCTATATTGGGATTGTGTTGAACATGTAGATTGCTTTTAGTAGGATTGTAGTTTTCAAACTATTGAGCCTTCCTATCTATGAACAGGGCACATTTTTTCCCATTTCTATAGGTCTTTTATTGTGTTTTGCAAAGTTTGTCTGTAGTTATTTTTGTATAGGTCTTTCATATCTTTAGTTAGTTTCACTCCCAAGTATCTCAATTTATGGTTGGCTATCGTAAATGGTATTGCTTTCTTGGTTTCCTTCTCTGAATTCTTTTTGTTACTGTAGAGGAATTCCAATCTGGAAATTGATCTTATATTCTGCCACTCTATTAAATTGGCCTACTAACTCTAACAGGTTTTTTGTTGTTGTTTTTGTAGACTCTTTGGGATTATCTGCATACACTATCATGTCATCTGCATATCGTGATAGTTTAAACATCTCTTTGCCGATCAGGATGCCGTTTATTTCCTTCTCTTGTCATTTTGCCCTTGCAAGCACTACCAATACAATATTGACTAGAAGTGGTGACCTTGTCTGGTTTCTGTTTGCAAGTAAAATGGTTTTAGTCTTTCTCCCTTGAGAAAGTTATTGGCTTTTGCTTTTGCATATATACCTTCCATTATGTTGAGGGAATTCCCTTCTATTCCAATTTTGCAGAATGTCTTTATCAGGAAGGGGTATTGGATTTTGTCAAATGCCTTTTTTACATCAATTGCTAAGATTGTATGGTTCTCGTTGTTTACTTTGTTTATATGGTGAATTACTTTGATTGTTTTTCTTGTGTTGAACCACCCTTGCATACTTGTTATGAATCCCACTTGATCATGGTGAATTATTTCTTTGACGTGATTTTGGATTCTATTGGCTAGGATTTTGTTAAGGATTTTTGCATTTATATTCATGAAATATCTTGATCTGTAATTTTCTTTCTTGGTAATAACTTTGCCTGGATCCTTTTGAATGGTAGTTTTGACAAAGAGTATTGAATATAGTATGGATTGCCAAAAGAACATAAAAATCTGCTTTGAAAGAGGAGGCAACAATGGAGAGACTTCATCTAACATACTTTGGGCATATTGTCAGGAAAGGTCAGTCCTTGGAAGAGATCATCGGCTTGGAAAGGTGAAGAATCTCCAAAGGAGAGGAACACCTGGAGGAGACAGATTGATACAGTGACAGCAACAGTGGATTTATGCACAGTGGAGATGGTGAGGATATATCGCCAGGATGGGGCAAAGTTTCTGTCTGTTGTAGGTTGACTCAATGGCAACTAACAACAACAACAACAACATTAGTAATATGTGAGTGTGTGGTCCCTTAAGCTTCCCGCAGCCTTGCTTCTTGCTATGTATAAATAGTGAATTGGCAGTAAATGAAAGTAATAGTAGCATGCATGGCAAGAGAAGATCAAATCAAATTGGGTGTGAGTGCTTGGTTCAAGCTAGCTTCAAACCTTCTTTAACTGCAGCTTGGTCAGACCAGTCAATGCATTTCCAGATCGAGATGTCTTTTCTTCCCTTCTCTTCTCATATTGCTCTAGCAAGCACTTCCAATACAATATTGAATAGAAGTTGCGACAGTGGGCATCCTTGTCTGGTCTCTGTTTGCAAGGAAAATTACAATAGGTAGGAGGATTAACTAATTGTACAATTCTATTATAACAAAACTGGTTTTCATCACTTGTATTATAGAGTCTTAACAATTGAGGTGACACAATTGTGTTACCTTTTAAAAAAATACTTACATTTGCCCAATTATCCTAACCAGAGTGAATATAAGCAAAGAGACACATCACACAATGTTGACGAGTATTCCTGTCATTGGACCTTTATTTTCACCAGGGGCCTGCCTTTGTCTCCTGTCAAGGATAGTTTCATTGATTCAGGAAGGCCCAAGAGTATGGCAACATTATCTAGTTAGTGAACTTTATAATATGATATTTTCAGTATACATATACCAGTTCTTGGATATTTCCTTTCTACTCTTAGCTTCATTTTTAACACTTACCTAGATTGTATGCCAATTGACCCTGTTCCTAAATTAAATAATGGGAGAATTTGATATTCTTTCTGGTCAAATTTATTCTCTATCTTATTTTACTTATATTAAAATTGTTGGATAGTTGCCAGGAGCTTGAACTATAGCTGCATTTTGTAAATTAGTTTAATATCATGATCCTCTGCAATTTCTATCTGAAGCTGGAATGAGTGTTATAAAAAGATTATTCACTAAAAGGAATGTGTTGTGTAATTTAATGTATGCTACATGTAGGTGGTCTAAAAACTATTTTATTGCATTCCTACATTTACTCATAAACTCTTAAAATACTGTCACTAATGTGTGAATACTATCTAAGAAAAGAGAGTAAACTAAGCCCTTTACATGACATTATTTAAAATAATCCCCTCTGTATTTTCTAAGATTGTATAGTTAGCTAATCCTCCTACCTATTGTAATATTAGTTGGTGAAAAATGTTGTGCATCCTGTCTTTGGGGTAATTACATACATTCCTTTTCAATTTCCTTTTGTTGACTTTTTTGTTATATTCTGTATCATAGCTTTAGTAACTAGGATGTCTTTTGGGTGAAGAAAATCCCTTATTTCCGATCTTTGTCATATACAAATTAATGGTTCAGAGAATTACATGTGTACTTCCACAATTGTTTGTCTTGGTGTGGCTCACTTTGAGAATGATTTCTACTACCCTTATTATTTCTGTTCTTTAACATGATCTTTTGTTGTTGTGTTTTTTTAAAAAATTCCATTTTCTCTAAAAGTTCAGGAATTGCCTGTCGGAAGCCCTTTGACAAGACAATTCTTCAAGAATCTTATTGGATTGGTAAACCTGACAGTTTCTTTACTAATAAATTCTAGCTCTCATAGCTAAAATTCTTTCTCTATAGTTGTTTTTTCCCTCCCAGCTTGTTTATAAAAGATAATATTCATATTTGAACAAACTATTTTTTATTAAGTCCATTTTCTTACATAGATATAGATCATGCCTAAACTGTATAGCTATGGTAATATAACAAGTTCACATTTGTATTAATTTAAGAACATTTAAGAAGCTTCATTTAACTTGTGGAATGACCCTCAGGCTATCGTCTGGAGTTCCACATGAGAGAAACCCATTAAGAAATCATTATGCCTGGCTCTGGCTTTTTCCTCAGTTAAAGGCCAGCTTGTAAGCCTGGAATCCTACATTGTTTATCAATATATTAATCCTGGTTGTTGGCAGTGATAAGGGCTAACTTTGGAGGAAGGGTATTGCATCAGTTAAGACAATTTTCTACTTAATATCAGGACATTGAACTCTACTTGCTTAAATATAAGTAAAGCATCTTGTAACAAGCTCCCAGTGGCAGCAATTCTAGGCCCCAGACAATCGGGGCCAGGACTCTAGGTATGCAGTGAGTCAATATTGTTTGTCTAACATTTATGTCCAATAGAGCCTTAGAAGGCTACCTTACTTGGAAATAGAATCTTTGCAGACATAATTGGTTAAAATGAGGTCTTACCGGATTAGGGTGGACCCCAAATCTAACTATTATTGTCCATACAAGAATAGGAGGCACAGAAGAAAAGAGCATGTGAAAATAAAGCAGAAAGTGAAGTGATCCTGCTATACGTCACATAATGCCAACATGTGCAAAGAGTGACCAGAAACTGGGAAGAAGGAAGGTGGATTCTTCCCTAGAGCCTTTACAGGAAGTATGGCCCTGACCACACCTTCATTTCAGACTTTAGTGGCATAGTCCAGAGGGAGTTGTGTGGCTCACCCAAAGATCATGTCTCTTTGACATTTAAAATTCTCCAGCAGCACTGAAAAAGCAGAGAAATCTCCTCCTGTGCAGTTTCAAGCCTTGCAAATCCAATGGTTGGCTATGAGATGGGAGTTACATGGCTTAAACCCAAAGGCAGCACCTCTGAGGAATCCAATCCTCCAGTGACTTTATTATAGATAGATGGGTGATCTTCTCTCGTGTGATTTAAAGCCTTGGAAACCTGGTGGAGTGTCAGCCTGAGATGATTCCAACTCCATGGCAAAGAGTTTGTGGTTTTTTGAATCATAGTTGGATTGTAGAGCCTCTTGTATTTCCCGAGGCCCCTGTAATTTGTACCAGCTGCTGTCTGGTTTTTTAAGTACTAGTCAGAAAATTACAAGCTGCTTCTATGTTAGTAAATATCTAAAAGTCAAATAGAGATCAACAAAATCACACTGCAAGGTCCCACCCAGGGTTAGCAGAAAGAGAAGACTCAAGAATCAAAGATTGGGAAGACACTAAAACAGAGTGATGCAGAGGAAAGCCACACACAAACACACACACACACACACACACACACACACACACACACACACACACTGTGACTAGATTGAGGACTCAACTCTTGTGATTCTGAGAAGTGGGGAGATAGCAGATAACATCAGCTATGGTTTTTAAAATTATTAATTTTAATGAAAGTTTACAGAGACTTAGGGTTTCCAGTCATTCATTGTTGCACTTTTCTCCCTGCCCACCTTCCCCCCCAACCCCCCAATTCACTCTTCTTTTTGAAAAGTAAAAGAATAGCTCTTTCATTGTTATACAATCCCTCCCTCCAAGTCCACTCCACTGTGCAGCCTTCATTCTGGACTCCTGTCAATACAATAATACCTAATAATATATACCTTTTAAACAGTTCTCTCCCTCATCTGTTTCAATGCAGTATACATTTTTATCCCCTCTTTCTCAGTCTCCTCCCAACCCCTATGTCAGTCTTTTTTAATATCACTGCAATTATGCAGTATTTGTCTTGTTGTGGCTGAGATATTTCACTCAGCATAATATCAATAGCAAAGAGTTGGTAACAACACAAGTGCTCGTCAACAAATGAATGGATAGAGAAGCTCTGGTATACTCACACAATGGAATACTATGCTGCATTGAATAACAAGGAACTCATGAAATATTATAGAAAATGGGTGACCCCAGAGGATATGCTTTTAACCAGAAAGAAACTTCTGTCTAAACTGCTTCTGCACTTATTTTTTCTTGAGCAGATGTTTAGATTCCGGATTTCTGTAGACGGCTTTTTTCACTTCAGAGAAAAAAAAAATCCAAATAGTTGAATGTCTCCTCAAAAAAGGCACAATTTAAGAAGTTGATCAAATTCACTTATGTCTTAGAATGATTTTTCCAGGGTTTGTATCATACACGAAATAGTTGTGTCAGAGACAGTAAGAGTGGCAGAGCATAGAGCAGGGTTTAGGGCTATTGTACATAGGGTTGCTATGAGTCACAGGTGACTCAACAGCAAGTAACAACAGACAACAACAACCATTACTCCTATTTCCCCCCCCCTCTTCTCATTTTTCTTTTTGTCTGTTATTGCCACTCTCACTGTTGGACCAGCATATTGGGTACTTCTCCCTGAGCCCCTCATCATTTATTCCCTTTCATCTATACCACCCCTGCTTCTCTCGTGTGCTCACTAATCTCAAATCCTGTGTCTGTTAGAAGGCTCTTCCTAAATGGTGTGACCTCATTTCTGTTGCCTCTGCAAGACCCCCTGCAAAGCTGAAAGCTGCTGCCAAATCTCTCAAGAACTCTTGGCAGTAATTTACCCAAGGAAGCTTTGTTTAGCGTTCCCAGGAAATGAGTCACTGGAGCCCTCCATGTTCGCGGAAAGCTCCTGCTTGCCTAGCTAGGCTGACAGAGTGGCTGACTGCTACTGAACTTGATGCTTTGCAAACCCTTGCTGGGAGTTTCATTATTTGCTCTTCTTGATCTTAGGATTTTAGAGACCGGCTCCTGGTCTGTTTGAACTGAAAACAGGGCCTGCCAACAATCTGTCTGGGCACAGTCTATCTTCATTTTAGGTATTGTATCAATGGGGACCATGCCCTGGCTCTGGCGTGTGGGTTTGCAGTGGCTCCTACATGGGTTCTGCTTCTGTTTCTCACCTTTTGGTGTTCCCTTGCCTATGTCCATGATTTTCTGTATTTATTTCCCTGGTGAACCAAGATACTCAATTTACTGTTGGATGGAGAGTGATAGAAGGGGACACGAGAAGAGCATCTCAAAATCCCTGACAGTGAAAATAATTTGAAAAATGCCTTTTCATTCTCTTAAGATGTTTTTCTAAAAGAAAATTGCTATTCCCCCCATTTTCCCTGTATTCTTTTTTCGTATTTTTTATTGGTTTGCATGTAATCACTCACACATTGTGTTTCATTCATGTATATTGTATTTTTTACAAGATTTCATTGTTTCCTTCATATGCATCATGTTTTATACAATAATTTATATACATTGTATTTTATTTAATTAATTACTATCTAAGAACAACTCTTTAAGTCTGGAGGCTAAGGTGTGCCTGGTACAGGCCAGGTCTTTGCAATTACTTGCTTTGCATCAGAGAGCTGGACAATGACTAGGGATGATAGAAAGATAATTGATACCTTTGAGCTGTGGTGCTGGAAACGAGTATTGAATACACCACGGACTGCTATGAGAACAAACAAGTTCGTCCTGGAGAGGGTGAAGCCAGCTGCTCCTTAGAGGCAAGGATTCTGAGGCTTCATCTAACGTTCTTTGGACATGTTGCAAGAAGGGACCAGTCCTTGGAGTGGCACATCATGCTTGGGATAGAGGAGGGACAGCACAGTAGAGGAAGACCTTCGATGAAATGGATTAATTCAGTCACTGGGGTAATGAGGATAGGTGTGTTGGAGACAATAAGATTGGCAAGGGATATAGCAGGGTTTAGGGTTGTTGTATATTGGGTCGCTATGAGTCGCAGGCAACTCGAAGTCACATAACAACAACAACAACAACATGCCTATTATCACCCCACCTTTTCAAGTCTCTATTAGATCTTTCCTATACCTTCAACCCCCTACCCTTGCTTACAAACTTCTTCTATTCTAGTGCTTTCCTTCTTTCCCTCTTTCCTACCCCCTTTTTCTTTTCCTCTTCCCCTTTTGAACATTTATACACATTGTGCTTAGTTATCCTTCTATTTACATATAATGGTCTTACGTAGGATTTGTCCTTATGAGACTGGACACAATGCTCTCTAGACTCTCCCATTCTATATAGCATTTTAAGAAATCATTGTTCCTTAGTGCTGCATACTATTCTATTGTGTGAATGTACCACAATTTCTCAATCCATTTGTTAGTTGATGGGCATTTGAGATGTTCCCATTCCCCCCCACCACAGTGATTAATACTACTATGAACATAGGTGTATATATTTCCATTTGTGTCAGTTTTAATTTCCATGGGATATATTCCCAACAGTTGAATACCTGGATTATATGGGATTTCAGTGCTCAGCTTTTTGGGGAAACATCAAACTGCCTTCCAGATTGATTGTACTATTTTACAATCCCATACTCAGTGCATGAGATTTCTAATCTCTCCACATCCTCTCCAATATTTTTTACTTGTTGTCTTGTCAAACTTTGCTACTGCTACTCAGGTGAGATAACATCTCATTGTGGTTTTGATTTACATCTCTGATTGCCGGTGATTTTGAACATTCCTTCATGTATCTGTTTGCTATATGCATATATTTCTTTGTGAAGAGTCTTTTCATGTCTTTTGCCCATTTCATTATTGGGTCATCAGTCATTCTTGTGAAGGTCCTGTAGTATTTTGTAAATTCTGGCTATGAGACCTTTTTCTGAAATGTCATTGCCAAATGTATTTTCCCAATTTGTAGGCTTTCTTTTCATCTTATTGGAAAAGATTTTGATGCACACAGGGGCTTGAATTTTAGGTCCCATTCATCAATTTCATCCTCTTCTGGTTGTGCATTTCTAGTTAAGTGACAAACACAATGTAAATAAAAGATTGTATACAAAAGTACATGAATCAAACGTACCATAAAGTAGTATTATAAGAAAAACAAGGAACTCATGAGTTATTATTCAAAATGGATGACCCTGGAGGACATTATGCTGAGTGAAATATCTCAATCACAAAAGGACAAATACTGCATAGTGCCACTGCTGTAAAACTGGACTGACATAGGGGTTGGGTGGAGACTGAAAA
>NW_006399757.1:15854897-15861075 GCF_000299155.1 Elephantulus edwardii | reverse complement strand
TTCAATGTAATATCAATACAAATACCAAACTCATTCTCCAAGGAGATAGCAAGGCAATTGGCAGATTTATTTGTAAAGGAAAGAGACCCCAAATAAACAAAGCTCTTGTAAAAAAGAAAAATAAAGTGGGAAGCATGGCTTCCCACTCTATAATCTCAAAACGTACTACCCAGCTGTAGTAGCTAAAATAGTGATATAATGACAGACACATAGACCAATCGAAGAGAGTCAAGAACCTAGAAATCAATCCATTTACCTTCTATCAGCCATTTTTAAATATTTTCTCTCAATTTTTTATTATTAATTTTAACGAAAATTTACAGACACTTTGGATTTCCATTCATTCATTGTTGCGCTTTTCTCCCTGCCCACCCCTCACTCTCAGTTTATTCTTCTCTTTGAAAAGTAAAAGAAAAATTCTTTCATTGTTTTACAATCCCTCCCCCCCAGGTCCACTCCACTATGCATCCTTCATTCTGGACTCCTATCATGACAATAGTACATAATCACATATCTCTTTTAAATAGTTTTCTCCCTAATCTGTTTCAATGCAGTATACATTATTTATCCCATCTTTCTCAGTTTTCTCCCAACCCCAATCCCGTTTCACAACAGTGGCACAATGCAGTATTTGTCCTTTTGTGACTGAGATATTTCACTCAGTCCTCCAGGGCCCCCCTTTTTAAATAATATATCATGAGTTCCTTGTTTTTCAATGCAGTGTAGTATTCAATTGTATGAATATACCACAACTTCTCTATCCATTCTATTGATGGGTACTTAGGTTGTTTGCAACTCTTTGCTATTGTGAACAAAGCTGTGATAAACATGAGTGTGCATATATCTGCTTGAGTGGCAGTTATGGTCTCTTTGGGATATATTCCCAGTAACAATTAGCCATTTTTAAACGATCTCCAGCAATCTTTTGCTTTCATGTGGTGTTAATAATACTGTTCAATAATTTCCACATTCAGTTGGATCATCTTTCTTGGGAATAGGAACAGATATAGACCTCTTGTAGTCCATTGGTCAGAGCCCTGTCCTCCAAATTTCCTGTCATAGACTGGTGAGCACATCCAAGGCTGTATCTGTTACTGGAAATAAATTAATTGGTACCACATCAATTCCTGAGGTCTTATTTTTGCCAATGCCTTCAATGTAAACTTCCACTTCCTCCTTCATTATCATTGGACCCTGCTCATACAGTACTTTCTGAAACTTTTCAGTGTCAGTAAGTTCTTTTTGGTGTTGCGATTCTGTGTATTCTACCCACCTTCTTTTGATACTTTCTGGGTCATTCAATATATTGCTCATAAGATCTTTCAATATTGCTACTCGAGGTTTGCAGAGTGAGTGCTTCCTTTTTGATTCTCCAATTCCAGCTCTCTGCATATTCCATTATAATAGTTTGCTTTGTCTTCCTGAGCTGCCCTTTGAAAATGACTAGAACAGTACATAGATAGAGAAGTCCCAGAAGTTCAAGCAGGGTTTAGAAGAGGTCCTAGAACCAGGGATATAATTGCTGATGTCAGATAGATACTGGGTGAAAGTAAAGAACACCAGAAGAATGTCTATTTGTGCTTTATTGTCTATGCAAAGGCATTTCACTATGTGGATCAGAACAAGTTGTGGTTGAAATTGAGCAGAATGAGGGTCAAAATAGGTATAGTTAACTATTCACTGTAAAGGGAGCTCTGTCAAGTGAGTCTGCATTTGTTCCAAAGGCCCACGTCTCTCTAGAAGCTCAAATCCATTAGTGCCTCATTGACAGTAACACTGGCACTCCTTGTGTAATGTACAGGCTCAGAAACCTACAGGAGGGTCAATAATGCATCTTTTTAAAAAATTTTTATTATTTTTGTGTGAATGTACCATCAAATCAGATCTGACTGGTACAGGAGGAAATTGTCCCTCCTTCAGTGGATTCGAACCATGTGCCTCTGGGATTGTAGTTTCAGGTCCTTGCCACTAGGCCACCAGAGTTCCCCTCAATAATGTATCTTGACATAATTGCAACTTGATGGCAATAGGTTTATTCAGCATAAATTTCTAATTGTTGCTATGTGGTATCAAATCAGAGTCAACTCATAGCTAAGCCTCAAGTGGGTTTTTAGAGGCTGAAAATCTCATAGGAAAAAACAACTATGAGATATCATCTCACCCCAGTCAGAATAGCAAAATTTAACAGAACAGCAAGCAACAAATGCTGGCGAGGTTGTGGAGAAACTGGAACCCTTATTCACTGTTGGTGGAAGTGTAAAATGGTGCAACCACTGTGGAAGGCAGTATGGCACTTTCTCAAAAAGTTGCAAATAGAGATACCATTCGATCCAGCAATTTCACTACTGGGAATATACCCCAAAGACAACATAACTGACATCCAAGCAGATATATGGACACCCATGTTTATCGTGGCTTTGTTCACAATAGCAAGGAGTTGGAAAACCACCCAGGTGCCCATCAACAAACGAATGGATAGAGAAGCTGTGGTATATTCACACAATGGAATACTATGCTGCATTGAAAAACAAGGAACTCATGCAATATTATTAAAAATGGGTGACCCTGGAGGACATTATGCTGAGTGAAATATCTCAGTCACAAAAGGACAAATACTGCATGTTGCCACTGTTGTAGAATGGGACTGATATCAGGGTGGGGGTAAGACTGAGAAAAACTGGATAAATTATGTATACTGCATTGAAACAGATGAGGGAGAGAATAATTTAAAAGCAATATATGATAGGGTATTATAGTTATCACAAGAGTCCAGAATTAAGGGTCCACAGTGGAGTGTACCAGGGGCGGTGGGAGTGGTGCGGGGGGATTTTATACCAAAGAAGAATTTTTCTTTTACTTTTTCAAAGAGAGGAGCAAACTGGGGAAGGGGGGTGAAGGGGAGGGCTGGGCAGGGAGGAAAGTGCAACAATGAATGAATGGAAATCCAAAATCTCTGTAAATGTTCATTGAAATTATTAAAATAAAAAGGTCATAATCTTAAATAAACTTTTCAAAAGAACAGAAAAAGAGGAAACTTTCTACCTCTTCTTTGTAAATTCTGTATATTCATATCCCCTAAGCTTGACAATGACATTATAAGAAAGGAAAAATCATAGACTAAGAAATTTCATAACATAGATGCCAAAATCCTTAGGAAAATTGTAGTCAGTCTAATGTGTGCACACACATTATCAATGTACATGTATATATAAGATAATACTTTAAATGAAATGCTATTTATTCCAAGAATGTAAAGTTGCTTTCACAAGGAACAATCAATAAAATCCCCATATTCACAGAAAAAAGGAGGGGAAAAAGTCTCATAGGAAGATTGTATATTTTTCTCCCAAATTCTTATTATGTTGATACTCACTACAATATTAATCATCACATCTTTAATAGTAGACAAAGACATTTCTTCTGTGTTCCCTCTCTTCCACCCCCTACCCTTCTTTAAGACCAGGCCTGTTGTCATCAAGTTAATTTTGGTTCGTGGTGATTCTACATGTTATAACATAGAACAACATAGAACTGCCCCACAGTTATCTTGGCTATAATCTTTACAGATGCATGTTTACAGATCTTTCCTTTGTGCCACTACTGAACAAATTTAACCACAACCCTTCAGGCTAGTGTTGTGTTGTTGCTGTGTGATGTGAAGATGGAACCAACTCATGTTGACCCTACAGTGTGTTTCAGAGGCTGTTAATGGCATGAGAGGAGATTGTTTCTCTTTCTCCTAAGGAGCACTTGGTGGGTTTGAACCAGTTGCCTTTGAGTTGGCAAGGCAATTTTGTATCACTAGGCCACCATTGTCTACTCAAGGACCTCAATATTTGATGTTGCCTAATAACAATTTTACATAATCTATTTTCCAAGAACTTCATAAATAATACAATCCCAACCTAATTTTTCAGCATATTTCTATGCACGAACTTTATTTCTTTAGTATTACTATTGTATTTGTTGTGTTGTGTACCATGGCGTAAGAACTGACCCGTAGCTGAACCTCCAATATGTTTTCATCTTTCACTCATGAAGCAGTTGGTAGATTTGAATAGAGTAGCTTTGGGCTGGCAGCACAATTCTTTACTACTAAGCCCCCAGAATTCCCTTTCTTTGTTGTTGCTATGTGTCGTTGAGTCACCTGCGTCTCATAGTGACCTTATGTACAACAGCCTTAAACCCTGCTCTGTCCTGTACCAATTTCACTGCCTCCAACACACCCACCCCCACTGGTCACTGAATCAATCCACCTCATAGAGGGTTTTCCTCTCTGTGCTTTCCCTCCACCCTCCAAAGCATGATGTCCTTCTCCAAGGACTGGTCCCTCCTTGCAACATGTCCAAAGTATGGCAGACGAAGCTTCAGAATCCTTGCCTCCAAGGAGAAGCCCGGTTGAACCCTCTCCAGGAAGCAAGTAGAAAAACTTGTGCACTACGTTATTTCTCACTGATTTGTTTTCATTTATCCCTGTTTGTGATAAAATAATTTTGTGTCCTTTTTTTAACTTCCATTAATAACATTTTCATATATATAAAAGTGAATAAAATATTGTTACTCTTTTTAGCTTTCTGTCTACTAGTCATTCCTTACAGAATGTGGAAGTTTGGGGTTTTTTTCTTCACTCCAATTTGGAAGCATTTTATAGATTATTGCCATAACTTTTATGAAGTGTGTGTAAATTTTGACTGAAATTTAGAAATATCTTTTGTCGAGACTACTAATATAATAAAGAATTAAAAGGCCAACACTGAAGCATACCTTTCTGTCATAAAAGAATCACACATAATCTAAAATACCTCCTTGCAGTGTTTTAAAGCAAATATCAAATATGTAATTTCACTTATAAATTACTTTGTTAGGTACCTGTAGCAGACAAGAGATTTTAAAAAACTATTTAAATATAACCACAAAGCTGTTTATAAAAACGAAATGCATTTAATACTTGCTTAATGTCTTTTATCCAATCTATGTCCAGATGTCTCATAAAAATGTCTTTTTACAGGTTTATTGAAATGAAAATCTAAATAACGTCCATGTTTAATATTTAGTTATTGTGCCCTAATTTTCTTTTTATCTATCATTGGTAGCCTTGAACGCCCCTTTTTATAGATTTGTTTACTTGCTTTTCCACAGTACTGTTTATCTTGTCTTCTATCCCCATCTGTTTTTCTGAGGACTAGTAGTTAAATCTACTCAGCATCTTGATTTAAATTCTGGTGAAGTTTTTTTTAAAAATCAAATTTAGTATACAATAGTTTTTAGATGACACTGTGTAGTTCTTACAACATTATTCAAGGACCCTACAGTGTCCTCTGAGCCACTTTTATTGATATTAAAGTTGATTGGTAGGGGTTTTTTTGTTGTCAACATGATTAACCAATTAAAATTCCCCTATCAATCTCCTAAATTTTGAGTAATCTTTGCTGTTTGCCTGCTCCTTTTAATAGTCCCAAACCCAAATTCACTGCTATTGTGTTGATTCTGCCCCATCAGATTTTCAAGGCCACAAATCGTAGTAAGACTACTCATCTTTTCCTCACAGACAGGCTGGTTAAATAGGAATGTTTTTTGATTAGCAGTGCAATGAACTGTGGAACTTTGAGATTTTCTTTTCATAATCTCTGCATTTATTTAACTTATTTTCTGCAAGGAACTTTCCCTTGTCAATTGTTTGTTGTTTTTAGTAGTTATCATTAAGTCAAGTATGACTCATAGTAATATTATTTATAAAAGAACAGAATGTTGTCTGTTTTGTTCTATCTTCAACGTGTTTGTTTAGAATGTTTTAGTTTACTGGTATAGTTATGTCTCAGTTCATCTCATTGAAGGTTTCCCTCATTATGTTCACTTTCTCGTTCACCAAATACAGTGAAATTTCCTAGTAATTTATCTTTTCTGATGGCTTGTCTAGAGTAAACAAACCAAAGCCTCACCACTCTTACTTCTAAAGAATTTCTTCTAAGAGTTATTTGTTCCTTTTTTCTTGGCAGTTCATAGTATATTTGGTACTCTTCTCCAACACCAGAATTTGAACATATTAGCTCTTCTGTCATTCTTCTCCATTGTTCAAATTTCAAGTACTCATGTTGTTGTTGTTATGTGCCATCGAGTCGTTTCCGACTCATAGCGACCCTATGCACAACAGCTCTAAACCCTGCTCTATCCTGCGCCA
>NW_006399757.1:15813315-15851922 GCF_000299155.1 Elephantulus edwardii | reverse complement strand
TGACAAAGCAAAATACTACAATGAAATGTGTGAGGAACTAGAGTCAGAAAATCAAAAGGGCCGAACTCGCTCAGCATTTTTTAAGCTCAAGGAACTGAAGAACAAGTACTCATGAGGTAATTGAAAAAATAATGGCTTAGGTGAGGTGGACCTTAGTCATCAGAATGGATCTTATTTAACACTTTAGTGAAGTTTTAAAAATTTTAATACATTGTTATCAAGAACAAATTCTTTCAATTTCCCTTTCTCCCCCCACCCATCAAATTGTACAACTCCATGATTAATCCCGCCCCTCCCACTGCACATCCTCATCCCTCTGCTTCCACCCTCTCCCACCCCTCTTGGATACTCATATTCATTCTGCAATAATGGTTTTATACAATATTTATCCTGTGGGACTGAGTTATTTCACTCAGCATAATGCTCTTCAGTCCCATTTTGTATTGTTGTTCCTATAAATATTCATTATTGATCCAAGTAAAATGAAATAAATAATAACTCTGATTTCTTTACCATTTTTCATATTACTGACTAGTCCAACTATGGATATTTAAAATTTTTTAAAAATTTTATACTTTTTCTTTTATTTACAAAGTTTGAATACATTGCTTTTCACACCATATCTTTCCTGTTTCCTTTACCATCCTCACCCATCAAATTGGGCTTCTCTATGATTAACTCCCTCCCAATGGAGATTTTCATTTTCTTCACACTCAGGCTGAAGGCTATAGTCTTTGTTCTTAACCAGTAATTGCTTCAAGTTGTCTTCACTTTCAACAAGCACAATTATATCATCTGAATATCACAAGTTGTTAATAAGTATTTTTTACTCTTGATGCTATTTTCTTTTTGTTGTTGTTAGGTGCCATTGAGTCAGGTACAACTCAAAGTGGGTCTGCAAACAACAGATTGAAACTTGTCCCATCCTGTGCCAGCATGGTCATCTCTGACACACTTGAGCCCATTGCTACAGTCTCTATATCAGTTCATTTCATTGAGGGTTTTCCTTTCTTTTGCTGACCGTCCACCTTTCCAAGCACGTTGTCCCTTTCCAAGGAATAGCTTCTTTTAGCACCATACCCCAAATATGTGAAATGAAGCTTCTTCAATCTTGCTTTCAAGAATCACCCAAGACAGCTATTTGTTCTTTCTCGGCAGTCCATGGTATATTCAGTGCTTTTCTCCAAACCCACAACTCAAAGGTATCAGTTCTTCTTCTGCCATCCTAATTCATTGTCTACCTCTCAGATGCATAGCAATTTCTGAAATGACTATGGCCTGAATCAGGCACATCTTAGTCTTCAACTGACATCATTGTTTCTCAGTAATTTGGAGAGATCCCTCCCAGTGATCTTCCCACGGAATTTGTCTTCTGATCTCCTCACTGCGGGTTCCGAGGGTATTGATTGCTGATGAAATAATTTACAGTTTCAATCTTTTCTTCATCACAATGTTGCTCATTGATACAATGCTGAGGATTTTTGTCGTCTTGATGTTGAGATGCAATCTATATTGAAGGCTATAGTCTTTGATCTTTTCAGAGATTCAGCTTGTATGAGAAAAACTGGGCAAATATTTTATTCTTTCTCTTTCTCGAATCATTTTCAGGATAGCTAGTCGATGCTAGAAAACACTTAAAATACTCAAGAATTTTTTAATTAAAGTTTCATTATGAGTTCCTAGATTTCTGTATGTTTAATATGTTTTAATCTGTTGTAGTAATAATTATTTTTCAAATCTATTGTCATTACAATTTAAATTTAAAGAATATAAGATTGGTCTCCCGAAGATATATAGGCAATGGACTATCTTTTATGTAGCATGGTTTTAATGTATCAAACTGTGGGAGTAGAGGTAGGTTAAAGCTTTGGTTTATTAAAAGTAAGCCTTATTGAACATATTTGGGACTATCAAGAGAACAAACAAGTTTGTTTTGGATAGGGTGAAGACAAGTTGCTCTTCAGAGGAAAGGATTTTGAAACTCCATGCTACATACTTCGGAAATGTTGTCTGGAAGGGTGGAGGGATAGTGCAGGAAAGGAAGATCCTGGATAAGATGGATTGACCCATTGACTAGGACAACGAGGGCATGTGTATAAAAGACAGAGAGACTGGCTCAAGACAGGGCAGGGTTCAGAGCGATGAGATCATAGACTTATAGGGTGGCTATGAATCACAGATGATTCAACATCACATAACAACAACAACACAAATTGTTAAAAGGTTAAAAGGAGATGGATATATTGGTATTTATTGGAACATTTTTTTTCTTTATGTTTGAAAATTCCATAATAAAATACTGAAATTAACACAAACAAGGAAGTAAACAAAGATTAAAATTAAGATTCACTGAGTTAATGCACTGAAGGTTATAGCCCACACATCAAAGAAAAGAATTTGTAGACTTTGAATATAAAAAGTGATGCATAATATAGTTTTCCATTAGGGCAATAGAGTTTTTACCAGTGGCACTCAGACATATCCAATTTCTTTTGACCTCTGATATATGAAATTATTCCTCAAATTAAATCAAGACTATTTAGCTACGTGAGGATAAAAGAACCTTGACTTGTTTGAGAAACACATTTGGAAAAGTTATGATGAACTTTAATGGGAAACACACTTGTATAGAAGCCTGGGCCTAAGTTTGAAATTGATCATCACATTGTTTGTTTAGAAAAGAAAACATAACATTCAAAGAATATGTTGGAAGCATTGAATTTCTTCACATGAGAACACACACATTGAAAATGATGGAGCTTGGATAAAGCACAAATTAGACTACTTTTTTCCCTTTCCAGAGGGTGTTGAGCTTAAAAAATATACATACAGTATTCATTATGTTAAAAGTTAATCAACATATTATTTTGCATAGGATGAAAAGGTGAAAAAAATAATAGATGATTTTTCAATAATACTAATGATCAAACTTTAAAAATAATTGTTCAAATGCAAGAATGAAATGACATACAATTAAGAACAAGCCAGATATGTAGATTTTACGTGGCAGCCTATCATTTCTCAGTGTGGGTGGTCTCCCATTTCCCAGAAAAAGGAATTGCTGAGTTTTGTGTTGAAGTCATGATATACTTTGCACCTAAAGGGACTTTTTTGTGTGCAGGAGTGGGAGGAGAGGTGGGGGATAACTTTTTCAAAAATTGTAGAAGAGGGTTAAAGGGGGAAAAATATCATACACAAAACTTTGTGAAGTTATGTAAACCAACCCATTTACCCCCAAGAAAAACCACACCTAAATTCTTCCAGACAGATTAGAATCTTTCCTATTTCTAAAGACCTCCTGAGAAGGAGTTTCCATTTCCTTACTTTAGTCTTTAACAGGCTTCACTCTGGAGAATCTTGTTCTCCTGCCTATGTTAAATCCTTCCTAATACTGCCAAGACCTTTATTTGTTCTTATAATTTCCTCCACAGGGAAGAAGAAGGATGAGTGTGCTTGCTTCAAGAGCCCTCTCTCCTTCCCTTTTTCCACACCCACAATTTCTTTTAAGACAGGGATTGCAAATGCCCTTGGGGCTTAGACGGATAGTATATAACCTACAGGATTTAAGGCTGGAAAGAGTGACGGCAAAGTGGAGAGTTAAAGCTATGCTAAAGCATTTAATTGTATATTCATTAACTGCACTGAGCAGGCGAAGTCAAACATGACTTTGGGCTGAATTCTGCTTACCTCCTTGTTTTACGTCTTTCTTAAAAGGGTAGAGTATTGCATTTATCTGTATATACAGTGAAAAATGAAGATTTACTTTAACACTAGTGAAAGATTGCTCTCTGTAATTTAAGGTTGTTAGTACTCTTGGTTTAATTTCTTATGGACACATATATTTGACAAGAAATAGTTATATGTCCATTGGCCGATTGCTATGTTTCTCCAGCTTGCAGGATTGCTCCCAGCGGTCCCTGCCTTCAGATGGCCACACCCTTGTGTAATCCCCTTCCATAACAAATTATGGCTAGCTCTACGTGTGATTCAATGCCTCTGAAAAACTGCTGGAGGACCAGCTATAAGTTGGTTCCGACTTGATGGTATAAAACAACAACAATTATATGATCAATAGGATATGGTGAAAATGACATGGTGTGACTTAAGACACTAAGCCATAATTCATTTTGACTCATAACTCATTTGGATTCATACCCTCTGCCTTTGTCTCATAGATTTAGTTATATATTTGAATTTCAGAATAACAACAAATGCTTTTTAAAAAGAACTGTAAGTGTTTCATCAGATATACATTGTAATTTTTTCACAGCTTATCAAATTTAAAATGTAATTAGGATCCCTGTATCTTTTTCTCTTTTCTAGACCTAGGAAAGAGAAGCGTGTTCCTCTTGGCACATGCTTGAGGTAGGATGCTCTCAACATGCGTCTGAACTTGCCCAGAACTGCAGCCTCTTCTGCAGCTAAGCGTGGCAATGGGCTGACAGAGCACGAATCAGGGCTCTGAAAGCATCTGTTCCACATAGCTCTCTAACTGGCACCACCAGATGAGACCTCACGTATAACATCCTTAACCATCTTCCGTTTTCTGGTAAATACATCCATTGTTACTAAAAAGCCGTTGCCGTTGAGCCAACTAATGGCAACTCCACATGTTCCAGAGTAAAATTCTGCTCCACAGGTGCTCAATGGCTGACTTTCACAAGTGGGATTTCTTAGGACTTCCTGCTCAGGCCCCTCTCGATAGACTCAAACCACTAGCCTACTGGTTAGCAGCTTATAGTGTTAATGTTTTGCCCTCAAAGTGGGCTCTACTGCCTATAGTAGCAACTTCAGTTATATATGCCAATGCCGATACTGGCTTCGCTTCCTTTCCTTCCTGCTCTTCCTGTTCCTTCATCGTTGCGTCAGATAATTGTCTTCCAAATAAATCTTAGTCTGTATCTTAGAATCTGCTTTTAGGAAACTCTCATTAAAAAGACATATTTATGGATAAAAGAAAACATAAGGATCCTTTTCCTTTTAAAATTATTTTTAAGTGATCAGAAGGTTGAAAATGAAGTTTACGGTCACAATTGTTTCCTAGCAAAGGAAGACATCAACACATTGCCATTAATCAGCTATGGACTCATAGCTGGTTCCCCAAAGGGTTCTAAGAACTTTCTTGTGGTCTAGTCGGTGAGGAAGTGCACTTCCAAGGCAAAGGCAGGTGGTTTGAAGTCACCAACCCACAGCTGTAAAGAAGAAAGATGGATACTCATCTTCTGTGCAATTTACAGCCTCTTAAAACTCGCTGGAGAGTCAGCTATAAGACAGGTCCGACTCAACAGCAATGAGTGAGTGAGTAAGTAAAAGAAAAAAGATAATTTTTTAAGTAAATAAAAATTGGGCAGTTTGCCAGTCAGGAAGGGATATATTCCTTAAAGACTCTAAACCTGATAAAACACTTATTCATTCCCACTTGAGGTAATAAATATTTTTTTTATGAAAACAATAATCAACTAGTATGAATGAAGGAGCAACTAAAGCTATTTGTGCCTATTTTCTGGAGAGGAATATTTTGTTTAGCAAAAGCTTTAGTGCTTGTTCATGTGATAAGTGTGTGTGTATGCACACACATATACATATATGTGTTAAACATATATATGTTATGTACTTTTGAATAAGAACAAAATGATAGCTGACCCTCTAGCAGGTTTTCTGAGGCTGTAAATTGCACAACAGAGACTGTGAGGACATTACTGTATCAGCACAGTTTCATTGTGTTGTTCGTGGGGTCAGGTTGAGTTGGATCCGACTCAACAGCACCTCACAACAACAACAACAGCATGTATATATGAGGCATTTACTGTTTTGTTTAAATGAGCTCTAAAACCTTAGTTTGTACAAGGATAGCTGTAATGGATTTGGGAAGTTTGTGATTATTAGTTCTCAAGTACTTTTGGTCACCAGTATAAATATTGTGATAATACTAAAGAGTTACATTCAATTTGGCAGTGCTTTGCATTTCATCAACCAGATTTCAAGTACCTTTAAACAGCACGAGATTCTGCACAGAACAATCAATCATCCCCTTTGGCTATTTGGCAGAGACAGCCAATGACTTGTTCTGTCATGAACTGAATTCATATATATTCATGAGGCACAGAGAAACACTTTATTGTTTCAGATTGTTTTGTTATTTTAGAATAAATCATAGAGACGCAATTCCACATAGCTGGTTTAAAAATAAGTGTATTTTCCTATAAACATCAGCTTTATAGGCTTTAATATTTTTAACTTCTAAGATTTAGTCCACATTATATGGGTTTTTTTTTTAAATTGTAGTTTTCATTTTTTTAAAAAAAGTATAATGTCTCCATTACTTTATACTGGTATGAGAAAACTGAAATTAAATGTATCCCTAAACTGTTGTTACTGTCATTAGTTCTTGTTGAATTGGCCCTGATTCATGGTGACCACACACAAAACAAGGAAATGTTGTTCAATCCTGCACAATCTTCATTGTCTATGACAGATCAGTCCGCCGTGGTCCAATTGGATTTCCACTGGCTATGTTTAAGAAGCAGATGGCTAAATCTTTCTTCCTAGTCTGTTTAATCTCAAGAAGCTCCACTGACACCTATTCTTGTATCATGTTGCTGTTGTTGCTATGTACTTTCAAGTCACAGCTGACCTGTAGCTGACCCTCAGAAGGTTTTCAGAGGCAATTAATCACATGGGAGGGGCTCGGCCATCTTTCTCCTGTGGAGCAGCTGGTGGATTCAAACCACATACCTTTGGTTTCCAGTGCAATTCCTTACCTCTAGGTCACCAACAAGACAAAAAATGTCTTACTGACAGAAAGGTACTGGTGTGCATTTTCAGGGAATCCAACCCAGATCTTGCACATGAATATGAGAATTCTGCCAGTGAACCACCAATGCTTCATTCCTAAATTGTAATTATTTAACATGTGCAGTATGAGACACTCATAACGGAATGATTTAGCTTAGTCTAAGTAGGTATTGTCCAAGTCCAAGTCTTTCACTCTTACGTATCAACTTTATCCCTTGTTCATGTATCAGGAAGTCTCATGACTTAGTTGGCATTGCAAAGCTTTGCATCCTACCAGGATATAGGCATGAGCTTCAGTAACAGCAGCAATGGCTGGAGTGGCATGAGAAAGACTTTCTGGAAGTGCCACCTTAACACCTCAGAAAGAGAGAAACTTGTTTTTAAAGCCATCTAAAAGGGGAAAGTGAAAGAAAAAAAAAACACAACAAAATAGCAACGCATAGTTATTTCTCACGTTGTCTCATTTCACAATCAACATAATCATATCCTGATAAAATCTTATGAACTCCAGAAACATAAAATCCAGGGAAATAAAATCCAGAGACAGAAATTCCCAAAGACATAAAAGCTATTAAACATAGTTGGTCACCACCAACGTGGTTCTCAGAAATTACATTTTATTGGAATTATGTTTTCAGCAACAATACTTGATTCAAGCTTTTACTGTCTTGGAATCTAATAACGGCTATTTGTTTCAGTGGCACAGTGCCCATTTAGAACTTAGTCAAATTCTTGCCATAGGGATCAACAATGTTTTAAAGAACAAACATTCATAGAAAAGCAGCTCCACATGAGTCTGGAGTCAAGGTATTTAAGTTTGACTGTTAGCTAGTGAAGTTAGACAATTTATTTTATTTAACGCTACATTTTCTCATCTACACAACACAGACAATATTCTTCTTATTTTTATATATGAAGTTAAAATCTATAAATTTTAAGTAATTATTATTATAATTCTATTATTATAAGTCTGTTTACTTAGCTGCTAAAAATAAAATTTATTCCAGGTATTTTTTTTAATTTCAAAAAAGGCATTTATTAAAGATTAGGTAGCTTGTTGGCCAAGTGTCAAGAAGCTACACTGCAATCCCAGAGGCATGCAGTTCAAGGCCACCAGACTTCCCGCGGGAGAAGGATGGGTAATCTCCTCTAGTGCAATTAACTGCCTGTGAAAACCCACTGGAAGTTCAACTATGGGTTGGTTCCAACTCTACAGTACACAACAACAACAACAACAACAGGAAGCTTGTAGATTCTTGAGCAGAGACAGATAGTGAAACAGAAAGATGAAGAATCAGGCGTGGAAGGACAAAGAAGATACACCCAAGTTTACAGTGGAAGCAGCGGGGGACACTAGAGATCCCATGGAATGCTACATAAATTGCAGGATCCAAAGCAGAATGAAAATATAGGGCCCAAAACAGACCAAAAGTGTGTCATTAAAGAGGTACTAAATCAAACAAGAACAAACTTATTCCCTCTGTGGAATCCAGCTCTCCACTGGTAACCTTCCATTGGATTACCAGTGGAGGACTGCCTCAGCTCTCTGTCAAAGACAGGCTAGTGGATTTGAGCTCCCAACTTTAAAATCAGCAGTCCAATCACACAAAACATGTTGACCATCAAAGTTCCCTCCTGAGGAGTAAGGAAAAACTCATCATAAGGAAGTAGAAAAGAGACTATGTGTGGTTCTGAAGACAATTTTGGTGGGTCACATACATGAGTGAGAAATGGTATTGTGGGTTTCAGGGTCATTCATATTAGAACAGCACTTCTGGCTTTCTTGTGTTAGAAGCAAGACCTGATTAAAACATTTCCAGAAAGTATGGCCCAAGGGTTGGAAAGAGAGGCTGTCAGCACCCATCACCAACCCTGCTTTCTCCGCTGTATATTTAACCGTTTACTTACTTTGAGTTTCTCTGAACTTCCACACATTTCGTGTCCACCGAAATGCTTTGTTCATGGGTCAGAAAATACTATACACAAATAGAGTTGTAAAGAACTAGAAGGATGCACACACTATGAAAATTATTCTGCTCAGTGTAATTGGATTGAAGTATGCCTTGAAAGATTTTATTTTTAACCCACAAAGGCTCCCTCCCCCCTTTAATTATCTAGATACTCTTTTCTAAGAAAGTAAAAGTTCATGCCATAAAATGCATGTTTCTTTTCTTCAAAAAGCATACACACAGACTTCATGAGAGTAGGTAGAAGAAAAGTGTGTATAAATTCATCATTGTTCTGTTAGGTGAAAAAAGCCCAAGGACAGAAGGCATCTGACTTAGCATGTTGTGATTATCATGATCCAGAACTAAAAAATACCCACTGGCAAAATTCTGTCAGGCAGCGAAGCAGTTGTCTGTTAGCCTATAAAGAAGATCTGATAGAGAGGTGTACATCCTCACTTAGTTCCCAAGGACTTTTCTTTGTGACTTGTCATTACTCTTCACCTCAGTTTACACTGATGAGTCACTCTGATACCAAGAAAGTGCCTCTCTTCAAATAATTGGAATTGATTGTGTATACACGCTGTCACATACAGTGTGTGTTTTTTTAAAATTGTAATTTGAGTGAAGTTTTAAGAAGCACAGTGGTTTTTATGCATCCTGTCTTCTTGAAAAGTCTTTGTCAGACTCATTTTTTGTTTATTCTAACCTCTTATCTTATTCTTAAAATAGTTTATTCTTACAGATTTTGTTCTTTAACTTTTGAGACAGGTTAATTTTGGTGTCTAAAATATTTCACTCCAAAGGATATATTACTCCAATTCCTTACGTTAAAAAATTTCCTCAATATTAGAAAAATAAACCTTCCTTTTTTATATTTAGAGAATAATAGTTTCTGTAATCAAACCCATCTAGATAAGACCTTACATATTTAGTACAGTGTGTTACCTCTGTACAAATGGAAAAAAATTAAGTTTAACATTTCTAGACCAATATGGCTGTTAATTTCTGTACAATGCCAACTCAACAGGTTATAACTGGGATACTTTTTCTGAAGTTGACAGCACAGCTAGTTTCCAAAAATTCAAAGTGTGTGTGTGTGTGTGTGTAAAGACCAATCATAGTGTGTTATGCAGCAACAGCTTTTCCAGGTTCTGAAGTCATCAGAACAAAAATAATAGAGACATCCAGCACACTCCATTAAAAAAAAAGTACAAAACAAAAATCTCAGAAAACAGCAAAGTTCTGTTGCTGTTGCGGTACCTGGCACCTTTTTTAAAATCTTCCTTTTTTGAGTTTAACTGTTGCAAAAATAAATATTTTCTATTTTGAATCCTATGGAAAATGTTAAATTTCCCAGAATATACTGTGCTTTTTTTTATTTTAAAAATAAATGCTTGGCATAGTGTCCTATATTTAATATATATATATATACAACTCTGAAAGACATTTACTTATGTTTGACTGAGTATACAAAGGCATTCAACTATATAATTATAATGAATTATAGATAGCAGTGAAAATAATGGGAGTCTCAGAATACATGTGTTCATGCAAAACCTGTACACTAACCCAGAGGCAATCATTGAAACTGAGCAAAGAGAAACTGCATGGTTTAAAATTAGAAAAGGTTTATGTAGGATTATATTCTTTCAGCACACCTATTGGTTTGTATGCTGAGCAAACAATTTGAGAAACTACTCTATAGAGAAGAATGTTGTTTCAGGAGGGGAGGAAGACTCATCAACAATTTATGTTATGCAGATGACACAGCTTAACTTATAGAAGATGAAGAGCAATTGAAGCATTTACTGAAAAAAATAAAAGACTATCATCTTCAATATAGATTATGCCTCTAAATCAATTAAACAAGATCCTCAGAACTGGACCAATAGGCCACATGATAATAAAATGAGAAAAAGATGGAAGCAGTCAATGATTTACTTTTACTTGGATCCAAAAATTAACACTCATGGAAGCAATAGTCAGGAAATCAAACTACATTTTCCACTGGGTAAATCTGTTGCCAAGGACTTTTTTTAAAAAAGTACTAACCAGCATGGATGACACTAAAGACTAAGGTGCATCTGCCCTTCTTGTTGTTGTTGCTATGTGCTGAGTTACTTGCGACTCATAGCGACCCTGTGTACAAGAGCCCTAAACTCTGTTCAATCCTGTGCCAATCTACCCATCTCAAATGCACTCATTCCCACCACCCCAGTCACAGAACTGATCCATCTCATCAAAGGTCTTCCTCTCCTTTGCTGCCCCTCCACTCTGCCAAACATGATGTCCCTCTCCATGGACCAGTCCCTCCTCGCAACATGCCCAAAGTATGTCAGACGAAGCTTCAGAATCCTTGACTCCAAGGAGCATTTCGGCTTCACTTCTCCAGGACAAAGCTGTTTGTTCTCCTAGCAGTCCATGGCACATTCAAAACTCTTCTCCAGCACCACAGCTCAAAGGCATCAATTCTCTTTCTATGATCCCTTTTCATTGTCCAACTCTCTGATGCATAGCATGTAATTGCGAAGACTGTAGCCTAGATCATGTGCACCTTAGTCTCCAGCCTGACATCATTGCTCTTCAGTGCTCTTGAGAGGTCCCTCACAGCTGACTTTTCCAATGCAATTTGTCTCTTGATTTCTTGGCTGCTGTTACTAAGAGTGTTGACTGTGGAGCCAAGTAAACTAAAACTGTTAATTGTCTCAATTTCTTCACCATCCATCCTGATGCTGCCAATTGGCCCAGTGGTGAGAATCTTTGTCTTCTTGATATTGATCCTTAATCCATATTGATGGCTGCAGTCCTTGACCGTCTGTAGCAAGCGCTTCAGGTTCTCCTCAGTTTCAGCGAGCAGGGTTGTGTCATCCATATACGCAAGTTTTTGATGATTCTTCCACCAATCCTGATGCCACATTCCTCCTCGTACAGCCCAGCATCTCGAATGATCTGTTCTGTATACAGAGTGAAAAGGTATGGAAACAAAAGACCTGTCCCTAGCCATGGTATTTTAATTGCTTCCTATGTATGTGAAAATTGGACAATTAGTAAAGAAGAAAAATAATGAACTTCAATTCTGTTGTTGGTTAAGAGTATCGAATATACCATGGACTTCCATAACAACCAACAAATCTTTGTTGGAAGAAGTACAATCAGAGTGTTCCTTAGAAGCAATATTTATGAATATTTGTCTTGTGTACTTTGGACATGTTGCCCTTAGAAGGGGACATGCTGCTTGGAAAAAGAAGAGGGTTACCTGGAAAAGAACTGCCTTCTTAAAGTAGACTGACTGGTTCATTGCCATAGAGTGGAACTGACTCATAGGTGCATTGTCCAGCTGGTTTTCAGAGCCTGCAAATCACATGGGAGAAAATTGTTCAGCTCTCTCCCAAGGAATCGCTGGTGGAATCAAATCAACTGCCCTTAGGTTGACAGGACAATTCCCTACCATTAGACCACCAGCACTCTCAATATCATTTTAAGAAGTTTTATGAAGTGTCAAGATCAAATGTTTAAAGGAAAAACTCAAAATTTCCACTGGAAAAGTTATTTTCTGGATTTTTTTTTATAAATAGTGAACCAGAGGTTTATTGAGAACAGTCTTTGACTGATCTTCCTTTTGTCGTTAGGAAACAAAAGCCAAAACCACTGCAATGGAGTTGATTCCAACTCATACCAATCATACAAGACAGAGAAGGATGCTCCATCTTTAGGAAAGTTGACTGCTGCATCATTCTCCATGAAGCAGCTGGTGGTTTGAAACACTAAACATTTAGTTAGTAGCTAAGCGCTTAACCATTGTGCTACCAGAGTTCTCAAAGGTTAAAGAACACATTTTTAGACATTTGCAGATAGATATGTCATGTGACTAAAATTAAAGGCCAGTGAGATATGAGTTGAAGTAATGTTAAAAAAAAATCAAGTTGTGTTATTTAAGAAATCATCATCATCATCAATCCTATGTAAGTCACTGTGATTTTGGGTTTAATATAGTCAAACTTTTGTCATAAATAATGCAGTGTCCAAGATAGAATCTTACCACATAAAAATGTAGTAAGAATACATTTAGGTTTCAGTGAATAGAATTAATATGACAGGACATTTGTCTTTAAAAATTACACACACACACACACACACACACACACACACACACACACGTACAAACGTTTACTTGCAATTTTTTAAAAACTATATTAGCTCTGATGGCCTAGTGGCAAGAAGCTGTGCTGCAATCCTGAAGGCAGATGGTTCGAGGCCACCAGCTGCTCCTCAGAAGGACGAGCAGTTCTCATCCTATGCGATTAACTGCCTCTGAAAACTGGCCAGAAGGTCAGATAAGAGTAGATTCTGACTCTATCACACACAACAACAACAAGAAGATATTATCGAACAATTTTCCTGAATTCTGTACCTGGAATTTTGTAGTTGTGATTTTCCTCAAAGTGTCAAGCTGTTACTAATTTAGTTCTTGGCCTTCAGGACTTCTGAACAGTCAAATCCCTTGTAAAGAAATCCTCTACTGTCTACACTGAAGTGGATGCAATCACAAAACATATATAGCCAAGAACTGTAGGAAAATGAGATAGAAGGTTAAAAAAAGTGAAAGTATGACTTGAGAATAGCTCTTTATCAGACTTCTGAGCATGAATCAAAACCATTCTCTCTCCACTGGTATAGGATCCACTAAATAAAGCTGACTCCTTCAATCTCTCAATGTACAAATGAGGAATAAAGTGCCCCTTGCTTAGAACTCCTTTACATATTTGGAAAGTATCACAATAGCCTGTTTTAATTAGATCCAGGCATTCAACTGCTTTGTTCTGGAAAGATGTCATAATAAATTTAAAAGCTTACATGTTTGTCATGTAAATAGTACTCACTAAACTTGCACAGTGCCAGCAAACTATATGAGTACTCACAGGTGGGAATTGTGGGTTAAGAAGAGTGATTTGTTTCAATTTATCTTTACTGCTGAAGAATCCTTATTGGCTTGTAAAAAGCATGCTGAAAATGCCAAATTTTGACAGGCCCAACAAATTTTTCAAGAATATGTTTGAGAGCATATATACCTCAGTCTATACATAAGAAGAAACATATTTCAGTGGAGTTTGTAACAAATAAAAGTTTGAGAGTTAGTAAAATCAAACATAATTATTGTAAAATGTAGTTTTAATACAAATAATGAGTGAAAACAGAAAGCCAACTTGAAATGTTTATACAGGAATTTTTAAAAAACAAAATAAGAGAGCAATAGCTTAAAGAACACATTCTATACTTGTTCAGCTATAGGAGTAGCATCCCATTTTCTATAAAATATTCAAAATCATCTTTATTTGTGAAGTTTTATTGTTATGTAATGTTACCCAGATATTAGGGCACTGGCTGAACAAGGTACAGTACAGGTGCATTATCAAATAGATGAAAGGGCTCAAAAACAGAGTTGATTCTTTACATGTTGTTGTGGACCACTGAGTCAGAACTCATTTATAGCGGACCCTCCAGTGGGTTTTCAGAGGCTGCAAATTGCACATGAAGCAGCTGGTGGATTAAAACTGTTTATAGTTGGCAGTGTAAGTCCTTACCACAAAGCCATCAGTGCTCCATGACATTGTTGTTGCACATCATCAAGTCTGAAGTAACCCACAGCTGACCCTGCAATGGGTTTTCAGAGGCAGTTAATTATATGAGAGGAGATATTGACTGCAAAGACCATAATAATTTCAGAACATTTGGAATTCTGTACAATACATTTGAGCTACTTTAAGATGATTATTATTACTTTTAAGATTCCCTTTGAAATGTAGGAAAAAGAGTCAAAAAGTTTTAAAAATCTTCTAATTTTAACTTCTTAATGTAAGGTAAAACTTAGAGAAGTCAGAACTGATGCATAGCTGACCCTCTGGTGGGTTTTCAGAGGCAGTTAATTACATGGGAGGAGATTATCTTCCTCTCTACACAGGACCGTCCATTGAGAAACTTTTCAGAAAAGCCAATAGTGATAGCTGGGTACCATCTATTGCGTCTGGTCTCAGGTTTGTGGAGGCTGAGGTCCACAAGGGGCCACTAACACCGTAACTAATTGTTTCCATGTATCTTTGGTTTTCTTCACTCACCTTTGCTCCAGAGAGAAAAAGACCAATATTTGCACCTTTGATTGCCAGTTGAAAACTTTTATGACCCAGTTGTTACTCAATTGAGTAGGATATTTGTTGGTAAATTTGAATAATGAAAGAGAAACAAATGAGGTGTGCTCCAATCAATTGTTTGGCTACATCTAAGAACTATGTAATTTCTAATCCATAATAATGGAAGATTTGAAAAATTCCTTAATTTTTATGCTCTTTTGAGTCCAGAGTGGGATGACGGATCAATACAATATTGTTAAGATATCTAGATGAATAAGAAACCAGTTTCTTTTTAAACTTTTTTTTTTGTAATTTGAATGAAAGTATACAAAGTATATTTGTTTTTCATTTCATTATCTATATAGGTTTTGTTTTATAATGTTAATGATAATAACCACAAAGTGATAGTGGTAAAAATAAAAGATTCTCACCACTGGTCCAATTGACAGCACCATATTAGATGGAGAAGAGATTGAGGTTGCTAACAATTACAGCTTGCTCGGATCCACAATCAACACTCTTAATACCAGCAGTCACAAAATCAAAAGACTAATTGTATTGGAAAAATCTGTTGTTATGGACTTCTCCAGAGTGCTGAAGAGCAACGATGTCAGTCTAGATACAAAGGTGTGCCTAATGCAGGCTATGGTCTTCTCAATTACTTGTTATGCTTCAGAGAGTTGGACAATGACTAAGGATGACAGAAGAAGAATAGATACTTTCAAGTTGTGGTGCTAGAGAAGAGTCCTGAACATACAATGCATTGCCAAGAAAACAAATAGGTCTGTCTTGGAGAGAGTGAAACCAAGTCTCTCCTTGGAGACTAGGATTTTGAAGCTCTGCCTCATTTACTTTGGGCACGTGGCCAGGAGAGATTGGTTTGTGGAGGAGGACATCATTCTCAATAGGGTGGACGGACAGTGCAGGAGGGGGAGGCCCTGGATAAGATGGATTGCTACAGTGACTGGGGAGATGGAAATATTGGTGTGTCAGAGTTAATGAGACTGGATCAGGACAGGGAAGATTATATATATAATCATTTTATATGTATTATATACAATAACATAAATACATTATTTTATAAATAATAATGTTTTATATATTGTTGTTCTTGTTGATTGCCGTCGAGTCACACACAACTCATAGCAACTCTATGAACAAAACACCTGAGGCCTTTCTATAACTATCTTTCCTCCAAGTTCATAAAGTTTCCAGAGGCATGTGGATGGCACTCCTGCATCCAAGCCTGTCTTAAAACTGGGAACTTCACAAAGCACTGTCCACCATGGGCAACCGCTATGGCATTTGAGACCCCAATGGTTCAGCGACACAGCAAATCCAGATTACCTCAGCACAGCAAATTGATAGAGTGCTGTATGATTTAGAAGAAAGTACCTCTAAAATAACAAGGA
This sequence comes from Elephantulus edwardii, assembly GCF_000299155.1. Taxonomy (NCBI): domain Eukaryota; kingdom Metazoa; phylum Chordata; class Mammalia; order Macroscelidea; family Macroscelididae; genus Elephantulus; species Elephantulus edwardii. The sequence goes on along the minus strand of NW_006399757.1, from coordinate 15,835,641 downwards.
ATTAAAATATAATCCCTTTGGACCAACTTTTAGATACAAGGGCCTTAGAGGAGGCCTTGTTGAGTAAACAAGAGACTTAAATAAAAACAACAAAACAATCCACAAAACCAAACCAACCAAACATTCCACAATGACCCTCCACCCAAACAAGAGAGCCCATCTTACAGAGTTCAGTCACTTCACCCAGTCTTCAAAATGGAGAGAAGGGCTTGTTGGCCTTAAATGAAAGTGTCCTCCTAGAGATCTTGTTGACTCTAAACAAGAGGCTTAAATAAAAACAACAAAATAATCTACACAGAGCCTCAACCAAAACACGAGCCTCATCACAGAGTACAGCTGCTTCATCCAAGTCCAAAATGGAAGACAAGGGCTTGGCGTTATATGTCGTTGTTGAGTTCCATCTCATACTGACCTATAACAAAAAGACTTTAACCTTTTTCTATAACTATTGTCCTTTCTCCATATAAAATTTATAATTTTATACATAAGATTTTTAGCACAGTCTTTCTTTGCTAAATATGTTTCCAATTTCTCTCTCTTCTACAATCACTCAGAAATATTTGGTCAAAGCCCTCAACTAGTTGGTCAAATAAGGGTCAACACTAAATTTTAGAAGAACATTTTTAACTTCTTTTGAGGACAAAAGTGGTCACTCAAAATCTTGCTCATCTCTTCTGCTTTTTTTTCTTTCTAGTAACTCTGTGGTAACTGCTATATCAGAAAAGCACATCTTTTCAATTACAAAATATGCTAGCTTTTTTTTTAACTGACTTTTGGACACATGCTATTTCTTCTGTCTGTCTAAAATATCCAAACTTATTTGCTTTAATCATCTACCTGCTTCTTTTATTTTCCAGGCTCTGCTCAAAATGCTTTTCCAGTGCAAATTTCCCCCATTTCTCCCAGCGAGCCAGGGAGGACCCTCCTTCTGTCCTTGTGCTCTACCTTGTCCTTACCTCTCCATCAGACAGTGGAACATGGGAGAGCTGAGACTCAACATTGCTACTGAAATCTCAAAATTTCCTTTATTTCACCTTTTCTATTTTCTTGAGCACTTTCTTATGTTTACTCTGTAATTAAGAAACAACCTTTGACATGGTGTAATTTTACAACTTTTTATCACTTTTAAAAAAATTAATATATTTTGAGTGTCTATATTTGCCAGGAAATTAAAAGACATATTGTGCTGGGAAAGTCTGCTTGTCAGAGATCTCTCCAAAGTACTGAAAAGCGATGATGTCATTCTGGAGGCTACAGTGCACCTGATGCAGGCCATGTTCTTTGCAATCACTTGCTATGCATCAGATAACCGGACATTGACTTGGGATGTTAGAAGGAGAGTTGATGCCTTTGTGCTGTGGTGTTAGAGAGGAGTGTTGAATATATAATGTACTGCTAAGAGATCAAAGTGGTTTGTCCTGGAGAGAGTGAGACCAGGTTGCTCCTTGGAGGCAATGATTCTGAAGCTTTGTCTGACATACTTTGGACATGTTGCAAGGAGGGACCAGTCCTTGGAGAAGGACATCATGCTTGGGAGGCTGGACGGATAATGCAGCAGAGGAAGACCCTTGATGAGATGTATCGATTCAGTGAGTGAGTCAATGGGGGTAGGTGTGTTGGAGACAGTCAGATTGGCCCAGGATAGAGCAGGGTTTAAGGCTGTTGTACACAGGGTCACTATAAGTTGCAGGTGACTCAAGAGCACATAACAACAACAACAACAACAACATACTTACCATTATAACAACATACTTACTTATTTTAATAAATACATATTTTAATGGCTACATATTACTACACTGCATGGTTCAAAATTGGGGAGGGTGTATGTCAGGGATGTGTCCTGTCTCCATACATTTTCAACCTGTATGCAGAGCAGATTATCCGAGAGGCGGAGCTCTATGAGGAGAGGCGTGGCATTAGGATTGGTGGACAATCTATCAACAATCTGCGTTATGCAGATGACACAACCTTGCTCGCTGAAACTGAGGAGGACCTCATGCACTTACTGCAGAGGGTCAAGGACTGCAGCCTTCAACATGGACTGAGACTCAATGTCAAGAAGACAAAAATTCTCACCACTGGACCAATCGGTAGCATCAGGATGGATGGCAAAGAGATTGAGATTGTTCACAGCTTCAGTTTGCTCGGCTCCACGGTCAACACTCTTGGCACCAGTAGCCAGGAAATAAAAAAACGTATTGCGATGGGAAAGTCTGTGGTTAGGGACCTCTCCAAAATACTCAAGAGCAACAGTGTCTCTCTGGAGACTAAGGTCCGCCTGATACAGGCAATGGTTTTTGCAATCACTTGTTATGCATCAGAGAGTTGGACAATGACTAGGGAGGATAGAAGGAGAATGGACGCCTTTGAGCTGTGGTGCTGGAGAAGAGTATTGAATGTACCATGGGCTGCCAAGAAAACAAACATATTCATCGTAGAGAGGATTAAACCAGGCTGCTCCTTGGAGGCAAGGATTCTGGGGCTTTGTCTGACATACTTTGGACATGTTGTAAGAAGAGACAGGTTTTTAGAGAGGGACATCATGCTTGGTAGAGTAGAGGGACAGCGCAGGGGAAGACCCCCTATGAGGTGGATTGATTCAGTGACTGGGGTACTCAGGTTGGGTGTGTCAGAGGCAATGCGATTGGCACAGGATAGAGCACGGTTTAGGGCTGTTGTACATAGGGTGGCTATGAGTCTCAAACGACTCGACAGAACATAACAACAACAGCAACAACAACATGTTACTTTGTATAAATGCATCATAGCTTATTTATCTAGTTCCTTATTGATGGAGAAACTAGTCACTTCCAAATTTGTTGCATTAGAACTTTTTATCAATTTTGATAGTGGAAAATTCTGGAATTTTTATTCTCTAACTGGTATTCACCTTGCAATTTCTCGTATTTGCTTGTTTTATTGTTTAATGTTTATTTGGTTATTTCAGTTTATGCAAGGAGCTCTGGTAGCCCAGTCTGTAGTGAATTTTGCTGCTAACTCAAAGGCCACATCTCTCTGTAGTTCTATTCTACCAACAGTTCCTCAGGAGGAAAATGAGTAATCTCCTTGCACGTGATTTACAGCCTCTGAAACTTGATGAAAGTGAGTCAGTGAATCACTCATAGATGACCCTCCAATGCAGGTCAGGCTGAGATTGACTTATGCAATTAATTTAGGGCAAGTTTTCCTGGTGACTCAATAAGAAAGGTCTTGGGTGCTAACCAAAAGATTGGCAGTTTCTACTCACCAATGGTAGTGATTGTTGTTGTTAAGTGTTGTCGAGTTGTAGGAGACTCATAGCGACCCTATGAATGAAATATATGAACACTTATATAACTTTCATAGTTTCTCCAAATTCATAGAGGTTCTGAAGGCAAGCTATTTTGGAAGTGGATGTCACTCCTGCTTCCAAGCTTGTTTTACTCAGTAAGCTCCACCAAACACTGTCCAACATGGGTAATCATTATCATATTTGACTCATCAGTGTCACAGTGTTTAGCATCACAGCAACCATGAGTTACCTCTGTTCAGTAAATGACAGACCAGTACTATACCACGTAGAAGAATGTTTGATTAAAAACATTTAAAACCAGGCCTGAGGGCCACTGATTAAAATCACCCACCGTTGGCTTGCTAGTATCACTTTCTATCCAGTAGGCCAACAGAGTTCTCTTGCTGTTGTTATTGTTGTTAAGTGCCATTGAGTCATAGATGGCTCAGAGCAACCCTATGAACGAAAGATCTGTACCACAGTAAATCTCTTCCCGTAAAGATTACTGTCTAGGAAATCCTATGGGACAGTTCAACATTATTCTATAAGGCTATTGTGGATTGGAATTGACTCAATAGCATGTAACAATAGGGCTCTTCTGTATCTCAGAAAACCCCCAACCCCTGATGAAAAATAAGAACCCTGAAGTCTAGTGAGTAAGGAGTCATACTGCTAATCCACATGTAGAACAGTTCAAATCCACCAGCTATTTGTGGGAGCTCTGACTCTACAGCAATGAGTTTGAGGTGTGCTTTTTAAAATATTATCTACATTGATAAATAAATTAAAACAAAGTACATTACCAAAACTATAGGAAAAAATATTAATTCTTTGGAACTAATAAGGAATAAAAGCCTTAGTGTTCATGTGAAAAGCAGGGAAGAAAAGGCAATGAAGGAGACAAGGATTTAAGATATGAATTATTGAAAGGCTGTAGGCCTTGTTTTGAATCATATGATGATTTCACTGGATCAAAGAGTGGTTTGGCAAGCAGTTGTTAAGGAACCCTGAAATGGTGCCAACATTTCTGAGCTGATCTGCTCAAGAGTGAATAAATTTTAAGGAACTGTAATTATCATGTGCATTAGCCACCTTTGTAATTGGAAAGGTAAAGTAACACTGAAATAGTGCTGTAAATGACAACATTTATGTGCTTAAGGGTTGTCTTTAAAGGCTCAATCTTATAAAGATTTGATCTGAAGGGATACCAGCCTTTCAAGTGCTTCAGCCTTGGACTTGTATGGTATTTGGAGAGAGTCACCTTGGGCGTGGCTGTGCAGTTGTATTTTGTTTTGCTCAACTTCTGAAGCTAGCCAGATTCCCAGGACTACCAAGTATGGCAACAAAACTAGCAGGAGAACATTGAGATGGTCACTGAACAGCTTGCAATGTCCTGGCAGGAGTGGACTTTCTCCATTCTGTTTCAAGTTCTTCTCTGGCTTGTTGTCAGAGCCTCGCCTCCTCAAACCCTTGGCCGCCAGCCCTTGCCAACTCTATAAACACGTTGGAGAATCAGGCATGAAGACAATATAAACTGTTAGTTGACATAACAAAATTCTAAACCATGAGAATTTTAAGGACCTATTCTGTCTTTCTTTGTTACAAGTGATTTTAATCTATACCTCTTAATCGGAGAATAATGGTTAAATTGTTTTATGAGATTTTTAATTAACTTGGTTTTTTATCAACCTTAAACAAGGCTAAGGCCTCCAACATTATTGCAAAAGTACTTATTAAGGTAAAAGCCTTGGCTAGCAAAAAAAGTGATGGTCTTACTGTAGACACTGCTTTTTCCACAAAGAATTGTTGCTGTTGTTGAAAATGAATGGGTGTATTGTGGGTTTTTTTTATTACATTTTTTTATGTTACATTTTGCAAATCACTATTGATGTTTGTATGTGAAGCCAAACTGTCATAATAAACCCATAACAACTTGAGATTGTTGTGAAGGCAAGATTTACTTTTGTTGAAATTATTTTTTAAAAGAAAGATTTTATACCAAAAAGGATAGCATGTAATTATATCAAGACAAAAGAATATTACTTAAAATAATCACTCTTCCTTTATTCAGTGAAAATTATTTATTCTTGAGTATTAATAAGTCTTCAAAATTAAAAGATTACATTACATATATCAAGATATATAAAATATTTGAGTATGTTGAAAATAACACATAACTATATTTACAAGAATACTCAAATTTTGTACATTCACTGATTTATTCATAAGAAATCTCTTTTTTAAAAAACAAAACCAGTGACTTTTCCCATGGACCTTACCTGGTGCACAGAACAGAAATTGGTTGAGTACATTTGTGGAAGAAATTTTTAAATAAGCTTCATATCAGCAGGCAAAACCAGGCCAGGTGTTGACTGTGGAACAGACCATCAAGAACTCAGGTGCAAGTTCAAATTGAGGCTGAAGAAAATGAAAATGAGTTCACAAGAACCAAAATATGATCTTGCATTCCCTCCCACCTGAATTTAAAAATCAACTTTTTTTTTTTTTAATTTGTGTGTACCGTCAAATCAGATCTGACTGGTACAGGAAGAGATTGTCCCTCCTTCCCCGGCAGAGCATCTGGTGGATTCGAACTGTGTGCCTCTGGGATTGCAGTGCAGCTTCTTGCCACTAGGCCACCAGAGCTCCCCTAAAAATCATCTTAAGAATAGGTTGGAAGCAGTGAACACCAATGATCAAAGACAAGATGAGGTGTGGGATAACTTCAAGGATATTATCCATGAAAAGAGCAAAAGGTCATAACAAAAGCAGAGGAGAAAGAAACAACTGAAATAGATGTCAGAAGTAACTCTGAAAATTGCACTAGAGTTCTGAGAAGCTAAAACAAAGGGAAGTGATGCTGAAATAAAAGAGCCAACAGAAGATTTCAAAGGGCAGCTTAAGAAGACAATGTGTTATAACAGAATGTACAGAGGGCTATAATTGGAGAATAAAAACAAAAGATCTCACTCAGCATTTCTCCAGCTGAAAGAACTTAAGAACAAGTTCAAGCCTTAGGTTGCAATACTGAGAGCTTCTATAGGCAAAATCTTGAATGATCCAGAAAATATCAAAAGAAGATGGAGGGAGTACACAGAGTCACTGTACCAAAAAGAATTGGCCAACATTGAACTATTTCAGGAAGTATCATATGATCAAAAGCCAATGGCAATAAAGGAAGAGTTCAAGCTGCTCTGAAGGCATTGACAAAAAATAAAGCTTCAGGAATTGATGGGATACCAATTAACTTGTTTTAAATGGCGGATGGAGCCCTGGACATGTTCACCAGTCTATGCCAGGAAATTTGGAGGACAGCTGCCTAGCCAACTGACTGGAAGAGATCCATATTTGTTCCCATTTCAAAGAAATGTGATTCAACAGAATGTGGAAACTACCGAACAACATAATTAATATCTCATGCAAGCAAAATACTGCTGAAGATAATTAAAAAATAGCTAGAATAATACATAGAGAACTGCCAGATGTTCAAGGAGGATTTAGAAAAGGTTATGACAACAGGAATATCATTGCTGATGTCAAATGGATCATAGTTAAAAGCAAAGAATACGAAAAGAATGCCTACTTGTGCTTATTGACTATGCAAAGTCATATGACTGCGTGGATCATAACAAATTCTAGCTAATATTGAGAAGAATGGGAATCTGAGAGCACTCAGTTGTGCTCATGTGAAATGTGTGCTTAGGTCAAGAGGGTGTTGCACAAACAGAGTAAAGGAACACTGTTGTTGTTGTGTACTGTAGAGTCAGAACCAACCCATAGCTGACCCTCTGGTGGATTTTCAGAGGCATTTGCAGGGGAGGAGATTGTCCATCCTTCTCCCACTGAGCAGCCACTGGCCTTGAACCATGTGCCTTCAGAATTGCAGTGCAGCTTCTGACCACTAGACCACCAGAGATCGCTGAGGGAACACTACATGATTTACAATATTAAAAAGGTGTGCATCAGAGTTGTATCCTCTCTGCATACCTATTCAATCTGTGTGCTAAGCAAAATATTTGAGAAGCTATACCCTATGAAGAAGAATGTGGCAAGATCAGAGGAAGATGAAGCAATAACCTACATTATGCAGATGACAAAACCTTGCTTGTTGCAAATGAAGAGTACTTGTAGCACTTGCTCCAGAAGAGCAAAGAATACAGTCTTCAATGTGTATTAAATCACAACATCAAGAAAACAAAAATCCTCACCACTGGACCTATAGGCAACATCAAGATAGATGGACAAAAGATTGAAACTGTTGACAACTTGATCTTACTTGGATCCACAACGAACACCCTTGGTAGCAGCAGTCAGGAAATCAGGAAATGTATTGCAGTGAGAAAATCTGTAGTCAGCGGCTCCTCCAAATTATTGAGGAGAAATAATTTTAGTTTGAGGACTAAGATGCACCTGATTTATATCATTATTTTCTAGCATTTGTTATGCTGGAAAATGAATAAAGACGACAAAGGAATGGATATGAGCTGTTGCTTTGTAGAAGAGTACTGAATATTCCATGCATTGCCTAAAAAACGAACATATATGTCTTAGAGAGGTGCAGCCAGAAAGCTGCTTGGAGGCAAGGATGACAAGGCTTTGTCTTACATATTTTGGGCTTGTTGCTAGAAGAGGCTATCCAGTGGAGAGGGACATCATGTCTGGAAAAGTGGAGGGTCAGAGAAAGACAGGAAGACCCTCAGCCAGGTGAATTGATCTATGATTGTAGCAATGGACTTAAGTGTGTCAGAAATGGTGAAGATGGCACAGGATGGGCTAGGGTTCAGATCTGTTGGTCATAGGTTCACTATGGGTCATATTCTACTCAAAGGCACTTAACATCAGTAATATTTATGACTTAACGGGGCTCTGGTAGTCTAATTACAAGGAAGTTACACTTCGAACCCAAGGATCATATGCCTTGTTGTTGTTCAGTACCATCGAGTTGACTACAACTCATAGTGACCCTATGAATAGTGGATCTGAACCTTGTCCATCCTACGGCTTCCTCGTCACCCCTGATCTATTTGAGCCCATTGCTACAATCGCTGTGTCAGGTCATGTTGTTGAGAGGCATCTTCTCTTTCTCTGGCTCTCCACTTTGCCAGCATGATATCTTTTTCCAAAGGTTGGCCCCTCCTAACAGCATGCCCCTCAGGCAGTTCAAAGCTACCAACAACTTGAAGGTTTTGGATTAAAATAAAATTAAGTCATTGACAACTTCATTCTTTTCCCCTCTATGATAACATTGCCTACTGGTCCAGTGGTAAGCATTTTTGTTTTCTTGATTTTGAGATGCAAATTCACGTTGATCTTCTTCAGTAAGTATTTTAACTTTCTTCAGGTTCTGAAGAAACAAGGTTGTGTCATTTACATAGTGTAGATTATTGATGAATCTTCTCTTAATGTCACTTTCTTACTCTTCTTTTGCAGGTCTTTTTTATTATTAATTTTAATGAAAGTTTAAAAAGACTTTGGATTTCCATTCATTCATTGTTGCACATTTGTCCTTGCCCACCTCTCTCCCCCAATTAACTCTTCTCTTTGAAAAGTAAAAGAAAAATTCTCACTGTTATGTAATCCCTCCCCCCATGTCCAGTCTACTATGCAGACATCGTTCTGGACTCTTGTCATGGCAATAATACCTAATCACAGATCCCTTTTAAACAGTTATCTCCCTCATCTGTTTCAATGCAATATGCATAATTTACCATCTTTCTCAGTCCCCCAGCCCGGTGTCAGTCCAGTTTTACAACAGTCGCACTATGCAGTATTTGTCCTTTTGTGACTGAGATAGTTTACTCAGTATAACCTCCTCCAGAGTCACCCATTTTGTATATTTCATGAATTCCTTGTTTTTCAATGAAGTGTAGTATTCCATTGTGTGAATGAATATACCACAGCTTCTCTATTCATTCATTTGTTGATGGGCACTTAGGTTGTTCCCAACTCTTTGTTGATGTGAACAAAGCCAAAATAAACATGGGTGTGCATATATCTGCTTGGGTAGGGATTATGGTTTCTTTGGGGTATATTCCCAGTAGTGAAATTTCTGGGTTGAATGGTATGTCTATTTGCAACTTTTTGAGAAAGCGCCATACTGCCTTCCATAGTGATTACACCCTTTTACACTCCCACCAAGAGTGAATAAGGGTTCCAGTTTCTCTACAACCTCGCCAGCATTTGTTGTTTGCTGTTCTGTTAAATTTGCTATTCTTACTGGGGTGAGATGATATCTCATAGTTGTTTTGATTTGCATCTCTCCTAAAGCTGAGGATTTTGAACATTTCTTCACATGTTCATTTGCCATCTGAATGTCTTTTCTGGTGTCTGTTCATATCCTGTGCTCATTTTTCGATTGGGTTGTTTACCTTTATCTTGTTGTGGTGCTTGAGTATTTTATAAATTCTAGATATAATTCCCTTGTCTGACATATCATTACCAAATATTTTTCCCCAGTCTGTGGCTTCCTTTTTTACCCAGTTGGAGAAGTTTTTGGATGTGCATAGGGATCTGATTCTTAGAAGGTCCCATTCATCTATTTTATCCTCTCTTGGTTGTAGATTTTTCAGAATGCTTGGAAGACTGTTTATGTTGCATGTTAAGACTTCTAGAGTTCTTCCAAAGAGTCCCAGAATAAGCCAAGAACTCCTTAAAAAGAGAAATAAAGTAGGAGGCATTTCACTCTCTGTTTTCAAATCCTACTAGGCTGCCATGGCGGTCAAGACTGTGTGGTACTAGTACAATGACAGACACATAGATCAATGGAATAGAATTGAGAACCCAGAAATCAACCCATCTACCAATGGTTAACTAATTTTCAACAAGGAGTTGAAATCAGTTAAGTGGGGAAACGACAGCCTTTTTAACAAATCGTGTTGGCAAAACTGGAAAATTATCTGCAGAAAACTCAAGCAAGATTCACACCTCATTCCATACACAAAAACCAACTCAAAGTGGATCATGGACCTAGGACTAAAATTAAGGACTATAAACTTCACTTTGTTTTTCTTATAGTTCAGGTTCTCAAATTATTTGCTTAGCACACTGATTTAATAGGTATGGAGAAAAGGCCCACCCTGCCACACACTTTTCCTGATTTTAAACCGTGCAGTGTTTCATCCTTCTGTTCAGAAAACTGCTTCTTCCTCTATGTAGGGATTTGGCATGAGCGTCTTGGTATATTTTAAATTACTGATCTTAAGTGGCTTAGGCTTGAAAAGTGAAATTTTTTTTGGCAACTAAAAGAAATGTCCTTTTACTCTTTTCAATTGTGATAGATAATTCACAGAAACTTAAGAAAAACTAGCTTTTTTGAGCCACTTGTACTTGTTCTTATTTTTCATAGTTTGGTTAATAACTGTCTTGTTGTTGTTGTGTTCCATAGAGTTGGAACCGACCCATAGCTGACCTTCCATGAACTTGTTTGAGACACTTAACAAATTTTCAATTTTTGTATATTAGAAGTATACTGTTTCAGTCAGTCTACCTGTCATCGATAGGAGATGGACAAGGACTGTAACGGGTCGATCTTAAGGCAGAGTTTATCCTGGGGTTGTGAGTCTAGACTGAAAGAGGAAATGGGTCACAGCATGCAGAATTCATCAGCTTCTCCTCACCTACATGTTTATCATCCTAGAATACAATATTATTTGTCTATATTATTTTTATAGCTTCTTTCTTTTTTGTTTCTACTTAAAAATCTAATTTCCAGGAATTAGCGAACATGATCATTACAAATATGGACTAGAGCACTATTCTCCCAGGAGCTTTCTCATTTCACATGGATTATAAACCAAGTCTTTTCAGTGACCCATAAGCCACTCACAATACATAGTTGGTTTGGGTAAGATATTATACCTTTTCCACTTAATCATTCATTCTACAGTAAAATACCTTTATAATGTACACCTTGATTATAACCCCAATTGAAATAAAAAATTATCAGCAGGTGTCAACCATCTTCTGTGCAAGAACGACCTCCTCTCCTTTATGGAAACAGTAAATATTTTGTGGAGATAAAAGAAAGGTAAGACATGGAGTGTGAGGGGAAGAGTAATGGAAGAAAATGAACAGCAGACAGTCCTTTCTAGGAAAAAGGGACAGGAGTGGAAGCCTCTGGCTCTCCTACAGCTTTCTCACTCTCCTCAGAGAGGGACATAAAAATTATGCCAAGTTACTATAAATTTCTGAAAGCATTGTGACTGACTTACAGTCCCACCTCATCATTGAATGAATTCTATCCTTACTGATCTTCAAGCCTGAATGGACATCTATGAACAGACAATAATTTAAGAGACAATACTTCTGCAAAGGGAGCAACTGGAATGCCTGTTAGCTAGCTGCTCAGGCTCATCTAAATAATGCCAATAATTAATCCTTGAATAAATATGTAATTTTATTTTCAATTCTTGCATAACACTGAGAGATTTATTTTTTAAGAATCATATTTCTGCACATCAAAAAACTCCTCCAACAGGGTAAAAAGGAAAGCAACAGACTGGGGAAAATATTTGATAATGACATATCTCATAAGGGATTTATGCAGATGACACAATCCTGCTTGCTGAAACTGAGAAGGACACGAAGCGCTTGCTGCAGAGGGTTAAGGACTGCAGCCTTCAATATGGACTGAGGCTCAATGTCAAGAAGACGAAGATTCTTACCACTGGACCAATTGGCAGCATCAGGATGGATGGAGAAGAGATTGAGATTGTTCACAGCTTTAGTTTGCTGGCTCTACAGTCAGCACTCTTGGCACCAGTAGCCAGGAAAGTCTGCTGTTAGAGACCTCTCTAAAGTACTGAAGAGCAATGGTGCCTTCTGGAGACTGAGGTGTGCCTGATATAGGCCATGGTCTTTGCAATCACTTGTTATGCATCAGAGTTGGACAATGACTATGGAGGATAGAAGGAGAATTGATGCCTTTGAGTTGTGATGCTGGAGAAGAGTATTGAAGGTACCATGGACTACTAAGAAAACAAACAGGTTCATCCTGGAGAGGGTTAAATCAGGCAGCTCCTTGGAGGCAAGGATTCTGAGGCTTTGTCTGATATAATTTGGACATGTTGTAAGGAGGGACTAGTCCTTGGAGAGGGACATCATGCTTGGGAGGGTGGAGGGACAACACAGGAGAGGAAGGCCCTTTATGAGGTGGATTGATTCAGTGACTGGGGTAATTGGGATGGATGTATCAGAGACAATGTGGTAATCACAGGACAGAGTTTAGAGCTGTTGTACATAGGGTTGACTTGACAGCACATAACAACAACAACAACAACAACAACAACAACAACAACCAGCACCTCAATAAGAAAAAGGTAAATAACCCAATAGCAAAATGGGCACAGGATATGAATAGATAGAGACTTCACCAACCACCAACGAAGACATTCAGATGGCAAACAAACACATGATGAAATGTTAAAAATCTCTAGCTACCAAAGAGATGCAAATGCAAACAACTATGAGATATCATCTCACCCCAGTAACAAGAGCAAATTTCAACAGAGCAGAAAAGAATGAATTCTGATGAGGTTGTGGAGACATTGAAGCCCTTATTCACTGCTGGTGGGAATGTAAAATGAAACAACAACTATGGAAGGTGGTTTGGTGCTTTCTCAAGAAATTGGAAATATGAATACCATTTGACCTAGCAGTGCCACTACTGGGAATATACCCTAAAGAAGCCATAACCGCCATCCAAACAAATATATGCACCCACATTTATGGGGGCATCATTTACAATAGCAAAGAGATGGACCAACCCAAGTGCCTATCAACAAATGAATGGATAGAAAAACTACAGTATATTCATACAATGGAATCCTATGCAGCCCTGAAAAACAATTAACTTGTAAAACATTACACAACATGGAGGACCATAGAGCACATCATGCAAAGACTGCTTAGCACCACTGTTATGAAGCAGGTCTGATATGTGGGTTTAGGAAGAGAATAGGATAAGAGTGCATAGATAATGACCATTGCAATGGAACAGATGAAGGAAAGAACTGGGTATGACACTTAAAATAACAGCCCAAAATAAGGTATATCATTGTAAAGAGGGGGAGGAGGTAGTAATTGTGCAACAAAGAATGACTATTAAAAAAATAAAAAGTATACTGGTAGAGGGGGAAGGAAAGGGGAGGGGATAAAATGTACAACAATGAATAAATGAAAATCTAACTTCTCTGTATTCACTAAAATCACAATTCAAATAAAATTTCATTAAAAAGAATTTAAAAAGGAATCATATTTCTTTCAATTCCATTGCTTTTTTGAACTGTGATTGTGTTAATATTTTACTTAAAGAACACGGACTATCTAAGAGCACAAGTATAATTATATTCAAGTTATGCTTAAATAAAACAAAGCAATACCACTTTTGTCTGAAGGTGCAGCTACAAAATAAGACTTTTGAGCTCCTAAATATTGCTTCACTGTGAAAAAGAACCGCAGTCAAATACCAAGTTGTACCATTTCTCACTTACTTTAATGGTAATAGCATGCAAAAGGATATGTGCTGTTAGGTAGGACTGAGGTAAAGTCTTCCCTCGACAGAAGTGGTCGTTACTATGTTGTTGTGTACCACGGAATTGGAACTGACCCAACTGGTCCATGCACCAAGCATCTAAAATCCCCTTTGTTTTCATCAAACAAGGTTGTGTCATCTGGATAACTTAGGTTATTGTTGAGTCTTCCTCCAGTCCTGACTCTACATTCTTCTTCATAAAGTTACATGTCTCAAAGAATTTGCTCAGCATACAAATTGAAAAGTTGTGGGGAAAGGACACAACCCTGATGCACACCTTTCTTTCCTGTTTTTAAACATGCTGTGTTTTCTTACTCTGTTCAGACAACAGTTTCTTGATCTAGGTATAGGTTTTGTATGAGCATAGTTAAATGTTCTGAAATTCTTGTTCTTATAAATGTTAGCAGAATTTGTTGTGATCCATTCAGTCAAATTTCTTTACATAGTCAATAAGCAAAAATAGACATTCTTTCAGTATTCTCTACTTTTAGTCAGGACCCATCTGGCATCAGCAAAATGTGCAAAGAGCTGTAGCCGGAAACTCAAAAGGGACAAACTCACTCAGCATTTCTTAAGTGGAAGGAACTAAAGAACAAGTTAAAGGACTGAGTTGCAATTCTTCAGGATGCTGAGGGCAGAATGTTGAATGACCTATGAAGCATCAAAAGAAAATGGAAGGAGTACACAGAGTCACTATACCAAAAATAATGGCTGACACAAAATTTAATGAAACGACATATAATTAAGAGGCAATGTTTATGAAGGAGGAAGTTCAAGCTGCTCTTAAAGAATTGGTAAAAAACACACACACACACAACCAAGGCCCCAGGAATTGAGGAAACACCAATTGACATATTTCAGCAAACAAATGCTTTCCTGGGGTGTGCTCACCAGGTGATGCCAAGAAGTTTGGAGGACAACCCCAAGAAAAATGAGAATCCTAGAAAATTTAATTGTGTTCATGTGAATCCTATACTTGGACCAGGAAGCAGTAGTCAAAATGGAGCAGGGAAACACTGCATGGTTCAGAATCAGGAAAGGTGTGCGTTAAGGATGCATCTTGTTTCCAAATGTTTTCAGTTTATATGCAGAACAGATCATTCAAGATGCTGGATTTTGTGAGGAGGAACGTGGCATTAGGATTGGAGGAAAACTCATCAAAAATCTCTGTTATGCAGATGACACAAACTTAATTGCTGAAACTGAGGGGAACACGAGGCATTTGCTGCAGAAGGTCAAGGTCTTCAATATGGATTGAAGCTCAACATCAAGAAAACAAAGATTCTCACCATTGGGCCAATTGATTGACAGCGAAGAGATTGAGATTGTTAACAGCTTCAGCTTGTTTGGTTCCATAATCAACACTCTTTGGCACTAGCAGGCAGGAAAGAAAATAAAAATTGCATTGGGAAAGTCTGCTTCAGGGACCTCTCTAGAGTACTGAAGAGCAGTGATGTCAGTCTGGAGACTAAGGTGGGTCTAGTCTTCACAATTCATAGGCCATGGTCTTCACAATTACTTGCTGTGCAACAGAAAGCTGGACAATGATTAGGGAAGATAGAAGAATTATCAATGCTTTGAATTGTGGTTCTGGAAAAGAGTGTTGAACATATTGTGGACTGCTAGGGGAACAAACAAATCAGTCCTGGAAAGCATGAAACCCAGCTACTCCCTGGAGACAAGGATTTTGAAGCTTCATCCCTCATTCTTAGGACGCATGGCCTTGGAGGAAGGACCAGTCCTTGGAGAGGGACATCATGCTAGGAAAGTTGAAGGGACAGTTCAGGAGAGAAAGATCCAGGATGAGATGGATTGATTCAGTGACTGGAGAAATGGGAGCAAGTCTGTTGGAGACAATGAGATTGGCTCAGGATAGGTCAGGGTTTAGAGCTGTTGTACATAGGATCACTATGAGTCACCTGACTGGACGACATAAAACAACACAGCCTCTTCTGAACCCAGCTTGAACTTCTGAAAGTTCTCTGGCAATATATTCATCTAGCCATTTTTGAACCATCTTTAGCAATATTTTGCTTGCATGTGATGTTAATGATATTGTTCAGTAATTTCCACATAGCACAGTCATCCCTCATTATCTGAGAGAGTTTGCTTCTAGAACTCTCATGGGTACCAAATTGCATAGTATTTATGTATAAACTATACACATCTTTCCATTAACTTTAAATCATCTCTAGATTTCTTATATTACCTAATAAAATGCAAATGCTATGTAAATACTTTACCACTCCCTCTTAGCTTTTGAAGGATTGTTTTTAACATTTAATTGCTTTTTAAAAAATTTTCCCATGTGCAATAGTTTGAACTAGTAGATATTGAAGAATATAGTCTCTTTGTGTGTATTTTTGAAGAAAGGCTATGTAAATTTTTAATTTTGTTAAGAATATTACAGAAAGGTGTGATGGTAAGGAGAAACAATGTGTTTAAAAATATGAAAGCATGATCTATAATGATGAACAGGAAGTTGCTAGTCTTGGGGGCTAATGAAATCTAAAATAAAAATAAGGAATGTCAACATATTAGGAAAGCTGCTATCCTAATAACAAAGAGGAGAGTTTATTCTGCTAGTGAAGGGATAATGTTTTTATTGAGTTAGTAAAATGTTCGTTTTGAATGGTCGTTATGAGTCACTTCCCTGATGAGAACAGAAGTTATTCTAGCAGTTCCGGCAAACGATGATGAAAACTTAAACTAAGACAGTAAATATGTGGTTAAAAAAAAACAAAGACTTTGGAAAGGTGTGTATGATTTATGGTTTCACTTAAAACATAGGGCATATATTTTACAAGCTTGTACAAATATATCTCTGCAGTAGTTCATCACACTCGGGAATTACAAAAAGTTAAGAAGTTACATTTAAGACATTTGGCATTATTAGATGACTATAGATACATAAAGAAAACTTTTAAGTCAGCATTATTTGAAAATATGTTATAAACCAAGGGTCTATCATGACCATGATTTAGAAAAGTATTCATGTGAAATCTTTTCTTACAGCTGGACTGATTTCTTAAGTTCCAATTTCCAGTATCTATTCCTTTGTGATAGTGTCCTAACTTAACCTAAACTCATTATTATACCTGTCACTTTTGACTGTGCTAATACAACAATCCTCACATTTACTCAGGAATAAAACTTTATTTTCAACTTTGTCTTTCTTGCCAATAAATTGCCAGTTTCCCTTAACAGTATCTTTTATCTTTGCATAGCCTTTTCCTCACTCCTTCAAGTGAAAGATCTTTTTTTTTTTTTGGCTCAGATTTTCAGATTTTTAAGCTCTATGAGATGCATTGATTCGGTGACTGGGGTAATCGGGATGGGTGTGTCAGAGGCGGTGCGGTTGGCGCAGGATAGAGCAGGGTTTAGAGCTGTTGTGCACAGGGTCGCTATGAGTCGGAAACGACTCGATGGCACATAACAACAACATACTCTATCAAAACTCCACTAATTCATCTTAAACATTGCAGCTAGATTTCATGTCCTGAAGCATAGTGCTGATCTTTCCATTCCCCTGTTTAAAATCTGTCAGTGCTAGCAAGAATTTAAATTAATACAAATCGCTTTGGAAAAAAAAATGAATATAAAGGTGCCTTGATGGCATAGTCCATAGGGAATTAACCAGCTAACCCAAAGGCTGTCTACATTTGGCTATTCGAATCCAGCAGAGGTTCTGAAGGACAAAGATGAGCTATCTCCATGAAATTTATGTCTTTGTCAGCTGGCTGGTAGGTCAGTTATAAGCCACTTCTGACTTGACGGTAATGAGTTTTTTCAGATCTGTTGAAGTTGAACATATACATATTCTACATCTCAACCATTTCACATCTGAATATGTACTCCAAAATGTGTGTCCGTATGATGAAAAGACAGGTAAAGGAATATTTATGAATGTATTATAATAGTCAAAACTTGAAATCAACCTGTTATAGAAGACTAAATCAATGAACTGTAGTATATTTACGGGAACACTAAGCAATAATGACAAATTAGATTATGTCAAGTTCTAAAAGAGGCAAAACTGATAGCTCCTGTCACAAATCCAAATTATAGCTTATTTTGGGAGAGAAGGAAGTAGTTACTAAGAGAGGGCAGAATGTTGAGAATTTCTTATTCCTTTGCCTTTGTGAAAATGTGATACCCTGGTGTCAGAGTAGGTTGAGTGTTGGGTTGCTAACTCCATGGTTGGTAGTTCAAGCCCACGATTTGCTCTGTGGGATAAGGATGAGGCAGCTTCTTTCCATTAAGATTTATGAAATCTAACAGAGGTTTATCATGAGTTAGAAATGTGACAATAGTGAGTTGTATTTGGGTGGTGAAATTACGTGCACATTCTTCTCACTAGGTGGCCTAGTGGTAAAAGTCTGCCCTGCAATCCCAAAAGAATAGAGTTGAGATCCAACAGCTGCTTTTTGGGAGAAAGTCAGGCAAACTCTTCCCATGTGATTAACAGCTTCTGAAAACCCTCTGGAGGGTCAGCTAAGGGTCGCTTCCAACTCAATGATACTTAATGACAACAACAACAATAACAACAAGAGTCTCTCTTTATAAAATAAACGTTAACAGACACATTCATCCTTTATTGGCTCATTGTCATAATATCCAAACATAGAAATATATGAACCAGCTTTGAGATCAATAATCTATTCCAATCTATCTTTCTATTCAATATAGGCTAACTTGTTTTGTTTTGCACATGCCCCATCATATCCCATTCAGTTATACTAATATGGAACCCCTTAGACCAGAGGTTTACCTGTGCATAAACTGGAAAAAATTATTTCATTACAAATGTCAGAAATTAAATGAGCAATTTCTTAATTGATTTTAAAGAATATAGAGTTGTTGAGTCAAATCTTTTACCTTTATTTTTTTTTTGTTCTCCAGTCCTCTGACATACCAGATCCTTCAAGCTGCTCTGTCTTTCAGTCCAAGTATCTATTGATGATGTAAGTATCTACTTAGACTTAAGTTTGAAACTTGTTGGGACTTGAGTAAGAGACTCCACAGTAAGAATGGATGCAAGACTGCCTGGAGCCAGGGCTGAGAGTCTAATTGGACTATGAGATGTCCCTGAGGCTGGTGGACAGCTATCAAAACCACACTGATTAAAGTATTTTGACTAAATCTAGATCAACACTAATATCTGAAAATGTCCGGTATGACTTTCAAAACTCTGAGTGATTATACTCACTCTGATTGTAGGTAGTCATTGAGGTGTGGTACTGAAGAAAAGTCTTGAACATACCATGGACCTCAAAGAAAACAAATAGGTCAGTCTTGGAGAGGGTGAAACCAAGTTTCTCCTTGGAGGCTAGGATTTTGAAGCTCTGTCTCTACTTTGGGCACATGGCCAGGAGGGACTGGTCCTTGGAGAAGCATGTTCTGGATGGCGGAAGGGCAGTGCAGAAGAGTAAGACCTAGATGAGATGTATTAATGCAGTAACTGGGGCAATGGTGGTAGATGTGGCAGAGTCAGTGACACTGGCTGAGGACAGGGCAGGTTTCAGAGCTGTTGTACATAGGGTTGGTATGGGTCACAGACAACTCAACTGGCCATAACAGCAACAACAACCAGCTAACAATTGTGGTTCTTGATGGTTATCTCTGCAGAACAATGCATTAGTCAGTCACTGAGGGACACTGGGAGTAGACCTAAGGAGAAAGAAATACAGCATATGGAAATGGATTCAGGTGTTGGCCAAATAAGGGCAAGGCTCCACTCAAACCAATGGTTGTTGTTGTTGATTGCCGTTGAGTTGAGCACAACTCATAGTGACCCTATGAAGAAAAGGCCTGAAGCCTTACTATAACTATTAAGTTTCCAGAGGCATATTGTTTAGGAAGTGTATTTCACTCCTGCTTCCAAACCTGTCTTAAACTGGGAGCTTCACCAAATACTGTCCCCTATAGGAAGCTTTAATGGCATTTGACCTCCCCAATGGCACAAGGTTTAGCATCACAGTAAATCCAGATTGCCTCAGTGCGGCAAATTGAGAGAGGAGTGCTGCATAATTTAGAAGAATGTTCCTCTGAAATAAAATAACATTAGACCCTTGGACCCAACCGACTTAAATACAAGGAAGTGTGTGTGTGTGTACTTATATAGAAAGAAAAGGCCTGAAGATTTTCTATAACTATCATCGTTTCTCCAAGTTCATCGAGTTTCCAGAGGCATGTGCAAATTAATCTATCATAAACCCTAATGGAAATTATACAGACCCTCAGTTATGAGAGTATGTACATATTCTAGACCAGTGCATCTAAAACTTTAGTGTGCATAAAAATCATGCTAAAGATAACTCGTAAATACATAAAGCCCCGGGCTTTACTTCAAAGAATTCTGTCCCATAGGGTCCAAAATTTACATATCTAACAAGCTCCCAGATAAAAGATTGGTTTAGAACAGCAATCAGGTGAATAAGAGTCCTGGTGGTATGTGGTTAAAACAATCAGATGCTAACCTAAAGATAGGCAGTTTGAACCCATCAGCTGCTCCACAGGACACATATGACATTCTGCTGCCATATCAATTTAAAGGCTCAGAAAATCTATGCGGCAGTTCTACTCTGTCCTAGAAAGTTACGATGAATCAGTCTACATGACAACAGTGGATTTGGTTTGGTGTGCTTTATCATAAAATTATCAAAACTAATTTCGTGTCCCACTTACTAATGGAGAAGGATCATTGTAATATTCTGCTAGCCTTGTTCAGATGAGGACATCAGTTCTTACTATTCAAGAAACAGTAACAGCCTATGTATAGACATACTTCCTACAGTAAGGGCTGACAGATCATGGACTGACTAACAGAGCAAAGAGAGTAAAAGCTCACTCAAATGCTATCTAATCTAAATCAAATCACAGCTGCCCCTTCAACTGGTTTTCTTCTGGAGACAATTGCCCATCTTTCTCCTGAGAAGCAGCTGGTGGATTTGAACTGTCAGAAAGGGATGGCATCTAAGTTAATAGTGCAATTCTGTCAACTATGCTGCTATCATGGTTTAAGATCAGGAAAGGTGCATTTGGGGTTCTATCCTTTTATCACATCTATTCAACCTGTGTGCTAAGCAAATAATGCAAGAAACTGGTTTATAAAAAGAAATTTCAGAATTAGAAGGAGACTTATCAACAAGCTTCAATATGCAGATAATGTCACTTGTTGAAACTGAAGACTTGAAATAATTATTGATAAAGGTCAAAGACTGTGTTTTTCAGTTTGTGTTATGTTGCAACATAAATGGAATTAAAATAGTCACAACTGGAATAATTATCATCAGGATAAACAGAGAACATATTGACAATGTCAAGGATTTAATTTTACTTGGCTCTATAGTCAACACCCATGGAAACAGCAGTCAAAAAATCAAAAGATGCAATCCAGTATGCAAATCTGTTGTTAATTTCCTTTCTAACAAGTCTGTAAGTTGTGGTGTTTGCAATTGCCTCACATGTCTGTGAAAGTCAGACAGTGAGTAAGAAAGACCAAAGAAAAATTGACACCCTAGAATTATGGTATTGACAAAGTATATTGATTACAGTGTGAACAAAGAACAAAAGAACAAACAAATATGTTTTGGAAGAATTGCAGCCAGAATGCTCCTTTAATTGAAGATAGTAAGACTTTATCTCATATACTTTGGACATATTATCAGGACGGGACAGTCCCTAGAGAAGGATGTCATATTTTGTAAAAAAGAAGGTAAGCAAAAAAGAGTAAGTAGCTTTGGGGAGACAGACTGACACAGTGAGCTCAGCGACAGCAGAGGATGTAAGGCCAACACAAGATTGGATAGGGCTTCATTCTGTTGTTTACAGCATTCCCATGAATAGAATCTAGCTTAATGACTCCCAATAATGAAACAATTTTGAAGTATCTTCTAACAAAAGAAGAACGCACTCTAAATAAAAACAAAAATGAAACTAAATAAAATAGATAACAAATAAAGGTGACTGAGGAAGTCGGACATCATATGGCTGATTAGACTAAAGTGGGTTCTTTCAGTGGAATTCCAAACAGAGACTTTGAGAAAGGGAATTTTTTAGTGTCTGGATTCCAGGAGGACCATCTTTGTTTTTGCTGACATTCTAACAAGCAAGGTATTCTTTTTGAGTGTTCTTATTTCTTGATAGCACATTTAACACAAAAGATTCAAAACCTTCCCATCTGGAAAGGAACAGGCATTTGTGAGGCCTATTGGTGCTAATTGCCGTTGAGTCGCAGACGACTCATAGCAACTCAATGAACGAAAGACCTGAGCACTGTTCATAGAGTTTCCTGAGGCAAGCCATTTCAGAAGTGGAAGCATTTCTGCTTCATAGCTTGTTTTAATCGGGGAGCTCCACCAAACACTGTCAGCCATGGATAACCATTATCACATTCGGCACATCAGTGTCACAGTGTTTAGCATCACAATGACGAGTTACCTCTGTAGAGGAATGCACAGACCAGTACTACACCACGTAGAAGAATGTTTGACAAAAGATAATTTTTTTAAGTTTAATT
>NW_006399757.1:15798236-15811467 GCF_000299155.1 Elephantulus edwardii | reverse complement strand
CAACAGTGGAACCATGCAATATTTGTCCTTTTGTGACTGAGATATTTCACTCAGCATAATGTTCTCCAGAGTCAACCATTTTGAATAATATTGCATGAGATCCTTGTTTTTCAATGCAGCATTGTATTCCATTGTGTGAATATACCACAGCTTCTCTATCCATTCATTTGTTGATGGACACTTAGGTTGCTTCCAACTCCTTGCTATTGTGAACAAAGCTGCAATAAACATGGGTGTGCATATATTATCTGCTTGGATGTCAGTTATGTTCTCTTCAGGGTATATTCCCTGTAGTGGAATTGCTGGGTCAAATGGTATCTCTATTTGCAACTTTTTGAGAAAGCACCATACCACTTTCCACAGGGGTTGCACCATTTTATACTCCCACTAAAAGTGAATAAGGGTTCCAGTTTCTCCACAACGTCGCCAGTATTTGTTGCTTGCTGTTCTGTTAAATTTTGTTATTTTGACTGGGGTGAGATGATATCTTACAGTTGTTGACAAAAGACAATTTAAATAAATTTAAAATCTAATGGATTTTTTACAACAGCCCTAAACATGGCTGTTGTACATAGGGTCTCTATGAGTCACAAGTGACTCGACGGTACATAACAACAACAATGGATTTTTAAATAGAAGGCCCTATCACAGATGCCTCACTTCCCTTAGTGAATCAACACGCCACCCTACAGTTCACACATTGCAGCCAATGGCTTCTGTAGAACCAGTGAGGCCTAATGCGGCTAATATCCTGCTTGCTTTGAGCTCAATTTGACTTATTAAGGGATGAAAGTTATGTAATGCTAAATTTTGTAATACTTGCGAGGGTGGGTTTGGAAATCTGGGGCCCTGATGATATCCCACCTTTGTTAACTGGAATAAAAGTGCCTTCTCCTCCTGGGCCTTAATGACTCAAGTCAGTCTGGTCCTGCTATAGCCCAGGGCATTGCTTTACTAAGTTAACTCCTTAATAAAATTCCTATATTACTATCATGGAGTGGCCAGCCTCCTTATTTGGTCTCTCAACACTTAAAGGTAAATTACAAGTTACTAGTCCAAAGTTGTGCCCCAAAACACAGTTTTTGCTCTTTAAGAACATTCTGATTGTATTTCTTCTAAAACTGGTTTCCTCGTACTTTCAGCAGTCCACTGTACTTTCAGTATTTCTTGCCAACGCTACTGTTTGACTTCTTCTGACTTCCTTTTGCATTTATCTGACTTTTCCACATTATATGATGTTTGAAAAGACTATAGTTTGAGTCAAACATAACTTGAGTTATAAAAGTGCCATGGTAGTGATGAGATAGATATGTTGTTGTTATGTATCATCAAGTACATAACATCCAGTTGGAACTGACTCATAGTTGACCCTCTAGTGGGTTTTCAGAGACAGAGACAGAGACAAAGACAGAGACAGAGACTGCATACTCTTCTTCCACGAGCTGCTGGTGGATTCGAACTGTGTGCTTTCGGGTTGTTGTTGTTATATGCTGTCGAGTCGCTTGAGACTCACAGCGACCCTTTGTACAACAGCCCTAAACTCTGCTCTGTCCTGTGCCAATCGCACTGTCTCTGACACTCCCATCCCGATTATCTCAGGCACTGAATCAATCCACGTCAGAGAGGGCCTTCCCCTCCTGCGCTGTCCCTCTACTCTCCCAAGCATGATGTCCTTCTCCAAGGACCGGTCTCTCCTCACAACATGTCCAAAGTATGTTATATGGAGCCTCAGAAATGAAATGCTTTTGGGTAGCTGTTACAATACATCAAAAGAAGAGAGGTACAAAATATTCAGACTAAATAGTAATTTTCACTTACTTTGGGCGTGTCAGAATATCCAGTCCGTGGAAGATAGATGAGAAGGTTAGAAGCATGAAGGCTTATTGAAGATGAAGTCCCTTTTAGAGGGATTTAATTGACACGGTGACTATAACAATGGGCCTTGGCCCAGTTAAGGTTGTGAGAAGACACAAGAACAGGCAAACTTTCCATGCGTTGTCTGTACGATTGCTGTGAGTTGCAGTGGTCTTGGCTGTACCTAACAACAGAAGGTTGTTTTAATGGACCCTTCCCCAAAAATAGATCTAGAATTGAAAAGGTTGTCAAGAAAAAGGAGTTATTCCTACTGAAATATCTCGTAAGTGAGACAACTTATCCCTATTTTTTTGTTGTTTGTATGTTGTGAGTCAGTAACCTCATATTAATTAATGGAATGCCTATTCCAGGTGTGAGGAAGGCTTTTCAGAAAAAGACAATGTTTCATGGGTAGACATCAGAGTTGAAGCAAATGATGAGCAAAATGTTTGCTAAATACAACTAGAATACATGTCTCCTGCAGCAAATAAAAAACAAAACAAAAAAACACATTTAGATTTGCTAAACAATCTATCAGAATACTTTCCTTGACATGAATGATATTACAGATGCTAATGCTACTCTCACATTTTTTAGGATGAAAATTGGTATCTTTACTTTAACATGGACTGAGCTGTGCTCATTATTCTCCGCACAAAACCTCTGGCAATAATTTACCTAGCAGCACAGTAGTTCATGTAGATCAAAGCTGCATTATTTAAGTGTGTCCAGGGGGCAAGTTTTAGCTCTGTGCCTTATACTTTAAAGGAAAAAAAAGGTTTATTTCTTGAGAGAGAAAATGTGTTTAAATTCATGCTAGTCCTGCAATATTTAGACTCATGGGAATTTCTACCATATCTGAGAATAACCCCCTTTCCACCCCCTACAATCTACAATCTGGAGGGACTATTAAACAACTGTGGGAAAGCCCATCTCTTCAAACGAACAGCAGTATATTTTCATTTAAATTAATCCCGAATGTGAGTTAGATTCCAGGAAGGAAAGGGCAGAAGAGAGACAGTTTGTAGTTGCTATAGAATGTGCCTGGCTGCTTTGGCTCACAGACAAGTGATGAAGTCCTAACTCTGAAATTTCAGGCAATTTGTATACCAAGCTCCTCCTTTCCTACAGCCTTCTCTTCCATTGGTAAAATTCTTTTGCAGGGTCATGTAGGGATCCCACCCCTTCCCTGTGTTTTCACTCTGAAGCTCTCCACAACTTTACACCTGAATGAATGCCAAACCTCTGAGGATATATAAAGGGAACCTAGGGCAGGAATTCCACAGTTACAGTGCTGAAGCAGAAGGGAAAGAATTAACCAGCCCTTCAGCCAAGCAAATCCTCTACTCACCATGCTTCCTCCAGCCATTCATTTCTATCTCATTCCCCTTGCATGCATCCTAATGAAAAGCTGTTTGGCTTTTAAAAATGATGCCACAGAAATCCTTTATTCACATGTGGTTAAACCTGTTCCAGCAAACCCCAGCAGCAACAGCACGTTGAATCAAGCCAGAAATGGAGGCAGGCATTTCAGTAACACTGGACTGGATCGGAACAGTAAGTGTGTTTTACTTGTTTGATATTCTCCCCTTTTATGTAATTGGTAGCATTAACAGTTCACATAGAACTGTTTCATTACTAACTATCCTGAACCGTATATATATTTTGCTAAACAATCTGGGAGTAATCTGCTGCATGTGTAGATTGGCATTCTTCCTGGGTAGTGATTTTAAAGTTAACATGACCACAAAAGTGATTTGATAATGCAGCCATGGACTTAAGCTTATCTCAAACCTCTAAAACAAATATTCCCAGGAGTTGAACTGTTGCTTCTCTATAGTCTTGCAGAATTAGAATTTTTAAACATGTTATTCAGAATAGGATAATTTTGGCATGTCTTCTCAGATTGTTTTAGTACATGTGTGATTTGGGGGAAAATGTGTAAAGGTAAGTAAAAGTAGGGGGAGAAAAGCAGAGTCCAAATGAATACTTTGTAGGAACCAGAAGAGAAATTGCTCATTTCTAAAATATATCTAACACAATCGTTAAAAGTTTTGATGATCAATGTAAAAAAGACTTAAAAGTGATAAATATTGAAGGATTCTTTCTTTCTAAGATAATTTCTTCATAATCAGTTCAAAATTTAGGTAATTGTATTTTACTGTGAAAGAGAGAGGGACATTTTATAAACCAGGAGATAAAAAAATAAAAATAACAGCACAAGAATGTTTGTGTAGGAAGATTCTCCCCTTTCTATTTGCTTAATTGACAAACTTACGATCCTCAAATTAGTGGGATTCTGATTTCTGCTCCTAACTTTGCTTCATGGCTTGCCATTAGAGAATTGCATGTTAATAATAACGTTTAAAGAGGGATGGGGAGAAGGAGTGTTCAGGAAATCTTACACAGATCTTCTTGCTCCTCCTCCTCGACTCTCTTCAACAAGTAAAAGCAGCTTTGACCTTTGAAAAGTCAAAGCAAATATAACTGACTGTGTCTTTCTAAGAAAACCAAGATGTTTGAGCTTTCACAAAGTTGGTTGCTTTTAGAAGTACACAGGAAATATTTGATTAACTTTAGATTACTGAGCAGTGCGGTAGGTATTCATTGTCAGTGAACTGTCACTACAGAAATGCTGAGTCTCTGCACACACTGGAACAAAAAGCTAGACAAGTTTGGATCATCCCTGGCTGCTCCAGGTAACGCAGCTGCAGGAAGGGAACTGGATTTGGAATCAGGCAGGGCACACTGGCTGGGCTACTAGCTTACCTTTGAATTTTAATCTAACAGCTCTCTATGTGATATATGCAAGTATATATATATGTGTGTTTCATAACTACCATATTCCTGTAAGTCTAACTCTCCTACCTGAAAAATAGTGGGCAAAGAGAAAAAGCAAAACTACTAGTTCAACCACCACCTTCATTTAGCTTTCAGTATTCTAAGACCTCCGTAATATCCCTCATAATTTCCCTTGCTTTAAACCAACAGCCTAGACTTTTGAACTTTTCTTTCACCCTTTCTGTTTAACTAGTCTTGATTTCTTTTCAAGCCTGTAACAAGCAATTTTCTTCAAGTTTAGATAACAGAATGGCTAAGGACAACTTCAAATGTCTCAAGATTAACTTTTGCTTCCATTACATAAGACATGTCACAAGAAACAATTAGAGAACATACTTATCTAATCCAAATAACTAAACAAGTTTACCGTGAACAACAGTCAGGAAATGAGCACCGTAGTTCCTTTTGCAGTTGTAAATCAGACATGTTAGGCATTTCTCTGCCGTAAAATTCATGGAATTATAGCCAAGTTGTTATGGAAACCATACGTTCCTGATTTAGGAGCTTTTATAATCTTTACATTGTGAGATTCAGTGTCATTTTGCATTTCAAACATTTTACTATTTTTTTTTAATGACAGCTTGAAAATGTATGTTTAAAATGTAGTTATTAAGTCTGAGATGCCAAATGTCAGGTCTTGTACATGTATGTATGAAGTGCTCTCTTGTAGCAGAATTCTATAATTGAAAGAAAATTTGCAGCATGCATGCATATGCACTGTACATGGTATTTAAATACTTTCCACATTTTCTCAGAAGATTAAAAAAAGGCTTATGAAAAGCATTTGCAGACATTAACAATATGACCCATAAGAACATTAAAGAGAATATTGAAGTGTGTTCTTTTTCTATTTAAAGTTTCTTATTAAATGTAAAGGATACATATTTACATATAAATACAAGAGCTGGTTAATCTTTACTAAGGCTTGAGACTGGAAGAATGAGATTTTAAAGTATTTCAGCAAGCAATTACCTAATGTCCTACCTGAAAATTAAAAAAAAAAAAAAGAAACATGTTTAGACTATTCCCAACCCACCAACCAGGAAAAGAATAGCCATATATACTGATAGAGTTCATTAAAAAGTGTCTCTACTACCATGCAGGAAATCTTGCAAAGTGAAAATGTAAAAGAGGCTTCCTTTCTACTTGTCAATTTGTTAGAATTTTAATCTTGTTTCTCATATAAGGTTATTTCAGAAAAGCTTCCATTTGCTTTTTCTGCCCCTGATGCACATTATTCTTTCTTATTTCTTGCAGCTCGGGTTCAAGTGGGCTGCCGGGAACTTCGTTCAACTAAGTACATCTCTGATGGTCAGTGCACCAGCATCAGCCCTCTGAAGGAGCTGGTGTGTGCAGGCGAGTGCTTGCCCCTGCCAGTGCTCCCCAACTGGATCGGGGGAGGCTATGGAACCAAGTACTGGAGCAGGAGGAGCTCCCAGGAGTGGAGGTGTGTCAATGACAAAACGCGCACCCAAAGGATCCAGCTTCAGTGCCAAGATGGCAGCACGCGCACCTACAAAATCACGGTGGTTACCGCCTGCAAGTGCAAGAGGTATACCAGGCAGCACAATGAGTCCAGCCACAACTTCAAGAGCGTGCCGCCTGCCAAGCCAGCCCAGCATCACCGAGAGCGCAAAAGGGCCAGCAAATCCAGCAAGCACAGCATGAGTTAGAACTCAGACTCCCAAAACTGGACTGACTAGTCACCATCTGCTTTACAGATTCTGATTGCTTGGACGACTCAAGCCTGCCATTGCTATTTTCTCACTTGAAAATGTATGCTTTCTGCTTTGATCAAACCCAGCGAGCTGTCCTAAGTATCAGGACTTTTTTTGGGAACAGTTTTTTTTTTTCTTTTCAAGTTTTGCAAGATGTACCTATATTTATGAGTGCAATTTGCATTTTAATCCCACACGTCCCGTTTTAATCCCCAGAGATACTTAAGAGGCTGATTATACTATATATAAATCATCAAACCAGTAAGATTTAAAACAGAAAAAGGACTGTCAGTTGCCCTCCACTTCCCAGATAACCCATATACACACTCAGACAAAAACCTTCGAAACGGAAATGTTTAGGGGAGAAATGTTGCCATGATTTTTCACAGTAACATTTCAGAAAGGTGCTTTTAGGGGTTAATTTCCATGAGAACAGGTTAGTGACCTCCCTTTGAATGAAAGTTAAAGACCATGTGACATGTCACTTCAAAAGCAAGCCCCGTAGCTTTTTCCAGTTTCATAGTATGAAATTATACCCTGCATGCTGACCCTCACTTGTAATGGAATGCCAGAAATGCATGGCAGCAGCTAATAAGTAAAGCTGATTATTTATTTGTCAATGTTATTTAATGAGCTTTCACATGTGATTTTTTTCCAAATGTTAATTTTTATGGTTTAAAGCTTTTTCATGTGCCTAAATATTTTCCTATATGATTTGTGATTGAGCTAGAAATAGGAAAACAGGTCTTGTAGATATGTAAAATAAATATTTTGGGCTCATTATTATACATGTTTCATCATGAGCTTTATCAATAAGATGGATTTTTTTAAAAAATGAGTAAGATGCTTTGTAAAACTGATGTATGTAGTGCTTTTTTGTTTAACCTGTGCAATCAGAAGGTGACTTAACCTTCAACTCCATCAATTTCTTAAACAAAAATAACACTGATAAAAGTTCTTTTCCTTGCTTCTAACAAGCATATATGGTACATGTGTGCAAAAATGCAGAATAAACTTACATGAGGAATTACTTTTCTCAAAAAGTTTCATTCAAAGGTTGGCAGAAATTTCTATAATAAGAGGATTAAAGAAAAAGGAAGATAATCTATTTAATAAATGGGATGAATGAAACAGTTGGGTAGCAACTTAGTTATGAGTTTTAGCAAGCACATGAGATTCACGTATTCCAGTGCACACCAAATTTGAACCACCAGGAGGCACCACTGTGGGATTAGCCATACAAGTCCCCAGAGTTCTGAACCAGAGAGATTCTATAAAACCCAATGGCAGAGCTGTAATGTACACGAATTAAAATAGACTGTCTAAACATGGAGCCTAATGTTAACAATTTTTCAAGTTTCCCAGGTACAGTGCAGTGGATTTTTTTTAATAGTCTTTCTATCTGGGGTCATATAACTCTCATCAATAAGTTGCTTTTGGTCTACCAGGGGGATTGGATAAAACCTGAGACCACTGAGTCTATTCTCACAGTGACCATCATGTTTCTGAGGCTCTGTGTCATTAAAGGAGGAGACTGCTTAGTATCTATATTGTGGTGAGGCTTGTCTGTTATCAGTCAAACATACAACACACTGCGACACAGCTTAACATTGCTGTTGTTATGTGCCACCAAGTTGAGTGAACTCATAGCAACCCTATGAACAACATTACTGAACCTTGCCCTATCTTGTGCCATCTCTCACCATCTCTACAACAGGAGAAAGATGGGCAATCTTCTGTGTGATTAACTGCCTCTGAAAACCTGCTGCAGGTTCAGCTATGAGTCTGTCCTGATTCGATGGTACACAAAAACAATTGTTTTAATCACCATGTCAATAAATTTGTTTGAGAGTCTTCCTATCTAAGTGCCGACCCACCACTTTTCCAAGTATGATGTCCTTCTCTCAGGCCAGGCCCTTTCTAAAAACATGTCCAAAGTATGTACTACTTAAGTTTCATCATCTTTGCCTCTCAGAAGGACACTTTCACACTTCTTCCAAGATAGACTTATTTGTTCTTTTGGTAGTCCATGAGACATTCAGTACTCTCCTCCTACACCACAGTTCAAATACAAATAGGGTACATGGCACCTTTGTGGAGGGGGACTACGCAAATAAGGCATGTGTTGTTCACCATTAAGTCAGAACTGACCCATAGTGGACCCTTGGGTGGGTTTCAGAGGCAGTTAATTGCACGGAAGAAGATTGCCCATCTTTCCTCTGCGGAACAGCTGGTAGATTCAAACCATGTGCCTTCGGGATTACAGTACAGCTTCTTGCCACTATGGAACTTTGATGAAGGGATTGCTCAGTTTTTTCATCCTGGTAGGTTTAAAGTGAGCTATCTCAGAAATACGAAAAGGGGATAGAAGTAGAGTGCACCCTTTACACTTAGAATCCCTGCACTGAGAACATTTTAGACCCAGGAAATAGAAAGGTGCTAACAAATGGCAGCATCAGAAGAAACATAACTAAGGGTCTGACAGAAGATAGTATATTTGGCTTCCTGGTATAAGGAAAAACAGTAACAGTGGGTTTTCTGACCCACAGAGAGAAAAAAAAACAACAGTACTTTCAGAGAGGAGACTTCCTGGCAGACCAGGATGCTTCCAGACACTTGTTAGTGCAGCCAGGTTTGTCAAATCAGGGAGCTAGAAAGCTAAGTGCCTTCCAGCCAACATTTATTGGTGGAATGTGGTGCCTCTGGGCACTTACTGGTAGAGCGATAGACTAGTAAAACTTTCCTAAGCAGAGCAGAGGCTGAACAGGTCCAAGAGGTCAGAGGAACTAGACTGGCCAGAGGGGTCAGAAGGCTGAGAGGCTGAGGACCTGGGAGTCAGGGAAAGGCTCATCTATGAGCTTTGATTGAGAAGCCATTCATAATCCTGAATTGTAAACCCATTATTTCCCTAATAAGGGGAGCTCTAGTCTATAGGGAATTGTGTTGCTAACTCAAGGGTCCTCCCTCTCAAGTGGTTCAAATCCACCAGTGGCTCCTTGGTGAGCAGTCTCCTTCCATGAGATTTACAGACTCAGAAACCCAGTGGAAGACCAGCTATAAGTTGGTTCTGAAGTGGTGGCAATATTTGATCTAACTTCCCTATAATCTTGAGTATTATTTTTGAGTTTTATTACACCATCACAATGAATTTATTGACCATTACAATGAATTCTTGAAATTAACAGAGAAGAATGTGTTGTAGGATGAAAAGCTGGTGTTAGAATTAGCAGAAAAATTGGCTCAATTTTGTACTGTTAAAGCTGAAAATTATTCTTCCCTTTCTTGCAAAGATAGATGAGACTTGATGTTGCATCATTTTTACAAGAGATGATTCCAACATAAATAGAGGAATTGAGAATAAATCACTATTTTATGTTTAAAAATTTTAAATATTAGCTATGCTTCTCTTCTACAAATTAAAAAAAACATTTTTATCCTGGTGTTTTAAATGTCTACAAGTAACAATAATAAGCAATATAATCGTAGTCTTAAATAAGGTTGAATGACTGATCCTATCACACAAAGAAACAAAATCAGAGACGGACTTATGAGCTTGGAAGAATCATTAACACTTTTTTGGTAGTAGACTGTTATTTATATAATCACAAGGTTACTAGTCACGTGAGTATTATATAGAGTTTACTAAGCTAAATAAACTGGCAGTTCAAAACCACCAGCTATTCCATGGGAGAACAATGGGCAATCTCTTCCAATGAAATTTATTCCCTTGAGAGTCAGTTATGAGTTGGTTCCAACTCTACAGTACACAGCAACAAGAAAAAGTATAATTTGCTATTGAATTACACTCAGTGATTCCTTGCTCTGTTCTGACCACTGCCTTCTGGTCGTTTTTGCGTAAGCACAGTCTACTGTTCTGGGATTCCCATTCTCCTCAGAGTTAGGCACAGTTTGGTATGATCCACACAGTCAGATGTCTTTTCATAGTCAATGAAACACAGATAGACATTCCTCTGGTACTCTTGCTTTCAGCCAAGATCAACCTAACATGAGCCATCATGTTACCACGGCCTCTCTGCTACCCAGCCTACACATCTGGCAGTTCTCTGCTGATGTGCTCCCCTTGTTTTTGGATAATTTTCAGCATTATTTTGCTTGCATATGATCTTAATGATATTGTTCAATAATTTCTGCACTATGTCAGGTCACCTTTCTGTGAAATGGAACAAATATGGATGTCTTCCAGTCAATG
This sequence comes from Elephantulus edwardii, assembly GCF_000299155.1. NCBI lineage: Eukaryota > Metazoa > Chordata > Mammalia > Macroscelidea > Macroscelididae > Elephantulus > Elephantulus edwardii. Next base: position 15,800,844 of record NW_006399757.1, on the reverse strand, counting down.
GGTCAAGTGGTTGTCCTCCAGATTTCTTGGCACAACTTGGTGAGCACATTCAGGGTAGCATCTATTTGTTGAAATATGTCAATTGATATTCCACCAATTTCTGGGGCTTTGGTTTTTTTGCCAAATCTTTCAGAGAAGCTTGAATTTCTTTCTTCATCACCTCAGGCTCTTGCTCATGCATCGGGAAGGTTGTACCCCAAGGCTCTGTTCTATCTTCATATGTTTTCAATCTATCTGTGGAGCAGATCATCTGGGAGGCTAGGCTCTATGAGGAGGATTTGGGCATCAGGATTGGAGGAATACCCATCAATAACTTGCATTATGCAGAGAAAAACTTCACTTGCTGAAACTGAAGAGGACTTGAAGTACTTGTTGCAGCAAGTCTAGTACTGCATCCTTAAATATGTATTAAAGATCAATATCAAGGAAAAAAAAGATTATCACCACTTGGCAGATTGGCAGCATCATGATAGAAGGTGAAGAGATTGAGATTGTTAACAGCTTCAGTTTGCTTGGTTCCACAATCAATACTCTCTTACCAGCAGCAGGAATTAAAAAGATGAATTGCATTGGGAAACTCTGCTGTCAGAGACCTCTCCAAAGTACTGAAGAGCAAAGATATTTGATTAGAGACTAGGGTCCACCTGATCCAGGTCATGGTCTTCACAATTACTTGCTATGTATCAGAAAACTGGACAATGACTAGGGATGACAAAAGGAGAATTGCTGCCTTTGAACTTTGGTGCTAGAAACAGTATTGAATATTCCATGGACTGCTAGGAGAACCAACAAGTTCACCCTGGAGAGGGTGCGACCAGGCTGCTCTTTGGAGGCAAGGATTCTGAAGCTTTATCTGACATACTTTGGGCATGTTACAAGGAGGGACCAGTCCTTGGAGAGGAACATCGTGTTTGGCAGGAAGGAGGAACAGCACAAGAGAGGAAGACCCTCGATGAGATGGATTGACTCAGTGACTGGGGTAATGGGTGTAGGTGTGTCGGAGACAATAAGGTTGGATCAGGATAGAGCACAATTCAGAGCTGTTATATATAAGGTCACCATGAGATGCAAATGACTCAACGACTTACAACAACAGCAACAACAACAACAACAGCAATTGAATTACAAGACTTTAAGTTATTTTACATTAATGAATTGGGGCATTAATAATTATGTCACAGTTTGAATACATCAAAAACATTATTATTTTTAATGAATCTACATTATTTATTCATCCTAAATATAAGAAAAGATACTTCAAGCCATTTGTTCCTCCTCAATAATATAGTGCCTTCTATAGAAAATCTTAGACACTTATCTCAAGAGTTAAGAGTTGTAAGTAATCCTGGTGGTATAATGGATTTTGTGTTGAGTTGCTAACCAAAAGTTTAGTGTTTTGCACCAATAATCTGCCATCATGTGGGAAAAAGATAGACAGCCTCTACATATAAATATTTACAACATCAGGTACCTGAAGGAAGATTACCATGAGTCACAGTGACTTGATGGCAGTGGGTAAGAACTGTCTATCTGAAGTACAAAGAGGACTTTATCCTTATGGTGACTTTTCACAACCAAGATTTTTATTTCCTTTTGTTAATAAAATATTTAAGCAAAGTTTTAGTGATGATGAAAGAAGTAAACCTATCACTGATTTGATCACCAGTTTCACCAGTTTTTATAGAAAGGAAAACTAAATAGAATAATGAGGCTTATACGAGAGACCAGTTTCTACAAAATTGAATCTATCCCTCATGGTCACACTTAATTTACTGATTCATTTCTGTCTGTGTTACAACAGAGATGCAGTCACTGCCTGGTATTTAACTTCAAATGACAATAAAAGGTCACCAATTATTGAGAAAGGCCTAGGAGAAAATAAAGCTCTCAGAGAAGTTAAAATGAAAAGTTAACATAGTTAGTATTTAAAAATGCTAAAATGCACTTGCATTTGGATCACTAGTTTTATATATTTCCCATCTCCCAGTCTGAGTAAGTTCTGTATAATTTTTTCATGCTAATAACTTTAAATTATGATAATTTTAGTAGATTGACCTCTAGTTAACATTTACAATATCTATTGGTGAAGCATTTGTATCAAATATATTGTAGCCACTATGGATACAAATGAATTCTGGTTGTGCAGTGACTAAAAACAATTGGCTGCTAATATTATATTCTGAGAAAATGAGAACTGAGACACAAATGGAGACTTGTACTCCAAGGTTAATAGCAGTGTTATTCACCATTGCAAGAACATAGAAATAGTCCAAATGCCAAACCACAATCAAACAGATTGAGAAAATATGATACATTCACATGATGGAATACTACACAGCATACAGGAGCAATGATTTTTGTACATTACTACCTAACTTGGGAGGGTCTGGAGAGCATTATGCTAAGCGAAATAACTTAGCCCCATAAGAATAAATACTGTATAAGACCATTAGAGTAGATATAGAAAGATAACCAGTAAAGCGTATATGAGGATCCAAGAAAGAGCAGACAGGTATAAATGTATGTGTATATATATATAGCTGCTGTGTACCATTGAGTTGGAACTGACCCATAGCAAGTTTCCAGAAGCAATTAAGCACGTTGGAAG
>NW_006399757.1:15797248-15797886 GCF_000299155.1 Elephantulus edwardii | reverse complement strand
AATAGTGCAACCACTATGGAAGGCAGTATGGTGCATTCTCAAAAAGTTGCAAATAGAAATACCATTTGACCCAGCAATTCCACTACTGAGAATATACCCTAAAGAAACCATAACTGCCACCCAAGCAGATATATGTACACCAATATTTATTGCAGCTTTGTTCACAATAGCAAAGACTTGGAAACAACTCAAGTGCCCATTAACAAACAAATGAATAGAGAAGCTGTGGCATATTCACACAATGGAATACTATGCTGCACTGTAAAACAAGGAACTCATGAAATATTAAACAAAATGAGGGTTCCTGGAGGACATTATGCTGAGTGAAATATCTCAGTCATAGAAGGACAAATAAACAGACTCGGAGTTGTGAGGAGGCTGAGAAAAGAGGGGACAAATAATGTATACTTCCTTGAAACAAATGAGAGAAAGAACTGTTTAAAAGGGATATATGTTCAGAGTGAAGGTTGTATAGTGGAGTGGACCTGGGGGGAGGGATTGTAAAACAATGAAAGAAATTTTCTTTTACTTTTCTAAGAGGTTAGTGTACTAGGGAGGAGGGTTGGAAGGGGAGAAAAGTGCAACAATGAATGAACGGAAATCCAAAGTCTCTGTAAATTTTCATTGAATTTAATAAT
>NW_006399757.1:15788173-15797028 GCF_000299155.1 Elephantulus edwardii | reverse complement strand
GAAGGGAGAAAAAAAGTGCAACAATGCATGAATGGAAATCCAAGTTCTCTATAATCTTTCATTAAAATCTCAGTTAAAAAAAGACTTCAAACACCTTAAAAAATTAGCTGCTAATATCAAGAGTTGAACCTACAAATTGTTTTGCAGGAAAAAGAAAAAGAAAGTAGTGTGTTTCTGTAAAGATTTAGAGCTTTGGAAACTGTATTGAACAGTTCTACTCTCTGATTGCTATGAATTAGCAGGAGTGGCATCCACTTCTTAAACAGCATGACTCAGGAAACTCTATGAACTTTGATAATTGTCGATGGTTGAAGAGGGTCTTCAAGCCTTTTCTTCATGGGGTTGCTATGAGTTATGCTCGACTCGAAGGCAATCAACAACAACATCATCATCAACTTAAAGGCAATGAAATGGGGGGATTGAGGAGAGATAAGAATGCAAAGATTTTTTCAAGTTTTTTGCATCTATTCAGAAATAAATATTGCATATGATGTATGTAATGATATCTGTGTATATATGTGTGTACATATATATTCATATATAAATGTATGTGTATATATATATAGCTGCTGTGTACCATTGAGTTGGAACTGACCCATAGCAAGTTTCCAGAAGCAATTAAGCACGTTGGAAGAGATAACCCATCTTTCTTTCACAGAGCAGGTGATGGATTTGAATCATCTATCTTCATGCGCGCGCGCGCGCACACACACACACACACACACACACTCTGGTGTCCTAGAGGGTAAGGGACTTCTGTGTTTCCAACTCAAAGGTGGATGATTTGAACACACCAGCTGTATTGGTGGTGTATTCTGTGGTGTATACACCACCATGGAAGAAAATAGACCATTTCCTCCAGTGCAATTTACAGCTTCTGAATACCTCCTGCAGGGTCAGCAATATTATTATTAATGCTGTTGTTATATTTTGTTCAGTAAGAACCGATTCATAGTTGACCCTCTGGTGGCATTTCAGGTACTGAAAATCTTCTTACATTGGGAGGAGATTGTCCATCTTTCTCTGGCACAACATCTGATGGATTTGAACCCTCTGTGTTGGCATCACATTTATCATCAGCCCATCAGAGCTCCTTCCTATAGTAATATGTATTTTTTTAAAATGTTTTTGACTGAATTCTTGTCAAAACCCTGAAGGAATTTAGTGGGAAATTTGTAAAATACTAAGTGCTTAAGCGTTACTCCTTTGAGAGAATACTTATTTTCTCTAAAGATTTTTACAAATCATTTCCTGCTTGGTCTCATGGTCATCTATTAAAATATAACTCTATACTCAATTGAGATGAGTCCAGAATTGCTAACTAGATTAACATTTGGGCACTAAACATCATTATTACATGGACATAGATATGTAAAAGGTAAAAACTACTGCAGAAATGACTGTGGGAAAATGATTCAACTTGTAGGTTCTATACTTGATTAAAAATCCATTTATTTCAGCTACGCAAATCCAACTGCATAATTATTTCTAGTGAAATTCAGACTGAGTGATAGTTCATTATCTCCATTGGCAGACATGCTGAAGGATTTATAGTCTGTTACAAATGAATAGTAAACAGCTTGGGGATATCTTGTGAAGAAACTAAGCATTTCCTTTGAATTTTAGTCACTACAAACCAAGGGTTACATTATATAATCACCTTCATTTTTTAGCAGTGAAATTAGTTGCATGAATCTGAGGCAAAATATCTAAATAAAAAAGACAATTTTGATAAATGGTATGTTATCTTCATAAAAAGAAAAACATTTTTAGTGGCAAACATATTGAGTCAAAGTACATTGTCTTCAAAACTGATCAAGAGATTGACATGAATTATACATAGAATACTATTAAAATAAAAGTTTTATTTTTTTAAGCAAAAAAAATTCTTTGAATCCTCAGTACTAGAAAGTGATTTCTTTGTTAGGATATGTGCCACTGAATTTATGAAATTAAAAAAATAATTTAATATAACCAGAAATGAACTACCAGGAAATGATAAAATCAATTAACAGGACCTTCTAAAAATTAAGTTACTATTTACATAAAAAATGTTTCCCAATAAGGTAAAAAGAAAATCTACAGCCTGGGAAAACATTTGGCACTCAGATCTCAAAAAAAGTGTCTCATTAGGAAAGTTTACAGAATAATAAAGGGCCCCAACAAGAAAAAGGCTGATAACCCAATCACAAAATAGGCAAAACACATTGTGAAAGGAGCAGATGCAACATGAAAGTGGCTAGGTCTTATTCTACCTGCTTCATAAAGGGGAACTTTCACCATATTGATAATACCAAAGAAACAACTACATGATCAGATATGTCACCCAACACGCTCCTGCCAATCATTGGGCCCAATGTCTATTGCAACTTCACTACACACTTTACTTACATTTATGAGTTTTATTAGGAAAATAGGTTAGGAAATGGAGAAGGCAAAGCATATCACACAATGTAAGTCCTGGTTTAGTCCAGCAGACCCAATCAAATTAACAGGAACGCACAATTCCTCAATTAGTGAAAGTCTTAGTTCAGTTCAGCAGCATAAATGCAAGAAGCCTCTGGTTTCCTCAATAATCCAGCAAACTTTATCTCAGGGCAGTTACAAGTTAGCTTTTCTTTCAATAATCCAGAGAGCAAAACCTTTAACTGTGGCTTCATCTCCAGGTTTTTCTGGTTACACTTTGTCACAGTCTTTTCACTGCAATGCCACAATCCCTTCACAGTCTTTCCACCACCATCTCTCACAGGGTGGAAAGCATTCTCTTATACTGGTCCCACAGCTGTTGATGATTTGCAAGATTGTGTGTCCACAGTTAAAGTAGTTGGAGACCATGCCTCCAAAATGGGGACTAACACAATTGCTAGAAAAATCAATTTTCAAGGGTTCTGACACCTCACACATGAAAAGACTTTTCACAAAGGAAGATATGTGGATGGCCAACAGACACATGAAGAAAATGCTCAAAATCACTGACAAAGAGATATAAATCAAAACAACAATAAGATACCATCTTCTCTCAGTAGCAGTAGCAAAGTTTAACAGGACAGCAAGCAAAAATGTTGGAAAGGATGTGGAGAGAGTAGAACTCTCATGTACTGCTGGTAAGATTGTAAAATTTAAACCACTGTGAAAGGCAATTTGATATTTCCTCAAAAAGTTGAATAGAGAAGTACTGTATGACCCAGCTATTCTACTGCTAGGGATATACACCAAGTAACTTAAACTGAGAGTCAGATGGATATGTACACCTAGGTTTAAGGCAACATTATTCATAGTAGCAAGAAAATGGAAAAAGCCCGAATGCCCATCAACAAACAAATGGACTGAGAGATTGTGGTACATTCACACAATGGAATACTATGCAGCACTAAGGAATAATGATTTTGTAAAATACTATACAAAATGGGAGACTATAGAAAACATTATGATGAGTGAACTAATTCTGTCTCATAAGGACAAATACTAAACAAGACCCTTATTGTAAAAAAGAGAAAGATAACTAGTAAGATGTGTATAAACATCTAAAACGAGAAAGGGGTAGGAGAGGGGAAAGGATGGAAATCACCAGGACAACTGAGTTTGGTAGGCAAAGATTCAACAGAGGTCCCAAAAGATAGGGTAATAATATACATAGATCTATAGTAATTAATTATATAAAATACAATCTATATTAATGATTGCATGAAGCAATATAAGTGAAAGAACGTATAAAATACAATGTAGATGAATGGAACACAATGTAAACAAATTATTGCTTGTAAATTAATTTTCAAAAACCCACATTCTTTGATAACATTAAAAAATATTGACCTTACAACATTGACCAATCTTCCATGAAGTAGTCATTTGAATCCTTTTGTTTATTGAGATTAAACCTAAACTGAGCATTCAAGCACTGCCGAAAACACTACACACAGTAATCCTGTAATGTTGCTGTTGTAGGTGCCATTGAGTTGAATACAGCTCATAGCAACCTGATGAACAATCACTTTGAAACTTGTTCTGTTCTGTGCTATACTCACAACCTCTGACATACTCAAGCCCATTGCTGTAGTCACTGTTTCAGCCCACCTGGTCAAGAGTCTTCCTCTCCTTTGCTTTCCCTTGTATGATGTCTCTCTCCAAGGAATAACTTCTAGCAACATGTCCAAAATATATGAAATGAAGCTTCATCATCTTTTGCCACTAAAGAGCACTTTGTCTGTACCTTCTCCAAGACATAACTTTTCTTTTCGTAGTCCATGGGTTATTTAGCACTCTTCTCCAATGCCATAGTTCAAAGTCATCACTTCTTCTGCTACTGTCAAGCTCTCAAATGCATAACAAGTGACTGAAAAGACCATGCTTTGAATCAGGTGCACCTTAGTTCTCAAACTGACATCATTGTTCTTTAATAATTTAGAGAGGTCTTTGACTGCAGAGTTTCCCAGTGCAATATGTCTCCTGATCTCCTGACTGTTAGTGACAAAAGTGTTGATGTGGACCCGTATTTCCCCAGTGTAATACATCTCCTAATCTCCTGACTGCTGACATTCAGTGCATTGATTGTAGATCTAAGTAAAATGAAGTTAATGACAGTTTCAACCCTTTCTTCCCCATGATGTTTGTTGCCTATTAGTCCAGTAGCGAAGATTTTGTTTTGAGATTGTAGTTGTAAGGTTAGAGTTGTAGTCTTTGATCTTCTGCAGCAAATGCTTCAAATCCTCCTCACTTTGAGCAAGCAAAGTTGTGCCATCTGCATAACCAAGATTATTGATGAGTCTTCCTTCATAGAGTTTAGCCTCTTAAATAATTTGCTCAGCACACAATAAGCATGGAAGATGATAGGGACACCAAAGACACAGGAGGTGCCTGGCCCTCTGTCCTCACATATCCTAAAGGGTCTAAGATAGGGACAGGCCTGAGGACCAGAGCCTGGAACCAGTCACCCCTCCTAACCCCTGCCCTGAGGGTCTGAGTCTGAGACAGATTGCTCCTCTCCTCACATGTGTCCTGAGGTCCTTAGGGTGTGACCAAGGGACAGTAGTCTGCCCCTCTGCCCCCTTTTCTTCCCTGCCCCAGGCTCTGTCCTAAGGACTTGAGCTTGTGACAAGTCTCCTCATACTTTTGGACATTTTGCTAGGATAGGTTATTACTTGGAAAAGAGTAACTTCAACCCTTGGAAGGGTAGAGGGTCAGCAAAAAAAAAAAAAAAAAGAGAGAGAAAGGCCTCCATCAAGATGGAAAGATGGATTGACCCAGTGATGGGCTCAAGTGTATCAGAGATGGTGATGATGGCATGGGATAGGATGGGATTAAGGGCTGTTGTTCATAGGGTGACTTTGAGTCGTATATAACCCAATGGCATTTAACAAAAACAACAACAATGTGTCCAAAATATGTGTGATGAAGCTTCATCATCTTTGCTTTCAAGGAACACTGGTTGCACTTGCTCCAAAACATCTGTGTTTGTTCTTTTGACAGTCCATGGGATATTCAGCACTCTTCTCTCACACAACAACCCAAATACCTTTATTTTTCTCCTGCCATCTTTATTCATTTTTCATCTCTCAGATGCATAGCAGGTAATTGGAAAGGCTATGGGTTGAATCAGGGATACCTTAGTCTTTAAACTGACATCATTACTTTTTAGGACTTTGGAGAGGTCCCTGACAGCAGATTTTCCCAATGCAGTACATCTCCTGATCTCCACTGCTAATACCAAAGTTATTGACTGTGATTCCAAGCACAATGAAATCACTGACAATTTTTTTAAATCCTCTGGAGGGTCAGCTATGAGTCTGTTTGACTCGATGGTTATGAGTTTGAGTTTTGAAGCTTTCAATAGGAGCTTGGTGACACAAGACTAAATGCTCAGCTAGCAACCTCAAGACTAGTGGTCTAAGGGGAGTAAAGACTCAGAAATTGGCTTCCTTAAAGATTACAGTCTACCAAGCTCCAGTGGCAGTTCTACTCTGTTACACACAGTGACTATGATTCTGAATGGACTCCCTGATCCCTATCAACAACAAGCTTTATATTTTTTACTATATTTTGTCTTCTGTCTTATTTTTTATATTTTGTTTGTTGTTATGAGTCATCGAGTTGCTTGCGACACATAGCAACCATACATACAATAGACCTGAAACCTGCTCTATTCTGTGCCAACCTTGTTGTCTATGACACACCTGCCTTCACCCAAGTCACTGAATCAATCTACCTCATCGAGGGTCTTCTCGCTTGCTCTGTCCCTCCACCCTTCCAAGCATGACCTCTTTCCAAGGACTGGTCCCTCCTTGAAACATGTTCAAAGTATGACAGACAAAGCTTCAGAATGCTTGCCTCTAAGGAGCAGCCTGGTTTCACCCTCTCTAGGACAAATCTTTTTGTTCTTCTGGTTGTCATAGTATATTAAATACTCTTCTCCAGCACCACAGATCAAACATATGATTTTGTATTATAAATGTTCTTGTTTTGGTTTCTTACTTTCTTAAGCTGAGAAGCTTTTCTGTTGTTTTGTTTCAGTTCTTTTTTTATACAGTTCTTTTTATTGCAATCCAGAGTGTGAAGATTGTAGTTACTAATATATTAAGTGATTAATTTTTTGTTGAACTAGCTTTCCAATGTATTTATTTATTTTGTCCATTTGTATACTATTTCATAAACATTTCACATTCATTCTGCAACTTAGTTTGACATTCTGACAAAGCAATAAACAATGAAAGTTTTCTATTTGACTCATCTGAAATTTTTTTATGTCATAATTTTGTACAAATGACTTTAGGAATATGTGAACTTAGAAACAGATGACCTGGGATGTGGTTTAGACTACAGCTAGAAATTTGTTGGATAAATTTGTGCTTATTTTTTGAGCTTCCTTAGTCTCTATTACTTTATCTAACAAAAATTGAACTACAAAATCTATAAAATACTTTCCAATCCCCAAATATTCAATTCTATTACGTGTTTCTTCAGCTCAAAGATCCGTGATTTGAACCAGTCAGCTCCTCTGCAGAGAAGCACTAGTGATGTAGTTCTTAGGATTGCACTGCTAACCCAAAGGTTACACCTCTCTTGTGGCCCCAGTCCAACAACAGCTCCAAGGGGGCGGAGGCAGTCTCCTCCCAATTGCTTTATAGCCTTGGAAACCCTCCGGGGTATTAGCTATTAATTAGTTCTGACTCCATATCAGAGAGAGGAGTGAGGAGAGAGAAAGAGATAATTATAGAAAGAAAGACAGATCCTCTGGTGGGGAAAGATGTGGCAATCTGCTTCCATAAAGATGTATATCCTCAGAAATCTAGTGTGGCTGCTCTGCTCAGTTCTAACGGGTTGCAACGTTGTTGTTGTTGCTTGTGCCATGGTATTGACACTGACTCATAGCTGACCCTCCAGCGGGTTTTCAGAGGCAGTTTGGAAGAAATTGCTCATCTTTCTCCTGTGCTGCTGGTGAATATGAACTACATGCCTTTTGGAATGCAACACAGCCTCTTACCCCTAGGCTACTAGAATTCCTTGCAGATTCACAGCAGGGCAAGGTGTGGTAATCTGCTTCCGTAAAGAGGCATAGCCTTCAAAATCCAGTGTGGAAGCTCTGCTGAGTCCTAATGGGTTGCAATGAGTTGGAATCAATTCCCTGGTAGTGAGTTTGGCTTGGATATTATTTCCCAAAAATACTATTTTCAACCACATATACAGAAAATTTTAATTTGTAATACTCTCTAGTTATGTTGTTAAAACAACAGTTAGGTTTGTGCCTATAGTTCACACAATTGTAACATTTCAGGATAGATTTTGGACAAACTATAGATTTTGGCCAAAGTTGGCATATTCCATTATAACCAAATGGCTTTGTAAGACATTTAATATATGTTAAAATTGGAGACTTCATTCCAGAAGGATTGAGAGAGTAGTTTGTTACTGGATATATCTTATTCTTTGATCTCTCTTGAGCACACATCAGGAAGATGTTAAGGACCAGAGATAAAGTCTTTACATGAAACACTTTCAGATTTTTCTACACACACACACACACACACACACACACACACACACACACGCGCTTTATTGCTATCCCACTAGCTCTTCATTTCTGGAGGAAATAACAACAAACACCTGCTGTAACCTAATCCATATAAGAGAGAATTGAAATTTATAGTAAAATAGTGATGGCATGTTTTGGTGAAAAGATGATATCTTAAAAATTATAGCTCTATATACTTGATATGTTGCTATTCTTAGGCAATACTGAGTCAATTTTTACTTGTAGAAATATGTACAACAAATTAAAATACTGCTCAGTTCTGGATCATCCTTACAATTGTTGTTTGATATAGGTAGAGTGGTATATATAAGAAAAATATCTTATGATATATCAGATTAATTTAATGGTTTAACTATTCAGGTACTTAGTAATTATTGATCAGTGATTAAAAAGTTATACTGTCACCTGAAAGCAAGCATTCCAAATCCACCAGCTTCTCTATAGAAGAAGAATAGACAATCTCCTCTTGTGCAATGTATAGCCTCACAAAACCTGCTGAAGGATCAGCTATGAGTAAAATGCAACTCGGTGGCAACAAGTTTAATTGAGTTATTGCAGGTCTATTAGGTTCTAAGGGGAAAAAAATGGTAAACAAGTATCAATCCAGTTAATAAATAAAAACACCTTCTGCAAAATGCAAAAGTAAATATATATATAAAGGGCCGAGCACTGACTGTGGAACAGACCACCAATTACTCATATGCAAGTTCAAGCTGAAGCTGAGGAAAATGAAACCAAATCCACAGGAGCCAAAATATGACTTTGATTTCATACCACCTGAATTTCAGAATCATCTCAGGAACAGGTTTGAGGCCTTGAACACTAATGA
>NW_006399757.1:15785901-15786981 GCF_000299155.1 Elephantulus edwardii | reverse complement strand
CAATGCCTCAGTATATTCCTTCCATCTTCTTTTTATACTTCCTGGATCATTTAATATTCTGCCTAAAGCATCCTTGATTATAGTAACTCTAGGTTTGAATTTGTTCTTCAGTTCCTTGAGCTTAAGAAATGCTGAGCAAGTGGAAAATATAGTCTTGGTGACAGAAATGAAGTCTATGATCACATGATAGAAATTTGAAAATGAACTTTTAATTTAGAGAAAAGAGCTTTTTTAAAAAAATCAAACAATGATTAGATGTGCTAAAATGAACACTAATGAATAGAGAATAAATGATGACATCAAGGACATCATCCATGAAAAAAGCATCTGAGCCTCAACAAACAAGTGGCTAGAAAAACTATGGTACATTAGCACAGTAGACTATTACACAGCATTGAAAAATAATGAACTCAAAATGTACTACAACATGGGTGAACCTAGAAGACATTTTGAAATATCTCAGTCACAAAAGAACCAATACTGTATAACACTTCTGTTCTAAAACAGGGCTGGTATGAGGGGGGGGGAAGGGAGAAAAAAATAGGAAAAAGGTGGATAGAAACTGAACACTGCATTGGAACAGATGAAGGGAAGAACTGTCTGAAAGTCTTAGACAGTCTGAGGAAAAAACTGCCTGAAAGGGGAAGAAGTCTTAAAAGAATATCAGTAAAAAGCTATGAAAGAAATATCAAAATGGATGTCAGAAGAGACCCTGAAACTTGCTTGTGAATGTAGAGAATCTAATGCAAGAGAAAGATATGATGATAGAAAGAGAGTAGAAAGTCAGGTTTCAAAGGACACCTGGAGAAGGAAAAGCAAGGTATAATAAAACATGAAAAGACCTGGAGTTAGGAAACAAAGAGATAATGCTCAAGCCCTGGGTTCCAGTAGTGAAGGATTCCTTGTACAAAATATTGAACGGCACAGGAAGCAACTCAGGGAGATGGAAAGAATGCACAGAGTCACTGGGCCAAAAAGAATTGGTCCCTATTGGACCATTTCCGGAAGTAGCAGAGCAGTAAAGACCATTGACAGTGAATGAAGATGTGCATTCTGCTTTGAAAGCATTAAAAAAAAAAA
>NW_006399757.1:15783918-15785801 GCF_000299155.1 Elephantulus edwardii | reverse complement strand
ATCTTTCTTGGGAATGGGAGCAAATACGTATCTCTTCCATCCATTCAGCTAGCCAACCAGCTATCCTTCATCTGTGTTTATTTCCAATTTATTCCACATATTTTTATGATTGAAAAATTATCTAGAAAACATTTTTGTCTTCTTGAGCTACTACTTTTAGCACTGTCGTTGTATTTTCCTTTCTTTTTTAAAAAAAATCACTAAGTCACTTCAGACCTTTGTTTTCCTCTTTTATTTCTTCAAGAGCTAGGCATCTTTTAACTTACTTTATTCTCCTTTTAAAAAGAATTCCAAATAAAATAAGTCATCCTAGCCCTAAATTGAATTTCCCCCCATTATTCCTTCTTGTCATTCATGCTAACTGATGACTTTTAATCCTCTAAATTCAGTCTTCAATATTTTTTAACATATTCTCCACACACGCAAAATGGAATACTTCTCCCCAGCGTATGTTTTATTTAGGCATACATGTGTGCACTTCATGTGTTATGTTGTTATATGCCGTGGAGTCCACTGTGACTCACAGTGACCTCCTGAGCAATAGAACTGCATCTTGCCACACTTTGTGATGTTCTTATCATCTTATATATACTTCAGTCCATTGTCACAGTCGCCACATCAGTTCATCATGCAGAGGAGAAAGGTATGGAGAAATACATGTATACTAAACATGTATGTACACAACACATATTACCAAACTATTATACAAACTATAAAACTTACATTTAAAAATAGAAACAGATTGATTAAGCATAATGCATGGGAATGATTGTATGAAACACAGCGGGAATGAAGAATAGTGTGAAACGCAATGTGTATTAACTTTGTAAGCAAACCAACTTAAAAAAAATGAAACAATAAAAAAGTGGAATGAGATGTAAAATTCATATCAATAAAATGAGTTGTAAAAATGAATAAACTTTTTTCTTTTTGTATGCTAATGGACCACTATATTTGAGTCTTTATATTGAAAGTACTATTTTAAAGATTTCTGGTCAAAGCTTGATTAATCTTTCCTTTATCAACTAATCTCCTTGCCAAATACATTTTCTTTCTGCATGCCAAAATTATTTCATGGGAAATATCCAGAAGTCAGTAAGATGAATGGAAATAAAATATACAATACTAGTCTAAAATGCAATGGCAAAATCCCAAAGAAATGTACCTGCTGTGTCTGGAAGTGTATTTTACCCTTGGTTTCACAAGAAGATATTTGAAAGAAATATAAATATAGACTTCGGTGTTAAGAACCCTTCCAGCACAGTTTACTGGTACAAAAACATGATATTAGCCATTCATTATCCAGGGCTCTGGGGACCTTGTAGGTAGGGACTTGTACTACTAACCCAAAGGCATGGCTCTGACAGTTCTGTTTACTAGCTGTTCCAAGGGAGAAAAATGAGGAATCTTCTCTCAGCCAATTTCGTGTTGGAAACCCAATGGAGGGTCAGTTATCAGTCTTTACTGACTTGATGGAAATATTACTGTTGTTATGTGCCATCAAGACCACTGTGACTCAGCAACTATATAAACAATAGATCTAAATTTTACCCTATCCTGTGCCATCATCACAATCTGTTATGATCAGTTCATTGTGACAGTGCTATGCCAATCCACATTGTTCAGGATTTTCCTCTTTGACTCTCCCTCTTTCCCAATATGATGTCTTTTTCCAAGCATTGGCCCTTCCTGACAACATGCTCGAAGTATGTTAGATGAAGTTTCATTGTTGTTGTTGTTTGTTGTTAAGTGCCGTTGAGTTGTAGGCAACTGATAGCAACCCTATAAACAAAAGTACTGGACACCTGTATAACTTTTGTCCTTTCTCCAGGTTCATAGGGTTTCCAGAGGCAAGTTTTTATGGAAGTGAATGCCACTCCCGC
>NW_006399757.1:15777219-15783818 GCF_000299155.1 Elephantulus edwardii | reverse complement strand
GCACAGGACAGAGTGGAGTTTAGGGCTGTTGTACATAGGGTCGCTGTGAGTCGTAGGCGACTCGACGGCACATAACAACAACAACAATAACAACAATATCATTAATATCACACGTAAGTAAAATTATGCTGAATATTATTTAGGAAAGGCTGGAGCAATATATCAATAAAGAACAGCCAGATATTTAAGCTATACTCACAAAAGGCTGTAGAACAAGGAAAATCATTGTTGATGTCAGATGAATGTTGAGAGAACTTGAAACATATTAACTTGTGTTTTATTGACTACGCAAAAGCATTTGGTTTTGTGGGTCATAATTAATTATGGCCAATATTGAGTAGAATAGAAATCCCAGAACACTTAATTGTGCTCATGCCAGATCTGTACATAGACCAAGAAGCAATCATTCACATAGGACAAAAACATATCACTGGGTTAAAAATCAGGAAAGTTATGTATGAATTAATTCTATATCTTTTCTCTCTACCTGTTCAATCTATATACAGAGTAAACTACCTGAGTAACTTGGTCAAATGGAGAGTATGTTGTTAGGATTGGAGGAAGATTCATCAAAAATCTGCTGTATGTAGATGACCTAATCTTGCTTAAACTACATTAACAATTGAAAACAATAAAATCAAACTATAGAAGATTTGATTTTTGTAGTATTGTAAAGTCTCTTTTTAAATTTTTATTTTATATTTGTTCACTTACAAAATTCATATACAATGTACTTCACACTATCCTGCATTCACATTGTGTTTCATCCAGTCATTCCCATTCATTATGTTTATAAAGGAAAGCCTCTAATTAAAGCTGACACTTCTAATTTTAAGCAGACTTTCTTAGTATGAACTTCCTGGAAAAGACCTTTTGTATAAAATTGTTGGAAATTGTATACGGTTTTTCTGTATACAGTTGTATATAAATGTCTGTATTTAATGAAATAAATGTTTTCATACGGATCATTTGCACTTTAAAATATATCTCCTACTAAATATTCACATTAAAGTAAACATTTCTATTTATGATAGTTTCCACATATTAGTTGAAGTAATTTTATTGCTGGATAGTCCCAGCAGTAAAGGGAATAGTTGCATACAGAGAATTCCAACAAGTAAAATATGTTGAGAAATGTTCAGGAAGGGTAGTAAATATTGCTTATGGCCAGTATTCACATCTATTTTTGAAACAGTGCCAATCTAAACAGTATATTCTGGATAAAGGTATAGGATGATAATAGGGATGTTATGCCTGCATATGGTAAGATGCCAGAAAAACAAAACAAAACACACCAACAACCAAAACCTCTCCAAGAATATGGACAAAGTATAGGTTACCTAGGGTGGTTGCAATGATAGCATGCAATCCATGCTAGTATTGTGTGAGTTAAATTAGTTAATATTTATTGGTGTTGTTATGTGTCTTCAAGTTGCCTGCACCTCATAGCAACCCTATGTACAACAGCCTTATCCCTGCTGTATCCTATGCCAATCTTATTTCTCTGACACACCTATCCTCATTATTCCACTTACTGAATCAATTCATCGCATTGAGGGCCTTCTTCTCCTGTGCTGTCCTACCACCCTCCCAAACATGATGTCCCTCTCCAAGGACTGGCCCCTCCTTGCATCATGTCCAAAGTATTTCAGACAAATCTTCAGAATTCTTATATTAGAGGGTAATAATTTTTTTAAAGACTTGCTTTGCATTTGTGTAAATGCATATTATCTTCCTGTTCTTAATCTCTATAATGGGAAGAAAATCTGAGAGAATGTTTCTAACAGTTGTTGAAGCTGAAATAAGGCATTTCCCCCAAAACTGTTGTGATATATTGAGTTAAGATATTTATAATTCAGTAACATTCTTATGGTATTATTAACAACCCTTCTTTGAATATGTGTGGATATTATCCTGTTGTTCACATTATATTTCAGGATGGATCCGAAAATGGTCCTCTTGACTATGAATGCAACTCCATTTTCCCTCACCTTTTTATTTTCATTTCCAGTAAAGTAGATCATATGATTATTTGATTCAAAATGCCCGAATCCAATCTAACTCAGTTTGGCAATGCCTAATAGGTCCATATTTATGCACTCCATTTTTTCCTTAACCATGTCCAATTTTTCTACATTAATACTTCTCACATTCTATGTTCCAATCACTAGAGTCTGCTTGTAACTGTCCCTCCTCCTAATCTAATTGTGTGCTACTGTACATAGGCTTATTAATTCTTCCTAGTTTGCCTTTCTTTTGATGCCTAGCTTTGGAGCAATATCTGAAGTCTTCAATATGGATTGAAGTTCAACATCAAGAAAAAAAAAAGATTCTCACCACTGCACCAATTAAGCACAATGATAGATGAAGATAGTCAATAATTTCATCTTGCAAAGGTCTACAGTCTGGAACTAGCAGCCAAGAAATCAAGACAAATTGGATTAGGAAAATCTGCTATCAAGACCTTTCCAAAGTGCTGAAATGCAAAGATGTCAGTCTAGAAAGAAAGGCATGTTTGATCCACGTCATGGTCTTAACAGTTACTTGCTATGCATCAGAAAGCTGGACAATGAATAAGAGTTACAGAAGAAAATTTGATACCTTTGAGTTGTGGTGCTGGAGAAGGACATTAAACATCCCATGGACTGTCAAGAGAATAGCTATATCCTGGAGAGGGTGAAAGCAAAGTGCTTTCTGGAGCAAGGACATTGAAACTCCATCTCATATTTTTGGGGCATGTTGCCTGGAGGGACTAGTCCTTAGAGAAGGATATCATATTTGGAAAGGTGTAGGGACAACACAGGAGAGGAAGAACCTGGATGAGATGAGTCAGCACTGTGACTGGGGTTTAGGAGCAGATGTGTCAGAGATAGTAAGATTGGCCCAGGTTAGGACAGGGTTCAGAGATGTCCTGCATAGGGTCTCTATGAGTTACAGGCAACTCAATGGCACAAAACAACAATACTGTTATAAACTAAAACAGGTGTAGGTCCAGGCATTTTGGGTAAGTCTTTCCACAGTGTTTATTTTTTTTAAATTGTTTTTCTCTTATATTGGTTTGCATACATAATTCGTATACATTGTGTTTCAATTAGATACATTGAGTTTCACACAATTTTTCATTCTTTTTCTATTTCATATTATCATTTTCATACATTGTGTTTTACACATGTAATCACCGTTGATCTATGCTCATTATCACATCCACTGAAGGGTCAGCTTTAGCTATGAGTTGGTTCTGACTTGACAACACATAGCAGCAGTATGTCATTAGAATATTTAATCAGCAGTTTAAGACTTATTATCAACTTCCATTCAGGTGTTTGTTTTGTTAAAGTTATTTAAGTTTTGAAATGGAATATTACTTGGAAGAGGAAAGAATAAATGTATTGCCAGTGAATGAGAAGTGACTCATAGTTGAAGCTCCATTGAATTTTAAGTTTCTCAAGCTGTAAATCCCAAGGGAGGAATTAACTCCTTTCTTTTAAAGATCCACTGGTGGATTTGAATTGTCAGGGAAGTGAGGTCTTTGTATTAACAATACAAATCCCCATGGACTATGCCAACAGAGTCAAGAACACCTCTCCTCTAAAAGGCATTGTTTAGACTATAGCTCCATCTACTATGTTAAATATATTCTTATCCCTGCTTAGGGACAAGGTCTGAACTCTCTCTACTATGTTAAATATATTCTTATCCCTGCTTAGGGACAAGGTCTGAATTAAGTAGCATGTTATATTGGGTTGTTAACAAAAATATTAGTTGTTCCAACTCACCAGGCACTCCACAAGATAAGGATGAGTCAGTCTGCTCCCCTTAAGATTTACAGCCTTGGAAATCCAATGACTCTACTACATGGCAGGAGGTTTATTTGGGTGTTGTTCCTGGGTGATGCAATGAGTTGATTACAACACTAAAGTTAGCTAATAGGAACCATACAAATGCACCACAGGAAAAAAAAAGTCCTGGTGATCTACCTTCGCAAATTAAGTTATTGAAAATCCTGTGAACCATGGTTTCACTCTGAAAACCTTACGGACCAGAAGTTTACCCTGACACATGAATTGCTATACATCAGTGCTGACTCTGAGACAACTTTTAAGTTCTTTGGTTTGTTTATTTTAATACTTATTTGACCAGTCTTGAGGGGGAACCTCTATGAATTTGGTAACTAATATGGTAGCATCATAATCTATGGTTAAAATAACTTTTTAGACTATAAGGAGTAAAGACAGAATAACTGCATAACTTACACATTTTAAAATGTTTAACTATTATGCACATCCCTTCATACCACTGCAGTGGTCACCAGCTCAGCCCATGATCCACACAGAGCTGTAGAAGTACATCGTCCCGGTTCTGTATGCAGCTGGTCTCCTCTGTTGGAAAAGTGACGATCATATCACAGTTTCACAGAGTGGGACAGATCCAGAGAATGATGACAGCAGGGTGCCAAACCACTTGAAATACACATCAAAGCCAGTCTTGAAGCTTGGCATAGGCATGGAATGATGGGAAATGGAGCACACGCCTTTCAGAATTTAAAAAATTCACTTTAAGAGAGAAGCATTGCATAGCTAAAAGAAGAAGAGGCAGAAGGAACAGCTGTGCCAGGCAGGCTTTACTTAATGCCAAGCACAGCCTTTAGAAGTGAGCACTCTGAGAAATACTTCTGACTGCAACTTAACCTTCACCTCCATCTGAATGTGTAGAAACAAGAACATTCCTAACTGGAATGGCTTCTTTTTCCTCTCATTTCATTCTCTTGCACTTTAAAAGATGATTTTCACCTACTTCACTAATAGTAATTTCACTTGATCTAAACAAAGGTTCTGGACTGCTGTTTTCCCAGGGATAGGAACACGAAGGGAAAAGTGAATGAGGAATGTTATTCAAATTTCCTTTTATTTAGTATATTGTTAACTAGTAGTACATAGTAGTTAACTGTATAGGTAGCAGAGTTAGAATACTTGGGTTTGAATCCTGATCCTTCATTTAATAGCTAACTTTAAACATTATATGTTTCAAGTTCCTCCCTGGTAAAATGGAGCAATTATTTTGCCTTTGAAGAGTTTCTGCATATAAGTACTCACAGTGTTAGTTGTGGCTCTTTTAAGTTGAGACCAGCTATTCCGAGAGAGAGAATGATGATTTGGGGAGAGACTTTATACCTGTTCTAATTTCTAGGTCCAGAAAACTAAGCACAAGATAGAATCACAGAAGAGATGCAAAAGAGATAAGGAAGGGGAGGAAAAGTGAGGGGTGGGGCAGTAGTATCATTGGAAGACTTTCTGGGCAGGTCTTATTTGATTCTAAACAAAAATAGAAAACTGATATTTTGATAGTTCTCACAAAAAGGAGCTTTTAATGACTCTTATCAATGCCTTGCCTTCCCTTTTGAGTCAGACCAAGTAAAGCCAGAGGGTCTGAGAAGGAGAGGAAGACCTCTCAATGAGATGGATTGACACACGGCTATGATAATGGGCTCACGCATAGCAGAAATCATGAGGATGACACAAGACAGGACAAAGTAGCAATTTATTGTTCATAGGGATGTTTGAGTCATAGTAGACTTGATGGTACCTAAAAGCAACAACAATAGTAAGTTTATCTTTCTTTGTTGTTGTTAGTTGTTATCAAGTCAAATTGAACTCATAAGGACCCTGTGAACAGATCTAAATCCTGTCCTATCTCATGCCATCCTCATCACACACCTGAGCCCATTACTGGAGTCACTGTGTCAATCATCTGTTTGAGAATCTTCCTTTCTATGCTCACCCTCCATCTTTTCAAGTATCCCTTCCAAAGAAATAGCCTCTCCTAACAACATGCCTAAAGTATGTGAGACAAAGTTTCACCATCCTCGGCTCTAAGGAGCACTCTAGTTGCAATTTTTCCAAGACATAAACAGATGTTTATTTTTCTGACAGTTCATGAGCTATTCAATGCTCATCTTCAAAAACACAACTCAAAGTCATCAGTTTGTTTTGTTTTTTTTTCTGCAACTTTTATTTACTGCCCAGCTTATGATGGATAGCAACAGAAATGGAAAAGACCATGACTTGAATCAGGCACATCTTAGTCTTGAAGCTGATATCGTTGCACCTCAGTAATTTGGAGAGGCTCCTGACAGTGCACGTTCCCAATAAAAGATATCTCCTGATCTCCTGGCTGCTGGTACAAAGGGTGTTAATTATGGATATAAGTAACATGAAACAGGACAATTTCAATCTTTTCTCCATCTATCATGATATTGCTTATCAGTCCCGTGGTGAGGATTTTTGTGTTCTTGATGTGAGATGTAATCCATAATGAAGATTGTAGTCCTTGATCCTTTGTAGTAATTCCTCACTTTCAGCAAGTAAAGTTGTGTTCTTTGCTTATATCAGCTTGTTGATGAGTCTTCCTTGATCATGATCCGACATACTTCTTCATAGAGTCCAGCTTCTCAAATAAGTTGCTCAGTGTACAGTTTGAATAGTAATGGAGAAAGGATACAACCCTGACACACATCTTCCTTAATTTTAAACCATGCAGTGTTTCCTTGCTCTGTTCAGAGAACAACTTCTTGGTCTTGTTGTTGTTATGTGCCATCGAGT
>NW_006399757.1:15743400-15772284 GCF_000299155.1 Elephantulus edwardii | reverse complement strand
TCTGTACAGCAAGTGGACAAACCAGGGCTATATGACCTAGAAGAATAAAGAACACTGTGGATGAACTTTCTCCAAGGCAGACTTGTTTGCTTTTTTGACAGTCCATGAGATATTCAATACTCTTCTCCAACACCACAAATAAAAGGTATTAGTTCTTCTTCTGTCACCCTTACTCATTATCTAAATTTCAGATGCATAGGAAGCAACTAAAAAGATCATGATTTGCAAGGGACACAGCTTAGTCTTTAAACTGACATCATTATTCTTTAGTACTTTGGAGAGATACTTGACAATAGATTTCCTCAATGCAAAACATCTTTGTGTTTCTTGACTGCTATTACATAAGTGTTGATTTGGATCCACATAAAATTAAATCATTAACAACTTCAATCTTTTCTCCATCTATCATGATGTGTCCAGTTGATCCATTGTGAATAATTTTTGGTGTCCTGATCTTGAGACGTAATCCATGCTGAACGCTGTAGTCTTTGATCTTTTGTAGCATGAACTTTAAGTTTTTGCTTTCTGTAAGCAAGGTTGTGTCGGCCGCATAAAGTAGATGTGGATATCCTGATGCTACATTTTTCTTCATACAGCCTAGCTTCTCAAAATTATTTGCTCGATATAGAGGTTCTTTTCTGATCTTAAATTATGAAGTTTTCCTTTGTTCTGTTTGGACAACTGCTTCTTGGTCTATATGTAGATTTCCATTGGGCAAAATTAAGTGTTCTGGGATTCCCATTCTTCTCAATGTTAGCCGTAATTTGTTATGATTCTCACAATCAAAGCCTTTCCAGAATCATTAAAATGAATAAAAATCTTTCTAGTATTTTCTGCTTTCAGCCAATATCTATCTGACTTCAGCAATAATATTGCTTAAGCCCCAAACTCTTCTTAATCCAGCTTGAATTTTTGGTAGTTCCCTGCTGATGAGTTGCTCCAGCTGTTTTTAATAATTGTCAATAAGATTTTGCTTGCATGTGATATTAACTATATTGTTCTATAATCTCCATATTTTGTTGAATCATCTTTGGGATTTTTTTTTTAATGGCAACAATGATTGATTTCTTCCAGTCAGGTAGCTGTCTTTTAAATTTTTTAACACAGAATTGTGAGCATGTCCAGGGATGCATCTGTTTGTTTACATAAATATTTTTCTTTATTTTATCATTTTATACAAGAAATAAAATATTATTTGGTAATTTTGATATGTGGAAGGAGGAGTGGCATCCACTTTCATAATAGCTTGCTTCCGGAAACCCTATGAACCTGGAGAGAGGATGAAAGGCACCCAAGTGTCGAGGACTCTCCTTCATAGGGTCGCTATGAGTCGTCTGCGACTCGACGGCACTTAACAACAACAACAATTTTGATATGTATAATGTTGGGAAGAGTAGGGGGTCAGCAAAGGAGGGGAAGACCCTCTACCAGGTGGATTGATATGGTGACTACTGAAATGGGCTCTTACGGTGTCAGGAGGTATGAGGATGACGCAGGATAGAATAGGGTTCAGATCTTTTATTTGTAAGGTCACTATGAGTCATGCTCTACTCGACTGGACCTAAGAACAACATCAACACTTTTGCTATGGTAGCTAACAATTTATCCCTTTTTTATGTTTTACATTGTTTTTCATAGATGTATCACTCTCATAAATGTCAAAGCAGTTTATTTCTATTAAAATAGCAGCATAAGATGCTGAATTAACAAATTCTCTTAGAATGGAAATGGAAGTAATGTTATGGGACAATCATATCATCTGTTACCTATATAACTGAATCCCTATAATAGATCGCTTAATTGCTGTAGTTGGTAAGGAGCTGTGCTGCAGTCCCAAAGGCATGCAGTTCAAATCAACCAGCTGCTCTAAGGGAGAAAGATGGACAATCTCTACCATGCAATTAAACTAACTTTGAAAATCTACTCGAGGGTCAGTTATGGGTTGATTCCAACTCATTGGTACACAATAATAACTGGTCCAAAGTATATTAGTATTTCCTTCAATTTAAGTCAGATTTCCTGGAGAAGAAGCTTCATTCAATCAATTGACATTCATTCACTGAGAAAGAGTTGTCTTGTTTCTCCAGATCATAGGTTTCTCTGGTATGTGATTGGGTCTAAGACTGCTGTTATGGGATAGATAGAGGTTGCTAAATGTTTGCAATAGCAAAATGGCAGGAAGTGCTGTGTCTTACTCTTCCTGCCTTGGGATATGTCCTCCATACTGTGTCTGGAGAGCATGACTACAGTTATATCTTCTTTTTGATTGACTGGCCTTCTGAGTGATTTTTGATTCTTGGAAGTCTAGTATTTCTCTGTGGAACATTAGTGCTAATTTGTTGTTGTTAGGTGCCGTCAAGTTTAGTATGATTCATAGCGACTCTTTAAACAATGGATCTGAATACTTTTCTATCCGGTGCTATCTTCACACTTCCTGACACACTAGAGCCCATTGTGACAGTCATCATGTCAATCCACCTGGTCAAGGGCTTCCCATCCTTTGCTGTTCCAACCACCATGCCCCTCTCCTCCTAGCAACATACCCAAAGTACATGAGGTGAAACCTCATTATCCTTGCCTCCAAAGAGCACACCAGCTTCATCTTCTCCAAGACATATTTGTTTGTTCTTTTTGCTCTCTATAGGATGCTCATTGCTCTTCTCTAACACCACAGCTCAAAGAAATAATTATTCTGTCATCTCTATTCATTGTCCAGATCTCAGATGTATAGCATCTTTCTGATCAGAAAGACTATAACCTGAATCAGGTGCACCTCAATCCTCGAACTGACATCAATACTCCTCAATAATTGGGAGAGGTCCTTAACTTCAGACTTTCCCAGTGCAATGTTTCTCCTTATTTCTTGGCTGCTAGTACCAAGGGATTTAGAAGAGGCCGTGGCATTGGTATATCATTGCTGATGTCAGATGGATCTTGGCTGAAAGGAGAGAATTCCAAAAGAATGTCTATTGACTATAAAGAAGTGTTTGATACGTGGATAGTAAGAAATTGTGGCTAACTTTGAGAAGAATGGGAGTCCTACAGCACTTACTTGTGCTCATGTGAAACCTATACCTGGACCAGGAGGCTATTGTGAAAACAGAGCAGGCAGGGGAACACTGCATGGTTTAAAATTAAGAAAGGAGTACATTAGGATTGTATTCTCTGTCCATACCTATTCTATTTGTATGCTGAGGAAATTATTTGAGAAGCTGGACTCTGAAGAAGAATGTGGCAACAGGACCAGAGGGAGACCCATAAAGAGCCTGTGTTATGCAGATGACAAAACCTTGCTTGCTCAAAGTGAGGAGAACTTCAAGCACTCGTTGCAGAAGATAAAGGAATGCAGCTTTCAATATGGATTGTATCTCAATATCAAGAAAACAAAGATTCTTACCATGGGACCACTAGGCAGTGTAATGATGGATGGAGAGGAGATTGAAACTATCAACAGCTTCATTTTGCTTGGATCAGCAATTAACACCTTTGGTACCAGCAGTCAGGAAATAAGGAGATGCATTGCACTGAGATAGTGCTAAGCAGATAACTGTAATTTCTTTTCTAGAAAAATTAAACGTGTTGGTGAGGTTTGCTGAAAAAAAAAAAGCAGTTCAATATAGAAATTGGATCCAGGAACTGCTAAGGATTTACAGAAAATCCGTTTCATGTGTGCAGTGCTTTCCCCAGTGTTACCTTACAATTATTCCAGCTCTTTTTTTTTCTTTTTTCTATTCCAGGCTGAATGTCTCAACTCAGCATTGCACTACTCATTTTCTCTTTGTCTCTTGATTTTGAATTTCAGATCTTTAGAGACTTGAAATCAGTATCTCAAATTGAGCTTTATGCTCAGGTAGATGACTAGTTCAGTCTATACCACTGTCGCTTCATAAAGAATCATTGTTCAGCTA
The DNA here is from genome assembly GCF_000299155.1 of Elephantulus edwardii. NCBI lineage: Eukaryota > Metazoa > Chordata > Mammalia > Macroscelidea > Macroscelididae > Elephantulus > Elephantulus edwardii. The sequence continues at coordinate 15,768,376 of NW_006399757.1, read as the reverse complement.
AATAGAAACATCTCAACAATATGGGTGAAACTAAGTAGGGTTTGTGCAAGTCTAATTGATTCATGTTGCCCTTGAAATGTATAGGGAAGTGCATTGCCCAGAGACAAGAACTCTGAGCTTGAGAAAAAAACATTAAGATAAATAGGACTCAGAATTATTTGAGACAAAGTTATATGATTCTTATTCTTTCTTGATCTTAAGGTCCTTAGCACATTCACAGTAAAAATTTTAAGCCATGCCTAAAAACGTGTTAACACTGACATATTCTATTAATTTAATAATCTTTGAGAGCATGTAAACAAGCCCTTCACTGCAGCCCTCAAGAAAAACTAATCCAATCCCACTTGTTTTCAAGTCACTTCTGACTCCGTGGCCAGGTAGGGCAGATAGATCCTTTCCATAGAGTTTCTTGCCTTGTAATTCTTTTTCAAATCAGATTGCCACATCTTTCTCCTGTGGAGTGGTTGTTAGATTTGTACAACCATCACTGTGTCACCAAAGCTCACTCCAGCCTTTTTGCATACTGTAGTTTGCTGTTTCTTGAGTAAGTTACCTTTTTCACAATAGATGAGACCTAGGCTTAGACTTTGCCAATGATCAAAGAAGATTCTTGCATAAGATTTAGTCTATTTTGAAAAGACAAACGATGACACAGAAAATGTATTATCAATTACATCAGGTGAATAAAAATATATGACTTATGATATAATTGATTCTGTAGAGACACGGGATGTGTTGTTGCCATTGTTGCGTGACTGTAATATAAAGTGCTGTTGTTGTTGTTTATTGCCTTCTAGTTGAGTCCGGCTCATAGCGACCCTATAAACAAAAGGCCTGAAGCCTTTCTATAACTATGGATATTTATCAAAGTTCATAGAGTTTCCAGAAGCATGTTGTTTAGGATTGTGTTTGCCTTTAAGTTTCTTTTCTTTTAACCATTAAGAAGTCTGGATGTGATTCTGAAGAAGAGAAAAGTGTGATCCAGAAGATGGGAATTTTAATTAAAGTCACATAAAGACCATGAGAACGCAGTATATATGTGTGTATAAACAAAACAACTATGTTTGCTTAGTGGTGACCTGAAAGTTCTCTGAAACTCTGAATTTTCTCCAAGGAAGTGGATTTGCAACCATGAACTTCCAAGTCCTATTCTAAATCATTATCAACCTGTTCTTCTCTAGTGATATTGTGTCCATCAACTATTTCAAGGATATACAGGTGTGCTTGTTTTATAGCAATAAGCATTTATTTAGACAAAACCTATGAGATTGAGAAGAATACATTTTCTACTCCTTAGGCCACTGGTTCTCAAAGTAATATCATCAAATAACAGTGTCAACTTAGTCTAGAACCTGTTGTTGTTGTTATTGTTAAATGCTGTTGAGTCACGACTCATAGCGACCCTATGTACAATAGCCCTGAAACCTGCTCTATTCTGTGCCAACTTTACTATCTTTGACATACTTACACTCATTCCCAGTCACTGTATTAATCCATCTTATCTTCCTCTCTTGTGCCATCCCTCCACCCTCCCAAGTATAATGTCCCTCCTCTCCAAGGACTGGTCCCTCTTTGCAACATGCCAAAGTATGTCAGATGAAGCCTCAGAATCCTTGCCTCAAAGGAACAGCCTGGTTTTACCCTCTCTAGTACAAACCTGTTTGTTCTCCTGGCAGTCCATGGTATACTCAACACTCTTCTCCAGCACCATAGCTCAAAGACACCCATTCTCTTTCTATAATGTCTACTCATTGTTCAGCTCTCTGACACATTGCAAACAATTGCAAAAACTATGGCCTGGATCAGGCTGGCTGAGTCATACTGACTCGTCTCCAGACTGATGCTATTGCTCTTTAGTACTCTTGAGAGGTCCCTCACAGTTGACTTTTCCAATGCAATTAGTCTTTTGACTTCCTGGCTGCTGGTACCAAGAGTGTTAATTGTAGAGCCAAGCAAACTAAAGCTGTTAACAATCTCAATCTCTTCACTATCTATTATAATGCTGCTATTTGGTCCAGTGTTAGGAATGCAAATTCTCTGACCCTTTCCTACTAAACCTATTGCTATAGTCAGTTCTGACTCACAGCAACCCTGAATTAGTTTTCAGGGCTCTACACCTTTATGGAAGGACATTGGCAAGCTTTTTATCTCTTAGAGCAGCTAATAGACTCAAACCACAGACCTTTTGGTTGACAGTGCAAAGGTTATGCACTATGTCCTTAGGCAGAGAACTAACCTGTCAGAATTAGAAAATTATCTATGAATTAGTAAACATACAAGTGAAATCCATTGGCTTAATTCTGTAGCCTGGTGAGAGACACCTGAGCAGGCACCATGTGAGTTACTAATTGGAAATCTAATACAGAGTTCAGATTGTAGATGATGGGGAACTTTGGTGACATCACCTGCAGAAAATTATGCTATTAACCCACAAACTGAGCTTTTCTGGCAACATGCATCCTCTGGCCACTCTATGGGAGAAAGAAACCCCCAGCCTTAAATTCCTGCTGGAAACTCCATGGAAATGAGTGAATGACTGGGCATGCTAGTCAGCCCTGCTTTAAACATTATCTTTACTGATTGCTTAGAGAAGCCACTAGGATGGCTTAGTGGTAAGGAGTTGTGTTGCCTTTGCAAAGATTCCTAGTTTAAGTAAACTAGCCACTTCGCAGGAGAAAGATGAACAATCTCCTCCTGTGTGATTTATTGTCTCTGAAAACCTACAGAAGGGTCAGCTATGGGTCAGTGCTGACTCAAGGGTACACAACAACAGAAGCTCTGGTGCAGCGAAGAATAAGATTCTCACTGTTAACCAACATGTTGGCAATTCAAACCCACCCACAGGAGAGAGACTTGGTAATCTGTCCTCACAAAAATGACAGCCTAGAGAACTCCATAGATTGTGACACAGGATCACTGTGAGTCAAAATGGACTCAATTATATGCAACAGCCACTTACACTAATAAGTAAAATTTAAAAAGCACTGCTATTGAGTTGGCTCTGACTTAAAGCCATCCTGCAGTGGGTTTTTGAGGCTATAAATCTTAACAGCAGGAGACTGTCCCTCTTTCTTACACAGAGCTGATGATGGATTAGATTTATTTAGTCTGTGGGTTCAAAACGATACTTACTATGGACTACACTACTAGCATTTCCTGGATAAGTAGACACCTCTGTCTATTGACAAATCACCTTTGTGTGATGATTTGTCTTAGTCCTATAATAACAGGACCATTATCAACCTGAGCTTACCTAGAGATATTGTATCAATTAACTACTTTGATAATGCTGAATAACAAACAACTACAAAACTCTACTAACATGCAATTGTTTTACAATAGTATTTAGATTATATATCTGAGGATCTTCAGAGTCAGTTGATCTAGTCGGTTAAACTCTGTCAAGCTCAGATTTGGGTTGCGTCTGGAGGTCAACTGAAAGTCACTTGATCTACTTGATAGTGAATTAGGACAGTAGTACTCTGTGTCAGCCCATTGTGTTGTGTAGGGTGTCTCATGACAGGTGGAGAAAATAAAATCATGGTAGTTTCGTGAAAATGAGGGTTTGCTTAATGAGATGGATTGCTACAACAGTCAAAACAAAGGACTCTAACACAGCAGCAATGATGAAAATAGTACAGGACAGGGCAACATTCTATTATGTGATCCATAAGGTCTTTTTGAGTTAGTGTGTACTTGGTAGCACATCCAAAATAGCAACATATACAACTGATGTTACTGGACTGTTAAAATTACTAATTAATATTATCGTTAAATAAATATCTAAGAAAATAACAATGAATGGATTCAAGGAATGAAGATAATTAGTGAGATAATTAAATGTCATTAAGTACAACAAAGGAAATGAAGAGATTATGGCAAAATTAATCAAGTGTCTACAAGAGAGAACGTACATTGGAAAAGATGCTCCCTTATTTGGTAATCAGAGCTAATATAACCAGAACTCTTGGTTATTCAAATTTGGTATTTCTTTTTCATTATTGGGAGTATTTAGAGTATTACCATTAAAGAAGGATGGTGGTGGTGGTGGCATAATGTGTTTTGTGGTGGTGATTGTTTGGTAATGAACAGTGCTCTTTGAATACTTTTTACTGAGAATTGTAATCACCCTGTTTAAAGATGCACCACCTCATTCTGCGAGCATCTTCCTCTTCCTCATCTTCCTTGCCCTAATAGAAGTACTATCTGTTGACAACAGGAGACTCTTAATCAACTTGGATGATATTAAGAACATCTAGGAAATTGGGATTTTAAATTCATTAAGGAGAGACATATTTTACACCTAGAAATTAATTTTTGGTAGCTGAGATGTGGCATGGACCCCCTTATTTTTTTAAATTTCAAAGACACTTAGGGTGTATACTCAGGCATTGGGGAAATTTTTAGAATATAATTAATAATAATGCAGAATTTATTATTTAAAGAAAAAAGGACTTCTGGTGACACAGTGTTCAAAGCGTTCAGGGGCAAATCAAAAGTTTGAGGAATGAAGACAATTTGCTTCTATAAAGATTTATAATCTAAGATATTCTGTGGGTAGTATTTTTCTGGCCCTCGGCATCATTATAAGTAAAAATTGACTTAATGACAGTGAGTTTGGAGTTGGCTTTTGCTGCATAGCTGTCATAAATGAATATAGATTAAACTCTACATCAAGTCCTACTTCAGCCCAATTTAGTTGTCTGTTCAAAAGGAAGCTACACTCAATCACTTTGCCTCTAAAATACCCCTATAATTCTAGAATATGCAAAGGGACCCACAACTAAGCCTTCATCTCCAATTCTTCCCATACTTAATTTGAGAGCAGAAAAATTCATTTTTATAATTATAAACAATGAAAAACAGCACAAAATACTTCTAATGTGCAACAGGCCAAGAAATATAATCTTGATTGATTAGAAAAATACTTCTCTTCATTTGGTCTGAACTACTACTTACATTTCCTGTCTTGGCCACCCAACCACGGCACAATGCGCGCTGTCAGGTTACATCATTTGTCTATGAATTAAGCGCATTTGACAAACTGAGTTCACCAGTCTCCATAAAGAGAGAACTATTTGAAGTCTCCTTCAAGTACAGCTATTTTAAATCAACTCTTAATGATCTGACTCTGAGAAGAATGGGAATCCCAGAACACTTGATCGTTCTAATGCGAAACCTATACTTGGACCAAGAGGCAGTCGTCAGAACAGAGCAAGGGAACACTGCATGGTTCAAAATTGGGAAGGGCGTACACCAGGGATGCAACCTATCACCAAACCTTTTCAATCTGTATACAGAACAGATTATCCAGGAGGCTGGGCTCTATGAGGAGAAATGTGGGGTCAAGATCGGTGGATGATTTGTCAACAATCTGTGTTATGCAGATGACACAACCCTGCTTGCTGAAACTGAAGAGGACCTGAAGCACTTGCTACAGAGGGTCAAGGACTACAGCCTTCAATATGGATTGAAGCTCAATGTCAAGAAGACAAAGATTCTCACCACTGGACAGCATCAGGATGGATGATGAAGAGATTGAGATTGTTCACAGCTTAGTTTGCTTGGCTCCACAGTCAACACTCTTGGCACCAGTAGCCAGGAAATTAAAAGGCGCATTGCCATGGGAAAGTCTGCTGTTAGGGACATCTCCAAATACTGAAGAGCAATAGTGTCTCTCTGGAGACTAAGGTGCGTCTGATACAGGCCATGGTCTTCACAATCACTTCTTGTGCATCAGAGAGTTGGACAATGACCAAGGAGCATAGAAGGAGAATTGATGCCTTTGAGCTGTGGTGCTGGAGAAGAGTATTGAGAATACCATGGACTGCTAGGAAAACAAACAGATTCATTCAGGAAATGGTTAAACAGGGAGGCTCCTTGGAGGCAAGGATTTTGAGGCTCCGTCTAACATACTTTGTACATGTTGTAAGGAGAGACCGGTCCTTGGAGAAGGACATCATGCTTGGGAGGGTGGAGGGACAGCACAGGAGGGGAAGGCCCTCTATGAGGTGGATTGATTCAGTGACTGGGATAATTGGGATGGGAGTGTCAGAGACAGTGAGATTGGCACAGGACAGAGCAGAGTTTAGGGCTGTTGTACATAGGTTCACTATGAGTCACAAGTGACTCGACGGCACATAACAACAACAACTTAATGATCCAAGGTCTAATTATTGTTTTCACTATTGAGGATGTTACCTTTTCACGTACCTTACTCTTTCCTTTTTGACCAATTCAGTCTCCATTAATTATACTATCATGAGATATTCTTGTCTACTCTCGAGTCAGAGCCAACCCATAGCTGACTCTTGGCCCGGTTGGGGGAGGGGATTGCCATCTTTCTCCAGCAGAACAGCTGGTGGATTCTAACCTACTAACACTGGAATTGCAGGGCAGCTTCTTACCACTAGGCCGGTGGAGATGAGCAGTGAGAAAACAAAGAAAGAAAGAAACCCAACTGGTCAATTTAGTGGTTTAGATATAACTTCAGAGCCTTCAATATTGTAATGTCATAAAACATTATAGAACTAATATTCACCAGTTGCTTCAGAAAGGTGGTATCTAGGACAGTTTAACAAAAACAAAACAAAACAAAACAAAACAGAACACTTTATTTAAATTGTGTGCCTCCACAAAGAATATGATAATAATATAGAAAATGTAATTATCTTCTATTTTTTTATTTTTTTTTTTTTCCCCTCTCACGTTTATTCATGCCAAGCACATATGGTGGCCGGCCCTGCGCCATGTCAGCCGTTCACGGCCACAGCAGGGTCTTGCAGACGTCGCTCCTTGAATTGACAGCAAGGCCGACCTCTCACTCGACAGCAAGTGGCAGTGGCTTAGTGGTGACCGTGAACAGACACAGGACTTGAGGCTTTTAACGTTTTGCTTCTTTTATCAGCACTCCTGATTTTGTAAATGATTAGGCCCATCAAGCCCACCCCCATCCAGATCTCCTACACCTGCGTGTAGTAGGGCTTCATGGAGACCCAAACGTTCCTGAGGAGGTTCTGGAGCATCCCAGCCACGCCCAGAGGCTGTCTGTCCGAAGTCTTCTGTGAGAGAGAGAGATGCCTCCTCGTGCCTCTGCGTGGGATTCAAGGCCCTGGCCTGGTGCCTCGGCGCGGGACGATCGGCTCCACCAGCCAAAGGAGCACAGCCAATCACCTCGAAGGTCAGTATCTTCCAGTTTTTAAATTTGTGGTTTAATTCCTGAATGAAAAGAAACTAGCATCTTGAAAGGTTAAATTAATTTGACAAATCTTTCTGGTTTATATCATATACTGGATGGAGATTTCAATCTATTATTGTGCATAGCTCTCTGGCTTAGAGGTAACTAACAATAATGAACAAAGGTATAGCCTTATTCATGGATATATGTCTTTTCAAACAAACAGATTACTCTTATTTTATAAATTTAAGGTCTGTAGAAAAACATAGTGATTAACTAATCAAGGTGATTAGATAAGACTGTCTTAGTCAAATGGATGCCTGTTATTTGTATACATTAAAAACCTACATACAAAATGGAAGAATTGCAGTATAACTTCAGTATGTGAAGACTGTACTCATTGCTGTCAAGTCGGAACTGATTCATAGTTGACCCGCCAGCAGATTTCCAAGGCGATAAATTGCACAGGAAGAAGCTGCCCATCTTTCTCTTGTAAAATAGCTGGTGGTCTTTAGATTAGCAGAGCAAAGCCCCACAGACGATGCCACAAGTGGCGTTAGCACAAACCAGATTTCCCAATCTTTTCTATAAAGAAGGAAATTAGAGGACACTAAGAGTCGTGCTTGACTCCAAGGCAATCAACAACAACAACATTGTAGAGTTGAAACTCTCCAAATTTTAATAATTACATATATTCTTCAAGTACCTGGATTGTTTTACTACTTCCACAAATAGTTATAGAGCATTTGGCATAAACCAGATGTGTAAGTTTCCACCCAAAGTCCCTGTCTGCACAGAACTTTCATTGTGAGACAAGCAAACAAAGGAATAGCACTGTGGGACAAACTGGGGGGAAAAATGTGCTTGAACACAATTTCCTCGCTGACTAACTGCCAAATATCCAACACTTCTGTGGGTGGCAGGTTGATTGCCTAGACAGGTATAAATCAAGCGTTTTCTCCAACACATGCTTTGCCTTTTTACTGATAAAAAATGCTTGGGGGGACGCAAGTTGGTACTGGCTGCAGCCCCTTAAAGCATCACCACCTATTTGCTGGAGAGAAACGACAGGCTTGAAAACAGAAGGCCACCTTCCTTAATAAGTTTTGTTTTGTTTTGCTTTGCTTTTTACTCATAATAAGAAACGCATTGTGGTAGACGCTTAAAGGAATGCAGCAAAACTATAAACCAGGGCCTTTTCCTTGCAGTTGGAAAAAAATTTAGCAGGAAAAGATGATATAATAACAATAAGGTTAGAGTTTTCTTTATATTTAATGAAATATTTCCACAGTTTTTCCACACAAATTTTACTTTGCAAACAGTTCTGTGAGGTATGACAGGGAGACACTAATAAGACTTCCAAATTTAAGAAATAAAAGAAACTAGCAAAAATGATGACTTCTCCAAAAATTACAGAGCCATGGGTGGGCAAACACTTAACTTTATTCTTTTCACAATAATAAATTTTCACCACATTCACTTTATTCACTGAAACTGCTAATAATATGTTGTTTTTATTGTCATTGGCAGCCCCCAACTCATGGAGATTTTATGCAGAGTGCAACATAACTTGGGTGAGCCCTGTTCTATCTCATGATTGGTTGGAAATTGGAAAATTGTGCTATAAAGTGTTTTCATGAGCTCATTTTTGGAAGTGAGTTGCCAGGCCTTTCTTCCCAGAGAGTGGTCAGGACGCTCTGGTGCCTAGCCCATAGAGAGTTGTGCAGCTAACCTTAACGTTACACCTCTTTGGTGATTCAAATTTATCAGCAGCTCCACTGGCAAAAGGATGGACAGTGTTCTCCTGGGCAACTTATAGCCTCAGGAATTTGTTGGAGTGTCAACTACCAGTCAGTTATGACTCAACAGCACATTACAACAACAATAAAATGTAAATAAAAACAGCATTCTAATATTTACTTTCTGGGTCATAGTGAATTTCCCTGCATACTTGCAAGTATATGTCACCATAATTTTTCTTTGGATATGACTTTTGTAATACACAATAAATAGAACAAATATTAAGAGGTAGATGCCGGTAGGTGCCATAGGACAGGTAGTATTTACATAGCAATCTGGATGTTTTTTAATCAGCTGTCTAGAAAAATCTGATCTTGATTCTGGTCATGGATTGTATCAAACACCACTAAATACAAGCTTTTTATTTGTTTGTTGTTGTTGTTGTGTACCATTGAAGCGGATCGAATCCAACTGGCACAGGAGGAGATTGTCCTTTCTCCTCCAGCGGAGCATCTGGTGGATTCGAACCATGTGCCTTAGGGATTTCAGCACATCTTCTTGTCTCTAGGCCACCAGAGCTCCCCTAACAGAAGTTTTTAAACTACTCAAGTATTTGTTCCTGTGTTGTACTCTTTCGGGTTTTTCACAACTTGGCAATGAAAAACTTGAATGCCTATAACTGTAAGCAAAGGAAAAAATCTAATAATATTTACTTCAAATTCACAAAAAGGAGTACTTAGGCTCTTACTTAATTCTTGTGACAATAATACAAAATTCAATTAAGTGGGAGCCTTTGAAGCTTTTTCAATTTCTAATTAGCTATAAACTCCCAAAACTCCCGCTTCTGTCCAGTCCGTTTCGGTTCATGATGACCCAGTAACAGGTTTTCAGAGTCGTAGATACAAAAACTCTCAACCTTTTGGTTGGTGGCCTTTCACTTAGCCTACTACCCCATCAGATTTTCTAAATGACCTGTTAATACATGTTAAAATTTATAAACTGAGAATATTCTCAATGAGATGGATTTACACAATGGCTGTAACAATGGACTTAATTAACCAAAGTAATAATTATGCGGATGACACAGATCAAGCAGAGTTTTCTGTTGTTCATAGACTTGCTATGAACTGGAATCTACTAGATGACATCTAACAACAACAACAACAGCAACACATAATTTGTTTTGTTTGTAGCAACAATTCTATCAATCTATAAAAACATTTTACTTCTATTCATTAATAGATATTTTTTCTTCTCCCACAAGAAAATGAACTCCACTTGAATAGCTTGTTACTAATAGCTCATTAAAAAACTTTTTCCACTTCAAATGTATGGTAATATTAAAAAAATTATTTTATTAGATGTTAACACCATGGATAATTTTTTTTAGAAAAAAAAGTAAATATTAACTCTTCTTTGAAGGATCTAAAGCTTGTAATTTGGGAATATGCAACTTTAAAAAAAAAATTACCAAATCCAAGACGCATGTACTTCAAAAAATTTAAAATAAAAGTCTTCTAAAATTATTTAATAACACAATGCTAACTGAAAGTTTCCCTCTATGCACTGTACTATTCAATTTCAGGAGGCAAAATTCAAAATAAATTTGATGGAAATGGTGTCTCTGTAAATTTTGCAACCTGGTGACCTTGCTCTTTGAATATTAAGTCACAAAAAACTATGACAGAAACAAAAATATGGTTTTAGTAATGAATAATGATGTCTCGGTGTTAAAATAGGGATCTTTGAAAAACTAACATATTTAAGGCTTTCTAAAAGTTTTCAAAGTTCAAGAACAAAGACCATAAAAATTTAGTCATTTTGTAATTTGGGGGGATATTTCACAATGACTAAGGACTTCATTTTCAATTTATTTAAATTTCACTTCTATTCAAGAAGAATTGTGATGATGCCTGTCAGAAAATGTTAGAAAATTACGTTAAAACAACCAGAAAATTTTGAAGCTAAGGAATAAAATGAGGAAACTGAAATATTTGGAGAAAAATTGATTCACAATTTAAAGTACATGATTATTATATAAGAACTGTCATTCAATATTTAAAGAAGTCGTCTTCTTGATGTTGTTAAGTGCCGTTGATTACACTCATGGTGACCCTATGAACAGAAGACATGAATCCTGTTCTATAACTATTGCTCTATGTTTACAGAATTTCCAGAGGCATGTTGTTTAGGAAGTGGAGGTGACTTCAGCTTCCAAGCCCGTCTCAATCTGGGAGCTCTATCAGACACTGTCCATGATGGGTAACCATTATGGCATTTAACACACCAGTGGGACAACATTCAGTCTCACAGCAACTCCATTTTACTTCAGTACAGCAAACTAACAGACCAACGCTGTACCATCCCAACTGTGTTCATCCCAAACACAATTAACACCAGGCACAAGTTTGCATAGTCAAGAAAGTACAAGTAGACTTTTTTCAGGTATTCTTTGCTTTTAGCTAGGGTCTTTCTGACCATTAGCAATAATATTCTTAGTGCTACAGCCTCTTCTAAATCCAATTTGAATGGCTGGCAGTTCCTTGTGTACTATTCTAGCCATTTTAAAATGATCTTCAGCAATAATTTGCTTGCATGTGATATTAATGAAATTGTTTAATAATTGGTACAAGTCTCAACCTTTTGACTTCTGACAGGCCTTGCTCAAAGCTCATCGACTAAGAGCAAGCAGGTGGTAGCAACAGAAGCAAACATTTTATAACTTACCTCCACTTGAGGCCCTTGGAACACCAGCACACAGGGTCCAGCCAAGACATCATCTGGGATGTTATTATGCTTTTCCAGCCATGCACCTCAGCTGGAAAGCTCTAGCATCCACCCAATGCCCCATCTTGACACATTGCCATGGCCTCAGATGAGCCCTGCCCTAGAACATTTTGTGTGCCTGATTTGCAGTAAATGTAGAGAAGAGACACTAAGGCACAGAAAGATGGTTCTGTAGCAGAAGCTCAGAAACAAGGACCTTCCACCACAACCACCAGAGACAGAAAAACTTCACTTAGAGCTAGTGCCTAGAACTTGGAAAAGGAACCTTATAAGCTGTAAACCTTACAATGAGGGGTACAGAAAACAGACTGAAATTACTATCCCATTCTTTGGAGGAAGAGTAGGTCAAGAGAGATCTTGATATGTCAATTAATTTACAGTGAATGTTCTCAGCTCATAGTGGCAGTCACTGGAATACGTAAAGTAAGCCAAGGCCAAGGAGAAGCAGGCATCTCAATTCACAAGTTGCTGTTGCTGTTTTAAAGTGTTATCGAGTGAACTACAACTCATAGCAACAACAGTTCTGAACCTTGTCCTATTCTACACCATCTGCACTATCTCTACTATCCTCGAGCTCATTGCTACAGTTACTATGTCAATCTATCATGTTAAGGGCCATCCTTTTTTCAGGGAACCTCTTCCTTTCTCAAAGAGAAAGACATGAAGTCTTTTTACAAGGATTGACCCTCCTGATAACATGCCAAACATGTGTAAGATGATGTTTCATCACCCTTGCTTCCCAGGAGCACCCTGTCTACATTTTCTCTGAGGTAGATATTTTGTTCTTTTAGTAGTTTGTGGGATATTCAGTACTCTTCACCAGAACCACAATTCAAAGGTATTAATTCCCTTTTGGTCTTACTTATTCATTGTCCAACTTTCAGATGCATAGGAAACAATTGGAAATTGTTTGGATCAGACACAATAATCTTAAGGCTCACATCTTTTCTCTTCCTTGCCTTTTAGCTCTTTATAGAGGTCCTTGACAGCAGATATTCACAATGAAATATGTCTTTTTACCTCTTGGCTGCTACTGCCATGGGTGTTGATTGTGAATCCAAGCACAATTAATTTGGTGACAACTTCAGCTTTTTCTCCATCTATCATTGTCCTGCCTATTGGTTTAGTAGTAAAGATTTTTTTTTCTTCACTCTGAAATTCACAATCATAAGCACTAAATCCATTTAAGTGTGCATCCTGTTTCTTTATGATTCGTTCTTTCACATCAGTTCTCCAGCCAATTAAACTTAGGTCATCCCTTTAACGACTCAACTGTGTTGTTGTTGTATGCCATCAAGCCCACTATGACTCATAGCAACCCATGAACAACAGAAATAAGCCTTGTCCTATCCTGCACCATGTTCACAATCTCTGACATGCTCAAATCCATACACCTAACCCTAATCTGTGAAAATTAATGCCAAGGGGGTGTGGGGTGCCATGCAAAAGCAAATAATAAAACTTGCGCCAATGAGGTTACCAGAAGATAGGTACAGCCCATGACTGGATTTAACTGTGCCAACTCAAAATATGTATTGAATCTCTAAGTATTATAACCTGTGTAAGGAGTCCCTGAACAGCACAAATGGCTAAGCCCTTGATTGGTTGAAAGCTTAGGGGTCTGAGGCTCATCTAGAAGCACCTCAAAAGCAAAACAAAACAAGCATTATGAACTACTTCTAAAAGCCCAGTCCTCAAGATGCTGTTGGTGTGGTTCTACTCTATGCACATGGTAGTCAACATGAGTTTGAATTTTGAAGGCAATTAACAACAATATGTGTGGTGGCAATTTTCATTTAATTATAGGAGTTAAAGGGACTACATTACTGTACGGTATATCTTAGCTTACCCACTTCTGAGATAAAAAAGAGTAGACAAAAACCAGAAAAGCAAACACAAGTGGAAGGAAAGAATCTTGTCATGTAAATATTACCAAGGAATCAAAAGTATGCTGGGTATAGAAACTTAAAGGAATCTTTCCTCAGAGATGAAAGTAAGAGAGACTTCCCCTCCAGCCAATGACATGATTTTGGACCGGAGTCATTGAAAACCTTGTAAAAAGCAGTAGGACATTGAGAAAAGTGGAAGCCCTCACATTGGAAAGCTCTTAAAATACCACTGGGGAAGAGCTATTTCCTCAGTGTAGAGTCTATCTTAATGATGTGGGTGGAATAAAGCTTGCTTTCAATGAATTATTTTATTTGCTAATGTGGAAAGACAAAATATGATGAGAAGAGAATCTTCTGCAAATATCAAGTAATAATTGATACATAGATGTACAAAGTATTAATCTCAGGCAATGAGAGTTGTAAAAAAATGAGATTGAATGAATAAGTTGATGTCCTAGGCATTAATAAGCTGAAGCGCCCTGCTATTAGACATTTTGACTGAGATGATCATATATTCTACCATGACTGGAAGGAAAAATTGAAGCAGAATGGTGTCATGTTCTTTATCAAAAAGAGCATTTCAAGATCTACATCGAAGTACAATGCTATTAGTTATAGGATAATTTCCTTACTTAAACAAGAAAACCTTATTAAGATCATAAAAAAAGGCCACATGAGATGGCCATGTCTGACCTTTATCAACTCAGCTTCACGAAGGGGAACTGTCCTTGTCAACAGTATCAATAACACAAAACAATTCTCATGAAGTCAGACCTGTCCCTTACACTGCTATACCACTTTCTACTCATCTCAACACTAATTTTACTGGTCCAAAATCCAGTGTGATAGCTTAAAGACCACACAGTGAACCAATTGGGGGAGTCAAAAGATTATAATACAGATTAATAATAGAGTACAGTTAAGATATCTCCCCAAATGTGCATACCTTAAGCCTCCAGCTTTATGACTTTTAGCCAGTATTCCTAAGTTCTCAGTCCTAGCCATATTGACTTCACATCTCCAGTTGTCCAACAAAGTTCTCAGTTCTGCTAATATTGGCTCTCCCTTCACCCCTGATCCTCAAAGGTTCCATGTTACATCAAGTTTCCAGTTTGGCCATAGGTTTTGCTGCCAGAGGTGTAGCTGGAGCACGAAGGGCATCCTATAGTCTCTTGCTTCTTGTTCATTGGCACCAGAAGATCTGTCTACCGCTAAAGCTGTTTAATTTATGGGGAAGATTAGCCCTTGTAGACTGTTGAGACTGGGTAATCTCCTTGTAGAATGGTAGATAGCCAATCCCGTTGTGGGTATGCTAACATGCTTCGTTTACGTAGTCCCACATATCTACCTAGCAAAAATCAAATGATGGCTAGGAAAAGTCATATTGAAAGATAAATTCTGCATATGACTATTATTCAAACATATGAAAAAGCCATTGAAGACAAAGATGAAAATACTGAAGGTTTATGCCAACTTCTACAGTCTAAATTTGATGGAAAAAAGCCATTATAATGAAAAAATAATAACTTGTGCTTTAGACACAAAAATTGCAATGATTGGTTTTTGGAAATGTAGACTTGGAAATTGAAATGAGACTAGGAATAGCAGGTTGACTTGAATTTTGTGCAATCAATGACTAACTTATTGCAAATACTTTAAAAAAAATGACATACAACAATTATACACATGTGCCTATTCTAATAGAATATGCAGGAATGAAATTTACTACATCTGTAAAGATACCTTGGGATAAAGCTCAATATTAAACCCATCAGTTGCTAATGTTGTTATGTGCTGTCAAGTTGCTTGCCACTCATAGCTACCCTATGTACAACAGCTCTAAATTCTGCTCTGTCCTGTGCCAATCTCATTGTCTCCAACACACTCATCCCGATTGCCACAGACACCAAATCAATCCATCTCCCTGAGGGCCTTCCCCTCCTGTGCCTGCCCAAAGTATATCAGACGAAGCCTCAGAATCCTTGCCTCCAAGGAGCAGCCCAGTTTAACCCTCTCCAGGATGAATCTGTTTGTTTTCTTAGCAGTCCATGGCACTCTCAGCACTCTTCTCCAACACCAAAGCTCAAAAGCATCAGTTCTCTTTTTATCCTCCCTGGTCATTGTCCAGCTCTCTGATGCACAATGAGTGATTGCAAAGACCATGGCCTGTACCAGACACACCTTAGTCTCCAGAGACACATCGTTGCTCTTGAGTACTTTAGAGAGGTCCCTAACAGCAGACTTTCCCATCACAATACGTCTTTTAATTTTCTGGCTGCTGGTGCCAAGAGTGTTGATTGTGGAGCCAAGCAAACTAAAGCTGTGAACAATCTCAATCTCTTCACCATCCATCCTGATGCTGCCAATTGCTAATATGCAAAATAAAATAGAAGTTGAAGAACATGAAAACAAATCCATAAGAGCTAAAATTCCACCTTTATTGCTCTTATCTGAATTTAGAAACCAGAAACAGAGTTGATGCACTGAACAATAATAAGCAGAAAACAGGCCAGATATGTGAAGATATCAAGGATTTCAGACTCAGAGAAAGCAAAAGGTCATGAAAAGAAACAGAAAATAAAGAAAAGATCCAAGTAGATGTCAGAGGAGATTCTGAAATTTGCTTTCTAATATAGAGAAGCTAAGGCAAAAGAAAAAAAATTATCAAGAGAGTTAAGCAGAATATTTCAATGGGAAGCTCACAGAAATTTATTAAAAAAAATGTGCAAAGACCTTGACTTAGAAAACCAAAATGGGAAAACCAGCATTTTTCATGCTAAAAGAATGGAAGGAAAGATTCAAGTCTTGAATGGCAAAACTGAAGGATCATATAGGCAAATGATTGAATGACAGAAAAGAGAAAAAGAAGATAGAAGGAATACAATCACTGCACACACACAAAAAATATTGATCCACATTGAAGCATTACAGGAAGAAGCATTTTAAGAATTAATGATCCTGAGAGATATCCAAGTTACATTGAAGGCATAGGCAGAAAACAAAGGATCCAGGAGTTGCTAGGATAACAGTTGAGATTTCAACAACAAAAAGGATTGCTAGATATATACATTTATCTGTGCCAAGAAATTTATAGACAGCTACAAGCTACATAGTCCTTGCAATTACTTGCTATGCATCAGAAAGCTGAACAATGACTAGGGATCAAAGGAGAATTGATGCCTTTGAGCTGTGATGCTGGAGAAGAGTATTCAATATACCATGGACGACTAGAAGAACCAACAGGTTTGTCTTAGAGAGGGTGAAACCAGGCTGCTCCTTGGAGGCAAGGATTCTGAAGCTTCAGCTGACATACTTTGGACATGTTGTAAAAAGGGACCAGTTCTTGGAGAGCGATAACATGCTTGGGAGGGTGGAGGGACAGCAAAAGAATGAAAGACTCTTGATGAGATGGATTGATTTAGTGACTAGGGTATTGGGGATAGGTTTGTTAGAGACAGTGAGACTGGCACAGGATACAGCAGAGTTTAGGGCTGCTGTACATAGGGTCACTCTGAGTCACAGGTGACTCGATGGAACATAACAACAACAACTGACCAACCAACCCCACAAGATCAGTATTTGTGCCCATTTAAAAGAAAAAGATCCAAGAGATTGCAAAAATTATTAAGCAATATCATGTGCAAGTAAAATCTTGCTACAGATTATTTTTAAATGTCTGTAGGGAAATACCAGAAATTAAAGCTAGATCCAGGAGAAGACATAGAACATAGAACATTATTGCTGAGCTCAGATAAATCTGGCCTGAAAGCAGAGAATACAAGCAAGATGCTTACTTGTGTTTTATTGACTATGCAAAGGCATTTTACCATATGAATAAAAATGAATTATGGGTATTATTGTGAATAATGGCAATTGTAGAACACTTGGTTTTGCTCATAGGGAACCTGAATATGAACCAAGAAGCAATTGTGCAGAACTAGGGGATACCACATGGTTTAATATCAGCAAAAGTATATGTCAGGATTATATTCTTTCACCATACCCACGCAAATGATCCAAGTAGCTGAATTATATGAATAAGTATGTAATATCAGTATTGGAGGAAGCCTCAACAACATATATTAAGTAAATGACACAGCCTTGCTTACTGAAAGTGAAAAGGACATCAAGTATTTATGACGAAGAGTAAAGACTTTCGTCTTCATTATAGATTAAAGCTCAATATAAATCAAACAAAAAGAAATTTAGACAAGTGGTAAAGAAGTCCTGAGCAACGAGATTAAGAGATTTAAGAGTGGAGCCCACCCACAGAGTATAGCTGTCTGTGTCCTGGTCAAGGAGTGTCAAGGCTCAGTCCACAAAGGAAAGATGAAGTGCTGATGGCTAGATCAAGGCAGCAGTGGAGAGAAAGGAAAAATGTCCAGGAAAGCAAGAGCCAGAATGACAAAAAACCCAAAGCCCAAACCAAACAACTAAGCTTAATATAATTTAAAAATTTGTCCATAAATTTGTCAGTTATTTTGAAGAATTCCGCCCCCCTCCCCCTATCATTGTACTATGGCAGTTCCTAACCATAGGTTTTGATGAAGCTAAGAGAGAATAAATCAAAGGTTTGACAACAGAGAAAATGTTGGATTCTTTGTGTTTTGGGTCAGGATTTTTGTTTATTGTTTTTTGGTGGGTTTTTTTTTTTCTTTTTAAATATCTTGTCATGATCTTGAACATTTTCCAGAAATAAGAGAGAGAAGATACGTGAAAAAGCTGGAGTAAGGAGGGTCAATGTCAAGTTTAAATTAACATAAATTAATAGTTTTTCTTTTTTAAGATAATTGTGAGTAATCAGGCTAATTTTTTGCAGGCTAGGTATAGATTGGTCTCCATACACTTAGGCTTACTTTCAATGATAAGCATAGCATTCTCTTAGTGTAGACGGAAACACTTAATTTTTATTTAATGTATTTATACTCACGTAAAGCTTAAGGAAAAGTGACCTCATTCCTTCTCTCTGAGTTTGACACAACATTCCTCTACACAGAACATTGCCTTTTTGTCATCATCTAGTGCTTCTTGTCCAAACCAGTTCAGTTTATTGTTCTCTAACTAGATTATGCTTTGTTTGTCCATGCATTGTGTATCCTTTTTGTTTTGCTTTGATTTTTGCCTAGTCCACTATTTTATGCTACAGACAATTAATACTGTTGAAAAATTGAAAACTTGTTTTCATTCTTTAGACATTACTAAAGAGACTGTATTACCGATGTTTCACTCTATGTTTCCTTATTTCCTACTCCTATACATGAAAGAATGCTATTCCTTTCATTTTCTATATTTCTTACAATTTCTTTCAACTTGCTTAAGATCAAGATTTCCTATCTCTATGAATAAGGCAGTATAATATAATGATGTCATAAATTAGAATCTACTAGACATCTCATTACCTCATTTAATCCACACTTGAAGAAGAGGGAGATGCTAGTGTACAGATATTCACATTCCTCTTCCACAGGACCCACATTTTCTTTTTACCTCTTTGGGAGTCTTTTCCTCTTAAAGCTTGCTGCTGTTAGGTACTGAGGAGTCCACTACAACTCACAACAATCCTATGAATGATAGAGTTGAACTCTGCTCTATCCTGTATCATCCTCCTCATCTTGCTATACTTGAACCTATTGTTAAAGTCACTGTGTCAATCGATCTCATTGAGGGTCTTCCTCTCCTTCACTGATTCCTCCCGTCCCCTTTTCTTAGCATGATGTCCTTTTCCTAGAACTGGCTTTTCCTAACAATATGCACAGAGTATGTGAAACAAAGTTTCACCATTCTTGCCTCTGAGGAGAACCCTGGCTGCCCCTTTCCCAAGATATATTAGTTCACTTGGAAATTCACGGGATATTTAATACGCTTCTCCAGCACCTCCAACAACTCAAAAACATCAATTCTTCTTCTGTCATCTTTATTCACTGTTCAACTCTCAGATGCATAGAAAGTAATTGAAAAGACCATTGCTTGGGTCATGCATACCTTAGTCTTCAAACTGACATCCTTGCTCTTTAGCACTCCAGAGAGGTTCCCCACGACAGATTTTTCCAGTAGATTTGTCTTTTGATTTTCTGACTGCTGGTATCAAGGGTGTTGACTGTGGATCCAAGTAAGTTGAAATCTTTGGCAATTTCTAGCTTTTCTCTATGTGCTCTAATGTTACTTATTGTGCCAGTAGTAAGGTTTTTGTTTTCATGATATTGAGATGCAGTCCTTACAGAAGGCTATAGTCTTTGATATTCTACTGCAAGATTCAAGTCCTTCTCACTTTCAGCAAGCAAGGTTGTGTCTTCTGCATAACACAGGTTGTTGATGAGTTTTCCTTCAATCCTGATGGCACATTCTTCCTCATAAATTCCAGCATTTCAAATGATTTGTTTAGCATAGAGATTAAATAAGTATGGAGAAAGGACACATACTTTAACTGATTTTAAACTGAACAGTGTTCCATTGCTTATTTGAATAACACCCTCTTGATCCAGGTTTTACATGCACACAATTAAGGGTTCTAAGACTCCCATTCTTTTCAATGTAAGCCATAATTTGTTATGCTCCTCACAGTAAAATACCTTTGTATAGTTGATAAAGCACAAGTAGACATCTTTCTGGTATACTCTACTTTCATCCAAGATCCATCTAACATGAGCATTGATATCCCTGGCACGATAGCCTCTTCTACATCCAGCCTGAATCTCTGGCAGTTTTCTGTTGATGTACTGTTCTAGCCATTTTTTAAAAAATATTTTCAGCAAAATTCACTTGAATTTTCTATTAATGTTATTGTTTGATAATTTCCACATTCTGTTGGATTGCCTTCTAGGCTCTTGGCCAGACAACTATTTTCAAAATTTCTTGGCACAGCCTGGTGAGCATATATCTAGAGGAGCATCTGATTTTAGAAGCATGTCAATTGACGTCCCACCAATTCCTGGGGACTTATTTTTTTTGCCAATGCCTTCAGCACAGCTTGTGTTTCTTTCCTTACCATTTGTTCTTTATCATAAGCTATTTCCTGAAATGGTTTTGTTTATTGACCAATTATCTTTTGGTACAGTGACTCAGTGTACTCTTAGATTTTTTGTTGTTTAAATTCTGGTTCAGTAATGACTTGAGGAAAGTTAAAATGCATAGAAATGACTTTGACCAATGTCTTGATTTACAGAGATAGGAGACCATAAGTCCTGCTCTTCTTTGAAGATTCCATATATGACCTCTTCCAGTTTTGTAGACTGGCCACCATTTATTCTACATCACAAGCATCTTTCCTAAACAAACTTTTAAAGATACCTTGTGTATCACATCTACACAGGGGTCTTTATTATCTGCCAGCCCTCAATTGAGTTGTCCTTACTGGTTCTATGATTTCAACTATGTATAAGCTATAGTCCAAGATGTAGTCTTTAGTTGCTCTTACAGAGGATGATGTATATTTTGTGTTATACATCCATAAAAATACTGGGAGGTTGTCTGGTTTTCTATCTTTTTTCCTGGCATTCTTCTGGGTCCTTTTTTCCTTACAAGGTAGCAATAAAATAAAATAAAATAAAATTTAAAATATGTTGAATGTTGAATAGATATGGGATTATCTAACAAAATCAAAAAAGCATAGATAGGTAAGTACTTAGACTCATCTCAAAGAAATTACTTTTAAAGGCTGACAATTCTTTGCTCCTTGAATAAGCTTTCAGGAAAGGACCTTTTTCTGACCTATCCTAGTGAATAGACTTATGAGGCCAAGTTCAACAGATAAGGCAGAGCACTGACTCAAGTCCAAATAAGCAGGGGTGATGAATCAGATGCAGGATTCAGATTTAGCAAGAACAAAAAATTTTGCCAGATAGCCAATTCAATGCATGCCACATTCCTGATGAAACTCCAATTTAACTGGTTGACTGCTAAGAGAAGGCTTATCATGGAGATTATGGAAGGTCTTGTGAAGGAAATAATAGTATGTTATAGTTTATAAGAAGAATGATTATACAAAATCATATATCTTCAAGAGAATGACTATATGATCAAGACAATGACTACATCAAAACTGGCAAATCAGAGAATCAGCCTTAAACCATGCATGACATATTTAAATAGATTGTTGTTATGTTGTTGATTGACTTCAAGGCAAGCACATATCATAGCGACCCTATGAACAAAAGGCCTAAATCCTTTCTACAACTATTGACATTTACCAATGTTTATGCAATTTTTATCAGGTAAGGGGTGTGTCAATGATGTGCCTTGTCTCCATACCTTTTCAAGCAATATGAAGAACAGATCATTTGGGAGGCTGGGCTTTATGAAGAGGAATGTGGCATCAGAATTGGAGGAAGACTCATCAACAACCTAAATTATGCAGATAAGACAACATTGCTTGCTGAAACTGAGGAAGCACTTGCTTCAGAAGGTAAATGATTACAGCCTTAAAGATTGATTAAAGCTCAATATAAAACAAAACAAAACAAAAAAACAACCAAAGATTCTCACCACTGGGCTGATTGGCAGCATTATGATGCATGGTGAAGAGATTGAGATTGTTATTCACTTTGGTTTGCTTGGTTCCACAATCAGCACTCTCTGTACCAGCAGCCAGGAAATCAAAAGATGAATTGCACTGGGAAAATCTACTGTCAAGGAATTCTCCAGAGTACTGAAGAGCAATGATGTCAGTCTAGAGACTAAGGTGCACCTGATCCAGGCCATAGTCTTCACAATTTCTTGCAAGGCATCAGAAAGCTGAACAATGACTAGGGATGATAGAAGGAAATTGATGTCTTTGAGCTGTGGTGCTGCAGAAAAGTGTGACTATACCACGGACTACCAGGAAACAATCAGGTTTGTCCTGCTCCTTGGAGACAAGGATTCTGAAGCTTCTTCTGACATACTTTGGGCATGTTGCAAGGAGGAACCACTCCTTTAGGAGTGATATTATGCTTGGGAGGGTGGAGACAGAGCAAGAGAGAAAGACCCACGATGACATGGATTGACTCAGTGACTGCGATAATGAGGGTAGGTGTATCAGAGATAATAAGGTTGGCACAGGATAAAGCTGGGTTCTGAAGAGTTATGCATAGGGTTGCTGTGAGTTGCATGCGACTCAGGGACACATAACAATGATGAAAAGCTGCACTGAAGGCACTGGCCAAAAATAAGGCCATAGGAACTAATAGGGCATCAATTGACTTTCCAAATTATTGAGGAACAATGATGTCAGTTTGAAGACTAAGGTATACTTGTTTCATACCATGGTCTTTTTTTAGGCATTTGCTATGCATTTGTGATATGAACAGTAAATGAGGATGACAATATATAATTTATGCCTTTGAGCTGTTGTGCTGGAGAAGGGTACTAAATATCCCATGGATTGCCAAAGGAACAAACACAAATATTTAAGTCTTGGTGAAGGTGTGGCCAGAGTGGTCCTTGGAGGCAAAAATGATATAGCTTTGTCTCACATACTTTGAGCATCTTGCCCAGAAAGGTTATTCCCTGATTTTTTGGAAAGGTGGAGGGATGGAAAAGGAGAGGAAGACGCTCAACTAGATGATACAGTGACTGGCGCAGTAGACTCTAATGTGTCAGGAAGTATAAAGATGACAGTATAGAACAGGATTCAGAACAATGTTTTTCATTCTGTCACTATGAATCTTACTCAACTCCACAGCACCTACCACCCCCACCAACATTTTGAAGAAAGCAAAAGTCAAGCTATTCCTTAGGTTTTGTAATACCTTAACTAGTTTTCAGAAATGTTTTTATAATAATTGTGGTTGAAGAAAAGAAGAAAAATTGTTAATTACTTTTGAATTAGCATTTGAAATGTTTTTTATTATTTGAAAAGTCTCTGATCATAATAATGAATACATCCCCAAGATAAGTCAGTCTTCCAGGGTACACAAATTTGTGTAAATTTTTTTTAAAGCAAGGTTTAAAGGCTTCTCATATAAATATGAGAAAGCCACATTCATTCATTATAGATGGACTTTCATGTCTGTTAAAAGTAAACGTGTCTTTGGTCCCCACCATCTACACACACACACACGTAAATGTGTCAAAATGGGGTTATAAAATAATAATAATATTTATTAACAAAGCTATACTTTAAGCTTTCACAATAAAGCAATAAGTAATTAATAATTAACAATATGATTAAAAGGTTTATTTAAAAATTAATAGTGTGCTGGGGATGATATGATATGGTAATAGGACAAGGGTAAAATTGAATGAGCAATGTTTTGTATTTTCAATCACATCGCTACAAGTTCAATTATTTATTAACCTCATGTGGAGGTAGCATTCAGAGCTTAAATTTCAGGCTCTTTCTGAGTTCAAAGCTGTAATAACTTTCTACTGATTCTGTAGCTAATATTACATGTAGTGGCTTGATGGAACATAAATTTATTATCTTATTCTGGAGGTCAGAATTCTGAAATAATTTTCACTGGTTTAAAATCAGGTGTTGACAGGGCTTAATTCTTTCTGGAGGTCTAGTTGTGAAGAAGTTGCTTGGGTAACCACATTACCTGGTTTACCTGGTTCATGGCCCTGATTTATTCCAATTACTGAATCTTGATCACATCTCTTTCTCTGATTTTGATCTCAGTGCCTCTTTCTTTAAGGACTTTTGTTACCACACTGAGCCCAACTGTATAATGCTGGCTAATCTCTCCTTTTTAGTAAATACTTATATTTATTCTCTAATTATTTTTTTACTGATGTAATTATATGTACAAAGTTCCTTTTGTTAAATAATACAATCTATAAATAGGTTTTAGGAATTAGATTTTAGAAACTATTGTTATTGTTGTTAGTGTGTACTGTCAAGTTGCAGTCAATTAATAGGTGACCCTCCAGTGAGTTTTCAGAGGCAGTTAATCACATAGAAAGGAAACTGTCCCCTGAGGGGCATTTCATGATTTCAAACTGCATGCCTTTGGGATTGCAGTGCAGTTTCCTGCCACTTGCTGTTTTGTTAGGAGCTGTTGACTCACAGCCACTTGATGAACACAGATCTGACACCTGTCCTATCCTATGCAATCTTTACAATCTCTGACATACTTGAGACCATTGCTTTAGTCGCTGCATCAGTCTAGCTGGTTGAAAGAATTTCTCTCCTTCACCATCTGTGATATTCAGGGTTTATTCAAAGTGTCTTTCCTAGCCATTGCCTGACTTTGCCATGTGGATGAGTGGAATACATGAATAGAGCATGTTAGCCTGTCCAGAAGGGGATTGGCTAGTCTAACCATCACTGAGCAGATCCAGTAGAAGAATAGGAGGATAGTCCTCACAGCAAAGAAGAAGCTGACAATTGGCCCAGTGGTGAGAATCTTTGTCTTCTTGACATTGAGCCTCAATCCATATTGGAGGCTGCAGTCCTTGACCCTCT
>NW_006399757.1:15721373-15741535 GCF_000299155.1 Elephantulus edwardii | reverse complement strand
CCAAGGTGCATCTGATACAGGCCATGGTCTTTGCTATCACTTGTTATGCATCAGAGAGTTGGACAATGACCAAAGAGGATAGAAGGAGAATTGATGCCTTTGAGCTGTGGTGCTGGAGAAGAGTATTGAAGGTACCATGGACTGCTAGGAAAACAAACAGATTCATCCTGGTCAAACCAGGCTGCTCCTTGAGGCAAGGATTCTGAGGCTCCGTCTAACATACTTTGGACATGTTGTGAGGAAAGATCGGTCCTTGGAGAAGGACATCATGCTTGGTAGGGTGGAGGGACATTGCAGAAGGGGAAGGCCCCCTATGAGGTGGAATGATTCAGTGATTGGGGTAATCAGGATGGGTGTGTCAGAGACAGTGCGATTGGCACAGGACAGAGCAGAGTTTAGGGCTGTTGTACATAGGGTCACTATGAGTTGCAAGCGACTTGACAGCACATAACAACAACAACAACAACAACGAAGAAGAAGCTAGAGTATGTAGTGTATCTTTAATGTGCAGCCAGACCAGGGTCTATGGGAGCAGCAGCCCTAGCAGCCGCCTCAGAGAACCAGAGAACTGACATGACACAGAGCGGACCTTGGGACAGCTACACCGTTGAATAAAAGCTAAGAGCCTTTTGCCCAAGTTTATTGGAGGACTGGAGTGGGAAAGCTATAATTGACAAGACTGAGAATTTTGTAACACTGGCCTAAAGCCATGAGGCTCAAGGCTGAGGCCTCTGTGAATACATTCTAGAAGCTATCCTGACTGTATTCTGTTACCTACCTAAATTATATCCTTTTGACTTTTGTAATATTATGCTTTGTGGTCTGTGATTTTGTGGCTCTGGATTTTGGATGGGGGACATATCTGATCTTATAGGAACTGGATTTCTCTTGTTGATGCAAACAGTTTCTCTTTGTGAAGTTAATAAAGGTCAGATATGGCCATCCCCGTGCTACTCTTGTCCTTTTTATAGTTGGTGTCAGAAACAGCTTTCCTTGTGATGGCTGTAGATTCATGTAAGTGTATAATGTTCATAAGGATTAAGATTCAAGTTTTGGAAAGTTTTGATGTTGTGTGCTGTTGAGTCAGAACCAACTCATGGCTGAAACTCAAGTGGGGGGCGATTGCCTATCCTCCTCTCGCAGAACAGCTGGTAGATTCGAGCGGTGTGCCTTCGGGATTGCAGTGCAGTTTCTTACCACTTGTTGTTGCTGTTAGGTGCCATTGAGTTGATTCATAGAGACCCTGTGAACTACAAATCTGAAAGTTGTCCTATTCAATGCCATTCTCATAGTTTCTGACATATAAATAATCTCTGTCCATTGCTGCAGTCACTGTGGCAAATTACTTGAGAATCTTCCTCTCCTTCACTTTTCCTCCGCTTTTCCAAGCATGCTGTCCCTCTCTAATGAATAAATACTCCTAGCAACATGCTCAAAGTATGTGAGATGGTGCTTTATTGCCATTGCCTATAAGGAAGGAACATTCTGGTGGCACCTTCCCCAAGATGTTATCTCTTTCTGAAAGTTCATGGGATATTTAGTACTCTTCTCCATTAACACCATTTAAAGATACAAATTCTTCATCATTCTTATGCACTGTCCAGCTTTCAGTTGTGTAGCAAGTGATTGAAAAGATCATGACCTGCATCAGGGACACCTTAGTCCTCAATTTGACATTGCTCCTAAATGACTTGGAGAGGCCACTGACTACAGATTTTCTCTATGCAAAAGTCTCCTGCTCTACTTGCTGGTTACAAGTATATGATTGTGGATCCAAGTAAGAGGAAGTCATTACAGTTTCAATCTTTTGACTATCTATCATAACATTGCCTATAGGTTCAGTGGTGAGAATTTTAATTTTCTTGACATTACCATCCATATTGAATGGAGGGTTCAATGTTTGATCTTCCATAACAAGTGCTTCAAGACCTTTTCACTTTCAGCAACCAAGTTGTGTCACCTAACAAAGGTTATGAGTCTTCCTCCAATCTTGATATGGCATTCTTCTTCATTGACTATGTTGTTGTTCTTATGTGCCGTTGAGTTGCCTGTGACTCATAGCCACCCTATGTACAACAGCCCTAAACCCTGCCCTGTCCTGTGCCAATCTCACTGTCTCTGACACACCTACCCCAATTACCCCAGTCACTGAATCAATTCACCTCATAGAGGGTCTTCCTCTCTTGCACTGTCCCTCCACTCTACCAAGTATGACATCCTTCTCCAAGGACTGGTCCCTCCTTGCAACAGGTCCAAAGCATGTCAGAAGATGCCTCATAATCCTTGCCTCTTAGCACTCCATGGTATATTCAATACTTTTCTCCAGCACCACAGATAAAGGCATCAATTCTCCTTCTATCACTGTCCAGCTCTCTGATGCATAGCAAGTGATTGCAAAGACCATGGCCTTTATCAGGCATACCTTAGTCTCCAGAGTGAAACCATTGCTTTTCAGTATTTTGGAAAAGTCCCTAACAACAGACTCTTCCATCACAATACATCTTCTCATTTCCTGGATGCTGGTGTCAAGAGTGTTGACTGTACAGCCAAGCAAACGAAAACTGTGAACAATCTCAATCTCTCCACTATCCATCCTGATGCTGCAAATTGGCCCAGTGGTGAGAATGTTCGTCTTCTTGACATTGAGCCTCAATCCATATTGAAGGCTGCAGTTCTTGACCCTCTGTAGAGTAGCAAGTGCATCAGGTCCTCCTCAGTTTCAGCAAGCAGGGTTGTGTCATCTGCATAACACAGATTGTTGATGAATCTTCCACCAATCCTGATGCCACACTTCTCCTCATACAGCCCCGCCTCCCAGATAATCTGTTCTGCATGTAGGTTGAAAAGGTATGGAGCTAGGATGCATCCCAGGTGTACACCCTTCCCAATTTTGAACCATGCAGTGTTCCCTTTCTCTGTTCTGATGACTGCCTCCTGGTCCTCAAATAATTTGCTCAACATACAGATTGAATAGTTATGGGGAAAAGAATACGCCTCTGAGAAACATCTTTCTTAATTTTTTTTCGATTTATTTTCTAGCCATGATCTTTGTAAATCTTATGCAGATATGCCCCAACACTTTTCTTCATTGATATTATGTTCCATACAATCATTCTCATATATTGTGTTTTATAAAAATAATCACCATTGTTCCACACCCACCATTATCCCATCTTTTCAGGTTCCCACAGAGTCTTTCCCATTTTCTTTACCCTCTTCCTCCTTTTGTGACCCTGTAATCCTCCTCAATCCATACTCACCTCTCTGCTTCCACCTCTTCCACTCCTGGACTCTCATACGCGTTTTACTAGTTATCCTTCTATTTTTTATAATAATGGTCTTACACAGTATTTCTCTGTGAAAAGTCTTTCCTTCTTTTGCACATTTTTGTAATTGGATTATCAGTCTTTTTCTTCTGGAAGTCAAGTAGTATTCTGCAAACTTATGTTATGCGACCCTTGTCTGAGATGGTATTGTCAAATGTTTTTTTCCCCAGTTGGTAAATTTTCTTTTCACTTTATTGGAAAGTTTGATGTACACAGAGATTTACTCTTTAGAAGGTCTCATTCATCAATATTATTCTCTCCAGATTTTACCTTTCTAGCTGTATTTGTCAGTCTCTTTATACCATAGGCTTGGCATTCTAAGCTTCGTCCCCATTAGTCTCTTATGAAATTTATGGTTTTGGGCTTTACTTTCTAATCTGCTTTGAGTTTATTTTTGTATATGATGTGAAATAGGGATCCTATTTCAGCTTTCTACAGGTAACAGTTCAGTTTTACCAGCACCATTTGTTGGAGAGGTTGTCGTTTCCCCATTTGATAGCTTTAGTTTCCTCGCTGAATATCAGTTTACCATAGGTAAATGGGACCTTTCTTAACTTTAAACCAAGGTGCATCTGATTCAGGTCATGGTCTTTCCATTCACTTGTTATGAATTTGAGAGCTGGATAGTGAATAAGGATTACAGAAGAAGAATTGATGCTTTTGAGACAGGTTGTTGGAGAATTGTGTTTAACATCCCACAGACGACCAAAAGAACAAACAAATACGTCTTGGAGAAGTTGCAGCCAGAGTGCTCTTTCGAGGCAAGAATGCTGAGGCTTTGCCTCACATACTTTGGGCATGTTGCGAGGAGTTTAGAAGGGTGGAAGGTTGATGAAGGAGAGGAAGACCCTCAACCAGGTAGATTGACATTGGACTGATGCAATAGGCTTTATTGTGTCAGAAAGTGTGAGGATGGCACAGGATAGGACAGAGTTCAGAGCTGTTGTTTATATGGTTGCTAAGAGTCATACTTGGTGGCACCTAACAATAACAACAACAAGGAGGCTTTGTACAATACCACAAAATAACACAGTTGAGATTTATTGTTTTCCTAAGCTTTTCAGGTACTGTCTTTGAATGGTTGATCTTAACAGGTCCAGGAAACTCTCACTTTTCAGAGTATGTACTTTTAAATGATTGCTGCAGAGACATGTTCCTATGGTTGCTATAATTTGAAGGGGGGGAAAATTCAGACTTCAAACTATAGTATTGAGAGTTTTTTTTAATGGTAAAAATAATGAATGGAGTAGGAAGCATCAGAGAAAGACAGATGGAATACAGAGATTCACTGCACCAAAAAAAAAAAAAAATAGACCAATATTCAATCATTTCAGGCTGTGCCATATGATCAAGAACTGATAGGACTGAATGAAGGAGGAAGTGAGACTGTCAGTTGAGCTGTTTCAGTACTATGGTGAAATGCTGGCTCTCCTCACTTGCCTAAGCAAGAAATTTTGAAGAAATCTACCTGAGCAACACACTAGAAGAGATTCGTACCTATGCTCATTAAAAAAAAAAAAAGGCGATCCAAGAGAATGTGAAAATTATCAATTATCTTTAATACCCCACACAAGTAAAATTTCCTGAAGATCCTTTAGAAATGGCTGTAGTCTGCATCAACAGGGAACTGCTCGAAACTCCAGCTGGATTCAGAAAAAGATGTCGAGTGGTATCAATCTGATGTCAGATGAATCTTGGGTGAAAGTAAAGAACAGTAAAAGATACATAATTTATTTGTAATTCAGCAACCATATGTACTATATTCTGTATTCTGTGTGAAGACTGTTACTGCTGTTTGGTTCCACCCAGTTGGTGACTCAGTGATCCTAGGAACAGCAGCTCTGACCTTTGTTTGCCCTATCCTGAGGCGTCCTCATGATCTTTGATGGCCTTCTCCTCTTTGTCTAACCCTCCACCTTGCCCAGCATGCTGTTTTCTTTCCAAGAAGAGGTGTTTCACCATCCTTGCCTCTAAGAATCACCCTGCTTTCACTTCGCCAAGACAGACTTGTTTGTTCTTTTAGTAGTTCCATCTTGTGTTCAGTACTATTCTCCAACACCACAATTCAAAGACATCGATTATTCTGTTCTTATTCATTATCCAATTTTCAGATGCCTAGGAAGCAAATGAAAAGGACATGACTTGAATCAGGCGCATGCTAGTCTTTAAACGGATATCCTTGCTCTTTGGCAGTTTGGAAAAGTCCTTTGACAGCAGATTATTCCGATGCAGCACATCTTCTGATTACTTCTGATGACCACTGTTACCATGGGTGTTGATTCTAGGACTAAGAAATAAAAATTAAGCTAATAAGCCATTTTTTGATAAAAAATATATTTTTATTAAAAATATTTTTTAATATACAAACTTACAGAAACAATAATTTGATTTTTCCTTTCTGTCCTCACAGACTCATCCTTTCACCCAGGTATTCAACAGACAGTAATTTCATGGATAGCACAGGTCAGGTAAAATAATCATGCTACAGATTCTAGTTTAACATGATGCCTAATTTTCAGCTAAGATTTTGTGATCTGACAAATTTCAACTGTGAGTTAAACATATTAGCAGAAAACCAGGTTTCTTTTGCCTGCTGCTGGTGAAACTGATCTTGGAGACAGGAGTTACAACAGATAAAATAGGTTTATTATCTACTTATATATAGGAAATGGAGCTCTGGTAGCTTACTGGTAGATAAGAAATTGCATAGCCAATCCAAAGGAAATGGTTTGAATCTATCTTTCTCCTGGAGAGTTCTTGTGGATTTGAACTGCCTGCCCTTGGGTTGGCAACACAACCCTTACCCTGTAGGCTACCAGAAACTAACTCTCAACCTATTGTTGTTGTTTGTTATGTGCTGTCAAGTTCGTTATGAATCATGTACAAGCTTTGTACTATCCTGAGTCAATCTTATTGTCTCTGACATACCTAGTCCCATTGCCCCAGCCACTGAATCAATCCATCACATCGAGTGTCTTCCTCTCTTGTACTGTCTCTCCATCCTCCCAAGCATGATGTCCTTCTCCAAGGACTGGTCTCTCCTTGTAACATGCCCCAAGTATGTCATACGAAGCTTTAGAATCCTTGCCTCCGCGGGGCAGGCTGGTTTCACCCTCTCCAGGACGAAATAGGACATTAAAAGGTTTGTTTTCTCTTGCTTTTCTGATTGTTGCAAACATTTATTTTAATAAAAGTAACAAAATTTAAACCAAGAGAATTTTCAAGAATATAAAACCAATTTGAGACCAGAAAATAGGTATTTCAATGTTGAATGTTTTTATGTTAAATTGGGACAGTTGTAAATTGGGATTTATAACGATATTGTTAAAGTTTAAGAGGTTTCTTTTCTATGGCTAGTATATTAACCATTGAAAAGTAAATACTGACAAGTAAAAATAGGAAAGTATTTAATTTTACTCTTTAATTGCCAAGAATTTATTGAATCAACAGTTCATTCACTATGTACTGAACCTCCAGGAATAGGGCATACAACCCCAAACAAACAAGAAATGTTTCTGTTCTCACGGAGTTGACATTCCACAGACTCAATAAAGAGGAGTCTGGTATTCCAAACACTTAAGGATATTTTAATGGTAAATACTATGAAGCAGGACAGTAACTAAATAAGAGCAAGATATGCTTCTTTTCTGGACTTCTCCAGTCTGGTCTTATTTTATGCTATATATATGTGGTTGTTAAGTACTGTCGAGTCGTAGATGACTCATTAGCAACCCTATGAACGAAAGACCTGAACACTTGTATAACTTTCATCATTTCTCCAAGTTTATAGAGTTTCTGGAGGCAAGCTAATTTCGAAGTGGATGCCACTCCTTCTTCCAAGCTTGTTTTAATCAGGAAGGTCCACCAATGTCCACAATGGGGAACCATTATCACATTTGACACATCAGTGTCACAGTGTTAAGCTTCACAGCAACCATGAGTTACCTCTGTACAACAAATGGACAGACCAGTGCTATGTTTGACTAAAAATAATTAAAACCAGGCCTGAGGGCTGCAGATTAAAATCACCTACCTTTGGTTTGGTAGCATCACTTTCTATGTAGTAGGCCAACAGAGTTTCTCTCTCTTTACTAGTTTACTTACAA
This sequence comes from Elephantulus edwardii, assembly GCF_000299155.1. Classification (NCBI taxonomy): domain Eukaryota; kingdom Metazoa; phylum Chordata; class Mammalia; order Macroscelidea; family Macroscelididae; genus Elephantulus; species Elephantulus edwardii. Next base: position 15,734,103 of record NW_006399757.1, on the reverse strand, counting down.
AATCCATATACATTGGGTTTCACACTGGATCTTCCCCATTTCTTTACCCAACCCCACTTCTACCCATTAAATTGTGGGTCCCTGTGATTTCCATCCCCCTGCTCATTCTCACTCCTCTGTTATCCCCTCCCCCCACCCTGGATCCTCATATTCATTCTATAATAATGGCCTTTTACAGTATTTGTCCTTATGGGACTGAGTTCTTTCCTTTAGCATAATGCTTTACAGTCCTTCCTATGTTACTTAGTAATTTACAAAATCATTACTTCAACAACCTACTAGTAATTTTCTCATTTAACATGAGGAAATAGGGTTTAACTTGTGTATTCATAGCTAATACAATAGCCTTAAAATGCTTGAGTAATGATTTTGGCTAGCATTTCAAAATTATTGTATTAGTTGTGAATACTCAAGTTAAACACTATTTCCTCATGTTAAATGGGAAAATTACTAGTAGGTTGTTCTGGAGATTAAATGAGACAATGGATGGCTATTCAATCTTCTCCCAAAACAAACCCATTGTCTTTTCAGTTAACTTGTAGGACAAAGCTATCAATCTTTTGGTTTGAAGCAGCCAAACACTAACCATAGAACTAGCTACCAGAGCTCTTGTCATTGTTCAACATAGTTCCAGGAAATCAGGATTATTTTTTATTTTGGCTCAGTGGTTCATTAGAATCACCTGGGGATATTATTTTTTTTTTTTAAAAGACAAAGCCCAGGCCACACATTAGACCAATTAAAATCCTAGACTCTGAGGGATGAACAGTCTCAGCACTTTTGGAGCCCCTCAGGTGATTTGAGTGTTTAAACAAGTTTGGGAACTCTTGCAGTTTGGTTTTTTGTTGTTTCAAGGTAACACTTGCCCGACCACCATTTACCTTAGGTTCCCACCTGGAAACCTGGGTTGTTAATCAGCCAGGTAATAAAGGTACATTCTTTACAGGGTCTAATTCCTATCTCATCCAAGGATCTTCGGGGGGGGGGGGGGGGGGGATGTGACCTCTGCTGCAGATGCACAGCTGTTAAATTATGGGAACTTAGATAGTTTGAGATTGTTAGAGTGCTGACAATCCACCTGAGGCGACTTCTGGGCCTGCCCTGCCCGGGGAGAAAGGAAGGGCGGGAGAAAATATCCCTCCCGGGTGCGCTGGGCCGGGGTTGCACCGGCAGCTGCCGCACAGCAAGGGAAGATCGGCAGCCTTAGCCAGCGGCCGCCACTGTCCCTGTGGGACGCGCAGCAGCCAGGAGGGCGCTTTCTGTACGAAATTCGGACGCCGCCGGCCGGGGCCGAGGCCAGGAGCAGCCCCCGGGTGCGTTGGTCCGCGGCGAGCAGGACTCCACTGCGCTGCTTTCACCCATGGAGCCCGGGCCGTCTACAGGCTCCAGGCCGGCCGGACCGGGGCCTTGCCTGAACGACCCAGGCGGCGCCTGTCAGGCGACCTCGGCCTGCTCGCTGCGCCCCGCCGGGGCCGAGCCGGGGTGCAGCGTGGCAGCCGTGCTGCCGGCGGGCGGGTGTGGGGAGCGGATGGGCGTCCCCACCCCGAAGCAGTTCTGCCCCGTCCTGGAGAGGCCTCTCATCAGCTACACCCTGCAGGCCCTGGAGAGGTAACGCAGCGCCGGCGCTCCCCACTTTCCCCGGGGCCAGGTCCCCGCTCCCCGCCCCAAATGCGCAGGCCAGCCGGCAGCACCTGCCCGGGCCGCTCACGCGCAGGCGCCGTGCTTCAGGCGGATGGCGGGGCCGGCGTGAAAGCCGTAACTCCCGCAATCAGACGCGACCTCCTGTCCCTGCAGCCCTGCACAGCTCAGCAGCTCTGGCTATTTAACCGATGGCTGCGGAAGCTGGAGCTGTCCTACCAAACCCCGTACCTGCTCAGACCCGAAATATGGGGAAAGGCTCTAAAGAAAATTAATTCTGACTGTATTTCCATGAGGAGGTCTGGTGGCACATTGTTAAGGCGCTAGGCTGCCAATCTAAAGGCACATTGACGCAGACCATCCGAGGAGGGGCTTCTGTAAAGATTTACAGTTTGGAAATTCTGTGAGGGCAGTTTTACCCTGCTCGAAATGGATTTCATGATAGTGGCCTAATGAGGGTCCGCTGTTCTAGAATTCTCCAAGATAGCCTGAATCCCTCACTTTTCCTCCCCACAGCCTAGATGATGGGTTCTGCTGCAAGCAATTCTAATTATAGAGGCTTTTTTTTTGTTTAATTAGTCTTATTTCTTATTATTCACACTCACTGAGTTGAGACAGACTGAGGTAAATTACTAGGTGCTGGAGGGGAATCTGTGCGCAGGATATAATGCCCGTCTTTCAAAAGTGAAGAATGGACAAAACATGTCAGGCTCTGAAATTGAGGCCTATACACGCTGAATCTTGAAAGGCAGGGTACTGACTGACTAAACTAGTCGGAGAAGTGAAGGGAGGAAGAGTAAGGGGAATAGGGAAACGAAGGAGGTAAAAAGGAGAAAATGTGTTATTTTATATTGTTAGAATTCGAAAAATGTGATAGAAGGTTCGATGTTACATAGGGTTTGTACTGAATGACTAACCAACAAGTTGGCCGTTTGAAAACACACACACACACACACACACACACACACACACCCTCCCTCCACCCCCCCCTCCAGTGGAGATGGAAGAAATGGTTGGTTAGGGTCTGCTTTAAGGAGCTGCTGATGCCAGAGGCCTGTGGTTTGTATCTGCCAACCCACGTGGTTGTAATGCACCAATTGTAGGAGAAAAATGAACAATTTCCCTTCTTGAAATTCAGTCTCTGAAAAGCCGTGGTATCTACATGAGTAGTAACATGTACAACACCACAGTCCAGAAACTGCCCTGGGATGGTTCTCCATAACACAAGTATCAACAGAATTTGAATCTTTTGTTGTTGTGTGCCATTGAGTCAGAACCAACCTATAGGCTGACCCTCCCTCTATTGGATTTTCAGAGACAGTTAATGACAGCGAGAGGAGATTGCCCATCCTTCTCTTACAGAGCAGCTGGTGGATTCAAAATTTACGCCTTGGGATTGCAGTGCAGCTTCTTAGCTGAGAGTTATTGAGCTTGGTTTTGTTGGTTAATATTACTGAGTGTGGAGTGGGAGAGGTGAAAGAGCAAGAGTAGAATTGCTAAGGTGTTAAAAGTTTACTTCAACTCTGTGGTATAACTTTAAGATTTGGGTATTTGCAGTTTGGTAACATCCTTTATATAGCGTAGCATTTTTAGAGGCTTTAATGAATATCAGTTTAGTGAGATTCTATTCTGAGGACGAAGCCATGTTATCTAGAAAGCAATTCCTCTCCTAACTAGTAGCCTAGATGTCACAGAGCCCAAGTTGGTTATTTTACTTTCTAAATATTGACATTTGGAAAGTGGAAGTGTAAAGAGCCATAATTATCCTTGATTCTTGTAATCAGGCCAGTGGTTACATCTGAAACTCATACAAATATTGAAACCGTTTCAGTTGCTCTCATTTTTGTTGTTTTCCATTTTTATGGGTAGGAGGGGGGGGGTGTCCCTGAAATCACTGTGTAAATAATGCATTTACCACATGCCAAGGCTGTAGACATATGACAATGCAACTCCTAAGGTGCTGGGACACAGACAGTGGGTGCTGACCAGCAAGATCTTTTATTTCAAAGTCAACAACAACTCAACTCTGCTCTCAGAAACTACCCTCTGGAGAGAGTCTGGAGGCTGTAAATTGCATGGGAGGAGATTGCCAATCATGGTTTGTGGATTCAAACTAGAGAGGCCACCTTTACTTTAACACAACTCCCTTAGAACTAGCTACTCTTTTACTTATTAATGAAATTTAGGGAATTGTATCATTTTTACATGTAATTATTTTTCCACAAAAATATTTTGTGTTTATTTGTATTTCTGCACTTTATCAATTTCTGAAGCAACCTGAGATAGATGACACTTACAGACAAAATTTTAAAAAAGGGAAAGAAAAAGAAACAAACATTTCTACAGCAAAAAGATCTTCTGGAAAGAACTTTTAAAAATGGAAAATAAAAGGAAAAATAGCTTTCTATTTTTTTTTACTTCATATCATCAATCATAAGATTTTAACTGAAAACAATAATTTCAATGAAAAGCTCTATTTTTAAGTACTTCCTGCTTCATCTTTGTCATTGCGATTTCAAAGGCATATGGTTCGAGGCCACCAGCTACTCTGTGGAAGAAGGATGGGCAACCTCCTCCCAGGCCATTAACTGCCTCTGAAAACCAACCAGAGGGTCAACTGTGGGTTGGTTTCAACTGTGTGATACACAACAACAGCGGCAGCAAAGAACTTTAGGGAACTGAATTGCATACTGGGCATACCTTAGAAAATCTTTGTAAACTGTATTATAGGAAATGGCTTGCCTCTAGAAACACTATGAACAGTGCTCAGGTCTTTGGTTCATAGTGTCGCCTACGACTTGACGACACTTAAAAACAACATATTATAATTGTGTGTGTGTGTGTATGTATGCTCTTGGCTATTTATGAATTATCTTTCTTGTGTATATTGTGAATGATTTTCCCAGAGCATGGTACCAAAAGCATAAGTAGTTTCATTTCAAAAGATAAATTATGCAAGTTAAGAAAAGGAAATGGAAATGGAAAATGTTTTGGAAAAGCCTTGTTTTTTGTGTTTTGTAGAAAGGCATGCTTTTAAATTATGCTTCTATTAAAGAGATGAAACATAGGTCGCAATGGTCTAAGTAAGAAAATAAAAGATGTAACTTGACATCATCGCTGTTAGTCATCTGCATTATGCTAGAGGGTGCTTGATCTTTTTGCCTTTAGGATCTGTATAATGTCCAGACTTTGACTTCAAACAAAGTTTATTTTGTTTGTCAATGTCCAGATTTTGACTTCAAAGTTTATTTTGTTTGCCCCTCAAGACAGGGCGTTTTCCTTACTTTAACTTTTGCTGTCTCATTAATAGAGATTTGAGAATTCAGCGTAGGTTGTTTCGATTCCTGACTTTACTAAGTTGATTGGGAAATTAAAGATGCTTGTTAAAAATTTTGTTGTTGTTGTAAAGTGCCATCCACCGGAACAGTAACTACATGGTGGTGTGATCTAGTGTCATAGCCTATAAGAAGTTATGCTGCTTACCCAAAGATGGTCTCTCTGGTGGTTCGGATCCACCAGCAGCTCCTTGGGAGGTAGTATTCTCTCCTGTGATTTACAGAGTCCAAAAGCCCACTGGTGGGTCAGCTAAGAGTTTTTTATGACTTGAGAATGAGGATCTTTTGGTTGTTGTTGAAAATAGCTTTTGTTGATTAATTTTTTTCACTTAGAGTATTTTCTTTTCACTTTCTTAAGCTCTATTTTATAATGGACAACGGAGTATCTAATCATTCTTAGACAATTATAAGGAACAGCCTGAATGAAAGTCTCTTTCTTTACCTCTGTCCATTTGATTGGTCTTTTAAATTTTTTTGTGTTTATAGAGTTTCCAGAGGCATCTGGTTTAGGAAGTGGGTGCCACTCCTGCTTCCAAACCTGAATCAATCTGGAAATTCCTCCAAACATTGTCCATAATGGGCAACCATTATGTTATTTGACACTATGACACAGAGTTCAGCATTACAGCAACTCCTTCAGCACAGCAAATAGACAAATGGATGCTGTACTATTTAAAGAGTATTCATCCTAATATTAATAAATTTGGCCTGAGGGTCCTATGGAATTTTAAAGACACACCCAACAAATGCTGTTGACTATGATAAACCCAGTAGACCATTTGCCCTTGGGTCTTTGTTGGATAAAATGGGCAAAAGTCCAGCCAGCTGACCACCCACTTGTGAAGGGTAAAAACCCAATAACACAAACCAAAGACAGACCAGCACAAACCAAAACTTTCCTTATGTGACCCTCATCAAGACACGTGAAACCAATTTCTAGAGTGGAACCACTGCACAGGAGCCTCCAGGCCAGCCACACACTGAACCCATCACTATGGAATTTAAAAGACACACCCAACAAATGCTGTTGATAAAACCAGTAGACCTTCTGTCCTTCAGTCATTGCTGGCCAAAAGGGGCAAAAGGCCAACCAGCTGACACTCACTTATGGAGGGAAACTACCAATAGCACAAATCAAACACAGACCACTTTAGAAGCTGGGTTCTCTTTTGATGAGGGTTATATACTCACCTATAATAAATACACATATAGTATATATGCACATGCATGCACCCATATGTATATGTGCATATTTTTTTTTGTTATAGCAAAATTATACTGTGTCTGTTGTTTAAGTGCTATTTAGTAGACTATGACTCATAGCAACCTGTGAACAATGGATTTAAATCCTGCCCTATCCTGGGACATCCTCATCATCTCAAGCTCACCATACAGACTCTATTTCAAGAGTCTTCCACTTTTTCTGACCGTTCACTTTTCCAAGCATGATGCACTTTTCCAAATAATAGCCCCTTCTAACAACATGCTCAAAGTAGGTGAGATAAAGTTTCATTATTTTTATCTCCAAGGAGGAACCTGGCTGTTCCTTTCCTAAGACATATTTGTCCTTTTGAGAGGCCATCAGGGCTCTTCTTCAACAGCTCAAAGGCATCATTCCTCTGTCATCTTTATGTGTTATCCCACTTTCAGTTGTATGTTGTTGTTATTGTTATGTGCCATCAAGTGGCCTGTGACTCATAGTGACCCTATGTACAACAGCTCTGAACCCTGCTATATTGTGAGCCACCATTATTGTCTCTGACACACCTACTACCGTGACCCCAGTCTTGAATCGATTAGTCCCATTCAGGGTCTTCCAAAGCATAATGTCCCTCTCCAAGGACTGGTCCCTCCTTGCTACATGCCCAATGTATGTCAGATGGACCTTCAGAATCCTTGCCTCCAAGGAGCAGCCTGGTTTTACCCTCTCTAGCACAAACCTGTTTTTTTTTTCTTAACAGTCCATGGTATATTCAATACTCTTCTCCAGCACTAAAACTCAAAGGCATTAATTCTCCTTCTAGCATCCTTAGTCATTGGCCAGCTTTCAGGTACACCTTAATCTTTACACTGACATCATTACTCTTTAGCAATTTGGAAAGATCTCTGACAGCAGATTTTCCTAATATAGTAATCATTTGAATTCTTGGGTACTGATGCTAACAGTGTTGATTGTGGATCCAAGCAAGATGCAATTATTGACAATTTCTGTCTCTTCTTCATCTATCAAGATGTCTATTGGCCCAGTTGTAATTTTTATTTTCTTTATATTGAGGTGTAACCCTTATTGAAAGCTGTAGTCTTTGATCCTCTGCTGCAAGCGGTCCAAGTCCTCCTTGCTTTCAGCAAGCAAGGTTCCATCATGTGCATAACACAGGCTGTTGATATGTTTTCTTCTGATCCTAATGTTGCATTATTCTTCACAAAATCCAGGTTTTGTCTCAAATAATTTGTTCAGAATGCAGATGGAATAGGTATGTAGAAAGAATTCAGCTCTGATGCACACCTTTCCTGATTTTAAACCACGAGTGTTCTCTTGTTTTTTTCAGACAATAGCTTCTTGGTCTAGATTTAGGTTTTACATGAACATAATTGTTTTGGGATTCTCATTCTTCTCAAGATCATTATGATCCACACAGTTTAAAACCTTTGCATTGTCAAGAAAACACAGATCTATCTATCTATCTATCTATCTATCTATCTATCTATCTATCTATCTATCTATCTAATCTCCTCCTGGTATTCTCTGTTTTCAGGTAGGACACATCTGACATTAGCAATAATATCCCTCATATCACAACTTCTTTTAAATCCTGCCTGATTTTCTGGCAGTTCTCTCTCAATGTACTGTTCTAGCTGTTTTTAATAATCTTTAAAATCATACATCCCATAGTAATTACCACATTTTTCCCCTTCTGTACATTTTTGTGACATCATTTACCTTGGTTACACTGTATACAGTTCATACCTGTTTGGCGTTAAGTTTCTGTGCAGATTTTTTATTTTTAGACTTTTCAGTGTTTCCTTCTAGTTCTCTGCAAAAATAACTAATTAATCAGGACATCAGAAAGAGAGGAAAGAAATGATGCTCACCGTCAATTTTAGGTCCCAGATTCTTCAGTTGTTTTAGGGAAATGTCAGGAAGCATAATTCATTCCCTCCTCCCCTGCCCCAATGTATATAATCTAGATATTGCCATTTAAACATGTGTTTATTTCCTGTCCTCTTTTACTTCCCTGAAATGACAGTTGTTTTGTACTGCTGGGTCAATGCTAGCTCATGTCAGCCCTTCAGGACCGAGTAAAACTACCATGTGAGTTCTAAGATGCAATATTTACAGGAGCTTATCACCACACCTTTTCTCTTAAAGAGCAATTAGCAGGTTTAAACCTTTGACCTTTGGATAACAGCTATGTGCTTAACTATTGCAGTAACACAACTTCTTAAGTGGCATTAAGTGACTAAAATTGAGTCACACAGGGAAAATTATATAAATAAAAGAGGAGGCCTAACAGATAAGGAGTATTAACAAAACACCGGGGGGTATAACAGGAGCAACACTTGGCGATCGCTATGTCAACCTTTACCAGCTTCACAAAGGGGAACTGTTCTGTCAACAGCACCAGGAACACAAAACCAATTTGCATGAGGTCAGACATGTCCTCCATGCTCCTATACCTCTTTCTACCTGTCTCAACACCAATTATTGCTTCATTGGCTTCAAAATCTGATGTGATAGCTCGCAGACCACACAGAACCATTTTGGGAAAGTCAAAAGGTTATATACCTTCATAGCAGAAAACAGGATAGCTTCCAAAATGTGCACAGAAGCACCTCAACCTTCAGCCTCATTGTTTTAGACCTGTGTTACAAAGTTCTCAGTCCTGCCAATATTGGTTGTGCACCACCCAGGTTGTTCACAAACTTGGCCAAAGGCTCTTCTCCCTCAGTTGTCTAACAAATTTGGGCCAAGGCTCTTGGTTTAGCTCTGGTTCTGCCCTTGGTGGGTGGGGTAACAGTTTCTTCTTATGTTAGCTCTCTGGTTCTCTGCTGCTGCTTAAGTATAGGTGGTGAAAGAATGGAAGCTTCTCTTTTGCTGATGGCGAGAGAGATCCTCTGTGACTGGAATCCTCAAATTAATTGGTGAGACTCCCCAATCCCCTAGATTTGTGTGTCTGGCCAATCCTCTTGTAGATTGGTGAGATAGCCATAGACTAACATGCCTATTTGCATATTCCCACCCATACACATTGTCAAGTCAGATTCAGTGGCTAGAAAAGTAATATTGAAAGATTAACTCCGTGAGGGTAGAGTGGTTTATGGAAAATAAGGAACATTTAGACCTTTAGAGCTTTGACCTAATTTTAGTGGCTCATTTTCTGTCTCAGGTCTAGTCACTAGTAGCTAGGTAAAGCACTCTTTGGTAGTAGAAAGTTTCAGAGACAGACTACATTCTGTAATGATGAAATTCTTCTCTTCTAAGGCAGATGACTCAAGCAAGTTTCCTACTCTTTAAAGAACATTCTATATATTAAAATTAAAATAGCTTTTTGTCTAATACTAGGAAATTGAAGGAGACTTTGGAAGGAAATTTACTTCATAAATTGACAGGAGCTTGAGAGTGTATTTTTTTCCTTTTTGGTGAAATTTGAGAAATATAAATCTTTCTGCTAGCCAAATCCTAAATAGCTTAGAAGATAAATAAACTTTCTTTTAAAATAAAGATAGATTTAATTTGCTTCTAAATTAAATTTTTATTCTCAAATCTGAGACGTGTCTTGACCAAAGGTGTATCTGGAAAAATGGAGGCTCATAATTAAAGTTTCTCATTGAACAAAAACACACAACAAACCCTTATACAAAATTCCACTTATTAATGATCCTATACCATTTTCTAAGACTGTAAATATTTATGAGTGGTGATTACTTCTTTTTGTATTGCGGAATGACTCGTGTACTCAAACTGTAAACTTTTCAACATATAATGTACTATGCCACCAGAATTTCTTATAGTAAAATTATGTTGCAAGTGAATATATTTATGTATTCATTAAAATTAGTAATTGTGTGAATATATAGATATATACACACACATATTTAAGTGTATTTGTGTGTGTGTATTTCATAGCAACTCTTAGTGAGTCTATGGGCAATGCCTCTGAATCTTGCCATATCCTGAGCCCGTGTCACTATCTCTGACATACACTTGACCCAATTGCCATAGTCCCTGTATCAATCCATCTCAGCCAGGATCTTTCTCTCCTGTGCTGATCCTCTACCCTTCCAAGCATGATGTCCTTTTCCAAGGACTGGTCCTTCTAGCAAAATTCCCAAAATATGTGATCTGAAGCATACAAATCCTTGCCTCCAAGAAGCAAACTGATTTTTACCCTCTCCAGGACAGACCTATTTATTCTCTTGACAGTCCATGGTATGTTCAATAGTCTTCTCCAACACCACAACTCCAAGGCATCTGTTCTTAGTCTCACATTCTTATTGTCCAACTCTCATAGAAATTGAATAGAAAGGAACCGAGAAGATGGTTGCCTGAATCTGGTCTCTAGACTGACATCATAGCTCTTTAACACTCTAGAGAAGTCCTTGATAGCAGTGTAGCTTGTCTTTAGATTTCTTAACTGTTGGTGCCTAGCATGTTGACTCTGTATCTAATTAAGTGCAAAGGATGTTGACTGTGGATATAAGCAAAAGAAATGCGTGTGTGTGAGCTCACCCCCCCCCCCCCCGTCTCCTCACTTACTGATACTGCTAGGCAAAACTGGCATTATGTAAAATTGGAAGATTACTACATCATTGCATAACTTTCAAATTACATCATTACATAAGTGCCATATTAGTTTGTAACTATCCAACCCCTGAGAATCAGGGTGCAGTCAAGTTAACATACATCCTTAACCATTATTAAGCTAGTGTTACTCTTGCCTTGCACCTTTCTCGTCAGTCTCCTCAAATGTATTTTGTTAAAGCACAAATTGTTGTTGTTATGTGCCATTGAGTCGCTTGCGACTCATAGCAACCCTATGTACAACAGCACTAAACCCTACTCTGTCCTGTGCCAATCACACTACCTCTGACACAACCATCCCGATTACCCCAGTCACTGAATCAATCCACCTCACAGAGGGTCTTCCCCTTCTGTGCCGTCCCTCCACCCTCTCAAGCATGATGTCCCTCTCCAAGGACCTCTCCCTCCTTACAACATGTCCAAAACATGTCAGACGAAGAAGCCTCAGAATCCTTGCCTCCAAGGAGCAGCCTGGTTTAACCCTGTCCAGGATGAATCTGTTTTCTTGGCAGTCCAGGGTACATTCAATACTCTTCTCCAGCACCACAGCTCAAAGGCATCAATTCTCCTTCTATCCTCCTTAGTCATTGTCCAACTCTCTGATGCATAACAAGTGATTGCAAAGACCATAGCCTGAATCAGATGCCCCTTAGTCTCCAGAGTGGCACCATTGCTCTTCAGTACCCTGGAGAGGTCCCTAACAGCAGACTTTTCCATCGCAATAGGTTTTTCGATTTCCTGCCTACTGGTGCCAAGAGTGTTGACCATGGAGCCAACAGACTAAAGTTGTTAACAATCTCAATCTCTTTACCATTCATCCTTATGCTGCCAATTGGTCCAGTGGTGAGAATCTTTGTCTTCTTAACATTGAGCTTCAATCCATACTGAAGGCTGCAGTCCTTGATGCTCTGTTGCAAGAATTTCAGGTCCTCCTCATTTTCAGCAAGCAGGGTAGTGTCATCTAGATATTCTTACTGTTGCTGTAAGTGGTAAATACTATATAAGATAGTTTATAAGTGAGAAGAAGAGTTTGTTGTGTGTTCATATGCTATATCTTTTAAAAATGTATTAATTTTTGATAGTTAAGATTTGTGTATTATAAATGGATAGAATCAAATGCAACAACTATTTTTTAAAAAAATTCTTTATTTCCCTGATAAATGAATTGAAAATGGCTTTAAAAATCTATTTAGTCTTAAGGCCTTTTTGTTCATCAAGGGTCATGTGTTAGTGAAGGAAAAGATTGAAAACCAAGCCCACTGCTGTTGAGTTCATCTCCACTGAAAGGATCAGGTTTCTGAGTCTGCATGTCTTTATGGGAGGAGAATGGCCATCTTTTCTCCACAGGGCAACTAGTGGATTTAAACCACCCCACCAAAGCTCTTTAAAAGAAGGGACTGGCGTGCTATGGTTTTTTAAGATTTGATGATCAGAGGTTTGTGTTTTTGGTTTTCTTAATTTTTTTTTTCTTTTCTCCTTCAGTGGTCCCTGTGAGGTTCTTAATTAGTGAAGACAGATTAAGGCTAGACAAATTAGGTTGGAGCCTAGTGACAGGAAGCCTTCATGGGCTAGAGTGAGGAGGATTGATGTTAGTGAGGAAGTCCGGAGCCAGCCCCTGCACACCAACTTGCTGCCAAAACATCAGGGTGGGTATGAAGAGGTGGGGACTTTTGACTTATAGCCATGGGGTAATTCAGAGCCATGCTTCCGTGAGGGCTGTTGTGGCAGTGAGTAGCAGTTGCTGGCGTATTAACAGAGCTTGCTTTTCCATCTGGTTTTGAAAGCATTTGTTTAGATTTTCATTTTCAACCAATCTTATTTAACTCTTTACACAGAGTAATCCTGTCAGTAATAGTTACATGATGCTAGGAGAAAAATCTGAGATATTGTATTTCTTCCTTAAAATGTTTGTAGCTGTTGTTGTTGTTGTTGTTGTTGTTGTTATGTGCCGTCG
>NW_006399757.1:15645007-15719897 GCF_000299155.1 Elephantulus edwardii | reverse complement strand
TTCTTTCATCACCATAGGCTCTTGCTCAGTGGGGCTAAATGATAGACTTGTATTTACCAATGGAATGCTCCAGGAAGGAAATGATCAGGAGAACTTGATAGAATCTTTTCAGGCTGCGGACTTAGGTGTGGATTTGCTTCTAGCTAAGGAGGTAGACCAGATTAATTTATTCAGCAAATATTTGTTCGGTAGGCACCGTGTGAGACACTTAAGAGTTTTTTTTTTTCAGTCCTATGATTTCACATTATGAAATTTTAATACTGTGAAATACCATTAATTCTATAACTAGAAAAGAATGTGAATAAATCTTTTAAGATACAAACAGTACTTATAAAGGCTTGTAAGCACTAGGTGTATTCTGGTTGCTCAACAATTTGGCTGATGAGTTTGTTATCTCTTTAGAGTTGGCTAAAGCAATTTCTAACATTTGGGGAAAAAAACATTTAACAACCACAATTGTGACTTAGAATAACAAATAGGGAGCTCTGGTCGCTAGTCCCAGATTAAGTTATGCTTAATTCAAAGGCCATCAATCTCCAGCAGTTTGAGTCCACCAGTGGCTTCATGGGAGAAAGACAGACAGGCTCCTCTGTGAAGATTTAAAGTCTTGAAAGTCCAGTGAAGGTCCTTATGAGTTGGACAGACTCTACCATGAAGAGTCTCTAAGAAATGGATTCAACTCTGTGGCAGTGAGTGAGTGAAAGACATTAAGTAAAACATCTTGCTTTACGTTGTTTTTGTTAGGTGTCATTAGGTTGAATAGGACTTATAGTGACCCTATAAACAACAGACTTGAATCCTGCCTTATCATCCTGCCATTCTCATCATCTCTGACACACTACACGCATTGCTGCAGTCACTGTATCAGTCTATCTTGTTGGGAGTCTTCCTGCCTCTCTCTGACTCCCCATCTTTCCAAGCATGTCATTTTCCAATGAATAACCTTAACTAGCTACATGTCCAATGTATGAGAGATAATGCTTCACTGTCTTTGCCTTCAGGGAGCAAACTGGCTGTTCTCTCTCAAAGACATGTCTATTTGGTCATTTTTTTTTTTGGCAGCCCATGAAATATTCAGTACTCAAACTCAAAGGCATCAATTCTTCTATCATCCTTATTTAATTTCCAGCTCTCTGATGTAGGTTGAAGTGCAACTAATTTGGCCAGGAACTGACTCAGGTGCACTATAGTCTTCAAACCGACTGACATCATTACTTTTAAATATTTTGAAGAAATCTCTGACAGCAGACTTGCCCAGTGCCATGTATCTCCTGATTTCCTGACTGCTGGTACCAAGGTTATTGATCCAAGAATAATGAAATCTTTGGCAGCTTCAATTCTTTCTCCATCTACCATGATGTTGACTGTTGGGCCTGTGGAAAAGATCTTTGTTTTGGTATTGAGATGTAATCCACACCGAAGGTTGTAGTTCTTCATCTTCATGTCCTCCTCACTTACAGCAAACAAAGATGTGTCATCGTATAACACAGGTTGTTGATGAGCCTTCCTCCAGTCCTGATGCCACATTACTTCTCATAGAGTTCTGCTTCACGAATAATTTATTCAGCATACAAATTGAATAGCTATGGAAAAATAGAAAAAGGATACATCCTTGAAACACATCTTTCCTGATTTTAAAGCATGCTGTGTTCTCTTGCTCCATTTTGACAACAGCTTTTTGATGTAGGTATAGATTTCTAAGGATCATGATTAAGTATTCAGGGATTCTCAGTTTTAACCATAATTTGTAATGTTCCACACAGTCAAATGCCATTGCATAGTCATTAAATAAAAAAAAAATAGATATTCTGGTATTCTCTGCTTTCAGCCAGGATCCATCTGACATCCACAATGATATCCTTGATGCCACGGCCATTCTAAACCCACTTGAACTTTTAGCAGTTCCATCATGACTCAGTATGTAAACACCTATTTATAATCATAGACACCAACATACACATTTGAAGGAAATTCCATTAAAACAACCTATTCTTGTTCCATGCTGGGCATTCTAATTGTTCTAATTTGTTAGTTCTAACTCATTTATCAAAAAAATATTGTCCGAACTTAACTCTTTTCATGATATATTAATGGTCTTTGAAATGTACGATGTGAGATACAGTTGCAGTGTGAGCAACATTGACTTAAAATGTGATATTAACTTAGCAGATTATACAGTTGTTTGATATCATTTGATACCAAATTTAATGCAGTTACTGCTTGGTAATTTTCCTTTCTATTTGATGGAATAGAAAGAATTGCTTTCTAGTTATTTTTAAAGAATTTCAGTAAAATTGATATTTACTTTTGGGGCCTCATCCATTAGTTCATTTACTTATTTATTAAACACATATTTGAATGACTACTCTCTAAAAGGGAATTCTCTTGACTTACTCTGTAGGAAGTTCCACTTCTACACCAAAGGCGCAACCTTTCTGGTGTTCTAATTAACCAGCAGCTCTTGAACCACTCCCCTCTCATTTGCTCCTACTTCTCCAGCAGAGCATCTGATGGATTTGATCTGTGTACCGTCAGGATTGCAGCATAGTGTCTTGTCACTAGGCCACCAGAGCTCCCTTTCTGTCATGCAATTTAAGGCTCTGACTTGATGGCAATGAGTAAATGACTCTAGCATTATTTCTACTTACCATGTCATCTTTCTTCCTCTCAATTCACCTATATTAAAAAAGAAATACAATTTTTATCAAAACTAACATCATAACTTTAAAGTTGTCACTTAAAAATACCTTAATAAAAGTGACAGAGTAAATACATTTGGGGAAAGACTTTAGGGAAACATTCTGTGATTTGATTGCACCTTCATCCATAGCTATTTATCTTTTAAAAGAAGCTTAAAAAGATGTCAGAATAATATATCATTAACATATACAGAGCAAGGAAACACTGCTTGGTTCAAAATCAGGAAAGGAGAGAATTTAGGATGCATCCTGTTTCCATACCTTTTCAATCTATACGTGGAACAGATAATTTGGAAGGCTGGATTTTATGCAGGAGGAATGTGGCATTAGAATTGGAGGAAGACTCATCAACAACCTGTGATATGCTGATGACACAACCTTGGTTATTGAAATTGAGGAGAATCTGAGATGCTTGCTGCAGAAAGTCAAGGACTCTAGTCTTCAGGGATTGAAGCTCAAGATCAAGAAGACAAAGATTTTCACCACTGGGCAAATTGGCAGCACCATGATAGATGGAAAAGAGATTGAGGCTTTTAACAACTTAAGCTTGCTCAGCTCTATAGTCCTCACTCTTGGCACCAGCAATCAGGAAACCAAAAGATGAATTGTGTGGGAAAAATCTGCTGTCAGGGACTTCTTCAGAGTTCTGAGGAGCAACAGTGTCTATCTAGAGACTAAGGTGCACCGGATCCTGGCTATAGTCTTGTGATTACTTGCTGTGCCTCAGAGAGCTGGACAATGACTAAGAATGACAGGTGAATTGATGTCTTTGAGTTATAATGAGTTATAATGAAGAGTATCAAACATGCTATGGAGTGCCACGAGAACAAACAAGTCTGTCTTGGAGAGAGTGAAACCAAGTTTCTCCTTGAAGGCTTGGATTTTGAAGCTCTGTCTCACTTTGGGCATGTGGCAAGGAGGGACCATTTCTTAGAGATGGACATCTTGCTTGGAAGGGTGGAAAGAAAGCACAGGATAGGAAGACCCCAGATGAGGTAGATTAACCCAGTAATTGGGGTAATGGGGGTAAGTATGTCAGTCAGTTAGACTGGCTCAGGATAGGGCAGGGTTCAGAGCTATTGTATATAGAGTTGATATGGGTTGCAAATGATTTGAAGACAAATAAGAACAACAACAACAACTATCTGATAATATTATGTATTTGTTGGTAACAGTAACCTCATAAGGCTGATTTAACTATTAAGTGGGAAATTACAGGCAAAATACCATATGTAGTACATGACACCTAGAAAGTGTTTAATACATATTAGAAATTGATCAGATTCTGTAGCAAGTCTTGGGTAGAGCAATTGATTTTAATAAGCAATGTGATAAGATGAAACATTCTGCAAGTAGACAGCAGAAGATGTTGCACCCATAATGGCAGTAAGGGGTGACTTTCTGTAGGGAGCCCTATCCCAATTGCAAGCTGAAAAGCAAGTAGGATTTAACCTGGAGTGGGTGGGGATAGAAATACGGATGGAGACAGTGTTGAAAAGCAAAGGAAGCAGCACATACAAAGATATGGATCTAAGACAGGATGTGGTATTATCCCTTCAGGGAACAGCTCTTAATGCTGAGAATAAGAGTCTGCCCTTCCCAATAAATATATTTTATGCTAAGAAGTTGGTAGTTTTATGTCTTGCCATTTGATTATCTGTTGTGGCATTGTGTAAGATACAGTAGACAAAGCAATTCTTAGCACACATATTCCTTAGCCTTTAAGAAAAATCTCATCCTGGGTCCATTGATTGTAGAATACAAAGTCCTCATTAAGTGGTTCTGCTGACCAGCTAGGGAACACTTGTAATGCCACTTGGGAGACAGTCAAGTATAGTTACAGGCCTGGGAACTGGGGAGGAGACAGAAGCTCAAGTTTCCAGCAAGTAGATATATTTTCCAAGGCAATTGACTTTAAGGTTCCTCATACATATAGTAGGGATAATAACCAAATGTACAGAGTTGTTTTGGAGATTCTTGAGGTTATCCTCTGAACTATAAAATATTATGTAAGAATTGTTATTTTAGGCCTTTTATGTCAGATATTTTACAGTTGGGAAATAGTTAAGTGATATGATTATTGGGCTGGTTGAGAAATAATTTAAAAATAAAATTTGTATAAAAACACAAACCCACTGCCATCCAGCTAGATCGGATCCATAGTGACCTTCTGTCGGGTTTCTGAGGCAATAACTTTTTAAAGGGAGCCCTAGTGACTTGTTGTTATGTACCAATGAGTTGGAACCAACCCATAGCTAACCTTTCAGCTGGTTTTCAGAGTCAGGGAATCACACTGGAAGAGATTCTCCTGTGGAGCAGCTGGTGGATTCAAACTGCCTGCATTCAGGTTGGCAGCACAGCTGGAAAGGCATTGTGCTGCCATTTCTGCCAACTCAAAAGTGTGAAGCAGGCATAACTGAGAGATACTGGGAATTCAGTTCCAGATCATCAAAGTAAAGCTCATATTGCAATAAGGCTAGTCACAAGAAGTTTGTTGTTTTTCAGTGTATGTCATTGCTCTGGGCCGTCCATTTGTAACTGACCCATAGCAGACCCTTCAGCACGTTTTCAGAGGCAGAAAATCACACAGGAGGAGACTCCACATCCTTCTAGGCTATGTTTTACACTGTACTGTAATTTATTAAATATACATTGCTAAAAAGATTGAGATAATATGAAAATTACCAAAACGTAACACAGAAATATGAAGTGAACACATGCCATTAGAAAGATGGCACCAAATAGACTTTCTTTTTTTTTTTTTAAATTTTATTATTTTTATGTGTGTACCATCAAATCACATCTGACTGGTACAGGAGGAGATTGTTCCTCCTTTTCCAGCAGAGCATCTGGTGGATTTGAACCGCATACCTTTGGGATTGCAGTGCAAATAGACTTTCTTAATGCAGGATTGCCTCAAACTTTCAATCTGTAAAAAAAGAAATCTGCAAAGAACAATAAACAGAAATGTAATAAAATGAGATATGCCTATGTTTTCAGTCTGGTAGGTCAGTAGGTCTCCTGTTAAGTACATGTTTGACAGAAGAAATCACATTACTTTACATTCTGTAGGACTCTCTAGTGGGTCAGTGATGATGAAGTTGGTACAGGATAGAGGGTTTAGACCCACTGTTCATAGGGTCCCTTCAATTCATACTCAACAACATGTAACATTTTTTTTTACAGTATATATTTTTTTTTGTTTTATTATTTTTGTGTGAGTGTACCGTCAAATCAGATCTGACTGGTACAGGAGGAGATTGTCCCTCCTTTTCCCAGCAAAGCATCTGGTGGATTCGAACCGTGAGCCTCTGGGATTGTAGTTGCAGCTCCTTGCCACTAGGCCACCAGAGCTCCCCTAACATGTAACATTTTAACAATATATTTTAGCATTTCATGAAATTTATTTTTCTACTGTTTTTAATACTGATTTATATTCAGATAAATTTAGTTATTATAGTTTCCCTTCGACAGCAAAGAAATGTTGGTGGCAAAATGCATAGTGTATTAAGATTAAAAAAGGTCTGTGGTTCAAGTCCACCAGCTGCTCTATGAGAAATAGATGGCAAGTCTCCTCCCTTAACCAGTTTCAGAAACTTGATGGAAAGAACTATGAGTTGGAATTGACTTGATGGTGCTAGAATTTTGAGCTTCCCTTTATTTAAACCATAGATTTTACCTTGAAGTAGGCAAGTTTTTGTGTTATATTTGCTTCCTAACTTTATTATTTAAATGTTGGCTAAGAACTCAGTGGACTTCTTGAAGGGTCAGCCTTTGAAATGCAGTTATTCCTATGCCATTGAAGAAAATTATTGGAAAGAAAATCTATTTAAAAACATATTTCAGTTACAGTCTATATTTCTGACAACCTATTACTATCGTGATTGTTTAACTTTTAAATCAGGAATTTCTGATCGAGTGTGAAGTTATCTCTGTTAGTCATTTATGTCTTTCAATCTCTAGTATGATAGATTAGTTCTTTACTTACAAAAAAACCACAAAAACCCACTGCTTCTTTATTGGAACTCGCATAAATGCATGGAATTGATTTAGTAATTTTTTTAAATTTAGTAATTTTAAGGTTCCATTTCCCTATGTAGATATTCTACTAGTAAGTAGTAATTTTCTTAATTAGCATATTTTTAATTGCCTAAGAACCAAGTTACATGAATGTTTATGCCCTTTCCTTTTAGGGTATGCTGGATAAAGGACATTGTTGTGGCAGTAACTAGAGAGAACATGGAAGCAATGGAGGATATTATCCAGAGGTACCAGCATGAACGCATTTCACTAGTTGAATCTGGAGTGACCAGACATAGGTCAATTTTCAATGGACTAAAAGCATTGGCAGAAGTTGGGTCCAACTCTAAGCTCTCTAAGCCAGAAGTAGTGATTATCCATGATGCTGTGAGACCATTTGTGGAGGAAGATATCCTACTTAAAGTTGTCACAGCTGCTAAAGAACATGGGGTAAGTATATTTCTGAGAACATGGGAAAAAGGAGCAGATACTATATAGTGTAGCATTTGCTTAGCTTCGGCAGAATTAATACCAGATTACTTTAAATAGGCATGATGGCCTATGAATATTACAGTAATGTCTCTCAGAAAATATTTATTGTTAGAGATTTTAAGAATGTAACTTGTCTTTTGTTACAGATATTTATTATTACAATGTAATATGAGAGCTCTGGAGAAAAAGAAAGCAATGATATCAGACTGTCAGTTTAAATGCACTTTAATGAATATATCATTCATTAAATGCACCTGTCTATAAGATTAATGATGCATATTGAGTAAAGCCAACCAAATATATTTTAATGGCATCTGTAAAATTTTCTTATGTTATAAAACTTGTTTAAAGCAATAAGTATTAAAACTTTTTTACACTAAACTTCAAAATCTAGTTTCTTTTTGAATTATTGCTATGTTATTTTTGTTAAAGGATACTTTTAAAAATAGGTAAAGACATGGATTTAATACAAAAGGAACATGTATTAAAGATTTTATTTTATACTCATTATTTGAGTGAAAGTTTGCATTTAACCATTTATTCATATTTTGTTTTATGATATTATGAAATTTAGTTTTATAATCAACAACAATCTTAATTATAATGCACGCAATATAACTACACTCTTTCCCATTCCTCCCTGTGATTCTTGTTTCCATAAATCCTCTGACCTGCCTTTTATTACTGGGAAAGTGCTGCTCTTTTGATCTTGCTGTTGTTGTTGTGTGTCATCAAGTCAGAATTGACCCATAGCTGATCTTCCTGCAGGTTTTCAGAGGCAGTTAATTGCACAGGAAGAGATTGCCCATCATTTTCCCATAGAGCAGCTGTTGGCTTCGAACCATGTGCTTTTGGGATTTCATTGCAACTTCTTGCCACTAGGCCTCCAGAGTTCCCTTTCTTAATCTTATAGGTTGATTATTCCAAGGAGTGAGTACCTCCTTGGTTCACCTAGTTGTTGGGTACTGTTGCGTAGAACTGACCAATAGCTGACCTTCATGGTAGGCCTAGCAATTGTTTGGCTGAAAATTGAGAACAGTGAATTTTGTTCCAGGTTTGAAGGGTGAGTAAAGGCTATAATCTTGGGAATTTCATTATTCTCTTCTGCTGGTAAGACTGGCCCTTTTATAGTTTTGATTTTTTTGTTCTACATGGAAGGATGAGTAATTTTCCTTGCAATTTATTGCCTCTGAAAACTCACTGGAGGGTCAGCTATGGGTTGGTCCTGACTGTATGGTACACAGCAACAACTATCCAAGATCTTCAAATGTGATCTGTTTTACAGTAGTTAGCAATGATCGCTGATTACCATCAGTTCTTTTGGTTTCCGAGTTGTGGAGGCTGAGGTTCATGTAGCCTGTTAGTCCTTTGCACTACTTGATTTTATGCACTTTTGCCTTTCTTCCCAGTTCTTTATCCCAGACAGGGAGAGACCAATAGTTGCATCTTAGAATATTGCTTGTAGGTATTATTGTCATGACCTGAGTCCAGAATGAAAGCTGCATAGTAGAGTGGACTTTGGGGGAGGGAATGTATAACAATGAAATAATTTTTCTTTTACTTTTCAAAGAGAAGGGCAAACTGGAGGAGAGGGGTAGGCAGGGAGAAAAGTGCAAAAAATGAATGAATGGAAATCCAAAATATCTGTAAATTTTCCTTAAAATTATTATTATTATTAATAAAATAAATTATATTATAAAGAATATTGTTTGTAAACTTTTAAGACTTTTAAGTTGCCAAGCATGAAAGTCGGATATAGAACATTGTCTTTGAGAACTATGTTGTGTCAATTGACCTTCATGTGTACTTATACTCATTACTAATGAATAAAACAGACAGAAGTTACAATTGATCCAAAACAGCACCAAAATAGGACAAAAGACATAAAGAAATGTTAAAATTAATTAATAAACAAGTTTCTGATAATTATGGGGAATGGGAGAGAATCGATTGAATCTCCTTTGGATAGACTTTATTTGCATGTTTATAGAAAATAATTCTTTTGCATTAATATTAGTCATTATAATTTACAAAGTTGCAAAACAGCTCAAAGCCAATGAAAGACTGGATTTATCCAACCTGAAAACTAGCTCTAGATAATTAAGAGTTTTCTAATGAAGACACTGTCAATTTTTTTGTTGTTTATTCAGAATTTCTTACAAAGCTTCTTTTTTATTGTGTACTGTTAAGTCGGAACTGACCCATAGCTGACCCTCTCATGCATATTCAGAGGCAGTTAATCGCATAGGAGGAGATTGCCCATCCATCTCACACGGAGCAGCTGGTGGCCTCGAGCTGCATGCCTTTGGGATTGCAGCACATCAGGAAATCAATGTACTACTTCCTGTCAACTCATACTCTGTTTTTAACTGTAATAATAATAGCAACAACAATAACTATAAATACATAAATGCAACTAATCAAGACTTATACTAGAAATGTGGTTCTTAAATTGATGGGACATATTGACATCTTTTTAACTTCTTCCCAGTAAACTGCAAAACAATTTTGGTAGGAATCAAATGACACCCTAAGATATGACTCTTCAGATGACTTTGTTGTTATTGTTAGATGCCATCAAGTTAGCCCCTACCCATAGAGACCTTGTGTACAACAGAACGAAACACTGGTCCATCCTACATCATCTTCACAATATCTGTTGCTCTTGAACCATTTTATGGAGGATTTTCTTTTTTACTCATGCTCTACTTTAGCAATTATTATATCTTTCTTAAAGCGCTGTCCTTTCCTGATAACACACTCAAGGAATATGAGAAAAAAAATCTTAACCATTTTCACTTTAAAGTAGCCTTCTGGTGGGACTACTTCCAAGACAGATTAATTTGTTCTTTTGCAGTCCATGCTATATTTGACTCAAAGAACATACATTATATATAATGAACACACCTTTTAGCCAATTGCACTTCTTGGTAATTTTTCTTTTTCTGTCAAGTCTTACTCAAGATAGCTTTTTTTCCCCCTGGCTTTGCAGTTTGGAGTATGAACCCATTTTGGACAGATTTTTTATTAGTAGAGTACTTAGGAGTATGAGTTTTAAAAGCATTACACTTCAGGATAGATCTAGAAATGTTCTTTTCGATTTTGAATGCAATGCCATTCCTCTCTGTCATTCTTGGCATAATAGACAGTATGAGTATCTGATTCCAAATGGCTAATACCATTCCATTAGACCATTTAAGAATGTTTAGGATATTTGTTTTATGTATTTTATTTAATTTTTGACAACTTCCAATTTTCCTAGATTTATATTTTATGTATTTCACAACCCTGTGACTAGTGAGTATTTGTAGCCATTTCTCCTCAAGAGAAATGTGACCATTGTATCACATCAGCCTATAAATTTGCCTTATTTGCTGAAAGCTGATATCACTAAGGTAAACTATTTTGAAGAGGCATATCTTCTCCTGTTGTATGTTGAGTGTTTTACAACCTGAAGAACTTCTAACACTACATCAAACAATGTGCTGCTGCTGTTCATAAGGTTTTCACCAACTAGTTCTTTCACAAGAGGATAGCCCATCCTGCTTTGTAGTTTGTCTTTGTCTCTAAGATCCACTGACACTTGTATCCCATGGGTGATCTTGCTAGTAATCTAACCTGTAGTGTCACTTGCAACACACAGATAACCCCAGTATAGCACACTGTGGTACCAGTGGTAAAGATGACTGATGACTGGCATTTTCAACTTTTTTTATTGTCTTCTTTTTCAAGGGCCATCCATATTGTAGCATGTATCTGAACTTTATTCTTTTTTAAAATTATTTCCATATTACCAAATAATATTCCATTGAATTGTTTAACTACATTACAATTTTATTCTTTATATTTATCACCATATAAGTATTTACACACACATATGTAGTAAGAAAAATACCTTATAGTGTATCTTATAAAATCTAGGGAGCTCTGCTGGCATGATCTGTAGGGAGCTGTTAACCACACCTCTCTGGTACTTTGAATCCACCAGTGGCTCTGAAGGAGTAGAAGACAATCCCCTGTGATTTAAAACCTGACAACCTGCCGGAGTGTCAGCAATGGGGGATGGGGTGGTAGTTATCTACATATGCTGTTGTGTACTGTTTAGTTGGAACCGACCCATAGCTGACTCTTCAACGGGTTTTCAGAGGCACATAATCACATGGGAGGAGATTGCCCATCCTTTTCCCACGGAGCACCTGGTGGCCTTGAACCATGTGCCTTCAGGATTGCAGTGCAGCTTCTTGCCACTTGGCCATCAATGTATCTGAAAATATATAATAAAATCTAACTATTTTGAAACCTCTGATTTGGGGCATGTTTATAGCCACTCTTGGATCACAATGGTTCCAGTAGATTTCGCTATTTCACTAATTTCTCTGTCTTCTTGTTTGCTTCTCTTGATATCATTCCTAGGTGTTGTTTTGCCATTAAGTTAGAACTGACTCTCAGCTGACCCATCATGAGGTTTTCAGAAGCTGTAATGCATATGGAATCTGTGAACTATCTTTATCTTACAGAACAGCTGGTGGATTCGAACCATGCACCTTAGGGTTGGCAGCACAACTCTTTACCCCTAGGCAATGAGGGATCTCTACCTAGTAGGCTACATTAATTGCTGGATGATTCCTCAATTTTTTGACAGTGCTCTTTTCTAACCATTGCTCTACTTGTGAAGGAGATATGTTCTGGCGCTTTCTAGATATAGTTTTGAAGCAAGTCTTGTAGTTTTGGTCTGATTTCACAGGTACTTTGGTTAGATATCTCTTTCTGTAGTTGTAGATGGTCTATATATAGTTGAGCTCTTTTGCTCTCCTGGAGCTACCAGCCATCCATTAGTTAATGCTAACAATCACAATAATTTTTTTTTTCTTTGGAGAATGCTCTTAGTCTTGAACTTCTTCACACTCTATTCCAAAAAAGTGAGTTCCATTGGAGAGAACGTTGTTACTCTCTGTTCTTATAGATTATTTTACCCCCATGAATACAATTCTTTCTACCACTTGTTGCTGTGTGCTATGGAGTCAGAACTGACTGATAACTGACCCTCCAGTGGGTTTTCAGAGGCAGTTAATTATATGAGAAGAGATTGCCCATCCTTCTGCAAATGCAGCTCATGGATTTGAACTGTGATTTGGGATTGCACTGCAGTTTCTTACCACTGGACCATTCTTGGCTTGTCTTCACTAGGGTAGTTCCTTCATCCTACAGAATGTGAATGCAAGGAGTAAGGGAACCCCAAACTTCTTAGCCACATTTGCCTAGAACCTAACTTCTCTAAAATATAACTATTCGTTGTGAGAGATACTGGCAGCCTATCCCTCACTGGCAGATCTGTAACTTCTGACTGAAGACTGGGAGAAGACGGCACTAATCACCAGTTAGCGGTGGTTCTTTGGGAAGAGAGTTTGTGCAGTTCCTCACACTGCTATTTTGGGATTGGTTAAGGAGTTGCACTGCCAACTCAAAGGCACATGGTTTGGATACAGCTGCTTCTCTATGGAAGAGAGAGGGCCAGTCTCCTCCCAGGTTAGTTATTGCCTTGCAAACCTACTAGAGGTTCAGCTACGGGTTAGTTCTGACTCAGTGACAACATGATCTTTACTAAATATTTATTCACTTCATGGCTTGATAAAAAGTTCCAATAGCATCTACAAGGTCTTTTCATGGGTTGGGTTTTTCTACTTACAAATCAGCATGAGTCTGTGGGTTTTTCCCTTACCTTTCCTCTTAACGCCTGCTGAGAGATAGAGGGTTTATTGGTTGGACTTGCTCATTCTCCCCTACTTGAACATCACACCCTTAGTGGTACCCTTGGCCATCTCTACATCTTTGTTTTTATTCTGTGGCTCCAAATTTCTGTTTGATCCACTGGAAATGGTGATAGAGTTTGTACGCTGTGTGCCTGGCTCATATACTAGCTTTAATTTCCAGCCAGTTACTTGCTTTGTTAACCAATTTGTGGACTGCCGGTCTTGCTCAGATGATGGTGTCCTCATGACCACATTGATGCATCTGTGCGTTAGCTTAATGTGCTGTAATACTCATGTTAAAGTTATATATAAAAAGAAGACATTTCTGCATCAGTATAAGATTTGGCTAACTGCCTACCATAAGAGCAGTATAGTAAGACAAATTCACCAAGACAGCTGTCTGATAATGACCTTGAACATGACATTACAATGGAATTCCATTAAGTATAATAGAAAAATTCTCAGACTTGAAGGTGTCTCTTTTTTCTAAAGTTTTATTAGATCTATCTATCTATCTATCTATTAAGGAGCCAGAGCTCTCATTAGAATAATGGAAGTCAGTGGATATTTTGCCCGAGGAAGTGTGACATGGAGGCTTGTGTTTGAAGAGAACTGTTTTTCACAAGAATTAGAGCAAAACATAAATTCATTGTTATTTGAATTGCTGTCGAGGCTCATTTTGGGGATCTGAAGGGATATGTCTGTTTCCTTAATTATCTAATGTGTAAATTAAATTTTCTGAAAGCACACTAAATTAGTAAATATTAATTTGCAATGCATTAGGATTCTTTCACAATAATCCTTCTCCCCATTCTTACACTCTTTGGGGAATGCCCAACTCTATCTTAGCGTCCTTCTGGAGTATTTGATTTCAAGGACCCATGATGAAAGGAGATTTGAACCTATGATGAAAAAGTGAAGTATTACTCCCACCTTTTAGTAGATGGAACTATAGTATTATGAAGCTGAAACGGAATTGATTGATTTGTGAACTCAACCAAGAGTTTCTCAAATGTTTCCTTGAGGTAGCTATTTGAAGTTATGAGTAACATCTGCTTTCTCAAGTGAGATAGTTTGTCTTTAAAACAGTCTGTAGGTGAGATAAATGTTTTATTAGTCTTTCTCCTTTGTTTATTCTTAGGCTGCCGGAGTGATCCGACCTCTTGTCTCTACTGTCATCAGTCCATCTGCCGATGGTTGCTTAGACCACTCACTGGACCGTGCCCAACACAAAGCAAGTGAAATGCCACAGGCTTTTCTATTTGATGTGATCTACGAAGCATACCAGCAGGTAACAACGTGGGCTTTTTAAAAAAGCTGTTGTGTTTCTAGTGCCTAAGTGCAGCCTTGCATTTAGATATTTGCTAGGAAGAATCACAAAACCATAGCATTTGGATATATACTGTTGCTTAAGACTTGTTACAGCCAAGTAGCGAGGAAGACACATATGGAATCTAGAGAAACCCATATGCAGCTTTCTTTATGCTTCCCACCTATTGATGGATCACACAGGACACACTTCTACTGCTGCAGGGAAATGAAGCATCATAGGTACCATATTTCTACCTAGAAAAGCTCAGCATGTAGGGAAAAAAAAATCCCGATTCCTAGGAGGAAAGTAGATATTGTGCATAAACTGTATTATTTACACAAACAGTCTAGGGGTGAAACTCTCTTAAATGTTCACTGGTAAGGTGAAGAGCCAAGTTCCCATATGCCAGTCAAGACCTCCTTGGTGAGCAGGCCTTTCTAAAAGCAGCAGTTACAACCTCCTGTGGTTAATTTTTAGGTAGAAGTGCTTACACAACTGTTAATTAACATTATAGTTAAACGCGAGTTGCTATAAAATCATTGAGTTGGTGTTAACTGCCGTCAAGTATGACTCATAGTGACCCTAGAACAACATATCTGAACCCTGTTCTATCCTGTGTCACTTCACACTTCCTGACACACTAGAGCCCACTTGGCAGTCACCATGTTGATCCACCTGGTTGAGGGTCTTCCTCTCCTTTGCTGACCCTCCACCCTTTCCAAAATCATGTCCCTTTCCAAGGAATAGTTCCTCCTTAGCGATATGGTCACAGTATGTGAGGCAAAGCCTCATCATTCTTGCCTCCAAAGAGCATTATGGCTGCACCCTCTCTAAGACATATTTATTTGTTCTTTAGTCCATTCATAGGCTTTTCAGTGCTCTTCTCCAACCCCATAGCTCAAAGACATCAATAATTCGTCTGTTGTCCTTATTCACTGTCTAGCTCTCAGATGCATAACAATCTGAGATTTTTGGTTTTAAAAACATTAATTTGTTCATTTTAAGATTTCATTGGATTACCTTTGTGAAGATTTTTATGTCTTTGGAAATTTTTTTGTACTCACATACATACTACAATCATTTGAATATTTATTCAGGCACCATTGTATATCAGGTTTTAAGCTTACCAGAAACTTCTCAATGAAATAAATACAAGGTAAGATTAAGTATTGAACTGTATAGCTGATCCTGCTAGACACTCGGTAAATACTTGAAATAGACTTCTAGAACTTGATGAAATACACATATTACATTGGAATAATTCCAGATATTTTGGGATGACTGCCTGACTGGCTCATTGTTGTTGAGTTGGATTCAACTAATAGCTGGCCCTTTTTACAGAAACTGTAAATCACGTGGGAGGAGATTGTCCATCTTTTTTTATGGAACAGCTGGTGAATTTGAATCAGTTGCCTTTGGGTTGGCAGTGCAACTGTTTGCCCACTAGTCTACCAGAGCTACTTTTCTTTTGGAATAGAAAAAAGTTGATCACATATAAAATTATACTGTGAGTCAATGAAGAGCCCTGATGGGGTGACGGTTAAGTGCTTAGCTACTAATGGAAAAGTTGGAGGCTTGACCTCACCAACAGATCTGTGAGGTTAAGATCTGGTGATTTGTTTCTGTAAAGAATACAGCCTAGGAAAACCTATGGGCAGTTCTAAGCTGTTCTATAAGGCCAATGTAATTGGATTGACTTGATGGCGTACATGAGTCAGTAATCTTGACTTGTCCAGCAGCTACCCTGTGTTTTACATGAGTTTGACTATGCAGATTTAAAGCATACTTACAGCATAAGAATATTTCAAAATAACTTATATAAAATTCTTATCAAACTGAATTTGAATACAGAAATTTAAGATTTGGTCATTAATTCACATACATGCTAAACTACCTTTTTTTTTGTTAGTCTTGATTGTAAATATTCTATATTATAGATTAAATTTTACAGAATTAAAGCTAATATATGCCACATTCTTTTAGTATAATGCAAAAATTTTCTCATCTTTATATAAACATTTCTATTAGAGATAATAGCTAGTGGTATGCAATTGCAGCACACAGTTCAAATCCACGAGCTGCTCCACAGGAGAAAGATGGGCAGTCGGCACCTGTATAATTCACTGCCTCTGAAAAGTTATGAGAGGGTCATTATGGGTTGGTTCTGACTTGATGGTATACATCATTAGCAACAATATCATCATTACCTATGTTTTGGAAGAATATTTGAATATAATTTATTGACTCTAACAATACCCATTGCTGTTGAGTTAATTCCATATAGTGACTACAGAACAGAGGAGTCACTCTGAGGGGTGTAATATTTATGGAAGCAGGGATGTAATATATTTTTCTTTTTTTGTGATAAAAATTTGTATTTAGAATTAGCTACCTGGACTCAGTTTAGATGATCCCAATTTTGTTTGCAACATCTAAAGTCTCATAGTCAGTAGCAAGTTAAACATAGATCATCTCTCCATCAGGCCTAATTAAAGTGTTGACTTGGGCACGTGAATGTCATGGAACTTCTTTACAGCTTATTTAAATTAGTGCTTGTTGGTCTTGAACATGAACTCAAATGTGTTGTTATCTTTTATCTTCTTCATGGCTGAGCAAGTGATTAAGGGAAACTTAATGGCATAGTGGTTAAGCTTGTTTCTCCTAGGAGCGCTCTTCCGGGGGTATTTGGGTTGCCTTTGGAGGCTCAGGGTCTTAGGAAGCCGGAAGGTAGGTGGGTGACGTGCGGATCTTCCCTTTTTATTTTGGCTGTGAATGCCCTACAGGACTGCCTTCTTGGCCTTTAATGCCTTTGTTTGACTTCAATTTTGGGAGGGAGAGGGGCTTATGTAAAATCTATACATGGATAAAACTGTTGTCTGAATGGAGCAAAGGGACATTGCATGGTTTAAAATCAGAAAGGGTGTGAGAAAGAGAGGTATCCTTTCTCCATACCTGTTCAGCCTATATGCTGAGCAAATAACTTGGGAAGCTGACATCTATGAAGAGGAATAAAGCATCAGAATTGGAAGAAGATGCATAAACAACTTGTATTATGCAAATGACACAACCTTGCTTGCTGTGAGGAGTACTCGAAACACTTGCTGCAGAAGATCAAAGAATACACACACACACACACACACACACATTCTGTATTGATTAATTCTCATCATTAGGGAAAAAATAGGTCCTCACCACTGGGCCAATATGCATCCTCATGATAGACAGAGATAAGATTGAAATTGCCCATAATTTCACCTTGCTTGAATAATACCCATTGTACCAGCATTCAGGACATCAGAAACATTGGACCAGTAAGCTGTTGAACACAGCTCCAAAATACTAAAGAGCAATGATGTAAATTTGAAGACTAAGGTATGCCTCATTCAGGCCATGATGTTTTCAGTCACTTGTGATACATCTTTGAGCTGAACAAGGAATTAGGATGACAGAAGAAAACTTGATGCCTTTTCTAGGGGTGACTTTGATATGTGAGCATTTCTCTCACAAAGGATCACTTTCATCTCTCTCCAGAAGAAGAGAAGAACTGATTTGAATTGAGTTAAGAGTGAATAAGAAGGCTAGTAAATGTTTTTGTATATTGAACAGAGAAATGTAAGGGAGGAAATTATTCGAAAGGGTTATATATGTTAAGAATTAAAAAAAAAATTGGTATTTTTTTTATGGTAGATTATATAATGCCATATGGATATACTAATGAAAATGGTGCAGTAAAGATGAACACTAATGCTGCTATAATAGGTGAAACAGTGTATTAGTTGTCTTATGGTTGATCTTGACTGTTGTTGTTGTTATGTGCCACAGAATTGCTTGCTTTTCATGGATACCCTAATAGCTCTGAACCCTTTCCTATCCTCTGAGCCAGTCTCACTGACTCTGACATACCTAATCCCGCTACTTCAGTTGCTGTGTAAATCTATTTCATCCTAGATCTTCATCTCCTGCACTGTCTCTACATACCTTCTAAACATGATGTCCTTCTCCAAGGACTGGTCCATTTTTGTAACATTCCCAAAGTATGTGAGACAGAGCTTCAAAATCCTAGAAGCCAAGGAGAAACTTGCTTTCCCCCTCTCCAAGACAGATTTGTTTGTTCTCTTGGCAGTCCATAGGATGTTCAAGACTCTTTTTCAGCACCATAACTCAAGACTCTTTTTCAGCACCATAACTCAAAGGCATCAATTCTTCTTATGTCGTCCTTAGTCATTGTCCAGCTGTCTGATGCATAGCAAGTAATTGTGAAGACCATGGACTGGATCAGGCACACCTTAGTTTCTCAACTGACATCATTACTCTGTAATACTCTGGAGATGTTCCTGACAGCAGACTTCCCCAGTGCAATTCGTCTGTCAATTTCCTGAGCGCTGGTGCCAGGAGTGTTGATTGTGGAGCCAAATAAGCTGAAATAGTTTACAACCTCAATCTCTTATTATGGTGCTGCCAATTGGACCAGTTGTGAGAATCTTTGTCTTCTTGAAGTTGAGCATCAATCCATATTGAAGACTATAGTCCTTGACCTTCTGCAGCAAAGACTTCAAGTCCTCCTCAGTTTTAGCAAGCAAGGTTGTGTCATCCACATATCACAGGTTATCGATGAGTTTTCCTCCAATCCTGATGCCACATTCCTCCTCATAAAGCCCAGCCTCCTGGATGATCTGCTCCACATACAGATTGAAAACGTGTGGAGATAGGACATATCCTTGATGCACACCTTTTCTGAATTTGAACCATGCAGTGTTTCCATGCTCTATTCTGATGATTGCTTTCAAGTTGAAGTACAGGTTTCATATCAGCACAAACAAGTGTTCTAAGATTCTGATTCTTCTCAAGGTCAGCCACTCTTTGTTGTGATACAAGAAGCAGACCAAGGAGATGGACGAGGAAGATAAAACTTTCAAGCAGAAACAAAAAGAAGTATAGAAGAAACTTGAGGAGCTAATAGCGAAAATCACAGGCAAAAGTCCCCTGGCCATGAATGGAATTAAGAAATCTGGCAAAAAATAAGACTGAGGCAATGATGAACCTTACTTCTGTTCCTTTTTAAGACATTTGGATTCTCTGCTGCAACATCTGTTGCCATCTGTAGTTAGAATGAAGTGTTTGTCTTGGAGCCTGTTGTATATTAAAGAAGAAGCTTTTGTAAAACAGTGAAGAAAAGAAACCTGTGAAGCTCCATCTCCTCAGTTCTCACTCCACTACTCTGATCTTAGCTGTGCAGTCAAAGGAAACAGGTCCAGAATCCTGCCAGGATCTCCTCGTCATTATTTGTTATGCCAGTATTCTGTACCACCTAGAATTAAACTAACTCATTTGGACAAAATAAAATAAGGAAAAAGAAGATTAAAGTAAATGGATTTTTGAATATTATTTCAGTTTTTTCTAGTTTTTAGTAAATAAATCTTTTCTAAATTCTAAATTCCTGTAACATCACAAGTTTGAGAGAATGTACTTTCATTTTAACATAGTTCTTATTATTTAGTAATTTGCTTGCTTCTTTAACATCTCTGGTGTTTAGACAAAGTATTTTTTAAAACTACTGCTATAACTTTAAAATACATCCCATTATCAGAACATGAAAGATTTTCATGTCTTTTCTAGACTTTGAATGGATTCTCTAATGTCACTGATTATAATCATATTTTCAATTATTGTCTTCATTATTTTGTATAGTGCCACAAATCTAGTCAATGTTTAATATGTTATTATGACACTTTAAAAAAGCTATAAGGATTTTTAATGGTATAAAATGTGGCAGGGTTCTTTCAGAAGACTTTGAATTTATTTTCTTTAATGGGAAGAAGAAAACTGGGTTATTGTAGAAATCGTAGAGAACCATATACCAGCTTCCCCCCCTGTACTTTTCACCTAGTTCACACATGTCTTTAGGAACTGTATCTTAAGACGATAGGGCCATCTGTATTTACCTGTATTAGAGAACTTAAAAAAAAAGGTGGAAGTAGTCCAATTGCAAAAGTCTGTAAGAACAAAAGACAGACAAAAGATGAGGCAAACACGGGACACAGGGTCTGAGGTTGGAAAGAGGGATACTAACATAATAAGAGTTGTGATTTCCTTCCTGTGGTTTGTCCTGAGGTTACAGCATTTTATTGGAAAAATAGGATCCTGGGAGGTACCCCCCCCCCAGTCTAGGAGATTACTGGAAATCTCTTTCATGTTTGCATTTTTTACCCGTTAAGAAAGTTAAAGGTGGAGATTGGAATGCATGAGAGCAGGCATACAATAACAATATTTATTCTGCACTAAGCAGTTGGCAGTAGGGCCTCTAAGAACTGTGAAGGGCTGGTTTCCTTTCTTCATCTGATATCTTAGTTACAGAATTTGACAAAAGTAGTTGACTTCTGAATAAATAGAAATTAATTGAGAGACATAGTTGGGCTTTCTCTTGATCTTTAACATAGGACTATGAAGGGCAAACAAGGGGACAGGAATTATAGAAAGTTTTGAGAAGTTACTCAGGTGTATACTGAGGGATAACTAAGACTAGGCAAACACTAGACTTTGTATTTGACAAGAACTAGCTGACCCTAATATTTAGGTCTAGTCCTTCCAGCGTGCCTCATCTTCCAAAGAAGGCAGAATTATAGACAATTCTGCAGTTACAGTATCTGTAACCACAATCTTAAACTTGTAAAGTGTGCCCATGTAAAGACGCTACTGTTAAAGAAATGGTATTTCAAAATGATGTCTCTTTTAATTCACTTGAATCTTTTGGTGATACTTTCATTCGGGAAACAAATGATAAAATAGGTAAATTTTGAACACATACTGGTGTTCTTTTATGTTAATTTTGTCTAGTGTGTGTATTACCTTTCAAGTAGTAGTTTTGAGTTGTGGTCAAAAGAACACTCATTTCTTAGATGGAACAACTTTGACTCATTTTTGAGGCTTTTTACTTTACAAAAATGTGGAATAGTGGAAAGAGAGACTTTGATGGCATATTTTATTGAGAAGAATAAGAATTATGGATATTAAAAATAATTTGGATAATTATTTTAGTTACAATTTTCTTCATGCCCAGCATCTATTTTATTACTCAAAAGAAATGATGAAAATTGTTGTATCTTACTGCTCTACGGTGAGTGTTGCCATATCCTTTTGGATAAACCAGGAGCTATGTTTCTGAGACATTTTGATGAAGGAAATCATAAGTGAACTTGGAAGACTGCAGTCAAGTAAAATTCATTTTTCTCCAAAGATATTTTTGCCTGGTAGATAGGGTGAAGAAAAAACACAGAGGTCCTCATGTTGTTATCATGTGCTGTCAAGTAGCCTATGACTCATATAACCTATGCACAATAGCTCTGAACTCTTCTCTATCCTGAGCCAATCTCATTGTCTCCAACACACCTAACCCCATTACCTCAGTCACTGAGTTTATCTCATTCAGGGTCTTCCTCTCCTGCACTGTTCTTCCACCCTACCAAGCATTGTGTCCTTCTTCAAGGACTGATTGATCTTAGCCATGTGCCAAACTATGTGGGATGGAGATTCAAAATCCTTGCCTCCAAGGAGAAACTTGGTTTCACCCTTTCCAGGGCAGATTTGTTTGTTGTTCTCTTGTGGTCCATGGTATGTTCAAGACTCTTCTCCATTATCACAATTAAAAGATATTGATTCTTCTTCTATTATCCTTAGTCATTGTCCAGCTTTCTGATGAATAGCAAGTAGTTGTGAAGACCATGGCCTGTATCAGGCACAACTTAGTCTCCAGACTGACATCATTGCTCTTCAATACTCTAGACAGGTTCCTGACAGCAGAGTTTGCCAGTGCAATACATCTTTTGATTTCCTGACTGCTGGTACCAAAAAGTGTTGATTGTGGAGCCAAGTAAGCTGAAGCTGTTAACAGTCTCAGTCTCTTGTCTGTCTGTCATGATGATGCTTATTGGCCCAGTAGTAAGAATCTTTGTCTTCTTGGTGTTGAACTTCAATCCTTATTGAAGATTATAGTCCTTAAACTTCTGCAGTAATGCCTCAGGTCCTTCTCAGTTTTCAGCAAGCATACTTGTGTCATCTGCAGTTCACAGGTTGTTGATTTTTTTTCTCCAATTCTGATGCCACATTTGTCTTCCTCATAAAGTACAGCCTCCTAAATGATCTGTTCTTCATAAAGATTGAAAAGGTGTGGAGATAGGCTTCATCCCTGACACACACCTTTCCTGATCCTGAACCATGCAAAGTTTCCTTGCTCTGCTCTCACTATTGCTTCCTGGTCCAAATATAGGTTTCTCAGGAGCACACCTAAGTGTTCTGGGATTTCCATCCTTCTCAAATTTAGTTGCAATTTGTTGTGATCCTTTGAATAGTCAATGAAACACAGCAAGACTGTCCTCTAATACTGTCTGCCACCTAGTCTTTCAAATATTCTTTATCTATCTTCTTGGCAGTAAATTTGAGCTCATCATCAGATATATCACAAGATGAAGATGGGAAGAGGCATCTTTTCTTCACAGACCTCTCTGGGACTTACCCCCCAAAATGTAGTTGACTTGTCTGATTGACTCATCAGTGATAATTTATATGGCCCTTCAGTCAACACATGTAATCTTTCCCTTTCCAAGTTTCTCCCAGAATTATGCAAGATCTAAATCTTCTAATCCCTTATCACATATCCTTTATAGTGACTCTTCTTCCCAGATTGATCCCTCATTTAATGCAGCTGTGGAATTATGCATAAACAGTCTGTCCACTTCGACGTTGTACTAACAACTCTTTTTTCCCCATTACTAAAGATTTTCTTACCTAGAATATACTTTTGAAAGATAGAC
Organism: Elephantulus edwardii; assembly: GCF_000299155.1. Lineage (NCBI taxonomy): Eukaryota > Metazoa > Chordata > Mammalia > Macroscelidea > Macroscelididae > Elephantulus > Elephantulus edwardii. The sequence continues at coordinate 15,696,817 of NW_006399757.1, read as the reverse complement.
ATGTCTTTTATAAGGAACTATTTTTTAGTGCTATTTTGTGCCAAAGTTGTTTGAATTTGTAACATAACTTCCTTCTTGGGTGTATCAAAGTATTATCCATTGCCAAAGAACTGGAAGAAAAGTTTTGCTTTTAAGTGGTTCCGGCAGGGTTTTGGTATTGGTCTGCTGCCTAGAACATTGAAAAGTTGTATAATGACATAAAAAGATTATTAACTGTCTACTAATCTTAAAGCTGGCATGTTTAGAAACTGCTTTTGTTAAAGAAATTAATCATGTCTGAAATAGTTTTGTGGAATCCATACCCTTTGAGATTACATGCACTTCTATATGTACTTAATAAGAGCTACCCCCACCCCATATGTGATTTTAATGTTTGTGTCATTGTTCTATGGATTGTTATTTTCAAACATTTAAACAATAGAAAGATATTAGTATTCAAAATATGATCTGGAGATGGGTTTTTTTTGGTACTAGTTGGCCAATTGATAAGAGTACTTTGTCTACTGTTGGTCACAGCACAATCCACTCTGGACTATGCCACCAGAACACTTTAATTTTGTCTACTTTTGGATAAACTTGACTTCTTCTAAAATCTGTTACTTATAGAAAAAAATTTCTTTTTCATAAAGAATATGTTGTTATTGACTCTTGAGTCAGCACTGATCTGTAACTGACCCTCTAGTGGGTGTCAGAGGCAGTTATTGGCGTGGGCTAGGATTGCCTGTCTTTCTTCTGCAGAGCAGCTGGTGGATTCTAACTGAGTGCCTTTAGGATTGCAGTTCAGCTTCTTGTTAGACAAAACTTTTATTTTTAGTGTAATTTCTAGTGGCAAGAAGCTATGCTGCAATCCCAATTGTTCGAGGCCACCAGCTGCTCCATGGGAGAAAGGTGGACATTCTCTTCCCATGCGATTAACTGCCTCTGAAAACCCACGGGAGGGTCAACCATGGGTTGGTTCTGACTTGATAGTGTATATGTCATTGTTGTTGTTTTGTACCATTAAATGGCTTGGTAACCAAACATTTTTAAACCATACTTGTCAATGAATATATTGATGCAGGGACTACAATGATCTCCACTATAGCAGTGATTATTGAGCGTGACACAGAATTGAGCAGTGTTTTATTTTGTGATAAAAAAAACTGTTGTATGAGTTCCCACTGACTCATAGGGTCACCATGAGTCATAGTCAACTTGGTGGCACCTGACAACCACAACCACACATACTATACAATTAATGAACATTACATATTATCGTAACATTAGTTAGTTAAATTGGTTATGTATCTAGGAGAGTTCTCACATATAAATGTTTGTACATACAAGCTTTTTGCTTTTTTCCTCCTTTTGTAATATTTTGGAAGTAACCTAGAATATTCTTTCTCTGACATTTTGCTCCTTTCTTGTTCTTACTATACTGTTGTTCAGCATAGATTTTGTGTTTGTGTAGTCAAACCAGTAAGGTATTGTCAGCACTCTAACAGTGCTCCAAGTGTTTGATCATTTGGATCTATACTTCTAGAAAGCAGTTAAAGACACTTTCTGCCCTGAAGACATTGTGGTGAATACATCGTTCTGAGTGTAAGCTCCAGCAGATATTTTCTCACATGCACCACTCTTCTGTTGGGTGTTCTTTTAAGTTAGTCAACCTGCCCCCCCGCTTTGCTATTCTAGAATTTTTCCTCAAACTTGGGTCTCTCTGTAATGATAGGGGTCACAGTAATGAGGACCGGTGAAGGTCTAAACACCCCAGTTTTATTTCTAGTTTAGTGATTCTTGTTAAGGACCATTGAGTCGGAACCTGTCCATAGTTGACTCTCAGGTGGGTTTTAAAAGGCATTTAATCTTATGGGAGGAGATTGCCCATCTTTCTGCTGCAGAGCAGTGGGTGGATTAGAATTGTGTGCCTTTGGGATTTCAGTGCAGCTTCTGTTCACTATGGGAACAGCCTTTACTGTCTCTGGACTTATAGCCACATGAAATGAGAGTTGTTGTTGTTGTTAAGTGCCATCGAGTTGTAGGCAACTCATAGCGACCCTATGAATGCAAGTCCTCTACACTTGTATGCGTGACTTTCATCCTTTCTCCAGGTTCATAGGGTTTTCGGAGGCAAGCTATTTATGGAAGTGGATGCCATTCCTGCTCCCAAGCTTGTTTCAACTGGGGAGTGCCACCAAACACTGTCCACCATTGGTAACTGTTACCTCTGTACGGCAAGTGGACACACCAGGGCTATACAACCTAGAAGAATATTTGACCAACAACAATTTAAAACAGGCCGTAGGGCCGCGGAGTAGAGTCACCCACTTTTGGCTTGGTAGAGAGAGTTGACCTAAATCTCTAAAATTCTAGTTCTGATTTTATGCTTTGTTTGTGGTTTGGTTTTTTTTTTTTGCAACAGGTAAATGACTCTGGTAAGCCATTGTCCTTTCAATTACCTCATTTTCGCAATGAGAAAAGGAAAAGAGTTGATATGTTCAAATTGTGTTGCTGGAGAATATTGAATAAATGGTGAATTGCCAGAGAAATGAGCAAATCAGTCTTGGAAGAAGAACAGCCAGAAAATTCCTTAGAAGTAAGGATGACAAGATTTCATTTTGCTACTTTGGACACATCATCAGGAAAGAGTAAACACTAGAAAAGGACCTCTTGTCAGCAAGATAAGAGAAATGCTCCATGAAATGAATTTATATAAAGACTGCAACAGTGGGCTCAAATGTGACAAGAATTTTGAGGTTAGCGTGGCATCAGGAGAGCTTTATTTTATTAAACATAAGTTTGCCATGAATCAGAATCAATTGGAAGGCAACCAACAGCAACAAGACAGTAATTATTTGAAAGGTATTGAGATTGTTCTGAAAGGTAGAGATTGTTTTGAGAGACTTTCAGTGATCTTTGTGTTGTTTGTATGGGTGTGAAGTTGTTTGTCATGGGCTATCAAGTTAGCACTAACCCAATGCTGACCCTCAGTGGATTTTCGAAGCAAAAAATTACAATAAAGGAACTTGCCCTTCTTTCTTCCACAAAGCAGCAGGTGAATTCAAACCATGTACCTTGGCAGCATATTTAATTACCACTAAGCTTCCTGGGCTCCCTTCATGGGTATGATTGGTGTGATATCATCTGAAGAACAGAGAATAGGACATGGGGGCACAGAGCTGTGAGTGGTCTCTCTGAAAAGGCCAGAAGGAGTGAAAATAGCACAACTTCTCACTACCCAAGAGCAAAGAGCAGAACAAGAGCTCATAGTCCAGCCCTGTGGTGCTCTGGTGCCCACCAACAGCAAGAGGTTCATTTATTTGTTGTTGACTCACAGAGTTTACTCACAGGGGAAGTAAAGAATATCACCCAATATAAATCTAGGTTTTAGCCCTGCAGTCCCACGGCATATTTCCTCAATTAGTCCAAGCTCCAGTTTCAGTTCAGGAACAAAAATCCAATTATCCAACAAGGTTTGCCTCCAAGCAGTTATAAGTCAGATTCTCCTTTATTATCTGGCAAGCACAGCGAAACCTTTAACTATGGCCTTTATCTCAGTTTCCTCTGGTCCTTGCCACAATTTCTCCAAAGCAATGCCACAGTCTCTCCACCACCATCACCAGGGTCTCACCACCAGATTCTCAGTCTCACCAGTGGTCTCTCCTGATGACTTGCACAAAGTACATGAGACAAAGTGAAGAAATCAAATGATACATGGCATGGGGCAAATGTATTGCAAAAAGCCCCCCAAAACAAAACAAAACACCCCCCAAAACCACCACTTTTTAAACTGATATAAAAGTAGGATGGACACCCAGGTCAGGAACAGGAAAAGAATTGCTAGATGGTGAGTGCTACCGTGGAATAGGTACAGAGAAGGACTATCTGAAAATGAGATTAGATATTAGTATCTGTGACAGCAGTCTGGAACAAGACCTGTGTTACAAAGTGAATTGGAGGAGAAGGAGGAAGGAAAAACTGTATCAATGAATGAATGAAAACATTTCCTTCGTATGAACTTTGACTAAAATTCCAATAAAAAATAAGACTGAAAAAAAATGTTAGGAAGCAAAGATGTTACTTTGAGAACTAAGATGCACCATACCCATGCTCGTTTCAATTACTTTAACATGTGTGCAAAAGCTGCTAAATGAGTACAGAAAACTGAAGAAGAATTTATGTATTTGAATTATTCATAGTATTACTGAATACAATGGTAAGAAGCTGTGTTGCAATCCCAAAGAAACAGTTCGACTCCAACAGCTGCTCCATAGGAGAAAAATGGGTAATCTCCTCCCACGAGATTTCCTGCCTTTGAAAACCCACTGGAAGATCAACCATGGGTGGGTTCCAACTCGATGGTTACTCAAACAGCAACAAAGAAGAATGAACAGATTTTCCTTGGTAGAAGTACTACCAGGAGACTCTTAGAAAAGACAGCAAGACTTTGTCTTATGTACTTTGTGCATTTTATCAGGAGAGACCACTCCCTGGGAGAGGACATGATTCTTGGTAGTAGAGTGTCAGAGAAAAACAGGAAGATCTACAAGATGGATTGAAACAGTGACTGCAACAGTGGACTCACACAAGGCAATGATGTGAGGACGGTATAGGATTTGACATTGTGTCATTCTACTGTACACAGGGTAACTAGAAATTGAGGATGACTTGATGGCCCCTAATAACAGTAAGTTGGGTTGAATAAATGACAGAACAATTCCTTAGCCAGTTAGTTGGGAGTTATTTCAACTGTGTATTTTCATTAGCTTATTGTGTCTTGTTTTATCTGTGTGGTTTCCATCTTTCTGGTTAAGCTTTGTGGTTTAGTCCTAATGCTACGTTGTTCGTATATATGCCTTAGGGAAATATGTGCATTTGAACTAGAAGCAATAAATAGGATGACTAACTCCATTATTTTCTGATGGCTCCAGATCAGTGAGGAAGTTCGGGAAATATATTATTAAACTTAGGTGTTTAATAATGCTACATTCATTTTTTGGGAACAAACCCCCTTTTTTTAGCCTTAAGTCTTTAGGTAATAAGAAAACTACATGAACAAAATTTTTTATAATAATTCTAATAGCCAAAAATAACTATTTACTTTGATCAGACTTGTTTCTTTCCTTCCTGCCCCTTCTCTCTTACTTAAGGCAATCTAAAGTGTCTTTGTAAATTAAAAAAAAAATTAAAAGGAGCTTTTTTAGGATGTTAAAACTTGATTACCTCAGTCAGTGCAATCTGTATAATCCTTGCCATAAAAATCTTAAATGGAATTAGGAATATCAGGAAGTCAGATTTTTCTCTTCTATTAGAAGCAGCCTAGCCTACTCATTACATACTTGATTCTGATGGATTATGGGATGCACAAATGTCCTTTGTTTTCAATCATATTATAAATGTTTGTGTTATATTGTGTTCCAAAGGTATAGCTAGGAGTGCAGTAATGTATAGGGAGAATATATTGGGTGCTGAATTTTAATTGCGTTTTAGTGATTAGTCCTCCTGTGGAATTTCTTTTTTAATCTAGAGATGAAGAAATTTATTTTTTAATGTTTTTATTTTTTTTAGTTTTCTACTTGTTTATTTACAAAATTAAAATTTGAACCAATTCTTTCAATTTCCCTCACCCCCCCCCCCCAAATGATTAATTCCCAGTTCCACCTGCAAATCCACACCCCTCTGCTTCCAGCCTCTCCCACCCCTCCTGGATCCTTATACTCATTGTACAATAATGGTTTTGTACAATATTTATAATTATGTGACTGAGTTAGTTCACTCAGTATAATGCTCTCCAGACCCTCCCAAGTTAGGTAATAATTTATAAAGCTATTGCTCCTGCATGTTGCATAGTATTTCATTATGTGAATGTACGATAATTTCTCAATCTATTCATTTGTGGTTGGACATTTGGGCTGTTTCCATGTTCTTGCGATGGTGAATAATGCTGCTATGGACACTGGTGTGCAAATATTAGTTTGTGCCTCAGTTCTCATATTCTCAGGGTATATTCCAAGTAGTGGAATAAGCTGGGTCATATGGAATTTCTATGTTCAGCTTTTTGAGGAAGGACCAAACAGCTTTACAGAATGGTTGCACCATTTTACAATCCCAGCAACAATGTGTAAGAGTTCCTTTCTCTCCTCATCCTCTCCAACATCTATTACTTGCTGCCCTGTTAAACTTTGTCACTATTACTGGAGTGAGATGGTACCTCATTGTGCTTTTGATTTGTATCTCTCTTATTGTCTATGATTTGGAGCATTTCTTCATGTGTCGATTTGCCACTCAAATATCTTCCTCTGTGAAAATTCTTTCCATGTCTTTTGCCCATTTTGTAATTGGGTTATCATTCTTTCTTGTGGAGACCCAGAAGTATTCTGCAAATTTTTGTTATAAGATGCTTGTCTGACATGGAATTAACAAATGTTGTTTCCAGTTGGTAGGTTTTCTTTTCACCCTGTTGGAAAAAGTTTTTCATGTGCATAGAGATTTACTCTTCAGAAGGTCCCATGCATCAATTTTATGCTCTTTAGATTGTGCATTTCTGATTGTATTTGGAAGTCTATTTATACCTTGGACTAGCCCTTCTAAGCTTGATCCCAGTTTGTCTCTTAAGAACGTTACGGTTTGGGGCTTTACTCCCAGGTCCCTGATCCACCTTGAGTTGATTTTTGTGTATAATGTGAGGTTTGGATCCTGTTTCAGCTTTCTTCAGGTGGAAGTCCACTTTTGCGAGCACTATTTGTTGAAGAGGTTATCATTTCCCCATGTGATAGCTTTGATTTCCTTGTCGAATATCAGTTGACCATAGATAGCTGGGTCTATTTCTGGATTCTCAATTCTGTTCCATTGGTCGATGTTTTTGTCTTTGCGCCAGTACCATGCTGTTTTGGTTACCACTGCTGTATAATAGGTTTTGACGTCACGGAGTGCTCTGCCTCCAACCTCATTTAATGTTTATTTTTAAAAGAAACAATATTATGATATTTTCTTTTCCAAAAGGATATTGCCACTTGCAAATTGCATACTTCTACTATATGCTGACAATTGTATTTTGAATGAGTCTATAAACATGGAATTGAAATAATATTATTATCTACATTTTAAAAGGAAAGTGTAATGATAGAAACAACTATAATTTTTCTGGTATAATTTCTTGACTATATATTCTGCAAAATAAATAAATTATTATTAATAATTACAACATCAAAACTGGTAGCCCTTTATTCGGTTTTCACAAAGGTGAAGTAGATTTTAAGGGGCCTCTACAAAGTACTGAAGAGCAATGGTGTCTCTCTGGAGACTAAGGTGTATCTGGTATAGGCTGTGGTCTTTGCAATCACTTGTTATGCATCAGAGAGTTGGACAATGACTAGGGAGGATAGAAGGAGAATTGATGCCTTTGAGCTGTGGTGCTGGAGAAGAGTATTGAATGTACCATGGACTGTTAGGAAAACAAACAGATTCATCCTGGAGAGGGTTAAACCTGGCTGCTCCTTGGAGGCAAGGATTCTGAGGCTTCCTCTGACATACTTTGGACAAGTTGTAAGGAGGGAGAAGTCCTTGGAGAGGGACATCATGCTTGGAAGGGTGGAGGGACAGCACAGGAGGGGATGCCCCTCTATGATGGGGATTGATTCAGAGACTGGGGTAATCAGGAAGGGTGTATCGGAGACAGTGTGATTGGCACAGGACAGAGCAGAATTTAGGGCTGCTGTACATAGAGTCGCTATAAGTTGCAAGCAACTCAATGGCACATAACAACAACAACAAAAGAAAAAGGGAAAACAATCCAATAAAAAGCATCTGAAAATACATATTAAATCCTTCATTTATTTTTTTCATAACTCATATCCATATATGTTAGAATAGAAACAGGACAGGGATATATTTATTGTTCTTACTATTGGCTGCCTTAATCCAATTTAAGAGAAAGGTAAGTGACAGTAATTAAGATCCAAAAACTTTGGAATTAAGCTAGTTGGATTTTACTATTGGTGGTAAGTTTACTGCTTGTAGGGCTCAAACACTATTTAATTCTCAATCTTAGTTTCCCTATTCCTTCAATAAGGTTACGAATTATATCTATCTCCTAGTATCAATCAGTGGAAAGTTTGCATAAACTAATCTATGTGGAATGCCTAATGCTTTGTCTGATATTGGAAGAATTTGTCAGCTATTTTATGTGAAAATATTTTCTTTTGGACATGAAAACTATATTTATTTGCTTATTTTTGAGAATCAATCACCAATTTTCAATAGAAAGCAAGCTAACTGACACAACTATATAAACATGGATAAATATTTGCTTGTTTTGGGACCTATGAAACAAGAGTCTCTCTTTGTTCAGTGTATGTGAAGAAGGTGGCTTCAGGATTGGAAAGACTCATAGTGAACCTCCATCAGCGTTCTGAGATTGGAAATCTTTACAGGAGGAGACTACTCATCTTTAAGAAGTTATACGATGCTTAAATTATTCAGGTGTTGTGTGCCACCTGACACCTTTAAAGAGTCCGCTTTTGTTTTGATAACCTTAAGTGTATGGAGTGTTTTCTGATAATCTTTCAGACTTCCATATTTAAAGTGACCCTAAATCACTATACTTGGACCAAGAGGCAGTTGTCAAAACAGAGCAAGGAAACACTGCATGGTTCAAAATTGGGAAAGGTGTTCGCCAGGGATGTGTCCTATCTTGATACCTTTTCAACCTATATGCAGAACAGATATCTGAGAGGCTGGTCTCTATTATTAGGAGAAGTGTGGCGTCAGGATTGGTGGAAGATCTATTAACAGTCTGCATTATGCAGATGACACAACCCTGCTTGCCGAAACTGAGGAGGACCTGAAATGCTTGCTGCAGAGGGTCAAGGACTGCAGCCTTCAGTATGGATTGAAGCTCAATGTCAAGAAGACAAAGATTCTCACCACTGGACCAATTTGCAGCATCAAGATGGATGGTCAAGAGATTGAGATTGTTAACAGCAATGTGGCTAGCTCCACGGTCAACACTCTTGGCACCAGTAGCTAGGAAATAAAAAAAACATGTTGCAATGGGAAAGTCTGCTGTTAGGAACCTCTCCAGGGTACTGAAGAGCAATGGTGTCTCTCTGGAGACTAAGGTGTGTCTGATACAGGCTATGGTCTTTGCAGTCACTTGTTATACATCAGAGAGTTTGACAATGACTAAGGAGGGTAGAAGGAGAATTGATGCCTTTGAGCTGTGGTGCTGGAGAAGAGTATTGAATGTACTGTGGACTGCCAAGAAAACAAACAGATTCAACCTGGAGAGAGTTAAACCAGGCTGCTCCTTGGAGGCAAGGATTCTGGGGCTGTTGTAAGGAGGGAGAGGTCCTTGGAGAGGGACATCATGCTTGGGAGGGTGGAGGGACGGCACAGGAGGGGGAAAACCCTCTATGAGGTGGATTGATTCAGTGACTGGGATAATTGGGATGGGAGTGTCGGAGACAGTGCGATTGGCACAGGACAGAGCAGAATTTAGGGCTGTTGTACATAGTGTCTCTATGAGTCGCAAGCAACTTGATGGCACATAACAACAACAACAACAAAATCACCGTATATTCTCTCAAAGCACAGTAGGAAAATATTCCATTATGAAAACAGGAGGTAGAGAGTGATTTATCTGTGGTTCTTAGAGACAAAGCAGTAACTTATTTATTAATTTGCTAAAGTATTGTTATTTAATCTAACTTTAGTGCAATGTAATGTTTTTAATTTACAGAAAATCTGAATCAAGGCTGGTGGTCTTTTGAATGGAGTCTCCTACTTAGATTGTTCCATACTTAATTACTGTGTTAGAGTAACGAAACATACAGGATATAGAAATTCTTTCACTAAAAATTAAGTAGGGCATGCCTTTTGAATGTTTCAAAAGACAGACTAAAATAATATAATGTAATAAACAGCAGCATGAAAACAAAACAAAAAAATCCCCAAATCCTCCAAAAGTATCGTGGACACATTGAAAGATGTTTTCTCCCTGAAGATACTACAATGAATGGGCATGTGGTTCATTAGCATTTCTTACCTTTAGGGTAAAATACAAATATGGCTTTTAAAAATATTGAATTTAATGAGGGAAGTTAAAACAGGAAATCTCTTCTAATCTGAACTTTATGGAGAACTGAGAAAAAAAAATTCATGCAAAATTTATCTTCGCCTTAGGCAAAGACAGTATGTGGTGGTGAATAAGACCTGGCATTTTGTAGTGAGTAGATAAGAAGGGACACACCTGAGTACTGAGCAGAAGACAGTGCAGACTATGTTGTATCTTAGTTCCTGATGCAAGTCATCCCTCCTTTACTGTGCTACCTTTTTTTGTAATAGATTTTCTTAATAGGCATACAGTTTAAAATGAAATCTACAATTTAGTTTAGGGATAAAACTTTAAAAATAATTAATGATTATATGGACAAAGGATATGAACAGACACCTAAGACACCTGAGACATTCAGATGGCAAACAAACACTTGATGAAATGTTCAAAATTCCTCTAAGAGAGATGCAAATAAAAACAACTATATCATCTCACCCCAGAAAGAATAACAAAATTTAACAGAACAGCAAACAGCAAATGTTGGTGAGATTGTGGCAAAACTGGAACTCTTATTCTCTGTTGGTGGGAGTGTAAAATGGTGCAACCACTGTGGAAGGCAGTATGGTGCTTTCTCAAAAAGTTGCAAATAGAAATACCATTTGGCTCAGCAGTTCCATTACTGAGAATATACCCCAAAGAAACCATAACTGCCACCCAAGCAGATATATGCACACCCATGTTTGTTGCAGCTTGGTTCACAATAGCAAAGAGCTGGAAACAACCCAAGTGCCCATCAACAAATGAATGGATAGAGAAACTCTGGTATATTCACACAATGGAATATGACACTGCATTGAACAACAAGGAACTCATGAAATATTATTCAAAATGGGTGACCCTGCAGGACATTATGCTGAGGGAAATATCTCAGTCACAAAAGGACAAATATTGCATAGTGTCACTATTACAAAATGGGACTGATGTTGGTTTTGGGAGGAGACTGAGAAAGATGGGATAAATGATGTATACTGCATTGAAACAGATGAGGGAAAGAACTGTTTAAAAGGGATATATGATTAGGTATTATTGTCATGACAGGAGTCCAGAACGAAGGCTACATAATGGAGTGGACTTGTGGGGAGGGATTATATAACAATAAAATAATTTTTCCTTTTACTTTTCAAAGAGAAGAGTGAACCTGGGGTGGGGGAGATTGGGCAGGGAGGAAAGTGCAGCAATAAATGAATGGAAATCTAAAGTCTCTGTACATTTTCATTAAAATTAATAATAAGAGAAAAATAATGACTATATAATGAAAGGAGAAATAATGTGTCATTGTTGTTGTGCACCCTTGATCAAGTTGGAACTGACCCTCAAGTGGGTTTTCAGAGGCAGTAAATCACACCAGAACCTATTGCCCATCTTTCTCCTACGGATAAGCTGGTGAATTCAAACTTCATGCCTTTGAGTTGGCAGTGCAACTCCTTATCATTAATTTCCTTAGGGCGGGTATATGGTTTTTCTCTCAAGACTCTATACTTGGGTTTAAAACTTGTGAGTTTGTACACGATGTACTTTGAGCAAAAATGTTAGGGATATTTGCTCCCTATTACATATTTTGAGTCCTAGCTACTTTATCTAGCATTCTCTTGTTTTGAAATCAATTTGAAGATAATCAGAATTTTACCTGGAATAAGTTGGAGAGCTCCTTATTCATGAAAAGGAGAAAATGAAAGAAATAATATTTCTTTGTAGTGATGGAAATATGTGATTAAATATTTTTTCCCCTCCAGCAAATAGGAAGAAATAAAAATGCAAATAGGAAGAAATTAAAATGTGACAAAATTGACTCCCAGCACCATTTTAATCTGTCTTGGAAAGATCTCAAAGTTTGAACTTCCTTTTTTTTTTTAAACTGCAACAAGGCAGCCACAAATGATTCTGGCTGATGACAAGAACTATAAAATATTTGTGTTTTTTTCTGGACCAGGCAAAATCAGTACCAATTTGGAGTTACATGAGGGAGGAAGTTTTTTTCTGCCTTTAGCCATACATTCAATGGGCAAGAGATAGCTTTCAGTCTCCAGGGTAATCTCTCTGACATCTTTTATACGCATAGCACTTTCTAGAAAAATAAAAAAAGATCACACAACAATTTAGCCAGCTTCACATGATCTGACAAGATCTGGCATGTATGTACTCAAATCTCATTCAATCTCTCCCTCTCAACCACAAAACGTAACACACAGAGACCTTATTGAAAGTTAGTTAACGTAGATTAATCATTGTTTTTCTCCAGAAATATTGCTTCAGCTCTTTTGTGGTTATAATGCCTACAAACTAAAATTTTTTTAGCTCACAATGGAATTGATGACTCTGGTGTCTGATATTCATGTGAGGGCTTCCCACAGCAACAGTGTCTCAGTCATTTGACTGCATAGGGTAGATGCTCAATTTGGTCCCACGATTCTACATTTTGAAATAGATTTCCTTCTTCAGTATCTCTGCATCATTCCTAGTTTTGGTATTTTAACAATGAAATATCATTAATGAACTGTTTCTTTTCCTGTTTTTATACTCAGTTTAGGCTCCTGTGTGTTAGATGTCTGTTAAATATCATGATAATCGTTTGGGAGAAAGAATCTGCTTTTGCTTACATTGAATAGTGGGAAATGAATGTCACACTCAGCAAATAATAATTATTAATCTAAGAGGGAATCGTGTTCTCTTAGAATAGGGATGGGTTGGAGTCTTTAGGGTTTATCCTTAGTTGTGTCACTGAAGGCTTCCCCCCACCCCTCCACTTTTCAAAAATTTAAAGCATTTTCTATTTCATTCAATCCTATTTGAACTTATATTATACAAATGTTGTTGGACTATGATTTGTTAGCATAAAATAAGGCTAGTTTTTATTTCCTTTTATTTTAAAAGGGCTCGCCTTTAAAGAAAAATTATTTAGTCATCCATCTTTTGGGATAATTTTGAGGTAATTTCCTCTGTTGGTGGTTCTTATTTTTCCTAGAACTTTTCAGTGTTTATGAGCCTTCCTTTCATAGCTTTTTGTGCTGCAAGAAAGAGAAACCCTCAGAGATTTTCTGGAAAGACATGTAAGTTATTGGAAAATTATACATGATTGGCAACTGACAAGTTGTCAAGATCTGAGTTATTTCTTAGGTTTTACCACTTTGTATTAATCCATTTTCTTTTCCTGACCCGTAGGCTTACTCTGTGGTTTCTTGTTTTAGTTGGCATAATTCTCTTGTAGAAAGAGACTGCTTGGACTTTGAAGTTTGTCTTTTCTTTTCAAGTGGCAAATATTCAAGCCTAAATCCTTGTAGCTGAAACCTAAATTGCTCTGCTTTCTTTTTCAGTTATTTTACTTACAAGCTGTTGACCATCAGATGAATGGCTACTTTGGGGTTAGATCACCAACATAGCCCAATCTACAGTCTATGGTACTGGTAATGGGTGGGAAAAAGTAAAGAATAAAAGAAGACTAATACTCCCTTCACTGGGGTTATGGCTGGACATTTCCATTAAGTAGGTCAAGGGAAGCACCCAGTGTCTCTTGAACGTTTAAACTTCTTGAGTACAGGATCTCACTTGATGATTTGATAATTGAGTACAAAAGCAGATAAATTCTGGAAAAATTAGAAAGAGAAAGTTTCAGACAATTAACTATTGGGACAGAAAAAAAAGAGAAAAATGAAACCAGAATTGTTTTTTTTTTTTTAATTGCATGCCTACATCATGAGAAGATTGTCCAAGCATACTGATGGACAGAAAAGAATACATTGAATCTCTAGATCTTCTTAATAGTAAAAATATAATTTATTTGTCTCCTTTCATCTGCACCAAAGAGCAGTTGCTCTTAAGGAAAATAAGAATATTATTGTGGAGGTCTCAGTGGATCAAAAGCTGTCACTGTTGTTAAATGCTGTGGAGTTGACTCCGTATATACAGTAAAATGAAATTTCTCCATCTGCGGCCGTCCCTTTATATTTTATGGGCTAAATTCATACATAAAAACTTTTGATGTGATTATGGCAGGAGACTTGTAGTTCTCTCTGCATGAATTTATTTTTTTTCTTAATTTTTTTGAATGAAAGTTTACAAACTACACTTTTTATTCAAGCACTTATAAATACTGTGTTTGATAACATTACTTGCAACTAATTAATATAATGCATTATAACAACACTATGCAATCAGCCCTATTTGCATATTGCCCTTTCCTTCACCCAGATTATCTATTTATTAATTTTCCTTCTTTTTTCTTCCCTTTCCATCCTTTTAACTATTTAGGAATAATTCTGTGTGTAAACCTTTCCTGCACATTTTATAACAGTATTCTTATACCATAATTATCTATTTGCTACTCTGCATTTGTTCTTGATTCATCCTTGTCGTATAGAATTTCATGAATTATTGACCACTGTTTAGTAAAGGAAATTTCTCTGTTGTATGAATGTACTCTAGTTTCTTTAGCCATTTATGCATTAATGAACACTTGAATTGTTTCCAATTTTTATGTTAAATAATGCTGCAATAAATATGAGTGTGCATATGTAAAATGCAGAAGCTTTGATTTCTTTGGGATACATACCTAGTAGAGGGATTGATGGGTCAATGGTATTTATTTTCTAAACTATCTAAGGAAGAGCCAAACTGCTTTCCATATTGGTTGTACCATTTTACATTCTCATCTACAGTGTATGGAGGGAGTTCCAATCTCTTAATATTGCTATTGTTACCAGTATAAAATGGTATCTCATTGGTTTGATCAAGATGCATTAATAAAAATGGATGACTGGAATGCAGAAGTTGGGAACAAAGAAGAAAGGTAAATAGGTGGAAACAAGGACTTGGAAACAGAAACGAGGCTGTAGATAATTGTATCTTGGTACAATTTTTCATAATCAATGATTTTATTCACTGCAAATACCTTTTATAAGAAACATAAATGATGGCTAGACACATGGACTTCACCTGATGGTCTACGCAGGAATCAGTACATTAACAGAATTGCCAGAAGTACAATTTGGATTTGGAAGAGGCCGTAGCATTAGAAATATGCTAGCTAGCCAATGTCAGGTGGATCTTGGCTGAGAGCAGAGAATATCTAAAGAAAGTCTGTGTATCATTGACTGTGCAAAGGTATTTGACCCCTGTGGATAACAACAAATTGTGGCTAACATTAAGAAGAATGAGAATTCCAGACATCAGATTGTGCTCATGTGAAACCTATACTTGTACCAGAAAGCAGTAGTTGGAACACAGCAAGTAAATAGTGTATGATTAAAAAAAAATTAGAAATGGGGTGCTTCAGGAAACTGTTTATGGAAACAGTATCTTGTTTCCATACCTTTTCAATCTATATGTGGAACAGATCATTCAGTAGGCTGGTCTTTATGATGAGTGTGCCCTCAGAATTGGAGGAAGACTCATTGACAACCTGGGTTATGAAGATGATGAAACTTTGCTGCAGAAGATCAAGGAATGCAATTTTTAATATGGACTGAAGCTCAATATCAAGAAGACAATGATTCTTACCACTTGGTTGTTGGCAGTGCTATGGTAGATGGAGAGGAGATTGAGAGGGTAGACAATTTCAGTTTACTGGGTTCCACAATCAACACTCTCGGCTCTAGCAGTCAGAAAATTAAAAAAAGCAAATTGCATTGGAAAAATCTGCTGTCAGGGACCTCTCCAGACTGCTAAAGAGCAACAGTGTCAGCCTGGAGACTAAGGTGCACCCGATTCAGGCCATAATCTTTGCAGTTACTTGCGATGCATTAGAAATGGACAATGACTAAGGATGACAAAAGAAGGACTGATGCCTTTGAATTATGGTGGTGGAGAAGAGTGTTGCACATTCCATGGGCAACCAAGAGAACAATCAGGTTTGTCCTTGAGAGGTTGAAACCAAAGTACTCTTTATAGGAGAGGATTTTTGAAGTTGTGTCAAACATGCTTTGGCCATGTTGCCAAGAAGGACCAGCCCTTGGAGAAGAACATCATGCTTGGAAAGGTGGAGAAACAGCCTAAAGGGGAAGACCCAGGATGAGATAAATTGACACAGTCACTTGGATAATAGGGTTAGATCGTGAGACTGGCTCAGGATAGACAGGGTTCAGAGCTATTGTGCATAATAGGATCACTATGAGTATTAGTTAACTCGATGGCACATAACAACATTTTAATAATAGGCAGAGGATTAGACACCTTACCTGCTTTAATTTAATCCAATCTATTCTATAAATTGAGTTTAAGTTTTATGCCTTAATCCTTTATATTGGGTTTAGATGTATCATATCTACTCACTTAATTGCTACATACATACAATTAATAACTTAATTTCTTAAGTATGTTTTTCCTGGAGAATGTCATAATTATATTTTAATGATCCTTGACAAATTTTTGATAAATTGACATTTATAAAAAGGCACAATGTTTGAAAGTTAAAACATTCCCATGAATTTATTAAGTTTTATGGTTTGATTATAGAGTGAAAGTCAGAGAAATCGACTAAATAAGCAATTTTAGAATTACTGAAGAAATTAATTTCCCTCCAAAGTTATTTGACTGTAGAAAAAAAATCCAACGTTTAGGTAATGTTTAATTGACAGGTCAGAGTGATGATTGTCACTGAGTTTTCAGTGGATTTTAGTCAGGCTGAAGTTGCAAAAATTTGAACTGATAGATTTTTTGTTTTGCTTTACTTTAGCTGACAGAAATTTAAAAACCTCTTGTGATTTGAATTCTTTGTAAATTTATGAAATGGCTCATATTCAAGAATATATCTTCTCCGTGGGTAATGTATGCTTTGCTTTTTTTAAAGAGATGGTAGCGTTTATATTGCCAGCCTTATGTGGACATAGTCTGAGGTTGTTTACTTATGCAATGATCTGATATGTTGTAAGAACAAAGGTTCTTGGATAACTGTCTCTCAGGCAATTCTACAATACATTGCATAATTCAAACAATGTAAATGTATGCAAAATGCGTCAAGTTTGATTTTTGGAAGATAAATTGAACACAGGTGTTCATTGTTTATTTAATTGTAGGATAGCCTATTTTGTTTCCGCTTGAAACATTCTGAGTATGGATCTATAACTGCAGAGTGAGAAACTTGTGCATGCATGTCTTTGATTTAGTTTTACTCTAATGTATATATTGTTCTTTGTTGG
Source organism: Elephantulus edwardii (assembly GCF_000299155.1). NCBI lineage: Eukaryota > Metazoa > Chordata > Mammalia > Macroscelidea > Macroscelididae > Elephantulus > Elephantulus edwardii. The sequence goes on along the minus strand of NW_006399757.1, from coordinate 15,679,594 downwards.
GCAGCCTGCCTTGCAGAAAGAGTATTGTGAATTATGTTAAGGCTGGAAGGATACACAATTAGATTATTTGTAGCCATAGACCATTACATGAATGCTATAATATAATTTTTCATAGGGGTGTGTGCTTATGTGTTATTAAATCTCTGAAGATTGTGGAATTCATTCCCAGAAAAATAACCACATTATACACAAAATAGTTTCAGACATTTCTCATTCACTTTGAATACTTTAAATCTATTTCATGTTAACAGCTTTGCTGTTTTGTTATAGATACAGCCATCTTTATGAAAAGCAATTTGGAATATTTATCAAAGCAGAATTCATATTCTCTTGGAGTAAAGATAACAAACTGAACATTTATGTTGCTTTGCTTACTTTTCTAACCATATTAAAAATACTCTAAAATGATTAAAAAAATAAACTCTCAAGAATAAAGGAAATAGAGATAGCAACAGCAAAAACAAACAAAGAGAAGTAGGAAAATAGGAGTGAGATGAATAAGTACTGTATGATGGAGCCAGAATAATGCCAATACGGCTTTCTCAGAGTGTAAGAATTTTTTTTTGGTGGTGGGGGGGAAGCTAATCCAGTTTAACAAGAAAGACTAAAAATATTAACTTCAGAGATTTCCCAATAAACATCCCATTCTAATCATTGTAGGTTGAAGTTCATAGGTGACAAACTTCTAAGCCAAGAAAATCAACATGGCTTCTTAGACATGGCATCATAAAAGACATGATTGTGATTTTTCGCTTCTCTGAAATACCCTTATAATACTCAACTTTGCTCTAGCCTCGTGTTGGATGGAGTGTATTTCCTTGTTTCTGACATTGCTGAGAACCTTTCTATTAGGAGATTTTACAGATGGTGGGTGGTTTTTAATAGATGACATAAATGCGCAGTAAGTTTTGCAAGAAGCTGTGGTTGCTTAGTTTATATGGAGTTGCACTGCTAATCCAAAAGTGGTTTGTCTCTGATGGTTTAAATCTACCAATTGTTCCATAGGGAACAATTAAGAATTAAGGAATTAACAAAATTAACAGTTAACAAAAAGATGTGCAATCTCTCGTGCAATTTATAGCTTGGAAACCTGCTGGAGTGTCAGCTTTCAGTCATTTCTGACTGGGCAGCAGTAAGTAGTACTGTGGTTGTTAGATGCTGTTAAGTCGAGCACAACTCATAAAAACCTTATAAACAATAGATCTGAATCCTGCCCTGTCCTATGCCTTCCTTACCATCTCTGCCACACGTGAGCCTATTGCTACAATCAGTGTGTCATTTCATCTTATTGGGCATCATCTTCTCTTTTCCTGACCCTCCACCTTTCCAAGCATGATGTCCCTTTCCAAGGAATATCCTCCCCTAGCAATGTGTCCAAAATATGAGAAATGAAACTTTGCCATCTTTGCCACTAAGGATCACTCTGGCTGCACCTTCCCCAAGACATACCTGTTTATTCTTTTGGCAGTCCATGGATATTCAGTACTCTTCTCCAGCACTACAGTTCAAAGCATCAGTTCTTCTTCTGTCCTTATTTATTGTCTGATGTATATTGTCTGATTTAATCTCTGATGCATAATAAGTGGTCAAAGAGGTCATGGCTTTAATCAGACACACCTTAGTCTTCAAACTGACATCATTGCTCCTCAGTACTTTCAAGAGGTCCCTGACTGCAGACTTCTCCAATGTATTACTTCTCCTGATGTTTTAATTTCTGATACCACATGTGTGATTGTTGATCCAAGTAAGATGAAAACATTGACAGCTTCAATTATTTCTCCAATTATTATGATGTTGTCTATAGGCTTAATGACAAAGACCTTTGTTTTCTTGATGTTGAAATGTAATCCATATGGAAGACTATAGTTCTTGATCTTCTGCAGCAAATGCTTCAAGTTCTTATCACTTTCAGCAAGTAAGGTTGTGCCATCTATATAATGTAGGTTGTTGATAAATCTTCCTCTGATCCTGATGGCACATTCCTCTTCATAGAGTCCAGCTTTACAAATTACTTGCCGAGTATACCAATTAAATAGGTATAGAGAGGTAAGGAGGTATGGAGAAAGGATAAAATCCTGGCACACACTCTTCTTGATTTTAAACCAGGCAGTGTTCCCTCGCTCTATTCAGGCAACAGCTTCTTGATTTGGATATAGATTTTGCATAAACACAATTAAGTGTTCTGGAGTTCCATTCTTGTCACTGTTAGCCATGGTTTGTTATGATCCACACAATTACCTTTGCATGGTTGTCAATAAAACACAAATCAACATTGTTCTGGTATTCTCTGCTTTCAGGCAGGATCCATCTGTCATCAGCAGTGATAACCCTGGTACCACGGATCTTATAAACCCTGCTTGAGCTTTTGGCAGTTCACTGCCAGTGTACTATTCTAGCCATTTTTAAATGTTCTTCAGTAATATAATGCTTGCATAAGACATTAATGATATTCTATAGCAGTAAGGTTTTCATAGAGAAGAAAGAATAGGGATTTGGATGTTAACTTGCCTTCAACTCCTGTAGGAAATGGTATTTGGTGAAAGAATTATTCCACTCATCCACTGTTGATAAGTTGATTGCAATTCAGTGATCACCCACCGGGTTTTTGAGACTAAATTTTCACAGACAGAGACTTCCCATATTTCTCCCATGGAGCTGATTATGGATTAAAATGGCTAATTAGCAGTAAAACTAATAACACACTAAGCCATTAAGACAGTTTAAGAAAAAGACTAGGTGCCAATAAAGAATAATGTAAAGTAATTGGTATTCCTTCAGTGTTAGGAGAAAGAGGACTGATTTGTTAAGGAGTTCATGTTGTCTACAGCTGAGCAGAGAGGATGATATAGTTGAAATTACAGGGCAGATTAGCAGATCCATGGGGATGGGTTAATCAATATGAGATACTATTATAGACTACTCTTTATATTTTTACTATAAGCATTTAACTTTGCTACTTGTTTGCTGCTATTGTTGTTAAGTGCTGTCGAGTCATAGATAATTCATAGCGACCCTATTAATGAAAGACCTGAACACTTGTATAATGTTCATAGTTTCTCCAAGTTCATAGAGTTTCCAGAGACAAGCTATTTTGGCAGTGTATGCCATTCCTGTTTCCATGTTTGTTTTAACTGAGGACCTCCAGCAAACACGGTCCACCATGCGTAGCCATTATCGCATTTGACACATCAGTGCCACAGTGCTTAACTTCACAGCAATCACAAGTTACCTCTGTACAGCAAATGGACAGACCATTGCTATACCACAACTACATAGAAAAAAAATTCAAACAAATAATATACATATAATAAAAAGGCTTGAACTATATATGATTTAACACTTTTCAAAATAAAGCTATTAATTCTGATGGTCACACTTTGAGAAAAAAATATAATGTTTACTATTAAAAAGATTATGTGCTTGCTCAAACTTGGCATTGACCAATGTTTCTTCAGAGAAAAATGGACTCCTCTTACATAGCCATAAAATGTTAGTAATTTGCTTCTGGCTACTTTAAAAAACCCAGTTTTTACAGTTGATTATCTAAATTCATAATAATGTTTCAGATTTTACTAAGGATTTGCCTGGCTAGGCACGGTGCCATAGTTTTGCAGTCAGACTACTTGTTAGTTTTCAGCATGGCAGTTGGAACTTAAGTGTATCTGACTTCAAAGACCATACTTATCTCACTACTTGGTAATGGTGCTCCAGAGGCACTGTAGTACATGTATACGTCTATCCCATGAACAAGCCTATTTTTAATAAAGTAGGACTTTCAGCATACAGTTTGCAAATGGTTATACTTTTTTTTACAAGAAAGAAAAGTAAAAATAACATAAGTTCATATTCATATGAAAAAAATTAATGCTTTATGTTAATGAGAGTTTAAATTTGTGATAATGGTAGACAAACTTAGTATTTCATGACATAACAGTGATACACACATGTTGTATAAATGATACAATTTCAGAACTCCTTTTCAAATTCAGATTCTGAGAGTTTTAGTTGCAACTTTTCATTTTCCTGCAACTTAATTGTCATTTGAACATAAAATTGGTGTACTGAAAGTATAAAATACACATGAATGAAAACCACACTCAACTCTTATTTGGAAGCATCTTTTTATATAACATTTTAATTGCATATTATTATACAATATAATTATTACACTTAAAAATAGTAGTAATCTTAAAAAATACATATAGCAAAGAGTACAAAAATGGTCTTCATATCACTCCTGTTCTTTAGTCTTCCTTTCTAGAGTCAATGATTCTGAAACCCTTTGTTGTTTCTTGTTGTTATGTGCCGTCGAGTCGCCTGCGACTCATAGCGACCTTATGTACAACAGCCCTAAACTCCACTCTGTCCTGTGCCAATCGCACTGTCTCTGACACTCCCATCCCAATTATCCCAGTCACTGAATCAATCCACCTCATAGAGGGCCTTCCTCTCCTGCGCCGTCCCTCCACCCTCCCAAGCATGATGTCCCTCTCTAAGGACCGGTCTCTCCTCACAACATGTCCAAAGTAAGTTAGACGGAGCATCAGAATCGTTGCCTCCAAGGAGCCACCCGGTTTAACCTTCTCCAGGACAAGTCTGTTTGTTTTCCTAGCAGTCAATGGTATTCTCAATACTCTTCTCCAGCACCACAGCTCAAAGGCATCAATTCTCCTTCTATCCTCCTTGGTCATTGTCCAACTCTCTGATGCATAACAGGTGATTGCGAAGACCATGGCCTGTATCAGACGCACCTTAGTCTCCAGAGAGACACCACTGCTCTTCAGCACTTTGGAGAGGTCCCTAACAGCAGACTTTCCCATGGCAATGCGCCTTTTAATTTCCTGGCTGCTGGTGCCAAGACTGTTGACTATGGAGCCAAGCAAACTAAAGCTGTGTACAATCTCAATCTCTTCACCATCCATCCTGATGCTGCCAATTGGTCCAGTGGTGAGAATCTTTGTTTTCTTGACATTGAGCCTCAATCCATATTGTAGGCTGAAACCCTTTAAGTCATTCTTATTTGAAACTTTTTTTTGTTTGTTTACAGAGTTTAGGAATTTCCAATTTGACACAGATTGTGCCGTGGTATTCATTACGTTATCAATTGTCATCATTCTCTTTGATTGTATTCTGGTTATTCCATTTCTTTTTTATTTTTTCCATTTTATTATTATTTATTTAACTAAAGTCCATTTGTTAATGGCCACTGTCATTTTTCACTACCACAGAAGGTTATTTACCTTAGAGTTTACTATTTATGTGCATCTTTAACTATTTTGGTTACTCCATTTCTAGTGCTTTTATTTTCATGCCCACGTACACTTTTTGCTTCATGGTAAATATTGACTTTTTCGTTCTCATACGGATAGTATTTTAGTAAAGCACTATCCTTATGGGTTATATCCTTTATTTTGGGTGCACTCTTGTGAAAGGAGCAGAAAGCAGAACATGTGGCACAGGGACATGAACATCTCTCTGAAAGGGCCAGAGGGAGTGAAAATAGCACAGCCTCTCATTGCCTCAGAGCAGCAGTCAGATAAAGAGACCACAGCACAGCCCCATGGTGCCTCCAGAGCCACACCAGCAGCAAGAGGTTCATTTATTCATTGCTGGCTCACAGGCTTTACTCACAATTGTGGTACCAAGATGGGTTTATTTAGAGAAATAGGTTGGGGATTGGAAGAAGCAAAGGATATCTTACAATGCAAATTCAGGTTTAGTCCAGCAGTCCTAAACCAGATTAACAGCAAAATAGAATAAAACAGTAGAAGTCCTGGTTCCCATTCAGTAACACAAATTCAAGAAGCCTCAGGTTTCCTCAATCATCCTGCAAGGTTTAACCTCAGAACAGTTATAAGTCAGCTCCTGCTTCAATGATTCAGCAAGCACAGCAAAACCTGTAACTGACTTTTATGTCAGGGATCCTTGCCACACTTTCTTCACAACAGTGCCACTACCTCTCCTCCACCATCACCAGGGTCTTGTTTCAATCTTCAACAAGTCTTGCCATTCAGTGTAGGAAGCACTCTCTTTCTCATCCTCACCCATAGCTGTGGAGGATAAGCAAGATAATGTGTCCTCAGTTAAGGTAGCTGGAGACCAGAGAAAGCTAAGGTAATGGCTAAAATAAAAACCAACTTTAACACTACAATTCTATTATTTCACTTATAAGTAATTACAGTGGCTAGTCAAATACCATACTGGCTGCTCATGGTGGACAGTGTTTGGTGGAGGTCCAGTTTAAGACAAGTTTGGAAGCAGGAGTGAGTGGCATACACTTCATAAACCACGTGCCTCTGGGAACTCACTGAACTTAGAGAATGACAATAGTTATAAAAAGGCTTCAGGCCTTTTGTTCATAGGGTTGCTATGAGTCTTGCTTGACTTGATAGCAATCAACAACAACAACAACAAGTTTTGGTTCAAGGTTTAAAGAGTATCTTAGGGAGATAGTCTTAGGGAGTCCTGTGGTCTTGGCTGGTCTGTATAATCAGAATTTCTTAAGAATTTGAGTTTTGTTATACAATCCCCCTATCCAGGATCATTTCTTGTGGACCAGATCAGAATAGTCAGTGGTGATAGTTGGGTACCATCCAGTTCTTTGGTCTCAGAGTAGATAAATCTGTAACTCATGTAGGTTGTCTGTTTTGAGACTTATTTTTATCTCTGAGAATTTGGTTACCTTCTTATTTTTTTGTTCCTGATGTGTAGAGACCAAACGTTGTACTTAAACGAGTGCTTGGAAGCTCTTAAGATCCTAGACACTACTTATTTCATGAAGGGGCATGAGTTTTCTGACCTTTATTATGTCAATACTATTGGATCCTCAGCTTTCAAACCTAGAAATAAGCTGTGGAGGGTGTACAGTTTCTATTTATTCTAGTGTGTCTGGGCATTATTTCTTTTCCAATTGTAGTCTTCAGACCACAACTAGAGAGTTGTGGTCTCATAGGCCTTAGGGAATTGTGCTGCTAAGCTGGAGGTCACATCTCTTTCGTGGTTTAAATCCACTAGTGGCTTTGCAAGAGAAATATGAATAATCCCTTCTGATGTGATTTACAGCTTCTAAAAATCCATGGGATTTTCTAAAAATCCACTGGTGGCCTAGTGGCAAGAAGCTGTGCTGCAATCTTGCAGGCTTTTGGTTCGAATCCACCAGCGGCTCTGTGAGAGAAGAATGGGCAATCTCCTCCCATGAGATTAATTGCCTCTGAACACTTGCAAGAGGGTCAGCTATGGGTTGGTTCTGACTTGACAGTACCCAACAAGAAGACAACAAAAACCAACTGGAGGCTCAGTTATGAGTCAGTTCCAACTCTGCAGAACTTAACAGCAACAATGAAGCAGAACCATGTCTACAGCAGTGTGTTTGCCTCTGTTTGCACATAATTGTTATTGTTATGTGCTGTTGATTTGTCTGCAACTCATAGCGACCCTATGTACAACAGTCCTAAGCCCTGCCCTATTCCTTGCCAATCTTATTGTCTACGACTCCAGTGACTGAATCAATCCATCTCGAGGGTCTTCCTCTCCTGCACTGTCCCTTCACTCTCCCAAGCATGACATCCCTCTCCAAGGACTGGTCCTTCCCTTGCAACATGTCCAAAGTATGTCAGATGAAGCTTCAGAGTACTTGCTTCCAAGAGCAGCCTGGTTTCACCCTCTCTAGGACGAACTTGTTTGTTCTTTTAGCAGTCCATGGAATATTCAATACTCTTCTCCAGCATTATGGCTCAAAGGCATCAATTCTCCTATCATCCCTAGTTTTTGTCCAGTTCACTGATACATAGCAAGTGATTGCAAAATATCAGTTGCACCTTAGTTTCCAGACTGACGTCGTTGCTCTTCAGTACTTTGGAGAGGTCAAAACAAGTATTTTAAATTTTATTTTGTCTTTTGACTTTGTTTTTCATAATAGAGTCCTTTCTAGACTGTGAGATAATTCCCTTTTTTTCTGCTTATATTTAAGTATTAGGTACAGTTTGGACTTTTGTGGTTTGTAGATGAGTAATGTTGACTGTGGACTTTACTATAGTGTATTTTAGATATAATATTTATTTAGTGGACCACTGAAAAGGGTGCAAGTCAGCAACCTGCATTATGCAAATGACACAAACTTGCTTGGTGAATGTGAAGAGGACTTGGAACACTTGCTGTAGAAATCACAGCCTTTTCAATTTGGATTACATATTATCTTTAAGAAAACAAAAGTCTTCACCCCTGGACTGATAAGCTACATCATGATAGAAAAAGAAAATATTGAAGTTGTTGGAGATTTCATTTTATTTGGATCCACAATCAGCACCTAAGGCCCTGGAAATCAACAAATTCAAAGACCTGTTTTGAGGAAATCTACTTTAAAAGACCTCTCCATAGTGCTGAAGAACAAGGATGACAGTTTAAAACCAAGGAGCACCTGATCCAAGTCATGGTCTTTTCAAGGTGGACAGTGAACAAGGATTACAGAATTGATGCCTTTGAATGGTAAAATTGGGGAAGAGTATTGGATATCTCATGGACTGTGGAATGAACAAACAAGTCTGTCTCAGAGGAAGTGCACACAGGGTTGCCCTTTAGAGGCAAGTATGGGAAATGGTTTTTACTTTTTTTTTTTAGTATTTGTTCATTTATGCAGACTTTCCTTCCTCATCCATCCCCTCCCCAATTCCTCTTTGTAGACTGTTAATCTTCATAGACTTAGTTTTTAAGTGTCAGTTCATTTCAGAATGTACTTCCTTTCACTCATTCTAGTGAAGTATTAATTCTCTTTTCCTGATCTTCCCTTTTCTTCCATCTTTATCCTGTTGTTACTATAATGGGCTTATGTGACATTTGTCCCTTTGTGGCTAAGATATTTCACTCAACATAATGTCTTCTAGATTCATGCATATTGTATAGTGTTTGCTGAGTTTGTTATTATTTTTCAGTGATGCATAGTATTTCATTGTGTGAAAGTACCATAGAAGGATGGTTAAACTTTGTCTCATGTACTTTGAGCATGTTTTCAGGAAGGGCCAGTGCTTGGCAACAGACATCATGCTGGAATAAGTGGAATGTCACAAGATCAGAGGAAAACCCTCAACAAGATGGAGTGATACAGTGACTATAACAACAATCTTGAGTATATCAGAGCTTTTGAGAATGGAACAGGATAAGACAAGGTTCAGGTCTTCAGCTGATTAGGTTGCTATGAATCATAGTTGACACAGTGTCACCTAACAACAAAAACAAGGGCTTACATATTTTTACCACTGGGCTACTTGGACATTGTGTAAGTGATTTATATATATCCCATTCTGTGCAAATTGTTTGATAGCTATATACATTTTCTTGGAAGTTGAATTTCAAGGACATAGTACATGTCTCATTTATATTTACTTGTACTGAAAACAAGGTTTGGATATAATAGGGATTCAGTGACTATTAATGAGATGAATTATTTCATAATATCATTTGGTCAAAGGAGCTCTGGTATCTTAATGGTAAGAAATTGTAGTCCCAACCCAAAGGCTCACAATTTTAATCCATTTGCTGCTCAACAGGAAAAGGATAATCTTCTCTCTTGCAATTTACAGCCTCTGAAAACCTGCTGGAAGGTCAGCTATGAATTAGTTTTGACTCAGCAGTACATAACAGCAATTGATCAAAGTTTTTGATGGTGTAAAGGATTCATAGGCTCAGAGTTGGAAATTCAAGTTAACTTAGTTCTACTTTAGAAGAAAGAATATGTTTCTAAAAAGTATGATATTGAAGACGTTGTGAAACACAAGCCAAGTTTAACAAACATACGTTCACCGTGATTTAAAGTTGATTTGACATCAACTCCCTCACCTCCTTTATTTCTTAGTGATTTCTATTGTTCTGCCTAAGCTGTTTAATTTTTAAGAACATTTTTTCTAAATTTGAGTCATTTTAAAATTCTTCTCAAGAAAAACAGAACACTTTATATATGTGAAATGAAATGAAAATGCCAAAATATGAGTTCTTCAAAAAGATTATGCTGATATTTTAAATCAGCAAGAGATTTATCACCCAAATATGTCTTAGTATGAATAAAATAAGGGCCTTGAGCATTATAGTCAAATATATTCGTTTATCCAGAGCTTTTGACACAGCAATTCTTAATCATACTTTCAGGCATTTTATAAACAATTCTAGAAAATAGAATAAATGGAGCAGAAGGAATAAATGTCATTTATCAAATATCTGAAAACTCTTAATAATTATTGTAACATTTTTATTTTTTTGTTTAGTTTTTAAGTCTTGTTGTTGCTGTTATGTACCATTGAGTTGGAACCAACTCCAGGTGTTCCTGTAGGCTGTATCTGCATCAGGCGATATTGCACATCTTTCTCTCAAGGAGCAGCTGGTGGATTTGAACCAAAGCCTTTGTGTTGTCGGTATAGCTTCTTAGTGAACAAGTATTGCATAATTTAATTAGTCAGTAGTTGAAACTAAAACCTTGTAGCTTATTTGTCTTCCTTATTTCCAAATGATTGTAAGACAAAGAGATTTCTTTATATTGGTATCTAACTGTTGTATTTTTTTTTCCTTCTTTGCCTACAGTGTAGTGATCATGACTTGGAGTTTGGAACTGAGTGCTTACAGTTGGCTCTGAAGTATTGTCACACCAGAGCCAAGTTGGTGGAAGGATCTGCTGACCTCTGGAAGGTAAATGAGCTGACACTTTGCTTTTACTATTGCCTGTGCTTGTTTTGCTTGTATAAAACCTCACTCTGTACAAAGACTTGTCATATGCATCAGAATATGGAGATTGTCTCAGTACAGTTGTTTCAGAGTCTTATCTGAACTTTATGAATCTAGGAAGCCTGGCGTCCATAAGGATTTAAAATTCTGTTCTTTAAATTCTCCTTTTGAATCAGAAGTTTATGGAGTCTGTGGCTAAAATGTTCAATAATGGTAGCCAGGAAACATCTAGTTCTGTTGGCAAAAAGTCATCTCTGATAGCCAAGAGGCAATTGTACTTAGAGGCTATTAGCCTTAAAATTCATAACTTTCTTTTCTTGACTCTTCTCTGTTTTTCCAAGAAAATAGAGACCAGCTGTTTTATCTTGGTTAGCCACTTATAAGCTTTAAGACCTTGGGAACTATGCTTGAACTGGAAAGTAGCATAGAAGAATGAAGCATGTTATTAACTGTCATATCTCATGAAACCATAGTCTTTAGCCTTCAAACCAAGAAATCAACTCGTCCCATGAGGTATTTGGTTGTATGTAAACAGCCTTACAGCACCTACTCATTTTTGGGTTTTTTTCCTCCATTTTGTAAATATATTGGTCACATCATTTTTGGCAATTACCTTTTTACGGGTATGCAACTATTACCTTAAAAAAAAAATCAGCCCAACCCATTGTTGTCCAGTACGTCCTGATTCATGGCAATTCTCTACCATGTTTTGAAGTTGTAAATCTTACTGAGAGGCGATTGCCTTATCTTCCTTCTTGGAGGGCTGTTAGGTTCAAACTGCATAGTCAGCTGTGCAAGTCTACTCAGTATTATATTTATTTTGTTATTATAATAGTTTATTTACAAAATTTGAATACATTGTTTTTCACATCATTTACTTCCATTTTGCTAACCCCCACTATCCATGAAATTCTGTGAGTCCATGATTAATTCTGCCCCTGCCCCCTGCACATCCTCATCCCTCTGCTTTCACCCTCCACCCCCACCTCCCCTTGAAACCTCATTTTCATTCTACAGTAATGGTTTTATACAGTAATTGTCCTTATGGGACTGAGTTATTTCCCTCAGTGTAATGCTCTCCTGTCTCTCCCAAGATATGTAGTTGTTGTTGTTGTTATGTGCCATCAAGTCGTTTGTGACTCGTAACGACCCCATGTACGAGAGCTCTAAACAATGTTCTATCCTGTGCCAACCTAGCCATCTCAAACACACTTTTGCTCCTTTGCAGTATTATATTTATGTGACCATTATTATCCCTTCTCCTTCCTTTCCACTTTTGGCAAGAATAATAATCCTTGTTCTCAGCTTACTTACATTTTTTTGTCTTTTTTATATATAAGTGAAGTCATACAATATTTGAACTGTTATGATTGATTTTTTCCTTCAGTATGACTTCTAGGTTCATCCACATTATATTATATTATATATGACTTCCTTTCTCCTAATGACTGAGCAGTAATCCTTTGCATGTACGTACTACAGTTTATCTATTCATCTATTGCCAATGTTCTTTTTCAGTATTCAGCTTAGTCACTCACTGTGCTGTTAAGACTTACTGTTTCTTAATGTTAAAACCATCTTCACGGGCATAAGGTTGTAGAAAAGATTTATAACCAATTATTGAAGAAATTTAGCAATTGTTTCCCATTGTCTGAAAATGCTTCCTTTGGAAAAATTTGTGAAGTGTTTTGGTCATCACAATGTTTTTTGAATGACTTACTTTTGAGAATCTTCTTTGATGAGGACAACATTTACTTAGATCCAAGAGTTCTGGCATCTTTGTTTAAGAACAAAGGAAACCAAACAATAACATTATTTAGTCTTAATGTCAAAAATGCAATGATGTGACATTGTTTCTTTCCAGAGGCTTTCATCTAGCTATTCTCTCTAGAGAAGAGACCTTGTTTGGAGGTATACTATTGATAAAATAAAAATAAACCTAATGAATTTCCAAAACTGCATCTAAATTTATATCTAATAAACAGCCTACATGTTTACAATCAAAGTTTTGGTGGCTTTTAATTGTTTTAGTGACATACTAGTCTTCTTGTGAAATGAATGGTGAAGTGACCCTTAAATGCAGTCTTACTTAATATATGTAGATAGCAACCAGTTGGATTTGACTATGTTACAAAAAACCCCGTTTCTCTATTCTGTTTCAACAGCATGAGAGAGAGAGAAGAAAAACAAAAACAAACGTGTATTAGTTTTATCTCCAGGGAGCTCTGGTAGCTTAGTGGTAAAGAGTTGCAGTGCCAAACCAGAGGCACATGGGTCAACTCTACCTGCTGCTGCATGGAAGAACAGTGAGCATTCTTTTGTTTTATTTATATTCTCTGAAAACATACTGGAGGGTCAATTATGAGTTGGTTTCCACTCAACAGTACATAGCAACAGGTTAATTTGCAATGCATCTTGTGGTAGCTGATAGTAAAGAGACTTGACTACCTCTTAAACTCTTTGACATTCAGCTTCTTTATTGAAAATATATAGATACACACACACAAGCATGCACACACACATCACTTTACTCAAAAGACATATTGCACAGAAACACAATCAAGCTGCTGTTATTATTGTTGTTATGTGCCGTCGAGTTGCCTTTGACTCATAATGACTCTTTGTACAACAGCCCTAAACCCTACTCTATCCTGTGCCAATCACACTGTCTCCAACGCACCTACCCTCATTACCCCAGTCACTGAATCAATCCACCTCATAGAGGGTCTTCCTCTCCTGTGCTGTCCCTCCACCCTCTCAAGCATGACGTCGCTCTACAAAGACTGGTCCCTCCCTTGCAACATGTCCAAATTATGTCAGATGAAGCTTCAAAATTCTTGCCTCCAAGGAACAGCCTGGTTTAACCCTCTCCAGGACAAACCTGTTAGTTCTCTTAGCTGTCAATACTCTTCAGTCCTCTTGTCCAACACCACAGCTTGAAGGCATCAATTCTCCTTCTATCATCCCTAGTCATTGTCCATCTTTCTGATACATAACAAGTGATTGCAAAGACCATAGCCTGTATCAGGCACACCTTGGTCTCCAAACTGACTTCATTGCTCTTCAATACTTTGGAGAGATCTCCAACTGCAAACTTTCCCTTTATAATAAGTCTTTTAATTTCCTGGCTTCTGGCACCAGGAGTGTTGATCGTGGAGCAATCTCAATCTCTTCTCTATCTATCGTGATGCTGCCAATTGCTCCAGTGGTGAGAATCTTAGTTTACTTGATAGTTGAGCTTTAATCCTTGACATTCTGTATCAGGTACTTCAGATCCTCCTTATTTTCAGCAAGCAAGGTTGTGTCATGTGCATAACCCTTATTGTTGATGAGTCTTTCTCCAATCCTTATGCCACATTTCTCCTCATAGAGCCCAGCCTCCTGAATAATCTGTTCTGCATATAGATTGAAAAGGTATGGAGATAGGACACATCCATGGTGTACAACCTTCCCAATAAAGCTACGCAGATAAAAATTGATATGATCTTGGTGAGTGGCCTCTATGGATCTAGGCTTCTAAGTTGGTAAACAAGTGAGTTCAGGGATGAGGCTCCCTTCCATCATTACAGAGTTGGTTTTTTTAAAAAATATTTTCCATAACAGAGTATTGTGCAAGGTTAAAGGAAAACTACAGATTATTAGACAAAAGAAAAATCAACTTTAAACTAGAATTATTTTACTTTTTTCTTTTTCAATTAAAAGGAAAGAAAAGACAACTCCTATTACTGTGAAAGTTTGACAGAAAAAGAAGTAATTCAATTCACAATTACAACATTTTCCAGCACTATTTTCTTTGAAGTATTTGCACTATTTTATTCTGAAAAAAGGATATTTTTAACCACAGTACTTTAAAAGTTAGTCAGCAATATTGCCTGTAATTGATTTTAATTAAATTAGTATTTGTTTAGAAGTTTAGTTGAGGTATTCAACAAAACCTTATGTAAAAGTTATGTATAAAAAGAAAAAACCCTTAATCCATATAAGTAGGTATGCAATAGATTATGGGACAGAGTAGACAGAAGAAAGATAATTTTGGAACTTTTCTTGTTTATACACATTAGTAGTTAACATTAGAGGATAAAATATCTTTAGATAATAAAGAGATGTATTTTATTTTTATGAATGATTCCAAATCCAAAATCTTCAGATTTTTTGCAAGTATACTAAAAATAATTATGATATTTGATAATAATTTTTCTATAACTCAATATTCATCTTGAAGATCTTTTTCAGTAAAAGGACAAAGTGCTTTTAAAATTATTCTATCTCCCAGGCAAAAATATTACCAAAAAAGAAAAATACAGACCATTATCTCTCGTGAATATAGATGCAAAAATCCTTAACAAAATCCTAGCCAATGGAATCCAAAAGCACAGAAAAAAAGAATTCATCATGACCAAGTGAGATTCATAACAAGTATGCAAGGATGGTTCAACATAAGAAAAACAATCAGTGTAATTTATCATATTAACAAAGCAAATAAACATATGATTCTAGAAAATGATGCAGAAAAGGCATTTGACAAAAATCCAATACCCCTTCCTGATTAAGAAAATAGGAACACAAAAGAATTTCCTAAACATAGTGAAAAGTGTAGATGCAAAACCAAGAGTCAATATCATTCTTAATGGAGAAATATTAAAATAATTTTCTGCATGAACAGGGACCAGACAAGGGTGCCAAGCGCCACCACTTCTTTTTAATATTATATTGGAAGTACTTCCTAGGACAATATGACAAGAGGAGGAAATAAAAGGCATCCTTATTGGCAAAGAGATGGTTAAACTGTCACAATATGCAGATGATATGATAGTATATAAAGAAAACCCCAAGGACTCAACAACAACAAAAAGTGTTAGAGCTAGTGGACCAGTTTAGTAGGGTGTCATGATATAAGATCAGTAGTATCCAAAAGTCAATGTGATTCCTTTATAATAATAAAGAGAATTCAGAGTAGGAAAATAAAAAAACCCCAAAACTCCAAAACCAACAATTCACAAAAAACCTCCAACCCAATACCATTTATAATAGCCAACCCCAAATTGGGTTACTTGGGAATGAACCTTATAAGAGACACAAAAGACCTGTACAAAGAAAACTATAGAACATTTCAGTAAGACACAATAAAAGACCTAAATAAATGTAAAGATGTCCCTTGTTCTTGGATAGGAAGACTCAATATTGTGAAAGTAACAATTATACCCAAACCAAAATACATTTTCAATGCAATCCTAATACAGATATCACATTTATTTTTTCTAGCTTAAAAGGGAAATTGTCAAGTTTATCTGAAGAAGAAAGACCTTGAATAAGCAAAGTGCTTCTTCAAAACAGAAATGAAGTGTGAGACATAGCACTCCCTGACTTCAAAACCTACTACAAAGTAATAATAATAATAAAAACAATATGGTGCTGGTACAATGGCAGGCACATGGAACAATGGAACAAATTGAGAACCCAGAAATGGACCCAGTAATCTATGGCCAACTACTATTCAGCAAGGAAATCAAACCTATCAAATGGAGAAATGACAACCTCTTTAACAAATGGTGCTGGCAAAACTGGACAATTACCTGCATAAAACTGAAACAAGATCTACATCTTACACCATACACAATAATCAAATCAAGGTGGATCAAAAACCTGGGAGTAAAGCCAAAAACCATAAAGTCCATCAGAGACAAACTGGGATCAAGCTTAGATGGCCTAGTCTATGGTATAAATGATATTACCAAATATAGCCAGAAAGGCTCAATTTGGAAATGATAAAATTGATGAATGAGACCTTCTAAAGATTAAAATCCTGTGCACATAAAAAACTTTTCCCAACAGAATGAAAAGAAAACCTATTGACTGGGAACAAACCTTTGGCAGTACCATCTCATACCAGAGTTTCACAGCGAGTGTACAGACTATTACTAGGTCCCCAGAAGAAAAAGACTGATGACCCAACTACAAAATGGGCAAAAGACATGGAAAAATTTTTCAAAGAGGAAGACATTCTGATGGGCAACAGACACACGAAGAAATGCTCAAAATCACTCGCAATAAGAGAGATGCAAATAAAAACTGCAGTGAGATACCATCTCATCCCAGTAGAGGTGAGAAAGTTTAGTAGGGCAGCAAACAATAGATAGAATGTGGAGCCGTGGGAACTCTCATGCAGTCGTATTGGGATTGTAAAATGGTACAACCACTCTGGAAGGCAGTTTGGTGTTTTCTCTCAAAAAGTTGAACTTAGAAACTCCGTTTGACCCAGCTATTTCACTACTAGGAATATACCTCAAGGAAATTAGGACTGAGACACAAACAACAATTTGTACATCAGTGTTCATAGCAGCATTTTTCATCATTGCAAGAATGTGAAAACAGCTCAGATGTCCAGCAACAACTGAATGGATTGAGAAATTGTCGATTCACATGATGGAATTCTATGCAGCTCTCAGAAGCAATGATTTGGAAAAATACTACGTTAACTTGGGAGACACAAGAGCATAATGTTAAGTGAACTAACTCAGTCTGATAAGGACAAATACTGAATAAGACCAATATTGTAAAAATAGGATAACTAGTAAAACTTGTACAGGAGCCCAAGGGGGAAGGGGTAGGAGCAAAGGGATGAGGATGGGTAGGGGAAAAATTACAGGGTTTCACAATTTGGTGGGTGGAGGGAGAGGTTAAAGGAAATGGGAAAGATCTAGCAGGGACCTCAAAAGATGCGTATGATGGGCATAGTCCAATAGTCATTTATTTTATACAACATAATTCATTTCAATGATTGCATGAAACACAGTGTGAATGAAGAATAATATGAAATACAAGTTATATAAACTTTGTAAGCAAACCAATATAAAATAAAAATAAAAACACAGATAAAGAATCACAAATAGCAAAAATTTCATGACAGGTGTGAATCAGACTCTCTTCCTGTGGAATTTGCTAATTTTAGTTTTATCACCATTGATTCTTAATACTAAGTAAATCATTGCCAGTTTATTTTACATTTTTAATAATAACATAATGAAAAAAAATATTAGATACTTTTAGACCAGAAGCACAAAAGTAAAGAAATCATGTTATCTCATGTGACATGAACATTAATACAGTTTAAATAAATAAATAAGAATAGAGGAAAAATAACTCTCAATTTAGAATGCCTTTTGTCTTTTAAATAATTATTGTAGTTAGGCACCACTGAGTTGGAATTGACCCATTGCTGACCCTCCAGTGGATTGTCAGAAGCTGTAAATCACATAGGAGATGATTATCCAGCTTTCTCCAGGGCAGCAGCGGGCGAATTTGAACCCTGTGTGTTAGAGTTGACAGTGCAGCTCCTTTCTTGGTAAGTGGAATATTCTCCTTAATTTATATTCTTAGTTTAACCTATAGCATAAACTTTTTATTGAAATTGCCTTTTTGTAAACTTTAATGGAGTACATTTTCAGCCGTCTAGTTAATTTTGGAATTTCAAAGGAAAAAAAGTAACTTCTTACAAGAGTAATTTTTACACTAAAATATGATCTCTGCAAGTTAAGAATTCTACCCTTTTTATTGTTTTAATCTCTACTACATAAAAAAGAGCATAAAAGTTTAACAGTACAGCAAATAATAAATGTTGAAGATAGCAACTCTTATACATTGTTGGTGGGATTATAAAATGGTACAACCACTCTGAAAGGCAGTCTGGTACTTCTTAAAAAGGCAGAACATAGACATTCCATATAACCCAGCTATTCTACTACTTGGAATATACCCCAAGAAAATGAGAACTGAGGCACAAATGGAGACTTGTACACCAATGTTGATAGCAGCATTATTCACCATCACAAGAACATGGAAACAGCCCAAATGTCCAACCATGATGGAATGGATAGAGAAATTGTTACATACACAAGATGGAATACTATGCCGCACTCAAGAACAATGCTTTTGTAAATTACTACCTAACTTGGGAGGGACTGGAGAACATTATGCTGAGTGGACTAACTCAGTCCCACAAGGACAAATACTGTATAAAACCATTATTGTAGAATGAGTATGAGGTGAGGATCCAAGGAGGGAGGAGGGTGGAGGATGGAAGCAGATGGATGAGGATGTGTGTGTGTGAGGAAGGTCACACAATATGATGGGGTTGGATTGATGCAAATGGTAAAGATCTGGTGTGAAAAACAATGTATTTGAACTTTGTAAATAAACCAGTATTTTTTTAAAGCCTAGAAATTGGTAGCTATTCAAGAAAAAAACTATTGAATGAGAGCTATACATTCTCTCATATAGTAGTATTAATACATAGTGTGAACCTTTATGTGTTTTTTTCTTTCCTCTTTTTCTCAAATAATACAATAGCATTGTTAATAAAGTAGGAAGTCAATAGATTTGGTTAGTATATGCTTATTTCAGAGATAATTCAGAGACATCACATTTGGTTTTGATAGCTTGGTTGAATGTTTTGAGTTAACTTTCCACCATCCTTGCTAGTTAACCAATACCTTGAGTCTGAACTATAAAGTTGACTTTTGAGCCAGAATTTACCCACCTATAAAAGGGAAAACCTATTTTAGGTAGAAGAAACTGGGCTGGGCCACTGTATCTGAACAAAAGCTTCTGCACAAGTTCAATTATGAGCTAATCTCAACAGAGAATATGTCTAATGTGTAGGAATAAAAAGTTACTAATGTAGATTAGTATTTCTCAAAATTGGTTTTAAGAATATTAGCATCATAATCATTTCAGTCTTTGAACTGAGGTGTCTTATCACCTTATAGAATATATTCATTTTATTTCATTACTTACTAATTAAGTCATTTATGTGAGGTAGAAACACTAATTTTACAACACAATTTATCGAACAAATGAAATCTTTTTTTTTTTTTTTGTTTGGATTTCCAATCACTCATTGTTGCATTTTTCTCCCATCCCAACCCTCCCCCCCAGTACACTACCCTCTTGGAAAAGTAAAAGAAAAATTCTTTCATTATTTTACAGTCCCTCCCCCCAGGTTGACTCTACTATCCAACATTCAGTCTGGACTCCTGTCATGACAAAAATACCTAATCAGATATCCCTTTTAAACAGTTGTCTCCCTCATTTGTTTCAATGCAATATACATTATTGAGCCCATCTTTCTGAGTCTCCCCCCAACCCCAATGTCAGTCCTGTTTAAAACATTGGCACCATGCAGTATTTGTCCTTTTGTGACTGAGATACTTCACTCAGCATAATGTCCTCCAGGGTCACCCATTTCTAAAAGACTAAATCTTATAGTTCATAGGACCCAGGGAGTTTTATACCACAGCAAGTTGCATTCATGAAGCAGATTACAATTGAAAGGAGGCTGTCTGGTCTTGTGAAAGCTCATCCTTGTTGTTATGCACATGGAAGTATCCTATACTTACTTTCCACTGGAACCTTGTTTTAATGAAAATGTTACAGGGTCAAGGTTGTAATTTTCTGAGTGCCTAAAGATATATTAAATTAAGAAGTTTGTTTTAATGTGAAATTTGAGAAGTTCTTATTTAATGTAAGATAGCAACTGGATGAATTTTGTCATACAGATCTCTTCCTTCCTCCCTCCCTTCTTTCATTCCTTTTCTCCCCTTTTCTTTTTTTCCTTTCCTTCACTTCAGTCTTCTTTTTTTTTTCTCCTCATTTTATGGAAACCTTTTTCTTCCCTTCCTACCTCTTCCTTTTCTTCCATTCTTCTCTCCATCCCTTTCACAAAGTCTGGACATTAAACAGATATTTTAATACTTTTGTTTACATAAAATTAAAGTACTTTGATTATACTACTTCTGTTAAATTAATAAGATTTAGTAACCACTGTCACGTAATATCTCAAGTTAGAGATTTAAAAATGACTACATTTTCAACTACATAATATGTATATTTTTTATGTGAATTTACTGATGTTATTGTAATTTAGAAATTGCCAGTATTATTTATTTGTTTTAGAATTTTCTTGGGAGAGCTCTTCTGTTGCTTTCACATTCATTACAGCTCTGTTAAGTCTAATGAGTTTTATTTGTCCTTCAGGTGACCTACAAGCGAGATCTGTATGCAGCTGAATCAATTATTAAGGGTATGTTTGTCCTTGCAACTATCTGTTTCTGTGTTTTAGAAATGTAAGCCAGGTCACAAATTCTTTTGACATTTTAAATTGCAGCAGAGGCAGGAGCATAAATGCCTGTAGGCCACCAAGCTCCCAGATTTGTTCTTTTTGAAAGCAATGACATTGTATTTTGTGTTTCCTGCCCATGAAATATAATTTCTTTAATGATTTATACCACATTATTTTTAATTTGTAGAAATACTGTGTCACATATTTTATTCTATGTGGAATATAAGAAATTAACCCTATTAAAAGGGAAGCATAATGAAAACTGATATTTTCATAAACTTATTAAGATGTTATTTGATCTTTCCTATTGAGCAGACTCCTCTATCCCATGCCTTAACACTGTCATATTAGCATCTTCTAAACATATTTTACATAAAAGAAAAAAATATATTGGATAGATTTTTTGTTCTAATAATGACTACTGTTTTGTTTATAATTTTAGATGGTTAAGCATGTTCAATAACATATTGTTCTCTTTCATCTCTGTCTCTAAGATTCTCCTTACTCAGAGATAGTTTAATAACCACTAAGATCAAATCCACCAGGGGCTCCAAGGGAGAAAGATGGGCAGTCTCCTTCCACACAACTTACAGCTTCAGAGAACCCACCGGAGGGTCAGTTATGAGTGGATTCTGAGTACATGGGAATGAGTTTTGACTCTGAAAGAATATATTTTTGTGTTTAATATTGTTCTAGGGATGTAGTTATAGTAAACAAGGGACAGTCCTTCTGGATTTTTGCATCCTCCATTTAAATCAGTTTCTCAAATTCAAATTTATACATTTTAGGCCAGACGAGTCTTGTTTTTGAGATCTGATTGTCCATGATGAGATGGTTGGCCTCCATCAGTTCTACTCATTAAATGATAGAAGCTTACCTTTCCCCTTTCAATAGTGACAACAACAGAAAAACTCTCCCGACATGGCTAAATATCCCTTAAAGGATACAGTTGTTTTAGATGAAAATCACAGTTTCAAATGTTTGTAGCAAAGATCAAATGTCCTCACACTCATGCCCTCATGCCTGAAACAAGTATGGTGCTTCAAAGCTTGTTACTAATTGACTCCATTGAAAAAATAGATTAAGGGGAGATCTGTGTATAAAAATCTAAATCTACTTAGGTTTTTATTGAAAAGTAAACTTTTAAATTCAAAGTCTGAAGTTGAGAAAGTTCTGAATCTGAACTTTATGACTGTGGGAACTCCTTTCTAAATTTTGTGAAAAACTAGTTGACTTCACATTCAGAAAACTGACATGTTCAGTCAGAATACTCTATATTTACAATTTATGCCCAAATTCTTTGACCTTCAAACATATTGTGTTTCAAACTGCTAATGTACTGTGTTGTGCATTTGTGTCTCTGTGCATGTAAACACATCAACTCTAACTATAAATCAAAATGCTGGCATATATTTACATATTAGCCAGGGGATATGTAAGCATTACTCGGGAGAGGTTAGCTAAACAACGATGTGGTTGGTTAAATTCTCAGCACAAGGAAATGTAAAACACAGTTTCATTTCCTTACAAAGTCATACATTGCTTAGATAAATGGAAATGTCCATTTTTAAAAATTATTGATAAGTAGTTTACTGAGGATCCTATAGATTTTGATATTTTGCTTACATATTATCATAATGACTTATATACAAGCCTAAGTGTAACTGCAGGGCTATAATTTTGGAAATTGCATAGAAAAACTCATTTAGATAATGGACTCTGGTGTGCATTTTTTTTTCTCTGGGAAAGTAACCTGTTTGGCTGGTAGTTAATAGCTGATTTAAATCAGCAATCTCCAAGTACATTCTTAACCTCTAGGATTTACATTTCTACAAAGTTTCCAGAGAATGAAAATATTATTTGACACTGCTGAGCAGATAATACACTTTGAGGTCTCCTGCTCTAGACCAGCTACCCTGTGGGTCCCTGAGAGCTTGAATAGAGGAAATCTGGTGACATAGTCTGGAGTGAGTTATACTAAAAACGGAAAGACTGTGTCTCTGGCAGTTTGAGATGACTGGTGGCTCTTCAGAAGAAGGATGGACAGTTATTTTCTATAAGATTTACAGCCTCAGAAACTCAATGGAAGGCCACTATGAATCAGAAGAGCCCTGACACAGCAGTGAGCTGGTAGTGGTTTTTGGGGTGTGTTTTTCCCCCTCCCCCTTTTAATTTGAGAACCTGTTTGGAGGCTCAAAGGCTCCCTAACTGTATTGTTGTTGTTAAGTGTCATCAAGTCCACAATGACTCATAGTGACGCTGTACATAGTGGATCTGAACCCTGCCCGCTCATGTGCTATCCTCATCATCTCTGATATACTTGAACTCATTGTTACAGTCCCCACATCAATCCAGCTTGTTGGGGATCTTCCTCTCTTTCACTGACCCTCCACCTTTCTGTGCATGATGTCCTTTCTCAAGGACAGGCCCTCCTAAGAACATTAAATTAGAACCTTAAGTTTTGTTGCAACTCTGACCAATTTGTACACTGAATTTAAAAAAAGTAATCCTTCCCTTCATCATAGGCCTTTATAGGTCATATTTTTTGGTCTAAATAATAATTTCATTGGATTGAAAATTTGAAGTCTCACCTTTGAATGGTTGGTTGCTCATTTATAATTACCATCTCTGACCCTCACGTTATAAATACTGTGGGCCTAACAAGAAGAAAACTTTGAGGCTTATCATAAACTCCTAAATCTATTATGATGTGTTGTTGATGGTGGTGAGTGCTGTTGAGTTGGAACCAACTCATAGCTGACCCTCCAGCGGGTTTTTAGAGGCAGTAAATTGCATGAGAGCAGTTTGCCCATCCTTCCATGGAGAAGCTGGTGATTCGAACTGTGTGCTTTTGGGATTGTGACACAGCTGCTTACAACTAGGCCAACTGGAGTTACTAAGCAACCAGATATTTGTGTTTTGTATCTCACCTACTTGCCATTTCCTATCCAAGTTCAGAGTACTTTACTAGGCACTGCTTGTTGGTAACTGCTATCTAGCTGGCTTGGTGACCTTATGTACAATAGAACAAAGTGCTGCCATGTCCAGTATGATCTCCATGATCACTGGGATCTCTGAGTTCATTGTTGTGGCTGTTGTGTTGCTTCATCTCTTTGAAGGTTTCCCTTATTTTTATTGACTTTCTCCTTACCAACAATGGTGTCCTTTCCTATTGATTATTACATCCTTGCAGCATGACCAAACTAAGTGAGTTCAATTTTTATCATCCTCACATCTGTGCCCCAATGTGGCCAGTGCCAGATAATCTATGAGAGAAATCATTGTTGTTGCTGAGTCCCATGGAGCTGTAACTAAACCCCATCTGTCGAAGCAGAAATACTCCATAGGCTTTCCTAAACTGTAATCTTCACAGAAGCAGATTGACATAATGTTATGATCTACTGAGTGGGGTCAAACCATCAACCTTTTGGTTAGCAACAGAACACTTAACTGTTCTACTTCCTACTAGGACTCCTTCTGAAGTGGATTCTTGATTCCATATCTCTTTTGGTCGGTACACTAAATAGTATCTTAATTCAGTCCATCAATCACTGATTAGTTGGAATGGGAAATGGTACCTTCAGCTGACCTGATAAAACATTAAATAAAAGATCTTGTCTTCCATTTTTTCTTAGAGAATCTTTCTAGAGAGTATGGGTCTCTGTCCCCCATCATGTCTATCCTAAAAATATCATGCTAAAAATAACAATTTACCCAATATGTCTAAAAAATAGCAAATAATTAAAAATTAAAACCCAAATACAAGTTTTAAAATGATCAGTTGGATATAATTTAATTTCTCATCTATGTATTTATTTTTGATAGTTCTACTTGTTGAACGTTTTTATTTCATCATGACAACCTTGCCTCTTCTAGAATAGAATTGTTTTACATGTTCTGACATGTAAGAGTGTTTAGAGTGCTGGCTATAAGAGTGCAAGAGTGTAAGCTGTCCCTCCTGAGATTCTTTTTCACATGAATATCAGTTGTTGCTGGGCAACAAAGTGTGTTTGAATGTAATTATTTTCTTAATGCTTCTCAGGGTAAACATACTTTTTATAAAAAAAAAAAAAACCAACACAACAAAAACCCAACTTCAAAAAACCAAAACCATTTTATTGTGGTTTTGATGAAAGTTTACTGAGAAAATCAGTTTCTGATTCAACAATTAATACACATTTTTCTCCATGAAATTATTTGCCTTTCCTTCAGTATAACAGCACTCTTCTTTCACAATTGTGTTTACTTCATCTCCATTCACTTATCTTTCCTGACCCTTCTTGTCTTCTGAGTTTTGAACCTGGACAGATGTTTCTAAGGAGCTGAACAGAAAATTAAAAGGGCAGCTTGGGAATACAAAACAAAATATTATGTCAAAATATGCAAAGAGCTGGAGTTAAAAAATCAAAAGGGACAAGCTCTCTTGGCATTTCTTCACCTGAAGAAACTGAAGAACAACTTCAAGCCTTGATTTCCAGTACTTAAAGATGCTATGGGCAGAACATTGAATGATCTGGGAAGCATCAAAAGAAGATGAAAGGAGTTCACAGAGTCACTGCACCAAAAATATTGGCTGACACAGAAGCATTTCATGAAATAGCATATGATCAAGAAGCAATGGTGACGAGGGTGGAAATTCAAGCTGCTCTGAAGGAATTGGTAAAAAAATAAGGCTCCAGAAATTGATGGACTGTCAACTGACATATTTCAACAGACAGATGAAGCCATGGATATGCTCACCAGGTTGTGCCAAAAAATCTGGAGGACAGCTACTTGGTCAACTGACTTGAAGAGATTTATACTTATTCCCATTCCCAAAAAGGTGATCCAACAGAGTGTAGAAATTATCAATCAATATCAGTAATACCACATACAAGTAAAATCTTGCTGAAGATTATAAGACCATGACTGGAACAGTACATTGACAGAGACTTTTCAGAAGTGCAAACTGGATTTAGAAGAGGCTGTGGTGCTAAGGACATCATATCCAATGTCATATGGACCTTGGTTGAAGGAGAGAGTACCAGAAGAAAGCCTATTTGTGTTTTATTGACCATGCAAAGGCATTTGACAGTGTGGTTCACAACAAATTGTGGCTAACTTTGAGAAACATGGAAATTCCAGAACACTTGATTGTGCTCATATGAAACCTCTTTATCAGGAAGTAGTCATATGAACCAAGCAAAGAAACACTGAATGGTCCAAAATCAGGAAAGGAATGCATCAGGGATGTGTCCTTTCTCCACACTTTTTAAATCTATATGTGGAACAGATCAATCAGGAGGCTGGACTTTATGAGGAGGAGTGTGGAGGAAGACTCATCAACAACCTGCATTATGCAGATAACACAACTTTGCTTGTGGAGACAGAGGAGGACCTCTGATGTATTTGCTGATGAAGGTCAAGGATTCAATATGGATTGTATCTCAACATCAAGAAAACAAAAATTCTTACAACTGGGCCAATTGACAGAATCATGATAAATGGAGAAGAGATTGAGATTGTTAACAATTTCATCTTCCTTTTTCCACAATCAACAGTCTTGGCACCAGTGGTCAGGAAATCAAAAGATTTGCTCTGGGAAAATCTGCTGTCAGGGAATGCTAAGGAGCAATGATGTCAGTCTAGAGACTAAGTTGCACCCAATTCAATCTATGGTCTTTGTAATTACTTGCTATGCCTTAGTAGCTGGGCAATGACTAAGGGTGACAGAAGAATTGATGCCTCCGGGTTGTGTTGCAGAGAAGAGTATGAACATATCATGATCTGCCAAGAGAACAAACAGAGAGTGAAACAAGGCTGCTCCTTGGAAAGAAGGGTTTTGAATTCCATCTCACATAACTGGGGCATGTTGCCTGGAGAGACCAGTCCTTAAAGGTGGACATCATACTTGAAAGGTTTCAGGGTCAGAACAGGAGAGGAAGACTCGGGATGAGATCGATTGACACAGTGACTGTGGCACCGGGGGCAAATGTGTCAAAGATAGTGAGGTTGGCTCAAGATCGGGCAGGGTCCAGGTCTATTGTCTATAGAGTTGTTATGAGTCTTAGTCAACTTGATGACACATAACAACAACATAATTGATTACTTTGGGGAACATTCTCTTCAGATATTGTCTTTTTTGGCTAAAGGGTAGTCTCTTGAAATGAGATTAGTTTCAGAGGCTGCTTAGGTAATAGTTTGGGGATCCACCAGTCTTTCTCAGACCAGTAAGTTTGGGTTTTTTTGTTACATTGTTTTGTTCTATA
Source organism: Elephantulus edwardii (assembly GCF_000299155.1). Classification (NCBI taxonomy): domain Eukaryota; kingdom Metazoa; phylum Chordata; class Mammalia; order Macroscelidea; family Macroscelididae; genus Elephantulus; species Elephantulus edwardii. The sequence goes on along the minus strand of NW_006399757.1, from coordinate 15,652,522 downwards.
TTTTTCTCTCACTTTGTCCATGACTTTTTATTCTGATCCCTGCCAGAGAAGTTGGTAGTGGTAACCAGGGACCATTTAGTTCTTTCGGTCTTAGGCTTGTAGAGACTCTAGCTCAAGTAGGCTATTTGGTCTTCATCATTACCTGTTCATTTGAACTTTTGATGTTCTTCCACCGTTCTTTGGTCCAAATAGAAGAGAACAGGAATTGTATCTTAGATGGCCACTAACATTCTTTAAAATCCCAACTGATAGTCACCCAAGGAAGATGTAGGACATTGTCTTTATATGGACTATGCTGTGTTAATTGACCTATGGTTTCCCTGAGATTATCTTCCTAAGGCCTCAAGTGCAAGGACTCAGTCCCTCAAATTATTTGGTTATGGCTACTTGCATAACTTGGACTCTTTCTGCTCTATTATATTGTAGAAGCTTGCAGCACATACAAAGGTAGAAATATCCTCTATCAAAGCTATATAGGCATTGGAGTGTGTTGACTAGCATTCTTATTCAACTTCTATATCTACTTACAGATCTACTTGTAAATTATTATTAGCAAACATCATTGTTTACAAAGGTATTTTCTGTTCACTGTTACTAGCTGACCATGAATATTTCACTCCATCCTATTTTTTGTTTAATTCTATCCTTCTACGTTATATGGGAATTTTAATGTAAGAGTTTAAAAATGTTTTCACTCATGTTTTTCCTTTTGGTAATAACTTCAGGGCAATCACTTGAGTAAAATCACCCAACTCTTATTTAAGATGATATTTCAGAATTTGGCTTTTATTTTGACAGGTAATTCTTATTTTTAAACAATTTTAGGATCAGTATGTGTATCAAAATGAGCTCTGGCAATGTAGTCTGTAGAGTGTTGCACTACTAACTAAAAGGCTTTAATTCTGACAGATTGAATCCACCAACTGATTTCACCATTTTGCTCTGTGGAGGAAAATTGACAATTTAATTCTATTGTGATTTACAGCTTCAGAATCCTGATAGGGGGTTGCTATGAGTAAAAAATTACTCAGAGGCCATGAGTTTGAGTTTGATTTGTAAAAATTGTGTGGTGGGTGTGAGGATTATGGTGTCTGACAGCTATTAGTGGGCAAGAATCCTCATTGATTATGTTAACAGCACAAATCCAATTCCATGCTCCCACACCAGCTATGAATTGTAACATCAAGAATCTCTTCCCTCCTTTGTTTTTCTACTACTAGGTTTGCCAGTTAATTACAATGGCCACACACAACTCAGAAATATTTACTCATGATCACGGGATTTTACTAGAGAGATTATAAATTCTAACTCAGGTTGGAGACACTTATTAACTCAATATAATGCAGATGACACAACCCTGCTTGCTGATACTGAGGAGGACCCTAAGTGCTTGCTGCAGAGGGTCAAGGACTGCTGTTCCAATATGGGTTGAGGCTCAATGTCAGGAAGACAAAGATTCTCACCACTGGGCCAATTGGCAGCATCAGGTTGGATGGTGAAGAGATTGAGATTGTTCACAGATTTAGTTTGCTGGCTCCTCAGTCAACACTCTTGGCACCAGTAGCCAGGAAATTAAAAGATGTATTGTGATGGGAAAGTCTGCTGGTAGGGACCTCTCCAAAGTATTGAAGAGCAATGGTGTCTCTCTGGAGACTAAGGTGCATCTGATATAGGCCATGGTCTTTTCAATCACTTGTTATGCATCAGAGAGTTGGACAATGACTAAGGAGGATAGAAGGAGAATTGATGCCTTTGAGCTGTGGTGCTGGAGAAGAGTATTGAGAGTACCATGGACTGCTAGGAAAGGGTTAAACTGGGCGGCTCTCTGGAGGCAAGGATTCTGAGGCTTCATCTTAACATGATTTGGACATGTTGCCAGGAAGGACGGGTCCTTGGAGAGGGACATCATGCTTCGGAGGGTGGAGGGACAGCTCAGGAGGGGAAGGCCCTCTAGGAGGTGGATTAATTCAGAGACTGGGGTAATCGGGATGGGTGTATCAGAGACAGTGCGATTGGCACAGGACAGAGCAGAGTTTAGCGCTGTTGTACATAGGGTCGCTATGAGTTGCAAGCCACTTGACAGCACATAACAATAACAACAGTTCTTCAGTGAGGTCAATCTTTTCTTAGCTGCGCTGTCAAGCACGCTTTTTTCCTGGGCCTTGAAGCTCTGAACCCAGACTTTGTGCTTAGGCAAGAGTTACAAATCCCTTTAGTTCTATCAGTTCTGTGCTTCCACTGTTGCACCTCCCCACCACGCTTGTAAACCTAGGTTAAAGCACTTGGCTTCTTGGGGTGGCAGGTCTACCTGAGCTCTGTCTCACTCTGGGCTCTGGTTCTCCACCACTTTCTCTGCTGAGGTTGCTGTTGTCACTGTGACCATTTTTACTGCTGAGATCTTTGTTGCCGTCTGGACTGCTCTCTCTTGGTCCTGGTCCGTCTTTCACTGGAGCGTCTGGCCAAAAGGATACATTACACTCTCATCTTTCTTGGTAGTACTGAGGTTTCCATTTTCTGCCTTAAAATTGCTTGATTTAAAAGTGGCGGGATCGCAAAGGGACAAATCCTTATGTGGTTGGTCTACTCATTTGGTTTGCATGCAGTAGTAATTAATTGTGTGGCCAACACAAAGGTATGTGGTCAAGCTGCTGAAGGTCAGTTAAGGGTCAGCTCCCACAAGATACTACAGAGTAACACAAAAGGTGCTGTTTACCATTTTTAGCAAGCTATCCAGTCCTTTTGATGAGCCACAAATGCTTCACATTTCCTATTCAGCCATGTGGTGAAAGACGAGGCAATAGCTAGAAAGGCCATATTCCATAGTATAGTATGTTTATGTGGATTTCAGCTTATAGTAAACTAGCTGATAATAGGAAACACATGTAGAATGTAGTACTTTCTCATTTGTCTTCTACATAGACCTCTAAAGAGGAAAAAAAGTACAGTTTTTCACACACTATTGAAATCACTAAACAGCTGGCTTAATATTTCTTTCCATATGAATGGATTTCCTCATTGTTCTTTAACGTCTGATTCTTTCAGACTTCTTTTGTGAGTGAAATTGAAAGCATAAACTTTTCTAGGACATCATGTGATGAATGGCGGCAGTAAGACACTGTGCTGACTGATAAGTTTGTAAACATCCACTTAACAAAGAGGTATTGTACTTTTGTCACACAAGTTGGTGGAGCCCACCCAAGCCTTCTCTGCATGCTCAGACCTACCCAAACTATAAAAGTGGTAACAGATGCCAGGGGTAACATATTTTATCTAGATTTACATAAGCCATACAAACAGTCCTGAACCACACTTGATTTAATATGCTGACCATATTCTGGCTAAAGGATCAATATTGTAAAATTTTCTAAGAAGAAAAGCCCCTATGGAAATTCTAAATGAGGGATTGAATTTATTTTCTAACATCATTCTTCATGAAACCTTCCAGTACATTCTATTTTGTGGCTAAGGAGTGATTTGAAAAGAATTTCATTTTAGCCTTCCCTGGTTATAAACGCATAAACCCAAGGAAACTCATGCTGTAAAACAGACTCATAGTGCTTTTTTAAACATATGCTGATTTCTTATAAAAATGAAAATATGCAATTGTTAGAATTGAAAATGAATCCAGTTTTAAGCAGCTTTGGAATCCATATTAATGCTTATATAAAAAATTCATGTCTTTTCTAGTCATTAAGTAATGCTTTCTGTTTGTTAAACATTTATTGCATTTTAAAAGAAAGAATTTGATTTTTCTGAAGGAAGTGTCTTATTGGATTGGAAATTTATGTTTTAATCAGAGAGCAGATTTTTTCTCAAACATCGGTGATAACAGGTGGATTTTTTAAAATTTAAAAATATTTTAAAAGTAGTCAAGCCACAAATCCCATATGACTTTTTTGTTTTGTTCCATATAGGAAATTTTTTTGTGTTGTTATTGTTAAATTATACCAGCAGAAATGTGGTTGAATCCTTTTGTGCTCATACATTGAGAGGGGCTGAATGTACTTTGCAATCGGCTCTGCCTAAAAGTAGTAAAATAAAATCATATGTGCATAAAATTGAGTCACTCTTATTTAGAATTCGGAAGACTCATTGTGTTAAAGTATGTGTTTTATACACTCTTAAGAAAAGCCTTTTTTCTTAGCGATGCTTTAACGTTTTTATCTAAAATCGTGGCATTTTTTTTAGTTCAAAACCTTTTCAAATCAAGTTGCAAAACTGAGTAACTTTGAAGTAGGCTTTCTTCATCTGTAATTGGACAATATTCTACATCTGCGGTGTGGCCTCATCAGGCTTTTCTTGTTAGACACCCAGCAATGGCGCCATTTGTTCTATTAGCCATGCGTTTTGGACAATGTGAAGTGACAGCTAAGATTTAAATAGAAACCTTAATTTTTTTGATGTCTTTGGTTTTTGAATATGATACTTAATTTCCCAGCTTTTCACATTAATACCATAACTTCTTTGTGTATAATAAAGTTTTTGTTCTTCATTCTCTTGAAAATATTTCTGTGACCGTATCTTGCGCCAATCTCTAAGAACATTTGCGTCAAACTTTAATTAGTAAAAACAGGAAGACGATAATATGATTTAGTCGTTGCTTGATTTCCTTGGGATCTCATTGTAAAAAATAAAATGTAAATTGGAAAGCTAAATATTTGGGTCAAGATTAGAGAAAGTTGAGAACACTTTTTTGGTTTAATTTTATGATTTCCTTAATTCGCCATTGGTGAAATGGTAACTCAAGAATAGGCAAGTAAGTATGTCATGTGCAAAACATTCTAGGGTCATAGTAAGGTATTAAGGAACTAGCTAAAAAAGACTCAATAACAGACAACCGCCTATAAGTTATAATTTACTCTGATAGTAAGTGGGTTAGGAGAGAGGAGAAAAACAAACATGAAAACTAACTGAAAAGCAACGATGTCAGTCTAGAGAATAAGGTGCACCTAATTCAGGCCATGGTCTTCTCAATAACTTGCTATTGATCAGAGAGCTGGACAATGACTAAGAATGATAGAAGAAGATTTGCATCATTTCTTCACGTGTCTGTTTGCCATTCGAATGCTCACTGGCAATAAGAGAGAAGCAAATCAAAACCACAATGAAGTACCATCTCATTCCAGTAACAGTGACAAAGTTTAATAGGGTAGTAAGTAATAAATGCTGGAGAGGATGTGGCGAGAAAGAAACTGATACATTGTTGGTGGGATTGTAAAATGGTACAAACCACTCTGAAAGGCAGTTTGGTACTTCCTCAGAAAGCTGAACATGGAAATTCCATATGACCCAACTATTCCACTACTTGGAATACACTCTGAGAAAATGAGAACTGAGGCCAAATGGAGATTTGTACACCAATGTTCATAGCAGCATTATTCACCATCACAAGAACATGGAAACAGCCCAAATGCCCAACCATAAATGAATGGATTTAGAAATTATGGTACATCCACACAATGGATGCAGCAGGCAAGAGCAATGATTTTGTAAATTACCAAACTTGGGAGGGACTTGAGAGCATTATGCTGAGCGAACTAACTCAGTCCCACAAGGATAACTATTGTTTAAAACCATTATTGTGGATGAGTATAAGGATCCAAGAGAAGTGGGAGAAGGGTGGAAGCAGAGGCATGAGGATGTTCAGGGGGAGGGAAGCATTAATCATGGGGTTGTACAATTTGATAGGGGGGCAGGTGAGAGAAATTGAAAAACATTATTCACAGTGTATTCAAATTTTGTAAATAAACTAGTATAAAATAAAAAAGGTAAAAAAAAATAAAAAACACACAGTACCCAAAAAAAGAAGAAGAATAGATGCCTTCAAATTGTGGTGCTGGAGAAGAGTCTTGAACATACCACGAACTGTCAAAAAAACAAATAGGTCTGTCCTGGAGAGAATGAAACCATGTTTCTCCTTGGAGGCTAAGATTTTGAAGCTCTGTCTCATATACTTTGGGCATGTGGCTAGGAGGGATTGGTCCTTGGAGAAGGACACCATGCTTGGAAGGCTGGAGGGACAGAACAGTAGAGGAAGATGCCAATGAGTTGGATTGATACAGTAACAGGAGTAATGGTGCTTGGTGTGCTGGAATCAATGAGACTGGCTTAGGACAGGGCAGGCTTCAGAGCAGCTGTGAGTCAGGTCACTGTGAGTCGCTGGTGACTGGTGGCACTCCAAGAAAATAATATGATGTATTTTGTAAATATCTTGATGAGCCAATGTTGTTGTATGTGTCACCTGCATTCATAGCGACCCTATGTACAATAGCCCTAAACCCTGCTCTATCCTATGACAATCTCACTGTCTCTGACACACCACTCTGATTGATGGGCCAATAGCTTTTGAAAATTCCATTTTCCTTAAATTTATTTCTCTCTTAATTAATTGAAAAGAAATAACATCTTTTGAAAGGTAAAAAAAATAAAGAAAAGAAGTAAGACTAAACATTACAGCATCCCTAGCTTGGAAAGCAGTAGTAAGCTTCCATGTAAAAAGAAAAGTACAGGAGACAAGATGTCACATGTCTGTGTCTTAGTTTCAGTTGTAAGGTAGGAAACTTCATGCTGTTTTCAATGACTCATTAAAAATGTGGTTAAGATCTGATACCATAAAATAGCTTTTTTTTTAAAAAATAAAAACCAAATAAACAAACCACCAAACCATCTGCCTGCTTACAATTGTCCTCTAGTTGAAACACGCAGTTAGCAACAGTGTTAGATTCCCAGAAGACCATTTGAGCTTTTTAAGTGTGGATAGTTCTCTTGAAAGGGTTTGTTTATTTATAGTCTCTGGTTGTGAAGTTATCACCTTTGCTTATTTTTACATTCTTGACTGCCTTCCCTCTCTCTGTCCCAATGCCTTCCTCTTTGAAGTTGTTCAGAACAACTTAGGCATCTTTCTGTAGAGGAAAATGAGGCATACCCTTGAAGGTGATCCTGGTAAGTCATTTAAAAATTTCCCATATGAGGTAGGAAATGACCTCTACAACAGAAGGCAGGCGGAAGACAAGACACCTCAGCAGAGCTAAAACTCTCCCGCCTGAACAGGTAACTGGAGGACCCCCAAAGCTGCGTGCAACTGGGTCAGGCCAGGAAGAAATTTCTAAGCACCAGTTCCACAGGACACATCATCTCTGTTCGGGACACATTACCGCTACACTTAGGAGACTCTGGTCACAGCATAAGAAACTGTTAGCAGCTGATGAATCTGGAATCACAGAAACCAAGGAAGCTTTAGATATAAGCTATCAGATCAAGGGTTAGACAATGGGAGATAGGTGAAGAAGGGAGTGGATAGAAGTGGAGGGGTATCTTGATGGATGGTGGAGCAAAGAAATAAGTGGGTTAGGGAACTTGAGCCAAGGGCAGGGACAACACTGAAACTAATGGTTCTTTCCACAATAAGGGATATATTTTCACTTTTTCTGTAAAATGCTTATCTGTTGGATACTTCTCTAGATCTGAACATTCAGATTGACATACACTAGAAAGAAGGATTGGCCATCCACTTCC